>NC_092243.1:48083835-48688835 GCF_036320965.1 Panulirus ornatus
TACTAGTAGGTGTTACTAGCATTAACAGTTGTTTACGCATTAGAGGATATAATGAGCTTCAACCTTAGCGGTAATATGGCATAGTTATACTGTTGAAATAGGTCTTCTCGTGCCTGCTGGGCCTGTCCGCCTTTGTCCATCCAAATCGTTTTCACAAGATATTCCATAATTTCGCTTTACCCACGACAAACGCATCATTGGAGGGCCAAGCTACCCAAAATGGGTTATTTTTAATGTTGAGCTTGTGGATAGGTATTAGGTTTAATTAAAACAATGTCAGTTAGTGTAAAGTGGGCAGTAGAGGTAGTTATGGGAAGAATGTTATGCCTGCCACACCACACATGTGGCACGGATCAGCTGATCGTCCCGCTGGCTTTGTTTATATTGGTATTTGTCATCAACTCTCCATAGCTATTACTTATATTATTGGCAATAGTATACATACGTTTAGAATTACCACTTATGGTAATTAACTCCTATAAACCTCATATGAAGTTTTTGTATTCTTAAGTATAACCTTTCAACCAAACTGGGCATGACAAGAAAGATCATGAGAGACAAGTCTTTTGGGAGCAGCTGAATGAGTGTTAGTGGTTTTGATGCACAAGACCGGGTTATAGTGATGGGTGAATTGAATGCAAAAGTGAGTAATGTGTCAATTGAGGGAATAATTGGTATACATGGGGTGTCCAGTGTTGTAAATGGAAATGGTGAAGAGCTTGTGGATTTGTGTACTGAGAAAGGACTGGTGATTGGGAATACCTGGTTTAAAAAGCGAGATGTACATAAGTATACGTATGTTAGTAGGAGAGATGGCCAGAGGGCGTTATTGGATTACGTGTTAATTGATAGGCGCACGAAAGAGACTTTTAGATGTTAATGTGCTGAGAGGTGCAGCTGGAGGGATGTCTGATCGTTATCTTGTGGAGGCGAAGGTGAAGATTTGTAGGGGTTTTCAGAAAAGAAGAGAGAATGTTGGGGTGAAGAGAGTGGTGAGAGTAAGTGAGCTTGGGAAGGAGACTTGTGTGAGAAAGTACCTGGAGAGACTGAGTACAGAATGGAAAAAGGTGAGAACAAAGGAGGTAAGGGGAGTGGGGTAGGAATGGGATGTATTTAGGGAAGCAGTGATGGCTTGCGCAAAAGATGCTTGTGGCATGAGAAGCGTGGGAGGTGGGTTTATCAGAATGGGTAGCGAGTGGTTGGATGAAGAGGTAAGATTATTAGTGAAAGAGAAGGGAGAGGTATTTGGACGATTTTTGTAGGGAAATAATGCAAATGAGTGGGAGTTGTATAAAAGAAAGAGGCAGGAGGTCAAGAGAAAGGTGCAACAAGTGAAAAAGAGGGCAAAGGAGAGTTGGGGTGAGAGAGTATCATTAAATTCTAGTGAGAATAAAAAGGTGTTTTGGAAGGGGGTAAATAAAGTGCGTAAGACAAGGGAGCAAATGGGAACTTCAGTGAAGGGGGCTAATGGGGAGGTGATAACAAGTAGTGATGATGTGAGGAGATGGAGTGAGTATTTTGAAGGTTTGTTGAATGTGTTTGATGATAGAGTGGCAGATATAGGGTGTTTTGGTCGAGGTAATGTGCAAAGAGAGAGGGTTAGGGAGAATGATTTGGTAAACAGAGAAGAGGTAGTAAAAGCTTTGCGGAAGATGAAAGCCTGCAAGGCAGCAGGTTTGGATGGTATTGCAGTGGAATTTATTAAAAAAAAAAAAGGGGGTGACTATATTGTTGACTGGTTGGTAAGGTTATTTAATGTATGTATGATTCATGGTGAGGTGCCTGAGGATTGGCGGAATGCTTGCATAGTGCTATTGTACAAAGGCAAAGGGGATAAGAGTGAGTCCTCAAATTACAGAGGTATAAGTTTGTTGAGTATTCCTGGTAAATTATATGGGAGGGTATTGATTGAGAGGGTGAAGGCATGTAAAGAGCATCAGATTGGGGAAGAGCAGTGTGGTTTCAGAAGTGGTAGAGGATGTGTCGATCAGGTGTTTGCTTTGAAGAATGTATGTGTTTTAGATATCTTGCGAGTGGCTTTGGCATCGGATGTAACCATGGAAGCGGAAGTGAATCATAGGGTGGGGGAGGGGGCGAAAAATTCTGGGAGCCTTGAAGAATGTATGAAAGTTGAGTACATTATCTCGGAAAGCAAAAATGGGTATGTTTGAAGGAACAATGGTTCAAACAATGTTATATGGTTGCGAGGCGTGGGCTATGGATAGAGTTGTGCGCAGGAGGGTAGATGTGCTGGAAATAAGACATTTGAGGACAATATGTGGTGTGAGGTGGTTCGATCGAGTAAGTAATAATAGGGTAAGAGAGATGTGTGGTAATAAAAAGAGTGTGGTTGAGAGAGCAGAATAGGGTGTTTTGAAATGGTTTGGTCACATGGAGAGAATGAGTGAGGAAAGATTGACCAAGAGGATATATGTGTCAGAGGTGGAGGGAACGAGAAGTGGGAGACCAAATTAGAGGTGGAAAAATGGAATGAAAGAGATTTTTAGTGATCGGGGCCTGAACATGCAGGAGGGTGAAAGACGTGCAAGGAATAGAGTGAATTGGAACGGTGTGGTATACCGGGGTCGACGTGCTGTCAATGGATTGAACCAGGGCATGTGAAGCGTCAGGGGTAAACCATGGAAAGTTCTGTGGGGCCTGGATATGGAGAGGGAGCTGTGGTTTCAGTGCATTATTACATGACAGCTAGAAACTGAGTGTGAACGAATGTGGCCTTTGTTCTCTTTTGCTAGCGCTACCTCGCGCACATGATTGGTGAGGGGGTTGTTATTTCATGTGTGGCGGGGTGGCGATGGGAATGAATAAAGGCAGACAGTATGAATTATGTACATATGTATATATGTATATGTCTGTGTGTGTATATATATACATATGTATACATTGAGATGTATAGGTATGTATATTTGCGTGTGTGGATGTGTATGTATATACATGTGTATGTTGGTGGGTTGGGCCATTCTTTCGTCTGTTTCCTTGTGCTACCCTGGTAACGCGGGAGACAGCGACAAAGCAATATATATATATATATATATATATATATATATATATATATATATATATATATATATATATATATATATATATATACTTAGAAAAGCAAATGGATTTGTATGTAGCATTTATGGATCTGGAGAAGGTATATGATAGAGTTGTTAGAGATGCTCTGTGGAAGTATTAAAAATATATGATGTGGGAGGCAAGTTGTTAGAAACAGTGAAAAGTTTTTATCGAGGATGTAAGGCATGTGTATGTGTAGGAAGAGAGGAAAGTTATTGGTTCTCAGTGAATGTAGGTTTGCGGCAGGGGTGTGTGATGTCTCCGTGGTTGTTTAATTTGTTTATGGATGGGGTTGTTAGGGTGGTGAATGCACGAGTTTTGGAAAGAGGGGCAAGTATGCAATCTGTTGTGGATGAGAGAGCTTGGGAAGTGAGTCAGTTGATGTTCGCTGATGATACAGTGCTGGTGGCCGATTCGTGTGAGAAACTGCAGAAGCTGGTGACTGAGTTTGGTAAAGTGTGTGAAAGAAGAAAGCTGAGAGTAAACGTGAATAAGAGCAAGGATATTAGGTATGGTAGGGTTGAGGGTCAAGTCATTTGGAAGGTAAGTTTGAATGGAGAAAAACTGGAGGAAGTGAAGTGCTTTAGATATCTGGGAGTGGATTTGGCAGCGGATGGAACCATGGAAGCGGAAGTGAATCATAGGGTGGGGGAGGGGGTGAAAGTTCTGGAAGCCTTGAAGAATATGTGGAAGTCGAGAACATTATCTCGGAAAGCAAAAATGGGTAAGTTTGAAGGAATAGTGGTTCCAACAATGTTATATGGTTGTGAGGCGTGGGCTATAGATACTAGTTGTTTAGAGGAGGATGGATGTGCTGGAAATGAGATGCTTGAGGACAATATGTGGTGTGAGATGGCTCGATCGAGTAAGTAATAATAGGGTAAGAGAGATGTATGGTAATAAAAAGATTGTGGTTGAGAAAGCAGAAGAGGGTGTGTTGAAATGGTTTGGTCACATGGAGAGAATGAGTGAGGAAAGATTGACCAAGAGGATATATGTGTCAGAGGTGGAGGGAATGAGGAGAAGTGGGAGACCAAATTGGAGGTGGAAAGATGGAGTGAAAGATTTTGAGTGATCGGGGCCTGAACATGCAGGAGGGTGAAAAGCATTGAAGGAATAGAGTGAATTGGAATGATGTGGTATACCGGGGTCGACGTGCTGTCAATGGATTCAATCAGGGCATGTGAAGTGTCTGGGTTAAACCATGGAAAGTTCTGTGGGGCCTGGATGTAGAAAGGGAGCTGTGGTTTCGGTGCATTATTACATGACAGCTAGAGACTGAGTGTGAACAAATGTGGCCTTTGCTGTCTTTCCTAGAGCTACCTTGCACACATGAGGGGGGAGGGGTTTTTTAAATTTCATGTGTGGCGGTGTGGCGATGGGAATGAAAAAGGCAGCCAGTATGAATTGTGTACATGTGTATATATGTATATGTCTGTGGGTGTATATATATGTATACGTTGAGACGTATAGGTATGTATATTTGCGTGTGTGGATGTGTATGTATATATATGTGTATGTGGGTGGGTTGGGCCATTCTTTCGTCTGTTTCCTTGAGCTACCTCGCTAACACGGGATACACCAACAAAGCAAAATAAAAATATTATATATATATATATATATATATATATATATATATATATATATATATATATATATATATATATATATATATATGTATATATATATATATATATATATATATATTTTTTTTTTTTTTTTTTTTTTCATACTATTTGCCATTTCCCGCGTTAGCGAGGTAGCGTTAAGAACAGAGAACTGGGCCTTAGAGGGAATATCCTCACCTGACCCCCTTTTCTGTTCCTTCTTTTGGAAAATTAAAAAAAAACAAGGGGAGGATTTCCAGCCACCCGCTCCCTCCCCTTTTAGTCGCCTTCTACGACACGCAGGGAATACGTGGGAAGTATTCTTTCTCCCCTATCCCCAGGGATATATATATATACACAAACATATATAAAACTGAGAGCATTATGATATATTTTTGTTGGATTGTTTCAAGCATAGAAGTGATTGAATATGCTAAGTTTCAATTTTGAAATAAGTTTTTTGAGCTGAAAAATACCCTGAACTATTACTTGTAATTTTTGGTATTTTTTTCAAAAGATATATTTCCTTCTGAACCTCATTATAAGTATTATTTTTCATGCTGAAAAGAATTATGGGTTTGATATACCATTTGCTCATCATGATTTTTAATTAAGCTGTGAAATGAACGCAAATTTCAAAGTATCACCTGACCATTTCCTTTGCATTTACTGGGTATCTATTGGCAACTGAGAGCTTTATAATACCTTTCCCATGGTTACTGCTTGTATGGATGTGTTTCAATCTGTCATGTTTCAATTTTGAAACAAAAAGTTTTTTGAGCTGAAAAATGCCCTGAACTATTACTAGCAATTATAAGTTTTATTTTTCATGCTCATTGCAAATATGGGGTTAAGATATCCTTTGCTCGTCTTTATTATTTTTAATTAGGCTGTTGAATGAGGGTATTTATAAAGTTCTAAAGTATCATCTAACCATTTCTATTTTATGTACTGGGTATCTATTGGTAACTGAAACCATTATGATATGTTTTCCATGATTATTGCAATTATGGACGGCTATCAATGTCTTATGTTTCAATTTTGTAACAAAAAGTTTTTTCAGCTGATAAAATAACCTGCAATTTTTTGTGTTTTTCTAAGAAAAATAGATTTCCTTCAAAACTTTTTAATAATTATTATTTTTCATGGTGAATACAAATCTGAGTTTAATATATTGTTTGCTCATCTTTTTAATGTTTAAATAGGCTGTAAATTGAAGGCACTCAAAGTTTCATATGATCACATGTTTCATATTTACTGGGTATCTATCAGTAAATGAGAGCTTTGAGATATATTTTCCATGATTACTTCAAGTATAGAAGTGCTTGAAAATGTTTTGTTTGGATTTTGAAAAAAAAAAAAGTTTTTTGAGATGAAAAATACCCTGAACTGTTAAGTGAAATTTTTGGTATTTTTCTAGAAAAATAGATTTCCATCAGAACCTCATCCTAAGTATTATTTTTCAAGCTGAATACAAATCTGGGTTTGATATATTGTTTGCTCATCTTTATCATATTTAATTAGGCTGTAAATTGAAAGCAACTATGAAATATCATCTGATCATTTGCATCGTATTTACTGGATAACTATCGGTAACTGAAAGAATTATGATATATTTTCCATGATTACGTTAAATGTAGAAGTGTTTAAATGTATTATGTTTCAATTTTGAAACAAAGTTTTTTGAGCAGAAAAATTCCCTATATTTTTCTCAGAAAAATAGATTTCCTTCAAAACCTAATTGTACTGTATTTCTTAGTGAAAATAAATCTGGGTTTAACATAACATTTGCTCGTCTTTGTGATCTTTAATTAAGTATGTAAAATTAATGCAATTTTAAAAAGTATCATGTGATCATTTGCATTGTATTTACTGGGTATCTACCAGTAACTGAGATCATTATGATGTGTTTTCCATGATTTCTGCAAGTATGGAAGTGTTTCAATATGCTGTTTCATTTTTGAAAGAAAAAGTTTTTTGAGATGAAAAGTACCCTGCAATTATTGGTATTTTCTCAGAAAAATAGATTTCCTCCAAACCCCATTATAAGTATTATTTTCAACGCTAAAAAGGAATATGGGTTTAATATATCGTTTTGTCATCTTTGTGATTTTTAATTAGGCTTTGAAATGAAGGCAATTTTAGATTATCATCTGATCATTTCCAGTGTATTTATTGTTATCTATCAGTAACTGAGAGTTTTAAATATTTCCTATGATTACTTCAAGTATGGAGGTGTTTGAATATGTTATGTTTCACTTTTGAAACATATTGTCGAGCTCAAAAATACCCTACAGTTTTTGGTATTTTTCTCAGAAAAATACATTTCCTTCAAAACCTCATTATTTTTCATGCTGGATACAAATCTGGGTTTAATGTATCATTTGATTGTCTTCATGGTTTTGTATTAGGCTATGAAATGAAGGCAACTTTTAAGTATTATCTGATCAGTTGTATTGTATTTACTGGGTATCTGTCGGTAACTTAGAGCATTATGATATAATTTCCATGATTACTTCAAGGATAGAAGTGTTTAAGTATGTTATGTTTCAGTTTGAAACAAAAAGTTTTTTGAGCTGAAAAATGCCTTGAACTATCACCAGTAACTTTTGTTATTTTTCAGAAAAATAAATTTCCTTCAAAACCTCACTGTAAATATTATTTTTGATATTGAATACAAATATGTTTGATATATTGTTTGCTTATATTTATAATTTTTTGATAAGGCTGTGGAACGAATGCAGTTTTAAAGTATTATCTGTTGATTTGCATCATATTTACTGGGTATCTATCGGTAACTGAGAGCATTATAATTTTTTTCATGATTACTTCAAGTATAGAAGTGTTTGAATATGTAATGTTTCAATTTTGAAATAAAGTTTTTGAACTGAAAGATACCCTGAACTATTACCTGTAATTTCTAGTATTTTTCTCAGAAAAGAGATTTCCTTCAGAATCTAATTATAAGTATTATTTTTCATGCTGAAAACAAATCTAGGTTTAATATATCGTTTGCTTGTCTTTATGATTTTTAATTAGGCTGCGAAATGAAGGCAACTTTAAAGTATCATCTGACCATTTTCATTGTATTTAGTGGGTATCTATAGGTAACTGAGAGCATTACAATATATTTCCCAGAATTATTGCAAGTATGAACGTGTTTCAATATGTTATGTTTCAATTTTGAAACAAAAAGTTTTTTGAGCTGAAAAATGCCCTGAACTATTGCCTACAATTTTTCATATTTTTTTAAGAAAAATAGATTTCCTTCAAAACCTTATTATAAGTTTCTTTTTTCATGCTCAATACAAATCTGGGATTAGAATATTGTTTGCTCGTCTTAATTTTTTTAATTAGGCTGTGAAATGAAGGTAATTTCAAAGTATCATCTCATCATTTGCATTGTAATTACTGGGTATCTATTGGTAACTGAGAGCATTATGTTATATTTCCCATGATTTCTTCAAGTAAAGAAGTATTTGAGTATGTTATGTTTCAATTTTGAAAGAAAATGTTTTTGAGCTGAAAAATACCTTGAATTGTTACATGCAGTTTTTAGTATTCTTTGCATAGAAATGGATTTCCTTTAAAATCTCATTATAAGTGTTATTTTTCCTGCTGAAAACAAATCGTTTGCTCGTCTTTATGATTTTTAATTAGGATGTGAAATGAAGGAAATTTTAAAGTATTACCTGTTCATTTGCATCGTATTTACGGGGTATCTATCGGTAACAGACTGTATTATATGTTTTCCATGATTCCTCCAAGTATAGAAGTGTTTGAATATGGTATGTTTCAATTTGGAACAAAAAGTTATTTAAGGTGAAAATACTCTGAACTATTACCTGCAATTTTTGGTATTTCTCTCAGAAAAATAGATTTCCTTCAAAATCTCATTATAAGTATTATTTTTCATGCTGAAAACAAATCTGAGTTTAATGTATCACATGTCCCTCTTTATGGTTTTTCATTAGGCTGAGCAATGAAGGCAATCTCAAAGTATCATCTGATCATTTCTGTTGTATTTACTGGGTATCTATCGGTAACTGAGAGCATTATGATGTATTTTCCATGATTACTTTAAGGATAGAGGTGTTTCAGTATATTATGTTTCAATGTTGAAATAAAAGTTTTTTGAGCTGAAAAATACTATGAACTATTACCTGCAATTTTAGGTATTTTCCTCAGAAAAATAGATTTCCTTCAAAACTTCATTTTAAGTATTATTGTCCATGCTGAATACTAATCTATGTTTAATATATTGTTTCTTTGTCTTTATGATCTATAATAAAGCTGTGAAATTAATGCAATTTCAAACTATCATCTGATCATTACCATCATATTTTCTAGGGTTCCTGGTAACTAAGAGCTTTATGATATATTTTCCATGATTACTTCAAGTATAGAAGTGCTTGAATGTTTTTTTTAATTTTGGTTAAAAAAAAAAGTATTTTGAGCCAAAAAATACCTTGCAGTTTTTTGTATTTTTCTCAGAAAAACAGATTTCCTTCAAAACCTCATTATAAGGATTATTTTTCATGCTGAATACAAATCTGGGTTTACTGTATCATTTGCTCATCTTAATGATCTTTGATTAGGGTGTAAATTGAAGGTAACTTTAAAATATCATCTGATCATTTGCATCGTATTTACTGGGTATCGATAGGTAACTGAGAGCATTATTATATATTTTCCATGATTACTTAAATTTAAGGATAGAAGAGTTTGATTATGTTATGTTTCAATTATGAAACAAAAAGTTTTTTGAGCTGAAAAATAACCTGCAATATTTGATGTTTTTCTCAGAAAAGTAGATTTCCTTTATTAACTTTTTTTTTTTTCTGTCTCCCGCGTTTGCGAGGTAACGCAAGGAAACAGACGAAAGAAATGGCCCAACCCACCCCCATACACATGTATATACATACGTCCACACACGCAAAATATACATACCTACACAGCTTTTCATGGTTTACCCCAGACGCTTCACATGCCCTGATTCAATCCGCTGACAGCCCGTCAACCCCGGTGTACCACATCGATCCAATTCACTCTATTCCTTGCCCTCCTTTCACCCTCCTGCATGTTCAGGCCCCGATCACACAAAATCATTTTCACTCCATCTTTCCACCTCCAATTTGGTCTCCCACTTCTCCTTGTTCCCACCACCTCCGACACATATATCCTCTTGGTCAACCTTTCCTCACTCATTCTCTCCATGTGCCCAAACCATTTCAAAACACCCTCTTCTGCTCTCTCAACCACGCTCTTTTTATTTCCACACATCTCTCTTACCCTTACGTTACTTACTCGATCAAACCACCTCACACCACACATTGTCCTCAAACATCTCATTTCCAGCACATCCATCCTCCTGCGCACAACTCTATCCATAGCCCACGCCTCGCAACCATACAACATTGTTGGAACCACTATTCCTTCAAACATACCCATTTTTGCTTTCCGAGATAATGTTCTCGACTTCCACACATTCTTCAAGGCTCCCAGGATTTCCGCCCCCTCCCCCACCCTATGATTCACTTCCGCTTCCATGGTTCCATCCGCCGCCAGATCCACTCCCAGATATCTAAAACACTTTACTTCCTCCAGTTTTTCTCCATTCAAACTTACCACCCAATTGACTTGACCCTCAACCCTACTGTACCTAATAACCATGTCCTTATTCACATTTACTCTTAACTTTCTTCTTTCACACACTTTACCAAACTCAGTCACCAGCTTCTGCAGTTTCTCACATGAATCAGCCACCAGCGCTGTATCATCAGCAAACAACAACTGACTCACTTCCCAAGCTCTCTCATCCCCAACAGACTTCATACTTGCCCCTCTTTCCAAAACTCTTGCATTCACCTCCCTAACAACCCCATCCATAATCAAATTAAACAACCATGGAGACATCACACACCCCTGCCGCAAACCTACATTCACTGAGAACCAATCACTTTCCTCTCTTCCTACACGTACACATGCCTTACATCCTCGATAAAAACTTTTCACTGCTTCTAACAACTTGCCTCCCACACCATATATTCTTAATACCTTCCACAGAGCGTCTCTATCAACTCTATCATATGCCTTCTCCAGATCCATAAATGCTACATACAAATCCATTTACTTTTCTAAGTATTTCTCACATACATTCTTCAAAGCAAACACCTGATCCACACATCCTCTACCACTTCTGAAACCACACTGCTCTTCCCCAATCTGATGCTCTGTACATGCCTTCACCCTCTCAATCAATACCCTCCCATATAATTTACCAGGAATACTCAACAAACTTATACCTCTGTAATTTGAGCACTCATTCTTATCCCCTTTGCCTTTGTACAATGGCACTATGCATGCATTCCGCCAATCCTTAGGCACCTCACCATGAGTCATACATACATTAAATAACCTTACCAACCAGTCAATAATACAGTCACCCCCTTTTTTAATGAATTCCACTGCAATACCATCCAAACCTGCTGCCTTGCCGGCTTTCATCTTCCGCAAAGCTTTTATTACCTCTTCTCTGTTTACCAAATCATTTTCCCTAACCCTCTCACTTTGCACACCACCTCGACCAAAACACCCTATATCTGCCACTCTATCATCAAACACATTCAACAAACCTTCAAAATACTCACTCCATCTCCTTCTTACATCACCACTACTTGTTATCACCTCCCCATTTTTCTCTGCAAAAATCGTCCAAATGCCTCTCTCTTCTCTTTCACTAATAATCTTACTTCTTCATCCCACCACTTACTACCCTTTCTAATCAACCCACCTCCCACGCTTCTCATGCCACAAGCATCTTTTGCGCAGTCCATCACTGATTCCCTAAATACATCCCATTCCTCCCCCACTCCTCTTACTTCCATTTTTCTCACCTTTTTCCATTCTGTACTCAGTCTCTCCTGGTACTTCCTCACACAAGTCTCCTTCCCAAGCTCACTTACTCTCACCACCCTCTTCACCCCAATATTCACTCTTCTTTTCTGAAAACCCATACAAATCTTCACCTTAGCCTCCACAAGATAATGATCAGACATCCCTCCAGTTGCACCTCTCAGCACATTAACATCCAAAAGTCTCTCTTTCGTCCACCTGTCAATTAACACGTAATCCAATAACGCTCTCTGGCCATCTCTCCTACTTATTATTATTATTATTTTGCTTTGTCGCTGTCTCCCGTGTTTGCGAGGTAGCGCAAGGAAACAGACGAACTGATAGATACCCAGTAAATACAATAAAACTGGTCAGATGATACTTTAAAATTGCCTTTGTTTCACAGCCTAATTAAAAAAAAATGAAGACAATCAAAAGGATACTTTAACCCTAGATTTGCAATGAACATGAAAAATTTAACTTATAATGAGGTTTTGAAGGAAATTTATAATTCTTAGAAAATACCAAAAATTGCAGGTAATAGTTCAGGGTATTTTTCAGCTCAAAAATATTTTTCGTCTCAAAATTGAAAAATAACATACTGAAAAAATCCGTACTTGCAATAATCATGGGAAATATATCATAATGTCCTCATTTACCGACAAACACCCAATAAATACAATGCAAATGGTCAGGTGATACTTTAGAATTGCCTTCAATTTACAGCCTAATTAAAGATCATAAAGACAAGCAAATGATATATCAAAACCAGATTTGTATTCAGCATGAAAAATTATATATACAATAAGGTTTTAAGGAAATTTATTTTTCTAAGAAAAGTACCAAAAATTAAAAGTAATTGTTTAGGGTATTTTTCAGCACAAAAATATATTTTTCAAAATTGAAACATAACATTCAAACACTTCTATACTTGAAGTAATCATGAAAAACATATCTTAATGCTCTCAGTTATCAATAGATACCTAGTAAATACAATGCAAATGATCAGATGATACTTTAAAACTACCTTCATTTCACAGCTTAATTACAAATAATAAAGATGAACAAATTATATTTTAACCCCAAATTTGTAAGAGCATGAAAAATAAAACGTAATAATGTTTTGAAGGAAATCTATTTTTCTTAGAAAAATACCAAAAATTGCAATTAATATATTGTTCAGGTTATTTTTCAGCTCAAAAAACGTCTTGTTTCAGAATAGAAACATACCAAACTGAAACATGTCCATACTTGTAGTAATCATGGAATTTGTATCACAACACTCTCAATTACTGATAGATACCCTGTAAGTACAATGCAAGTGGTCAGATGATACTTTAACATTGCCATCATTTCATAGCCTAATTAAAAATCATGAAGATGAGTAAATGATATATTAAATTCAAATTTGTATTCAGCATGAAAAATAATACTTAAAATTAGGTTTTGAAGGAAATCTATTTTTTTGAGAAAAATATAAAAAATTGCAGGGTATTTTTCAGTTCAAAAAACTTTCTGTTTCAAAAATGAAACATATTCAAACACTTCTATACTTGAAGTAATCATGAGAAATATATCATAATGCTTTCAGTTACCAATAGATACCCAGTAAATACAATGTATGTGATCAGATGATATTTCAAAGTTGCCTTCAATTTACAGCCTAAGGATCATCAAGACAAGCAAATGATATATTAAACACAGATTTGTATTCAGCATGAATAAAAATACTCATAATGAGGTTTTGAAGGAAATCTATTTTTCTAAAAAAAATACCAAAAATTGCAGGTAACAGTTCTGGGTATTTTTCAGCTCAAAATACTTTTTTCTCTTTCCAAAATTCAACCAAAACATATCCAAGCATTTCTATACTTTAAGTGATCATGGAAAATATATCATAAAGCTCTCAGTTACTGGGATACCCAGTAAATACAATGGAAATGATCAGATGAGAGTTTGAAACTGCATTCATTTCACAGCTTAATTAAAGATCATAAAGACAAGGAAACGATATATTAAACCTAGATTTGTATTCAGCATGAAAAACAGTACTTACAATGAGGTTTGAAGGAAATCTATTTTTCTGAGAAAACTAAAAATTGCAGGAAATAGTTCACATAATTTTTCATCTCAAAAAACTTTTTGTTTCAAAATTGAAACATATTGAAACACCTCTACCCTTAAAGTTACCATGGAAAATCATAATGCTCTCAGTTACCGATGGATACCCAGTAAATATGATGCAAATGATCAGACGATACTTTAAAAATGCCTTCATTGCTCAGCCTAATTAAAAATCATAAAGTGGGGCAAACAATATATTAAACACAGATTTGTTTTCAGCATGAAAAATACTACTTATAATGAGGTTTTGAAGGAAATCTATTTTTCTGAGAAAAACACCAAAAATTGCAGGTTATTTTTCAGTTGAAAAACTATTAGTTTCAAAATTGAAACATAACAGATTGAAACACGTCCATGCTTCCAGTAAACATGGGACATATATCATAATGCTCTCAGTTACCCATAGATACTCAGTAAATACAATGAAAATCATAAAGATGAGCAAATGATATATTAAACCCAGATTTGTATTCAGCATGAAAAATAATACAATTAGGTTTAAAATAATACAATTAGGTTTAAAAAGCAAGATATATATAAGTATACGTATGTAAGTAGGAGAGATGGCCAGAGAGCGTTATTGGATTACGTGTTAATTGACAGGCGCGCGAAAGAGAGACTTTTGGATGTTAATGTGCTGAGAGGTGCAACTGGAGGGATGTCTGATCATTATCTTGTGGAGGCTAAGGTGAAGATTTGTATGGGTTTTCAGAAAAGAAGAGTGAATGTTGGGGTGAAGAGGGTGGTGAGAGTAAGTGAGCTTGGGAAGGAGACTTGTGTGAGGAAGTACCAGGAGACTGAGTACAGAATGGAAAAAGGTGAGAACAATGGAAGTAAGGGGAGGAATGGGATGTATCTAGGGAATCAGTGATGGATAGCGCAAAAGATGCTTGTGGCATGAGAGGAATAGGGAGGTGGGTTGATTAGAAAGGGTAGTGAGTGGTGGGATGAAGAAGTAAGATTATTAGTGAAAGAGAAGAGAGAGGCATTTGGACGATTTTTGCAGGGAAAAAATGCAATTGAGTGGGAGATGTATAAAAGAAAGAGACAGGAGGTCAAGAGAAAGGTGCAAGAGGTGAAAAAGAGGGCAAATGAGAGTTGGGGTGAGAGAGTATCATTAAATTTTAGGGAGAATAAAAAGATGTTCTGGAAGGAGGTAAATAAAGTGCGTAAGACAAGGGAGCAAATGGGAACTTCAGTGAAGGGCGCTAATGGGGAGCTGATAACAAGTAATGGTGATGTGAGAAGGAGATGGAGTGAGTATTTTGAAGGTTTGTTGAATGTGTTTGATGATAGAGTGGCAGATATAGGGTGTTTTGGTCGAGGTGGTGTGCAAAGTGAGATGGTTAGGGAAAATGATTTGGTAAACCGAGAAGAGGTAGTAAAAGCTTTGCGGAAGATGAAAGCCGGCAAGGCAGCAGATTTGGATGGTATTGCAGTGGAATCTATTAAAAAAGGGGGTGACTGTATTGTTGACTGGTTGGTAAGGTTATTTAATGTATGTATGACTCATGGTGAGGTGCCTGAGGATTGGCGGAATGCGTGCATAGTGCCATTGTACAAAGGGAAATTGGATAAGAGTGAGTGCTCAAATTACAGAGGTATAAGTTTGTTGAGTATTCCTGGTAAATTATATGGGAGGGTATTGATTGAGAGGGTGAAGGCATGTACAGAGCATCAGATTGGGGAAGAGCAGTGTGGTTTCAGAAGTGGTAGAGGATGTGTGGATCAGGTGTTTGCTTTGAAGAATGTATGTGAGAAATACTTAGAAAAGTAAATGTATTTGTATGTAGCATTTATGGATCTGCAGAAGGCATATGATAGAGTTGATAGAGATGCTCTGTGGAAGGTATTAAGAATATATGGTGTGGGAGGCAAGTTGTTAGAAGCAGTGAAAAGTTTTTATCGAGGATGTAAGGCATGTGTACGTGTAGGAAGAGAGGAAAGTGATTGGTTCTCAGTGAATGTAGGTTTGCAGCAGGGGTGTGTGATGTCTCCATGGTTGTTTAATTTGTTTATGGATGGGATTGTTAGGGTGGTGAATGCAAGAGTTTTGGAAAGAGGGGCAAGTATGAAGTCTGTTGTGGATGAGAGAGCTTGGGAAGTGAGTCAGTTGTTGTTCGCTGATGATACAGCGCTGGTGGCTGATTCATGTGAGAAACTACAGAAGCTGGTGACTGAGTTTGGTAAAGTGTGTGAAAGAAGAAAGTTAAGAGTAAATGTGAATAAGAGCAAGGTTATTAGGTACAGTAGGGTTGAGGGTCAAGTCAATTGGGAGGTAAGTTTGAATGGAGAAAAACTGGAGGAAGTAAAGTGTTTTAGATATCTGGGAGTGGATCTGGCAGCGGATGGAACCATGGAAGCAGAAGTGAATCATAGGGTGGGGGAGGGGGCGAAAATCCTGGGAGCCTTGAAGAATGTGTGGAAGTTGAGAACATCATCTCGGAAAGCAAAAATTTGTATGTTTGAAGGAATAGTGGTTCCAACAATGTTGTGTGGTTGCGAGGCGTGGGCTATGGATAGAGTTGTGCGCAGGAGGGTGGATGTGCTGGAAATGAGATGTTTGAGGACAATGTGTGGTGTGAGGTGGTTTGATCGAGTAAGTAATGTAAGGGTAAGAGAGATGTGTGGAAATAAAAAGAGCGTGGTTGAGAGAGCAGGAGAGGGTGTTTTAAAATGGTTTGGGCACATGGAGAGAATGAGTGAGGAAAGATTGACCAAGAGGATATATGTGTCGGAGGTGGAGGGAGCGGGGAGAAGTGGGAGACCAAATTGGAGGTGGAAAGATGGAGTGAAAAAGATTTTGAGTGATTGGGGCCTGAACATGCGGGAAGGTGAAAGGCAGGCAAGGAAGAGAGTGAATTGGATCGATGTGGTATACCGGGGTCGACATGCTGTCAGTGGATTGAATCAGGGCATGTGAAGCGTCTGGGGTAAACCATGGAAAGTTTTGTGGGGCCTGGATGTGGAAAGGGAGCTGTGTTTCCAGGCATTATTGCATGACAGCTAGAGACTTAGTGTGAACAAATGGGGCCTTTGTTGTCTTTTCCTAGCGCTACCTCGCACACATGAGGGAGGAGGGGGATGGTATTCCATGTGTGGCGAGGTGGCGATGGGAATGAATAAAGGCAGAGAGTGTGAATTGTGTGCATGGGTATATATGTATGTGTCTGTGTGTGTATATATATGTGTACATTGAGATGTATAGGTATGTATATTTGCGTGTGTGGACGTGTATGTATGTACATGTGTATGGGGTGGGTTAGGCCATTTCTTTCGTCTGTTTCCTTGCACTACCTCGCAAACGCGGGAGACAGCGACAAAGCAAAATAAAAAATAAATAAATCAGTAACTGGAAGCATTATGATATATTTCCCAGAATTATTGCAAGTATGGACATGTTTCAATATGTTATGTTTCAATTTTGAAATTGAAAGTTTTTGAGCTAAAAAATACCCTGAACCTGCAATTTTTGGTATTTTTTCTAGAAAAATAGTTTTCCTTCAAAACTTCATTATATTTATTATTTTTCAAGCTGATCACAAATCTGGGTTTAATATATCATTTGCTCGTCTTTATGATTTTGAATTAGGATGTAAATTGAAGGCAACTTTAAAGTATCATCTGATCATTGGCATCGTATTTACTGGGTATCTATCGGTAATTGACAGCATTATGATATATTTTCCATGATTACTCTAGGAATTGATGTGTTTGAATACATTGTCTCAATTTTAAAACAAAAAGTTTTTTGAGCTGAAAAATACCCTGAACCTGCAATTTTTGGTATTTTTCTCAGTAAAATAGATATCCTTCAAAATCCAATTGTACGAACAATTTTACATGCCGAATACAAATCTGGATATAATATATCATTTCCTCATCTTTATGGTGTTTAGGCTGTAAATTGAGTGCATTTTTAAAGTATCATCTGATTATTTGCATTGTATTTACTGGGTATCTATCAGTAGCTAAGAGCATTATGATATATACAAGTATGGAAGTGTTTGAGTATGTTGTATTGTATTTTTGAAACAAAATACTTACTGTGAGTATGGAAGTGTTTGAATATGTTATGTTTCATTTTGAGGCAAAATAGATTTCCTTCAAAACCTCATTGTAAATTTTATTTTTCAGATTGAATACAAATATGGGTTTGATATATCGTTTGCTCATCTTTATGATTTCTAATTAGGCTGTAAATTCAAGGCAACTTTCAAGTATCATCTGATCATTTGCATCGTATTTACCGTGTATCTACTAGTAACTGAGAGCATTCTGATATATTTTCCATGATCACTGCCAGTATGAAAATGTTTGAATATGTTATGTTTCAATTTTGAAGCAAAAAGTTTTTTCAGCTCAAAAATACCCTGCAATTTTTGGTATTTTTCTCAGAAAGATAGATTTCCTTCAAATCTTCATTATAAGTATTATTTTTGATGCTGAAAATAATTCTGGGTTTGATATATTGTTTGCTTTTTTATGATTTTTAATTAGGCTGTGAATTGATGGCAGCTTTGAATTATCATCTGGTCATTTGCATTGTATTTATTGGGTATCTATTGGTAACTGAGAGCATTATGATATATTTTCCATTATTACATCAAGTATAGAAGTGTTTGAATATGTTATGTTTCAATTTTGAAAGAAAACTTTTTTGAGCTGAAAAGTACCTTGAACTATTACCTGCAGTTTTTAGTATTTTTCTCAAAAATGAATTTCCTTCAAAGCCTCATCATAAGTATTATTTTTCATGCTGAAAACAGATTGTTTGCCCGTCTTTATGATTTTTAATTGGGTTGTGAAATGAAGGAAACTTAAAAGTATCATCTGTTCATTTGCGTTGTATTTACTGGGTATCTATCGGTAACTGTCTGTATCAGGATATATTTACCATGATTACTTCAAGTGTAAAAGTGTTTGAGTGTCATTTTTCAATTTGGAACAAAATTTTTTTTCTGGTGAAAAATACCCTGCAAGTTTTGGTATTTTTCTCAGAAAAATAATTTCCTTCAAAACCTCATTATAAGTAGTATTTTTCATGATGGATACAAATCTGGGTTTAATATATCATTTGTCCCTCTTTATGATTTATAATCAGGCTGTTGAAATTAAGGTAATTTTAAAGTATCATCTGGTCATTTGCATTGTATTTACTGGGTATTTATCAGTAAATGAGAACATTATATATTTTCCATGATTACTTCAAGTATAGGATTGTTTGAATATGTTATGTTTCAGTTTTGAAACAAAAAGTTTTTTTGAGCCGAAAAGTACCCTGCAATTCTTGGTATTTTTCTCAAAAAGATAGATTTCCTTCAAAACCTCATTATAAGTATAATTTTTCTGCTGAATACAAATGTGGGATCAGAATATCATTTCCCTGTCTTTATTAATGCTAATTAAGCTGTGGAATGAAGGTGATTTCAAAATATCATCTGATCATTAGCATCATTTTTACAGAGCATTATGATATATTTTCCATGTTTACTTTAAGTATAGAAGTGTTTGAGTATGTTGTGCTTCAGTTTTGAAACAAAACATTTTTTTTGAAGAAAAATACCTTGCAATTTTTTGGTATTATTCTCAGAAAAGTAGATTTCCCTCAAAAACCTCATTATAAGTATTATTTTTCATGCTGAAAATGAATCTGGGTTTAATATATTCTTTGCTTGTCTTTATGATTTTTAATTGAGCTGTGAAATGAAGGCAATTTTAATGTATCATCTGATTGATCATTTGCATTGTATTTACTGGGTATCCATCGGTAACTGGGAGCATTATGATATATTTCCCATGATTACTTCAAGTATGGAAGTGTTTGAAAATGTTATGTTTCAGTTTTGAAACAATAGGTTTTTTGAACTGAAAAATACCCTTAACTATTATCTGCAATTTTTATTATTTTGTCAGAAAAATAGGTTTCCTTAAAAACCTCAATATAAGTATTATTTTTCATACTGAATACAAATCTGGGTTTAATATATCGTTTGCTCGTCTTTATGATTTTTAATTCGGCTGTGAAATGAAGGCAATTTTAAAGTATCTTCTGATTATTTACATTTGATTTACTAGGTAACTATTGGTAAGTGAGAGCATTATGATGTATTTTCCAATATTGTTGCAAGTATGGAAATGTTTGAATATATTTTGTTTCAATTTTGAAACAAGTTTTTTGAGCTAAAAAATACCCTGAACTGTTACCTGCAATTTTTAGTATTTTTTTTTAAAAATTGATTTTGTTAAAAACATCATTATAAGAAGTATTTTTCAAGATACAAATCATGGTTTGATAAATCATCTGCTCGTCTTTCTGATTTTTTATTAGGCTGTGAAATGAAGGCAATTTTAAGGTATCATATGATCATTTGCACTGTATTTACTGGGTATCTTTTGGGAACTGAGATCATTATGATTTGTTTTCCTTGATTACTTCAACTATAGAAGCGTTTAAATTTTTTTTTTTTTTTATACTTTGTCGCCGTCTCCCGCGTTTGCGAGGTAGCGCAAGGAAACAGACGAAAGAAATGGCCCAACCCCCCCCCCATACACATGTATATACATACGTCCACACACGCAAATATACATACCTACACAGCTTTCCATGGTTTACCCCAGACGCTTCACATGCCCCGATCCAATCCACTGACAGCACGTCAACCCCGGTATACCACACCGCTCCAATTCACTCTATTCCTTGCCCTCCTTTCACCCTCCTGCATGTTCAGGCCCCAATCACACAAAATCTTTTTCACTCCATCTTTCCACCTCCAATTTGGTCTCCCTCTTCTCCTTGCTCCCTCCACCTCCGACACATATATCCTCTTGGTCAATCTTTCCTCACTAATCCTCTCCATGTGCCCAAACCACTTCAAAACACCCTCTTCTGCTCTCTCAACCACGCTCTTTTTATTTCCACACATCTCTCTTACCCTTACGTTACTCACTCGATCAAACCACCTCACACCACACATTGTCCTCAAACATCTCATTTCCAGCACATCCATCCTCCTGCGCACAACTCTATCCATAGCCCACGCCTCGCAACCATACAACATTTTTGGAACCACTATTCCTTCAAACATACCCATTTTTGCTTTCCGAGATAATGTTCTCGACTTCCACACATTCTTCAAGGCCCCCAGAATTTTCGCCCCCTCCCCCACCCTATGATCCACTTCCGCTTCCATGGTTCCATCCGCTGCCAGATCCACTCCCAGATATCTAAAACACTTCACTTCCTCCAGTTTAAATATGTTTAAATATGTTGTTTCAATTTTAAAACAAAAAGTTTTTCGATCTGAAAAATACCCTGAACTGTAATTTTTGATATTATCCTCAGAAAAATAAATTTCCTTCAAAACCTCATTGTATTATTTTTTATGCCTAAAACAAATCTGGTTTAATATATCGTTTGCTCATATTTATTGTTTTTGATTAGGCTATGAAATGAAAGCAATTTTAAAGTATCGTCTTATCATTTGCATTGTATTTACTGGGTATATATCGGTAACTGAGAGCATTACGATATAGTTTCTATGATTATTTCAAGTATAGAAGTGTTTGAATGTGTTGTTTCAATTTTGAAACAAAAAGTTTTTGAGCTGAAAAATACCATGCAATTTTTGGTATTTTATATCTTTATTTTATTTTATTTTATATTTCCTTCAAAACCACATTACAAGTATTATTTTTAACGCTGAATACAAATCTGGGGTTGAAATATCGTTTCCTTGTCTTCATGATCTTTAATAAAGCTGTGAAATTAATGCAATCTTAAAATATCATCTGATGATTTGCATCGTATTTACTGGGTATCCATCGGTAACTGAGAGCATTATAATATGTTTGCCATGATTACTTCAAGTATAGAAGTGTATGAATATGTTACGCTAGAATTTTGAAACAAAAACTTGTGCACTTTTTTTGACATTTTTCTTAGAAAAATAGATTTCCCTCAAAACCTCATTATATGTAGTATTTTTCATTCTGAATACGAATCTGGGTTTTATATATCATTTGCTTGTCTTTATGATTTTTGATTAGACTGCAAAATGAAGGCAATTTTAAAGTATCATCTAATCATTGGATATCTATCAGTAACTGACAGTAGTATGATATATTCTCTATGATTAATTCAAGCCTAGATATGTTTGAATGTTATATTTCAGTTTTGAAACAAAGTTTTTATTGAGCTGAAAATACCTTCAATTTTTGGTACTTTTCTCAGAAAATAGGTTTCCTTCATAACCTCATTATAAGTAGTACTTTTCATGCTGAATACAAACCTGGGTTTAAAATATCCTTTGCTCATCTTTGTGATCTTTAATTAAGCTGTGAAATGAACTAGTTGAGATTATCTTGGTTGTGTTTATGTAAATATTGTTGGGAGCACAATTCTGCAACTAATATTAGACAATGACCATCCCTTTTCAAAATATTGAGAAGTTTTGTGGATTAGATTTTAACCAAAAATTGAATAAAGAAAATCACGTCGATATTTTGTTGAAACTCAATAAAGTAAAAGGTTAAGGATTCTTAAGTAACTTTGGGTCCATTCTGGAAATCTAACAAGAATTCTTTATGAACTGACAAGGTCTCCTGATTTGACGTAAATCAAACGTGAATTTTAGGTGCCTGATTCGGTGAACGATTGTCCCCTCGGCAGCCTGGCTGTGATGCAGAATGAGTGGCTGAAAATTCAATTACTGTCCCGCAATCAGAAGTCGAGACAAATATGATTCCTCTCCATCCGCGTCGTGATGAACTGATATGTAAGTGTGGTGTGCTGATGGCCAGGAGGAGGAGGAGGAATACCATGCATGTCGCTTTGCTTATTGGTGTTGGGTGGGGAGACAGACATCAGGTGTGGGGAGAACAAGGGCAGAAAATGAACCCACCAAGATCATTATGTAAAGCTCAAAACAATTATTGGTATATAAGAACACAATGAATATTGTACATATTTTCACAAAAGTTATAATTTTTGTAAATATTTTGTTGTAAATGCCATTTGGGAATGATGAAGACGATGAGGGAAGTAGTATATTACCCCGTACTTTTGATATATGGAGGAAAAAGAAGACTTCCCATGTATTTCCTGCATGTCGTAAAAGGTGACTAAAAGGGGAGGGAGCAGGGGGGCTGGAAATCCTCTCATCTCGTTTTTAATTTTCCAAAAGAGGGAACAGAGAAGGGGGCCAAGTGAGGATATTCCCTCTAAGGCTCAGTCCTCTGTTCTTAACGCTACCTCGCTATCCCTGGGGACAGGGGAGAAAAATACTTCTCATGCATTCCTAACGTGTCGTAGAAGGTGACTAAAGGGGACGGGAGCGGGGGGCTGGAAACCCTCCCCTCCTTGTATTCTAACTTTCTAAAAGGGGAAACAGAAGAGTCAACGGAGAGTGCTCATCCTCCATGAAGGATCAGATTAGGGTGTCTAAATGTGTGTGGATGTGACCAAGATGAGAAAAAAGGAGAGATAGGTAGTATGTTTGAGGAAAGGAACCTGGATGTTTTGGCTCTGAGTGAAATGAAGCTCAAGGGTAAAGGGGAAGAGTGGTTTGGGAATGTCTTGGGAGTAAAGTCAGAGGTTAGTGAGAGGACAAGAGCAAGGGAAGGAGTAGCACTACTCCTGTAATAGGAGTGGTGGGAGTATGTGATAGAGTGTAAGAAAGTAAACTCTAAATTGATATGGGTAAAACTGAAAGTTGATGGAGAGAGATGGGTGATTTTTGGTGCATAATGCACCTGGGCATGAGAAGAAAGATCATAAGAGGCAAGTGTTTTGGGAGCAGCTGAGTGAGTGTGTTAGTAGTTTTGACGCACAAGACCGGGTTATAGTGATGGGTGATTTGAATGCAAAGGTGAGTAATGTGGCAGTTGAGGGAATAATTGGTGTACATGGGGTGTTCAGTGTTGTAAATGGAAATGGTGAAGAGTGTGTAGATTTATGTGCTGAAAAAGGACTAGTGATTGGGAATACCTGGTTTGAAAAGAGATATACATAAGTAACCTATGTAAGTAGGAAAGATGGCCAGAGAGCGTTATTGGATTACGTGTTAATTGATAGGCGCACAAAAGAGAGACTTTTGGATGTTAATGTGCTGAGAGGTGCAACTGGATAGATGTCTGATCATTGTCTTGTGGAGGCGAAGGTGAAGATTTGTAGGTGTTTTCAGAAAAGAAGAGAGAATGTCGGGGTGAAGAGAGTGGTGAGAGTACGTGAGCTTGGGAAGGAGACTTGTGTGAGGAAGTACCAGGATAGACTGAGAACAGAATGGAAAGAGGTGAGAAGAAAGGATGTAAGGGGAATGGGTGAGGAATGGGATTACGTGTTAATTGATAGGTGCACAAAAGAGAGACTTTTGGATGTTAATGTGCTGAGAGGTGCAACTGGAGAGATGTCTGATCATTGTCTTGTGGAGGCGAAGGTGAAGATTTGTAGAGGTTTTCAGAAAAGAAGAGAGAATGTTGGGGTGAAGAGAGTGGTGAGAGTACGTGAGCTTGGGAAGGAGACTTGTGTGAGGAAGTACCAGGATATACTGAGTACAGAATGGAAAAAGGTGAGAAGAAAGGACGTAAGGGGAATGGGTAAGGAATGGGATGTATTTAGGGAAGCAGTGATGGCTTGTGCAAGGGATGCTTATGGCATGAGAAGCATGGGAGGTGGGCAGATTAGAAAGGGTAGTGAGTGGTGGGATGAAGTAGTAAGATTAGTGAAAGAGCAGAGAGAGGCATTTGGACAATTTCTGCAGGGAAATAATGCAAATGAGTGGGAGATGTATAAAAGAAAGAGACAGGAGGTCAAGAGAAAGGTGCAAGAAGTCAAAAAGAGGGCAAATGAGAGTTGGGGTGAGAGAGTATCATTAAATTTTAGGGGGAATAAAAAGATGTTTTGGAAGGAGGTAAATAAAGTGCATAAGATAAGGAAACAAATGGGAACATCAGTGAAGGGGGCTAATGGGGAGGTGATACAAGAAGTGGTGAAGTGAGAAGGAGATGCAGTGAGTATTTTGAAGGTTTGATGAATGAGTTTGATGATAGAGTGGCAGAAATAGGGTGTTTTGGGCGAGGTGGTGTGCAAAGTGAGAGGGTTAGGGAGAATGATTTGGTAAACAGAGAAGAGGTAGTAAAAGCTTTGCGGAAGATGAAAGCCGGCAAGGCAACGGGTTTGGATGGTATAACAGTGGAATTTATTAATAAAGGGGGTGACTGTATTGTTGACTGGTTGGTAAGGTTATTTAATGTATGTATGACTCATGGTGAGGTGCCTGAGGATTGGCAGAATGCTTGCATAGTGCCATTGTACAAAGGGAAAGGGGATAAAAGTGAGTGCTCAAATTACAGAGGTATAAGTTTGTTGAGTATTCCTGGGAAATTATATGTGAGGGTATTGATTGAGAGGGTGAAGGCAGTGTGTCAGACTGGGGAAGAGCAGTGTGGTGTCATAAGTGGTAGAGGATGTGTGGATCAGGTGTTTGCTTTGAAGAATGTATGTGAGAAATACTTAAAAAAGCAAAAGGATTTGTATGTAGCATTTAAGGATCTGGAGAAGGCATATGATAGAGTTGATAGAGATGCTCTGTGGAAGGTACTAAGAATATATAGTGTGGGAGGCAAGTTGTTAGAAGCAGTGAAAAGTTTTTATCGAGGATGTAAGGCATGTGTACGTGTAGGAAGAGAGGAAAGTGATTGGTTCTCAGTGAATGTTGGTTTGCAGCAGGGGTGTGTGATGTCTCCATGGTTGTTAAATTTGTTTACGGATAGGGTTGTTAAGGAGGTGAATGCAAGAGTTTTGGAGAGAAGGGCAAGTATGCAGTCTGTTGTGGATGAGAGAGTTTGGGAAGTGAGTCAGTTGTTGTTTGCTGATGATACAGCGCTGGTGGCTGATTCATGTGAGAAACTGCAGAGGCTGGTGACTGAGTTTAGTAAAGTGTATGAAAGAAGAAAGCTGAGAGTAAATGTGAATAAGAGCAAGGTTATTAGGTACAGTAGGGTTGAGGGGCAAGTTGATTGGGAGGTAAGTTTGAATGGAGAAAAACTGGAGGAAGTGAAGTGTTTTAGATATCTGGGGGTTGATTTAGCAGGAGATGGAACCATGGAAGCGGAAGTGAATCATAGGGTGGGGGAGGGGGCGAAAGTTCTGGGAGCTTTGAAGAAAGTGTGGAAGTCGAGAACATTATCTCGGAAAGCAAAAATGGGTATGTTTGAAGGAATAGTGGTTCCAACAATGTTATATGGTTGCGAGGCATGGGCTATAGATAGAGTTGTGCGGAAGAGGATGAATGTGCTGGAAATGTGATGTTTGAGGATAATACGTGGTGTGAGGTGGTTTGATCGAGTAAGTAATAATAGGGTAAGAGAGACGTGTGGTAATAAAAGAGTGTGGTTGAGAGAGCAGAAGAGGGTGTTTTGAAATGGTTTGGTCACATGGAGAGAATGAGTGAGGAAAGATTGACCAAGAGAATATATGTGTCAGAGGTGGAGGGAACAAGGAGAAGTGGGAGACCAAATTGGAGGTGGAAAGATGGAATGAAAAAGATTTTGAGTGATCGGGGCCTTAACATGCAGGAGGGTGAAAGGCGTCCAAGGAATAGAGTGAATTGGAACGATATGGTATACCGGGGTCGATGTGTTTTCGTGTGAAGCGTCTCGGGTAAACCATGGAAAGTTCTGTGGGGACTGGATATGGAAAGGGAGCTGTGGTTTCGGTGCATTATACATGACAGCTATGGACTGAGTGTGAACGAATGTGGCATTTGTTGTCTTTTCCTAGCGCTACCTTGCACACATGCGGGGGGAGGGGGTTGTTATTTCATGTGTGGCAAGGTGGCGATGGGAATGAATAAAGGCAGACTATGAATTATGTACCTGGAGGTGGAAAGATGGAGTGAAAAAGATTTTGTGTGATCGGGGCCTGAACATGCAGGAGGGTGAAAGGAGGGCAAGGAATAGAGTGAATTGGAGCGATGTGGTATACCGGGGTTGACGTGCTGTCAGTGGATTGAAGCGGGGCATGTGAAGCGTCTGGGGTAAACCATGGAAAGCTGTGTAGGTATGTATATTTGCGTGTGTGGACGTATGTATATACATGTGTATGGGGTGGGGGTTGGGCCATTTCTTTCGTCTGTTTCCTTGCGCTACCTCGCAAACGCGGGAGACAGCGACAAAGTATAAAAAAAAAAAAAAAAAAAAAAATATATATATATATATATATATATATATATATATATATATATATATATATATATATATATATATATATATGCGTTAAGGCATGTGTACGTGTAGGAAAAAAGGAAAGTGATTGGTTCTGAGTGAATGTTGGTTTGCGGCAGGGGTGTGTGATATCTCCATGGTTGTTTAATTTGTTTATGGATGGGGTTGTTAGGGAGGTGAATGCAAGAGTTTTGGAAAGAGGGGCAAGTATGCAGTCTGTTGTGGATGAGAGAGCTTGGGATGTGAGTCAGTATTTGTTCACTGATGATACAGCGCTGGTGGCTGATTCGGGTGAGAAACTGCATAAGCTGGTGACTGAGTTTGGTAAAGTGTGTGAAAGAAGAAAGCTGAGAGTAAAGGTGAGTAAGAGCAGGGTTATTAGGTACAGTAGGGTTGAGGGGCAAGTTAATTGGGAGGTAAGTTTGAATGGAGAAAAACTGGAGGAAGTGAAGTGTTTTAGATATTTGGGAGTGGATTTAGCAGTGGATGGAACCATGGAAATGGAAGTGAATCATAGGATGGGGGAGGGGGCGAAAATTCTGGGAGCGTTGAAAAATGTGTGGAAGTTGAGAAAGTTATCTAGGAAAGCAAAAATGGCTATGTTTGAAGGAATAGTAGTTCCAACAATGTTATATATAGGTTGCGAGGTGTGGGCTATAGGTAGAGTTGTGCGGAGGAGGGTGGATGTGGTGGAAACGAGATGTTTGAGGACAATATGTAGTGTGAGGTGGTTTGACCGAGTAAGTAATGAAAGGGTAAGAGAGATGTGTGGTAATGAAAAGTATGGTTGAGAGAGCAGAAGAGGGTGTTTTGAAATGGTTTTGTCACATGGAGAGAATAAGTGAGGAAAGATTGACAAAGAGGATATATGTGTCAGAGGTGGAGAGAACGAGAAGTGGGAGACCAAATTGGAGGTGGAAAGATGGAGTGAAAAAGATTTTGAGTGATTGGAGCCTGAACATGCAGGAGGGTGAAAGGCGTGCATGGAATAGAGTGAATTGGAATGATGTGGTATACCGGGTTCTACGTGTTGTCAATGGATTGAACCAGGGCATGTGAAGCGTCTGGGTTAAACTATGGAAAGTTTTGTGGGGCGTGGATGTGGAAAGGGAGCTGTGGTTTTGGTTTATTATACATGACAGCTAGAGACTGAGTGTGAATGAATGTGGCCTTTGTTTTCTTTTCCTAGCGCTACCTCGCACACATGCGGGGGGAGGGGGCTGTCATTTCATGTGTGGTGGGGTGGCGACGGGAATGAATAAGGGCAGACAGTGTGAATTATGTACATGTGTATATATGTATATGCCTGGGTGCATATATATATATATATATATATATATATATATATATATATATATATATATATATATATATATATATATATATATTTTTTTTTTTTTTTTTCTTTGTCGCTGTCTCCCGCGGTTGCGAGGTAGCGCAAGGAAACAGACGAAAGAAATGGCCCAACCCACCCCCATACACATGTATATACATACGTCCACACACGCAAATATACATACCTACACAGCTTTCCATGGTTTACCCCAGACGCTTCACATGCCTTGATTCAATCCACTGACAGCACGTCAACCCCGGTATACCACATCGCTCCAATTCACTCTATTCCTTGCCCTCCTTTCACCCTCCTGCATGTTCAGGCCCCGATCACACAAAATCTTTTTCACTCCATCTTTCCACCTCCAATTTGGTCTCCCTCTTCTCCTCGTTCCCTCCACCTCCGACACATATATCCTCTTGGTCAATCTTTCCTCACTCATTCTCTCCATGTGCCCAAACCACTTCAAAACACCCTCTTCTGCTCTCTCAACCACGCTCTTTTTATTTCCACACATCTCTCTTACCCTTACGTTACTCACTCGATCAAACCACCTCACACCACACATTGTCCTCAAACATCTCATTTCCAGCACATCCATCCTCCTGCGCACAACTCTATCCATAGCCCACGCCTCGCAACCATACAACATTGTTGGAACCACTATTCCTTCAAACATACCCATTTTTGCTTTCCGAGATAATGTTCTCGACTTCCACACATTCTTCAAGGCCCCCAGAATTTTCGCCCCCTCCCCCACCCTATGATCCACTTCCGCTTCCATGGTTCCATCAGCTGCCAGATCCACTCCCAGATATCTAAAACACTTCACTTCCTCCAGTTTCTCTCCATTCAAACTCACCTCCCAATTGACTTGACCCTCAACCCTACTGTACCTAATAACCTTGCTCTTATTCACATTTACTCTTAACTTTCTTCTTCCACACACTTTACCAAACTCAGTCACCAGCTTCTGCAGTTTCTCTCATCCCCAACAGACTTCATACTTGCCCCTCTTTCCAAAACTCTTGCATTTACCTCCCTAACAACCCCATCCATAAACAAATTAAACAACCATGGAGACATCACACACCCCTGCCGCAAACCTACATTCACTGAGAACCAATCACTTTCCTCTCTTCCTACACGTACACATGCCTTACATCCTCGATAAAAACTTTTCACTGCTTCTAACAACTTTCCTCCCACACCATATATTCTTAATACCTTCCACAGAGCATCTCTATCAACTCTATCATATGCCTTCTCCAGATCCATAAAAGCTACATACAAATCCATTTGCTTTTCTAAGTATTTCTCACATACATTCTTCAAAGCAAACACCTGATCCACACATCCTCTACCACTTCTGAAACCACACTGCTCTTCCCCAATCTGATGCTCCGTACATGCCTTCACCCTCTCAATCAATACCCTCCCATATAATTTACCAGGAATACTCAACAAACTTATACCTCTGTAATTTGAGCACTCACTCTTATCCCCTTTGCCTTTGTACAATGGCACTATGCACGCATTCCGCCAATCCTCAGGCACCTCACCATGAGTCATACATACATTAAATAACCTTACCAACCAGTCAACAATACAGTCACCCCCTTTTTTAATAAATTCCACTGCAATACCATCCAAACCTGCTGCCTTGCCGGCTTTCATCTTCCGCAAAGCTTTCACTACCTCTTCTCTGTTTACCAAATCATTTTCCCTAACCCTCTCACTTTGCACACCACCTCGACCAAAACACCCTATATCTGCCACTATATCATCAAACACATTCAACAAACCTTCGAAATACTTACTCCATCTCCTTCTCACATCACCACTACTTGTTACCACCTCCCCATTTGCGCCCTTCACTGAAGTTCCCATTTGCTCCCTTGTCTTACGCACTTTATTTACCTCCTTCCAGAACATCTTTTTATTCTCCGTAAAATTTAATGATACTCTCTCACCCCAACTCTCATTTGCCCTTTTTTTCACCTCTTGCACCTTTCTCTTGACCTCCTGTCTCTTTCTTTTATACATCTCCCACTCAATTGCATTTTTTCCCTGCAAAAATCGTCCAAATGCCTCTCTCTTCTCTTTCACTAATACTCTTACTTCTTCATCCCACCACTCACTACCCTTTCTAATCAACCCACCTCCCACTCTTATGCCACAAGCATCTTTTGCGCAATCCATCACTGATTCCCTAAATACATCCCATTCCTCCCCCACTTCCCTTACTTCCATTGTTCTCACCTTTTTCCATTCTGTACTCAGTCTCTCCTGGTACTTCCTCACACAAGTCTCCTTCTCAAGCTCACTTACTCTCACCACCCTCTTCACCCCAACATTCACTCTTCTTTTCTGAAAACCCATACAAATCTTCACCTTAGCCTCCACAAGATAATGATCAGACATCCCTCCAGTTGCACCTCTCAGCACATTAACATCCAAAAGTCTCTCTTTCGCACGCCTGTCAATTAACACGTAATCCAATAACGCTCTCTGGCCATCTCTCCTACTTACATAAGTATACTTATGTATATCTCGCTTTTTAAACCAGGTATTCCCAATCATCAGTCCTTTTTCAGCACATAAATCTACAAGCTCTTCACCATTTCCATTTACAACACTGAACACCCCATGTATACCAATTATTCCCTCAACTGCCACATTACTCACCTTTGCATTCAAGTCACCCATCACTATAACCCGGTCTCGTGCATCAAAACCACTAACACACTCATTCAGCTGCTCCCAAAACACTTGCCTCTCTTGATCTTTCTTCTCATGCCCAGGTGCATAAGCACCTATAATCACCCACCTCTCTCCATCAACTTTCAGTTTTACCCATATTAATCGAGAATTTACTTTCTTACACTCTATCACATACTCCCACAACTCCTGTTTCAGGAGTATTGCTACTCCTTCCCTTGCTCTTGTCCTCTCACTAACCCCTGACTTTACTCCCCAGACATTCCCAAACCACTCTTCCCCTTTACCCTTGAGCTTCGTTTCACTCAGAGCCAAAACATCCAGGTTCCTTTCCTCAAACATACTACCTATCTCTCCTTTTTTCACATCTTGGTTACATCCACACACATTTAGGCACCCCACTCTGAGCCTTCGAGGAGGATGAGCACTCCCCGCGTGACTCCTTCTTCTGTTTCCCATTTTAGAAAGTTAATACAAGGAGGGGAGGATATATATATATATATATATATATATATATATATATATATATATATATATATATATATATATATATATATATATATATATATATATATGAATATATATAATATATATATATATATATATTATCCCTGGGGATAGGGGAGAAAGAATACTTCCCACGTATTCCCTGCGTGTCGTAGAAGAGGCGACTAAAAGGGGAGGGAGCGGGGGGCTGGAAATCCTCCCCTCTCGTTTTTTTTTTTTCTTTTTTTTTTTTTTTTTTTTTAATTTTCCAAAAGAAGGAACAGAGGGGGGCCAGGTGAGGATATTCCCTCAAAGGCCCAGCTCTCTGTTCTTAACGCTACCTCGCTAACGCGGGAAATGGCGAATAGTTTTGAAAGAAAAGTGAAAGAAAGAATATATATATATATATATATATATATATATATATATATATATATGGAGAAAAACTGGAGGAAGTGAAGTGTTTTAGATATTTGGGAGTGGATTTAGCAGTGGATGGAACCATGGAAATGGAAGTGAATCATAGGATGGGGAGGGGGCGAAAATTCTGGGAGCGTTGAAAAATGTGTGGAAGTTGAGAAAGTTATCTAGGAAAGCAAAAATGGCTATGTTTGAAGGAATAGTAGTTCCAACAATGTTATATATAGGTTGCGAGGTGTGGGCTATAGGTAGAGTTGTGCGGAGGAGGGTGGATGTGGTGGAAACGAGATGTTTGAGGACAATATGTAGTGTGAGGTGGTTTGACCGAGTAAGTAATGAAAGGGTAAGAGAGATGTGTGGTAATGAAAAGTATGGTTGAGAGAGCAGAAGAGGGTGTTTTGAAATGGTTTGGGCACATGGAGAGAATGAGTGAGGAAAGATTGACCAAGAGGATATATGTGTCGGAGGTGGAGGGAACGAGGAGAAGAGGGAGACCAAATTGGAGGTGGAAAGATGGAGTGAAAAAGATTTTGAGTGATTGGAGCCTGAACATGCAGGAGGGTGAAAGGCGTGCATGGAATAGAGTGAATTGGAATGATGTGGTATACCGGGTTCTACGTGTTGTCAATGGATTGAACCAGGGCATGTGAAGCGTCTGGGTTAAACTATGGAAAGTTTTGTGGGGCGTGGATGTGGAAAGGGAGCTGTGGTTTTGGTTTATTATACATGACAGCTAGAGACTGAGTGTGAATGAATGTGGCCTTTGTTTTCTTTTCCTAGCGCTACCTCGCACACATGCGGGGGGAGGGGGCTGTCATTTCATGTGTGGTGGGGTGGCGACGGGAATGAATAAGGGCAGACAGTGTGAATTATGTACATGTGTATATATGTATATGCCTGGGTGCATATATATATATATATATATATATATATATATATATATATATATATATACATATATATATATATATATATATATATATTTTTTTTTTTTTTTCTTTGTCGCTGTCTCCCGCGGTTGCGAGGTAGCGCAAGGAAACAGACGAAAGAAATGGCCCAACCCACCCCCATACACATGTATATACATACGTCCACACACGCAAATATACATACCTACACAGCTTTCCATGGTTTACCCCAGACGCTTCACATGCCTTGATTCAATCCACTGACAGCACGTCAACCCCGGTGTACCACATCGCTCCAATTCACTCTATTCCTTGCCCTCCTTTCACCCTCCTGCATGTTCAGGCCCCGATCACACAAAATCTTTTTCACTCCATCTTTCCACCTCCAATTTGGTCTCCCTCTTCTCCTCGTTCCCTCCACCTCCGACACATATATCCTCTTGGTCAATCTTTCCTCACTCATTCTCTCCATGTGCCCAAACCACTTCAAAACACCCTCTTCTGCTCTCTCAACCACGCTCTTTTTATTTCCACACATCTCTCTTACCCTTACGTTACTCACTCGATCAAACCACCTCACACCACACATTGTCCTCAAACATCTCATTTCCAGCACATCCATCCTCCTGCGCACAACTCTATCCATAGCCCACGCCTCGCAACCATACAACATTGTTGGAACCACTATTCCTTCAAACATACCCATTTTTGCTTTCCGAGATAATGTTCTCGACTTCCACACATTCTTCAAGGCCCCCAGAATTTTCGCCCCCTCCCCCACCCTATGATCCACTTCCGCTTCCATGGTTCCATCAGCTGCCAGATCCACTCCCAGATATCTAAAACACTTCACTTCCTCCAGTTTCTCTCCATTCAAACTCACCTCCCAATTGACTTGACCCTCAACCCTACTGTACCTAATAACCTTGCTCTTATTCACATTTACTCTTAACTTTCTTCTTCCACACACTTTACCAAACTCAGTCACCAGCTTCTGCAGTTTCTCTCATCCCCAACAGACTTCATACTTGCCCCTCTTTCCAAAACTCTTGCATTTACCTCCCTAACAACCCCATCCATAAACAAATTAAACAACCATGGAGACATCACACACCCCTGCCGCAAACCTACATTCACTGAGAACCAATCACTTTCCTCTCTTCCTACACGTACACATGCCTTACATCCTCGATAAAAACTTTTCACTGCTTCTAACAACTTTCCTCCCACACCATATATTCTTAATACCTTCCACAGAGCATCTCTATCAACTCTATCATATGCCTTCTCCAGATCCATAAAAGCTACATACAAATCCATTTGCTTTTCTAAGTATTTCTCACATACATTCTTCAAAGCAAACACCTGATCCACACATCCTCTACCACTTCTGAAACCACACTGCTCTTCCCCAATCTGATGCTCCGTACATGCCTTCACCCTCTCAACCAATACCCTCCCATATAATTTACCAGGAATACTCAACAAACTTATACCTCTGTAATTTGAGCACTCACTCTTATCCCCTTTGCCTTTGTACAATGGCACTATGCACGCATTCCGCCAATCCTCAGGCACCTCACCATGAGTCATACATACATTAAATAACCTTACCAACCAGTCAACAATACAGTCACCCCCTTTTTTAATAAATTCCACTGCAATACCATCCAAACCTGCTGCCTTGCCGGCTTTCATCTTCCGCAAAGCTTTCACTACCTCTTCTCTGTTTACCAAATCATTTTCCCTAACCCTCTCACTTTGCACACCACCTCGACCAAAACACCCTATATCTGCCACTATATCATCAAACACATTCAACAAACCTTCGAAATACTTACTCCATCTCCTTCTCACATCACCACTACTTGTTACCACCTCCCCATTTGCGCCCTTCACTGAAGTTCCCATTTGCTCCCTTGTCTTACGCACTTTATTTACCTCCTTCCAGAACATCTTTTTATTCTCCGTAAAATTTAATGATACTCTCTCACCCCAACTCTCATTTGCCCTTTTTTTCACCTCTTGCACCTTTCTCTTGACCTCCTGTCTCTTTCTTTTATACATCTCCCACTCAATTGCATTTTTTCCCTGCAAAAATCGTCCAAATGCCTCTCTCTTCTCTTTCACTAATACTCTTACTTCTTCATCCCACCACTCACTACCCTTTCTAATCAACCCACCTCCCACTCTTATGCCACAAGCATCTTTTGCGCAATCCATCACTGATTCCCTAAATACATCCCATTCCTCCCCCACTTCCCTTACTTCCATTGTTCTCACCTTTTTCCATTCTGTACTCAGTCTCTCCTGGTACTTCCTCACACAAGTCTCCTTCTCAAGCTCACTTACTCTCACCACCCTCTTCACCCCAACATTCACTCTTCTTTTCTGAAAACCCATACAAATCTTCACCTTAGCCTCCACAAGATAATGATCAGACATCCCTCCAGTTGCACCTCTCAGCACATTAACATCCAAAAGTCTCTCTTTCGCACGCCTGTCAATTAACACGTAATCCAATAACGCTCTCTGGCCATCTCTCCTACTTACATAAGTATACTTATGTATATCTCGCTTTTTAAACCAGGTATTCCCAATCATCAGTCCTTTTTCAGCACATAAATCTACAAGCTCTTCACCATTTCCATTTACAACACTGAACACCCCATGTATACCAATTATTCCCTCAACTGCCACATTACTCACCTTTGCATTCAAGTCACCCATCACTATAACCCGGTCTCGTGCATCAAAACCACTAACACACTCATTCAGCTGCTCCCAAAACACTTGCCTCTCTTGATCTTTCTTCTCATGCCCAGGTGCATAAGCACCTATAATCACCCACCTCTCTCCATCAACTTTCAGTTTTACCCATATTAATCGAGAATTTACTTTCTTACACTCTATCACATACTCCCACAACTCCTGTTTCAGGAGTATTGCTACTCCTTCCCTTGCTCTTGTCCTCTCACTAACCCCTGACTTTACTCCCCAGACATTCCCAAACCACTCTTCCCCTTTACCCTTGAGCTTCGTTTCAATCAGAGCCAGAACATCCAGGTTCCTTTCCTCAAACATACTACCTATCTCTCCTTTTTTCACATCTTGGTTACATCCACACACATTTAGGCACCCCACTCTGAGCCTTCGAGGAGGATGAGCACTCCCCGCGTGACTCCTTCTTCTGTTTCCCATTTTAGAAAGTTAATACAAGGAGGGGAGGATATATATATATATATATATATATATATATATATATATATATATATATATATATATATATATATATATATATATATATATATATATATATATATATATTATCCCTGGGGATAGGGGAGAAAGAATACTTCCCACGTATTCCCTGCGTGTCGTAGAAGGCGACTAAAAGGGGAGGGAGCGGGGGGCTGGAAATCCTCCCCTCTCGTTTTTTTTTTTTTTTTTTTTTTTTTTTTTTTTTAATTTTCCAAAAGAAGGAACAGAGGGGGGCCAGGTGAGGATATTCCCTCAAAGGCCCAGCTCTCTGTTCTTAACGCTACCTCGCTAACGCGGGAAATGGCGAATAGTTTGAAAGAAAAGTGAAAGAAAGAATATATATATATATATATATATATATATATATATATATATATGGAGAAAAACTGGAGGAAGTGAAGTGTTTTAGATATCTGGGAGTGGATCTGGCAGCGGATGGAACCATGGAAGCGGAAGTGGATCATAGGGTGGGGAAGGGGGCGAAAATTCTGGGAGCCTTGAAGAATGTGTGGAAGTCGAGAACATTATCTCGGAAAGCAAAAATGGGTATGTTTGAAGGAATAGTGGTTGCAACAATGTTGTATGGTTGCGAGACGTGGGCTATGGATAGAGTTGTGCGCAGGAGGATGGATGTGCTGGAAATGAGATGTTTGAGGACAATATGTGGTGTGAGGTGGTTTGATCGAGTAAGTAACGTAAGGGTAAGAGAGATGTGTGGAAATAAAAAGAGCGTGGTTGAGAGAGCAGAAGAGGGTGTTTTGAAATGGTTCGGGCACATGGAGAGAATGAGTGAGGAAAGATTGACCAAGAGAATATATGTGTCGGAGGTGGAGGGAACGAGGAGAAGAGGGAGACCAAATTGGAGGTGGAAAGATGGAGTGAAAAAGATTTTGTGTGATCGGGGCCTGAATATGCAGGAGGGTGAAAGGAGGGCAAGGAATAGAGTGAATTGGAGCGATGTGGTATACCGGGGTTGACGTGCTGTCAGTGGATTGAATCAAGGCATGTGAAGCGTCTGGGGTAAGCCATGGAAAGCTGTGTAGGTATGTATATTTGCGTGTGTGGACGTATGTATATACATGTGTATGGGGGTGGGTTGGGCCATTTCTTTCGTCTGTTTCCTTGCGCTACCTCGCAAACGCGGGAGACAGCGACAGAGCAAAAAAAAAAAAAAATATATAATATATATATATATATATATATATATATATATATATATATATATATATATATATATATATATGTGTGTACATTGAGATGTATAGGTATGTATATTTGCGTGTGTGGACGTGTGTGTGTATATACATGTGTATGTGGGTGGGTTGGGCCATTCTTTCGTCTGTTTCCTTGCGCTACTTCGCTAACGCGGGAGACAGCGACAAAGCAAAATAAATAAATAAATAAATAAATATATATATATATATATATATATATATATATATATATATATATATATATATACGCTGAGATGTATAGGTATGTATATGTGCGCGTGTGGACGTGTATGCATATACATGTGTATGTGGGTGGGTTTGGCCATTCTTTCGTCTGTTTCCTTGCGCTACCTCGCTAACGCGGGAGACAGCGAAAAAGTATAAGATAAATTATATATATATATATATATATATATATATATATATATATATATATATATATATATGTGTGTGTGTGTGTGTGTGTGTGTATGTGTGTGTCAGTGAATATTGCAGTTTAATTCAACACAGTGAATATTTTAGAGAATTTATCGCATTTTGAGTTATATGGACATATATATTTCTGATGTCATACGTACTCCCATACAACTTGAATACAGCTATTGTAGAGTTTATGAATCTAACGACCACTTTTTTCACGAAAAATCACAATGATGATATAAAACAACTGATAGCTATGATCAAGGAAGTCTTATTAGATGAAACAATTTGATATACTTCTGTAAGTGAAGAATTGCATTATTATAATGTGGGTGATTCATGGGTAGTTTTATAACAGACAAGGTTGCTTCATTGGTTACCAGAGCATATCATGGGAACATTTTATATACATATACATTAATTTTTCCATTTCATGGACTAGAAGGGATAGAATGACTGAACGTATATAGTGAATTACTGTTGATAAGTTTATTTTATAATGTAATGCTTTTGGGGGACGGCCCCTGTCACCCCCCCCCCCCCACCACCCAATACTCTCCCTCATTAAGAACTCCGGTTTAAATGTAACAAAAAAAGGACGTACAGAAAATGAATAAATTATATCCATGGGATATGAAAAGACGAGCAAGTCTCCTTAATGGAAGTCAATGTGGCAGAGGAGCCCGGGATACAGCACGTGTTCCCTCCACTGGGTCGAGACAGACAGACCATCCGTCACAATTCTGTACAAATATCATATTTGTGGGTGACGCTGTATGGCTCACTGATTGTTTCATCAGGTAATGATGACTAAAGTATTTGTCTTTTTTTCTGCGTGGAATCATTTACTATTGACAAAGCCACAGATTTTATGAATGATTCTTCATAATTTGTTTCCGACTAATTATCAGCTCTTTAGGATCATTCTGGTAATGGTAACATTTATGAGATACAGTGCAATATCATTCATTACCTAAATTCAAGTTATGAAGATACTGACTTAATTTGGGTGTTTGGTCTTTATGACATTCATGGCAGCCAAGACAGGTAGTTTGGGTAAGTCGATCTCAGAACTTGACATATTTCTAGTTACTCAGGAGGCACGGGTCTTGCCTTTGTTTGGGGAAAACATCTTTGTGGCTAACCTGAACACCTCTAATAGATTTAACACCACGGCAATAGACAGCTAGGCTTTCCACAGGAAGTACAGAAGAAAGTCATGTGAGCCTTCCTGCGAACCACCTGCATTGCCACCATCCACCTCCAGCCATACAATACTTTCCTTCTATAGACCACCATATTAACACACACACAGTCAACAAAACCTCAAAGTACTCACTCATCAGCTCATCACTACCTCTTACCACTTCCCCGTTGCCCATTTCTCTGATGATGACCCCATTTGCAGAGTGCCAAACTTGTCCAACAAAACAGAACAAAAAGGAACACATGGCAAAAATAAGGAATGAGTAAAAAAGAAATGCACTTTCAATACAGGATATTGTGATATCCAATGCTCAAGCTGTTATCTCCATTCTTTTATCTATATATAGACAGCCCACAAATTGTTCACTTTAAAACCAACAAAGGATCTAGTCAGTAGTGTTTCATTTTCGGTCCTCGAACTAAGTCAACAAAGGTTTTGATGTTTGTTTGTCCACACATATTCAGTTCTGCTTAGAGAGCTTTGTATTATAAGCAGTTTAAACTATATATAGTTGTTATGTAGATATAGCTGTAAGCCTGTTGGCACTTCTCCATAAGCCTTTCACTGAACTTCACTTTTTTTTTTTTTTTTAGCACAGCTATACAGTTTCTGTGAGGAAATCTGATAATGTTTGTGTGCCAAGACATGGGCGAAATTCAGTGGAGTTTTTCCTTAGACTGAAAATTCTCTCATCTTCCACATTGCTGTGAGCAACTGACAGGATAGCAAACATGATTCTGGGAAGATGTACGTACATACTTTTTCTTAAAAGAAGACTTGTCTCTTAGTTGTGAAATGGCCACCCACAACTCATCAGCTCTTTGGTGAAGATATACACCTTCAAGCTGATGATCTACCTAGTAGGGATCAGCAAATTCATGTTCAAGCTTATCTATCTGCTTTTCCATGGAATGGAATTTCTTCACAAGGTAGAGCACTGATGATGCAACCTGCAACCATTCTTTTTCTTGGGCCAGCAACACTTACATTCTGAATCAGCTCATTCTTCAGGGGGAACTTCTTGAGCACGTAATAACATCCACAAATTATATTTCCTGACTGATGTGAAGAATTCTTCCTTATGATTTGATGGGAATACGTTTATTGTGAGAAAGTTCGTAACATCAGTCCCCAAAGATGAGAAACTCATCTGGTCGTTGATGGCACTTTTACCATTGACTGCACTGCTCAGGTGATAGACAACTTGCAGTCACCGAGGACTTCACAAAGCGGAGCAGTATCTCTTGTAGGAAGACCTGCAACGTCTCATTGAAAACATGGATCCTCGGTGCTTCCTGCAGCTCAAGACTGGGCTTGTTGAATAGAGGCATGGTTATAAGGAAGAACATACAGATGAGGCTTTCTTTCAACTGTCTACAGTGCTTGAGGCTGCTGTATTACACGTATCTGATGTATCCCTTTCAGTGAGTGCGCTGATACTGGTCTTTCTTAGTGCAAATGATACCCCAGTAGATGCAGTCACTATGTCAACTTTGCGCAATCTTTTTGAGGCTGAAGGTAGAGATGTCTTCTTAGAAGAAGCCTGTCCTGCACTGCTGGCTGTGTGAGATGAAGGTAGAGATGTCTTTTTAGAGGAAACCTGTCCTGCACTGCTGGCTGTGTGAGAGGACGAAGGCAGAGACATCTTGCTTAATGAGGTTTAACCAGCATTGCTATTTCCTAGGAAAGATGGAGTGACCTTGCTTGTCTGGGCTTGAAGTGTGGGACAACTACCACTTGTAGAGACCTTCTGTTTCTTCGACTCCTTTGGAATGTCATCATCTACATTCATTTTCGTTCCCGTGGACTCTGCCTCGGGAAAAGTACTATTTCGAAGATTCCCATTGTTCACTTAGTCTAGTCAGCACCCTTTCCAAAGAGAGCCAGCGAGTACACGCGTTTCAAGACTTCATGCTGTTCAACACTGCACAGGGTTTGAACTCTTTGTGGCGATTACAACTAGGTTTCTCCAAGTAATGATAAACAGGAACAAGTAAGTGTACGGTGAAAATGGCAGCTGGCTAGCTCCTTCCTCAGCAGCGAGGTGAAGATGACACGGACATCCCATGATGAAAATATCTGAATCTTTCTTCTCTACATGTGCTTCTTCCCCTTTCTGCTCTCCCACCATGACAACTGCATTATCTCCTACGGAACAAATGACATATTTTCCACGGGATCTTATTTTCTGTCATGACATTGTCAAGATGATGAAAGATATTTCTCACAGTAGATGGTTCCTTTGTGGTAGCAACTTCCAGTAGGACACAACTCTTGTGTTCGCTTCAGAATCCAAATATCGCACAGTAACTGCCCTGGAGCCCCACGGTCTGAGCTGCCATCTGTTCACATAATGGTACTTATCTCATCTTCAGGATTTCAGCTGTTGATAATATAAATGAATGAATATATATATATATATATATATATATATATATATATATATATATATATATATATTATTCATTTTATTATACTTTGTCGCTGTCTCCCGCGTTAGCCAGGTAGCGAAAGGAAACAGAAGAAAGAATAGCCCAACCCACCCACATACACATGTATATACATACACGTCCACACACGCAAATATACATACCTATACATCTCAATGAATACATATATATACACACACAGACATATACATATATACACATGTACATAATTCATACTTGCTGCCTTTATTCATTCCCGTCGCCACACCGCCACACATGAAATGAAAACCCCCTCCTCCCGAATGTGCGCGAGGTAGCGCTAGGAAAAGACAACAAAGGCCACATTCGTTCACACTCAGTCTCTAGCTGTCATGTATAATGCACCGAAACCACAGCTCCCTTTCCGCATCCAGGCCCCACAAAATTTTCCATGGTTTACCCCAGATGCTTCACATGTCCTGGTTCAGTCCATTGACAGCACGTCGATCCCGGTATACCACATCGTTCCAATTCACTCTATTCCTTGCACGCCTTTCACCCTCCTGCATGTTCAGGCCCCGATCACTCAAAATCTTTTTCACTCTATTTTTCCACCTCCAATTTGGTCTCCCACTTCTCGTTCCCTCCACTTCTGACACGTATATCTTCTTTGCCAATCTCTCCTCACTCATTCTCTCCATGTGACCAAACCATTTCAATACACCCTCTTCTGCTCTCTCAACCACACTCTTTTTATTACCACACATCTCTCTTACCCTTTCATTATTTACTCGATCAAACCACCTCACACTACATATTGTCCTCAAAAATCTCATTTCCCATACATCCACCCTTCTCCGCACAATTCTATCTATAGTCCACGCCTCGCAACCATATAACATTGTTGGAACCACTATTCCTTCAAACATACCCATTTTTGCTTTCTGAGATAATGTTCTAGCCTCCCACACATTTTTCAACGCTCCCAGAACTTTTGCCCCTCCCCCACCCCATGACTCACTTTCGCTCCCATGGTTCCATCCGCTGCCAAATCCAGTCTCAGATATCATCAGCGAACAACAACTGACTCACTTCCCAAGCTCTCTCGTCTACAACAGACTGCATACTTGCCCCCTCTCTCCAAAACTTTTGCATTCACCTCCCTAACATACCCATCTATAAACAAATTAAACAACAATGGAGACATCACGCACCCCTGCCGCAAACCGACATTCACTGAGAACCAATCACTTAACTCTCTTCCTACTTGTACACATGCCTTACATCCTCAATTAAAACTTTTCACTGCTTCTAACAACTTACCTCCCACACCATATATTATTAATTCCTTCCACAGAGCATCTCTATCAACTCTATCATATGCCTTCTCCAGATCCATAAATGCTACATACAAATCCATTTGTTTTTCTAAGAATTTCTCACATACATTCTTCAAAGCAAACACCTGATCCACACATCCTCTGCCACTTCTGAAACCACACTGCTCTTCCCCAATCTGATGCTCTGTACATGCCTTCACCCTCTCAATCAGTACCCTCCCATATAATTTCCCAGGAATACTCAACAAAATTTATACCTCTATAATTTGAGCACTTGCCTTTATCCCCTTTGCCTTTGTACAATGGCACTAAGCATACATTCCGCCAATCCTCAGACACCTCACCATGAGTCATACATACATTAAATAACCTTACCAACCAGTAAACAATACAGTCACCCCCTTTTTTTAATAAATTCCGCTGCAATACCATCCAAACCCGCTGCCTTGCCAGCTTTCATCTACAAACCGTTTAATACCTCTTCTCTGTTTACCAAATCATTCTCCCAAACCCTATCACCTCACGCACCACCTCGACCAAAACACCCTATATCTGCCACTCTATCATCTAACACATTCAACAAACCTTCAAAATACTCACTCCATCTTCTCACATCAACACTACTTGTTATCACCTCCCCGTTAACCCCCTTCACCGATGTTCCCATTTGTTCTCTTGTCTTACGCACTTTAATTTACCTCCTTCCAAAACATCTTTTTATTCTCCCTAAAATTTAATGATACTCTCACCCCAACTCTCATTTGCCCTCTTTTTCACCTCTTGCACCTTTCTCTTGACCTCCTGTCTCTTTCTTTTATACATCTCCCACTCATGTGCATAGTTTCCCTGCAAAAATCGTCCAAATGCCTCTCCCTTCTCTTTCACTAATAATCTTACTTCTTATCCCACCACTCACTACCCTTTCTGATCTGCCCACCTCCCACGCTTCTCATGTCACAAGCATCTTTTGTGCATGCCATCACTGCTTCCCTAAATACATCCCATTCCTCCCCCACTTCCCTTACGTCCTTTGCTCTCACCTTTTTCCACTCTGCACTCAGTCTCTCCTGATACTTCCTCACACAAGTCTCCTTCCCAAGCTCACTTACTCTCATCACTCTCTTCACCCCAACATTCTCTCATCTTTTCTGAAAACCTCTACAAATCTTCACCTTCGCCTCCACAAGATAATGATCAGACATCCCTTCAGTTGCACCTCTCAGGACATTAACATCCAAAAGTCTCTCTTTCGCGCGCCTATCAATTAACACATAATCCAATAACGCGCTCTGGCCATCTCTCCTACTTACATACGTATATTAATGTATGTCTCTCTTTTGAAACTAGATATTCCCTAATCAGCAGTCCTTTTTCAGCACACAAATCTACAAGCTCTTCACCATTTCCATTTACAACACTGAACACCCCATGTACACCAATTATTCCCTCAATTGCCACATTACTCACCTTTGCATTCAAATCACCCATCACCATAACCCGGTCTCGTGCATCAAGACTACTAATACACTCACTTAGCTGCTCCCACAACACTTGCCTCTCATGATGTTTCATCTCATGCCCAGGTGCATATGCACCAATATATATATATATATATATATATATATATATATATATATATATATATATATATATATATATATATATATATATATATACGAATAAAGTGCTTATGAACGCGCACCTTCACAGAACATACAAATCTCCAAAAGCCAGGATCGATTCCGGGACCCCTATACCTCAGGCGGGAATGCTACCCCTAGGATATGGCCCATATCCTCGCGGGGTATTCCCGCCTGTGGCACATGGTTCCCGGGTTCGATACTGGCTGCTGGAGGTTTGTATGATATATATATATATATATATATATATATATATATGTGTGTGTGTGTGTGTGTGTGTGTGTGTGTGTGTGTGTGTGTGTGGAGAACAGTTCCACCTTCCTTATGTCTAGTCTCCATAGTTGTGATGATGTCTTTGTGTAACCTTTCCCCATGTTCTTCGCTCACACTATCATGGTTAGAATTATGTGGAGACTTCAAACGGGGATAAAGGAAGTGAATTTTCAGACTCATATTTCAGCCGTTTTTTTTTTTCCAAATATGTTGAGCATTTTATTGTCTTATGTTTTTGTAGTTGGGGTATTCGTAATTACCCAGAATGTTTGGTTCACACTTCTGAATGCAGCCTGCTTCTTTCTCTGCTGCGTGTATCGCTCCTCCAAACTGGTCATCCAGTGTTATCTTTTTGATTTGCGGCCCAACAAAGTTGCCTTCTTTTCCTTTTTTCACAGGTAAGTTTTGGAAATTAATGGCAACTGTATCTAAAACAGTTTTATATTTCGTCCAGTGTTTTGACAAACTTGTTTCATCAACCCCAGCTTTATGTAGAGTGACGGTAATATAAAACTCAATTTGGGCCAATCATCTTTTTCGTGAATGATATTCTCTGAACCTGGAAGAGATATGTTTCTAGTGTGCCATTCCCCGTTTTTCCAGAGTAGATTTCTCGCCCCACAGTCCCACTGCCATGAGAATCTTGGCGTTTCCATGTACCCAGGCTGCTGACCAAACTTTTTAAATTTACACACACACAAACACACACACACACACACACAGTCAGTTGATGGCTACTGTATCCAACCATTTCCAAAAATCAGCTGCAGATTCCCAGAGACCTCCTCCAGACGCACTAAATGTACAACAAACACAGAATCATCTTTATTGCCATTGTGGAGAGGAAGGCATTCCTTTCAGACCAATTCCTTTTCACGTCCTACAATGCATGTACTCAACTTGGTTTGAATTAAAAGAAAGAAGCTTAAAAGACCTGAACCCTGTTTGCATGATATGTGTCGATGATTGTAGACCATATGTAGGTGATATGTATTTCTCAGTAAGATGTGTCATGAGAAAAACGATTTTTTTCTTTTATTCTGTACCCCTGGTATGGTAGGAATCCCTATAGTATCTTGAAACATTTTTTGTTGTATTCCAGTGAATTATCTATACCATAACTCTCGGGTCCTTTTACGAGATCAACGAGATTCTTCTCAAGTTTGTCACTTGCAGGCGGAGTCCGGTAACTCCATGTGTTTGGTTAATGGTCAATGAGTCTCATTAGAAGAAATGTCATCCTAACTTGTTTATTTCGACGTATCTAAACCCGCGAATGACAGACACCTTTGCAATGATGCCGAGCATTTATGAAGGTAGAATAAGCTTAAGGATAAATTTGAAGACACCTGCCCAGTAGAGGTGTTGTGGAGATAAGGCTATACGAGTGGACAACTCTCCCTCATACTGTAGGAAGTGCTATTTACAAACTTGAGCCTAATTTCTTAATTTTTTTTCTTCATTTCAAAAAAAGAAGATTGGTTTGATCACATCTGTATTTTCTGGTGTTTATGATTGTAAGTATAGGAAACATGTTTGTTTAAAGGAACTACACTCTCTCTCTCTCTCTCTCTCTCTCTCTCTCTCTCTCTCTCTCTCTCTCTCTCTCTCTCTCTCTCTCTCTCTGTATATATATATATATATATATATATATATATATATATATATATATATATATATATATATATATACATATATATATATCTTCATGTCTTCATGTGAGGAGATAGTCTGTCAAAAGGTGTCTGCGCTAAATTTGCTCTGACTATTTTAAGTATATTCTACAGATAATGAAGAATTGTCTTAAGTATTATTATTCATATTTGAGGACGATCGTTTACTTCCCTGTCAAATAGACTATATATAGGTCAGCATATTATGAGTTTGATATATATTCCCCAGAAAGTAAACAGAAAAACCAGACATTTCTGAGGAGACACAATGAGATGTAAATATTTAATGGCGATATATATTGAAAGGCAAACGTAGTTCCTGTTATTTCAATTTCGTCTAGGAAATTTATCAATATTGTATTTTTTCAATATTATTTGTACACAGTTAAGAATGTTTATAAAGGCATAGTTTACTTTTTGAAGAGTGTATATCTGTACCCTCAGTATTATTGGAACCAAACAAACAAGGTGAAGGGATTTCATTGTTAAAATAGTGTAAGTCAAGCTCCAAATTTGCTGCTGATAACTGGGACTGTATGTGTGCCCATTTATTGCTGATATGACTCTCATGAGTTAGGCAGTCATGAGAAACATGTTATCAAAAGAACAAGGAAGGATATTTAGGCACTCACGTCTGTCATTACGGGATGTAAATTCATTCTAGGCAGTACTTATTTTGCCGATATGTGGGTACCGGTAGGTCATACGGTATTATGCTAGTACTGCGTGTTGCAGTTCTGATGAAAGATGTCATGTGCCTTTGGCACCAGCTATTTTCCACTGTCGTCTTCATTGTGTTGGTTGTCATAGTAACTACAGTAGTTCATGATTGATTGTCTGGTGTGATGTCAGTTGGCCTCCGCATGGTTTACAGCCGGAGAAATTGAGTAATTTTGTTCTCCAATGCTGATACAGCTGTGAAAGATATTGATAACTGTGGGAGAGCATGATATTGAGCAGTGTATTTTATAGTTCCATATTATGGCAAGAGTATATGGGTTAAATAATGTAAGAGTAAGGGTGATTTGCCACTTTACCTCTGTATTGCTATAAGCTTTGAATAATGAGTGTTCTTACTTTGCACTATTAATTTTAAGTTTAAAAAACATAAGTTGTGGAGCATAATTAGAAAACTGCATCTTATTGGAGTGATGACAATAATTGTAAATGTTACGTATATCAGAGAAACTGTATCATTAGATGTTTGAGGATATGAAATCTGGGTTGTTAGAAAACTGAAATCACTCCAAAAGGATAATTTTCTGATGCACCCAATGAAGGTGAAGGAAAAAATGAAGTATCAGTTTAAGAGCACCATAGAAATAACTTATGCATTTGGATTAAGAAGTACATTAATGGACTCTTTTATTCTAGTTAAAAGTGATCTAGACTAGGGGAGTATGACCTGTTACATTATTGTTCTCATGAAAAGTATTAGAAGGGCTGTGATGATCAAGAAAAATGTGCAGCAAAGCTTTGTGAAACACTAGTATAAATCAATTGAACATATTAAAACCTCACATAACATCATGTAGAGGCTGAGATTTACCTTAGTATTTGATATCATACACATAATATTCCTGAAATATGTATCATTGTCAGCTTTCTGCTATATTGGTAGCATATTCTTGTAGGAGGAAAACTGAATATATTTAGGGAACAAAACTCCCTGCACCTTAGTACGAATGACATCATGACAATTTCCCAGGTAGCACCAAAATATAGATTTCAGTTGCTCAGGGTAATTAGATGATAATTCTTATGAAGTGTTTCCCTCTCATTTATCCCATATGTCCCCCCACACATACACAAACACTCTGTATTTTAATAGAAAATTTAATGCTCCCTCCAGATGATGTTCCCCAGTCTAAACTATTTCTTCTGAGTAGGTCAGACATGAATTTCTTCAAAATCCATGCATTGCTTCGGGTGTTTCCCTTAACTAATATGTTGCAAAAAAAGAGTGAGGAGAGTGAGGAAGGATTTAATTCCACAGTTAGGTTTCCTTTCCAAACATGTGACTGGTTTTCAAGTTGTAATAGTTAGGGTGAAAATATTGCATCTGATTTATTTGCATTAAAAGAATATATATATATATATATATATATATATATATATATATATATAGGGGATAGGGGATTAAGAATACTTCCCACGTATTCCCTGCGTGTCGTAGAAGGCGACTAAAAGGGGAGGGAGCGGGGGGCTGGAAATCCTCCCCTCTCGGTTTTTTTTTTTTTTTCAAAAGAAGGAACAGAGAATTGGGCCAGGTGAGGGTATTCCCTCAAAGGCCCAGTCCTCTGTTCTTAACGCTACCTCGCTAATGCGGGAAATGGCGAATAGTTTGAAAGAAAAGAAAGAAATATATATATATGTATATATATATATATATATATATATATATATATATATATATATATATATATATTTTTTTTTTTTTTTTTTTTTTTTTCATACTATCCGCTATTTCCCGCGATAGCGAGGTAGCGTTAAGAACAGAGGACTGGGCCTTTGAGGGAATATCCTCACCTGGACCTCTTCTCTGTTCCTTCTTTTGGAAAATTAAAAAAAAAGAAAAAAAAAAAAAAAAAAAAAAAAAAACGAGAGGGGAGGATTTCCAGCCCCCAGCTCCCTTCCCTTTTAGTCGCCTTCTACGACACGCAGGGAATACGTGGGAAGTATTCTTTCTCCCCTATCCCCAGGGATATTATATATATATATATATATATATATATATATATATATATATATATATATATTTTTTTTTTTTATTTTTTTTTTATACTTTGTCGCTGTCTCCCGCGTCTGCGAGGTAGCGCAAGGAAACAGACGAAAGAAATGGCCCAACCCCCCCCCCCCCATACACATGTACATACACATGTCCACACACGTGTATACATACCTACACAGCTTTCCATGGTCCACCCCAGACGCCTCACATGCCTTGATTCACTCCACTGACAGCACGTCAACCCCTGTATACCACATCGCTCCAATTCACTCTATTCCTTGCCCTCCTTACACCCTCCTGCATGTTCAGGCCCCGATCACACAAAATCTTTTTCACTCCATCTTTCCACCTCCAATTTGGTCTCCCTCTTCTCCTCGTTCCCTCCACCTCCGACACATATATCCTCTTGGTCAATCTTTCCTCACTCATTCTCTCCATGTGCCCAAACCATTTCAAAACACCCTCTTCTGCTCTCTCAACCACGCTCTTTTTATTTCCACACATCTCTCTTACCCTTACGTTACTTACTCGATCAAACCACCTCACACCACACATTGTCCTCAAACATCTCATTTCCAGCACATCCATCCTCCTGCGCACAACTCTATCCATAGCCCACGCCTCGCAACCATACAACATTGTTGGAACCACTATTCCTTCAAACATACCCATTTTTGCTTTCCGAGATAATGTTCTCGACTTCCACACATTTTTCAAGGCTCCCAAAATTTTCGCCCCCTCCCCCACCCTATGATCCACTTCCGCTTCCATGGTTCCATCCGCTGACAGATCCACTCCCAGATATCTAAAACACTTCACTTCCTCCAGTTTTTCTCCATTCAAACTTACCTCCCAATTGACTTGACCCTCAACCCTACTGTACCTAATAACCTTGCTCTTATTCACATTTACTCTTAACTTTCTTCTTCCACACACTTTACCAAACTCAGTCACCAGCTTCTGCAGTTTCTCACATGAATCAGCCACCAGCGCTGTATCATCAGCGAACAACAACTGACTCACTTCCCAGGCTCTCTCATCCCCAACAGACTTCATATTTGCCCCTCTTTCCAGGACTCTTGCATTCACCTCCCTAACAACCCCATCCATAAACAAATTAAACAACCATGGAGACATCACACACCCCTGCCGCAAACCTACATTCACTGAGAACCAATCACTTTCCTCTCTTCCTACACGTACACATGCCTTACATCCTCGATAAAAACTTTTCACTGCTTCTAACAACTTGCCTCCCACACCATATATTCTTAATACCTTCCACAGAGCATCTCTATCTATATATATATATTTTTTGCCGCTGTCTCCTGCGTTTGCGAGGTAGCGCAAGGAAACAGATGAAAGAAATGGCCCAACCCCCCTCCATACACATGTATATACATACGTCCACACACACAAATATACATACCTACACAGCTTTCCATGGTTTACCCCAGACGCTTCACATGCCCTGATTCAATCCACTGACAGCACGTCAACCCCGGTATACCACATCGATCCAATTCACTCTATTCCTTGCCCTCCTTTCACCCTCCTGCATGTTCAGGCCCCGATCACACAAAATCTTTTTCACTCCTTCTTTCCACCTCCAATTTGATCTCCCACTTCTCCTTGTTCCCTCCACCTCCGACACATATATCCTCTTGGTCAATCTTTCCTCACTCATTCTCTCCATGTGCCCAAACCATTTCAAAACACCCTCTTCTGCTCTCTCAACCATGCTCTTTTTATTTCCACACATCTCTCTTACCCTTACGTTACTTACTCGATCAAACCACCTCACACCACACATTGTCCTCAAACATCTCATTTCCAGCACATCCATCCTCCTGGGCACAACTCTATCCATAGCCCACGCCTCGCAACCATACAACATTGTTGGAACCACTATTCCTTCAAACATACCCATTTTTGCTTTCCGAGATAATGTTCTCGACTTCCACACATTCTTCAACGCTCCCAGGATTTTCGCCCCCTCCCCCACCTTATGATTCACTTACGCTTCCATGGTTCCATCCGCTGCCAGATCCACTCCCAGATATCTAAAACACTTTACTTCCTCTAGTTTTTCTCCATTCAAACTTACCTCCCAATTGACTTGACCCTCAACCCTACTGTACCTAATAACCTTGGTCTTATTCACATTTACTCTTAACTTTCTTCTTTCACACACTTTACTAAACTCAGTCACCAGCTTCTGCAGTTTCTCACATGAATCAGCCACCAGCGCTGTATCATCAGCGAACAACAACTGACTCACTTCCCAAGCTCTCTCATCCCCAACAGACTTCATACTTGCCCCTCTTTCCAAAACTCTTGCATTCACCTCCCTAACAACCCCATCCATAAACAAATTAAACAACCATGGAGACATCACACACCTAAACCTCAGCTCCCTTTCCACATCCAGGCCCCACAGAACTTTCCATCATTTATGCATTATTACATGACAGGTAGAGACTGAGTGTGAACGAATGTGGCCTTTGTTGTCTTTTCCTTGTGCTACCTCGCGCCCATGAGGGGGGGAGGTGGTTGTTATTTCGTGTGTGGCGAGGTGGCGATAAGAATGAATAAAGGCAGACATTATGAATTATGTACATGTGTATATATGTATATGTCTGTGTGTGTATATATATGTATACGTTGAGATGTATAGGTATGTATATTTGCGTGTGTGGACGTGTATGTATATACATGTGTATGTGGGTGGGTTGGGCCATTCTTTCATCTGTTTCCTTGCACTACCTTGCTAACGCAGGAGACAGCGACAAAGCAAAATAAATATAAATAAATATTTATTATTTATATATATGGGGAGAAAGAATATTTCCCACACATTCGCCACGTGTCGTCGAAGGCAACTAAAGGAGATGTGAGTGGGGGGCTAGAAACCCTCCCCTACTTGTATTTTAACATTCTAAAAGAGGAAACAGAAGAAGGGGTCATGCGGGGAGTGCTCATCCTCTTCGAAGGCTCAGACTGGGGTGTCTAAATGTGTGTTGATGTAACCAAGATGAGAAAAAAGGAGAGATAGGTAGTATGTTTTGAGGAAAGGAACCTGGATGTTTTGGGTCTGAGTGAAACGAAGCTCAAGGGTAAAGGGGAAGAGTGATTTGGGAATGTCTTGGTAGTAACGCCAGGTTTGGTGACAGGCCAAGAGCAAAGAAGGAGTAGCACTTCTCCTGAAACAGGAGTGGTGGGAGTATGTGATAGAGTGTAAGAAAGTAAACTCTAGATTGATATGGGTAAAACTGAAAGTGGATGGAGAGAGATGGGTGTTTATTGGTGCACATGCACCTGGGCATGAGAAGAATGATCATGAGAGGCAAGTGTTTTGAGCACGAGACTGGGTTATAGTGATGGGTGATTTGAATACAAAGGTGAGTAATGTGGCAGTTGAGGGAATAATTGGTGTACATGGTGTATTCAGTATTGTAAATGGAAATGATGAAGAGCTTGTAGTTTGTGTTCTGAAAAAGGACTGGTGATTGGGAATACCTAGTTTAAAAAGAGAAATACATAAGTATTCGTATGTAAGTAGGAAAGATGGTCAGAGAGCATTATTGGATTACGTGTTAATTGATAGGCATACGAAAGAGACAATTTTGGATGGTAATGTGCTGAGAGGTGCAACTGGAGGGATGTTTGATGACTATCTTGTGGAGGCGAAGGTGAAGATTTGTAGAGGTTCTTAGAAAAGAAGAATGTTGGGGTGAAGAGAGTGGTGAGAGTAAGTGAGCTTGTGAAGGAGACTTGTGTGAGGAAGTACCAGGAGAGATTGAGTGCAGAATAGAAAAAGGTGAGAGCAAAGGATATAAGGGGAGTGGGGGAGGAATGTGATGTATTTAGTGGTGATGGCTTGCGCAAAAGATGCTTGTGGCATGAGAAGCGTGGGAGGTGGGCAGATTAGAAAGGCTAGTGAGTGTTGGGATGAAGTAAGATTATTAGTGAAAGAGAAGAGAGAGGCATTTGAACAATTTTTGCATGGAAATAGTGCAAATGAGTGGGAGATGTATAAAAGAAAGAGGCAGGAGGTCAAGAGAAAGGTACAAGAGGTGAAAAAGAGGGCAAATGAGATTTGGGGTGAGAGAGTATCATTAGATTTTAGGGAGAATAAAAAGATGTTTTGGAAGGAGGTAAATAAAGTGTGTAAGACGAGAACAAGTGGGAAGATTGGTGAAGGGGGCTAATGGGGAGGTGATAACAAGTAGTGGTGATGTGAGAAGGAGATGGAGAGAGTATTTTGAAGGTTCTTTGAATGTGTTTGATGATAGAGTGGCAGATATAGGGTGTTTTGGTCGAGGTGGTGTGCAAAGTGAGAGGGTTAGGGAGATTTATTTGGTAAACAGAGGAGAGATAGTAAAAGGTTTGCAGAAGATGAAAGCTGGTAAGGCAGCGGGTTTGGATGGTATTGCAGTGGAATTTATTAAAAAAGGGGGTGACTGTGTTGTTCACTGGTTTGTAAGGATAATGTATGTATGATTCATGGTGAGGTGCCTGAGGATTGGTGGAATGCTTACATAGTGCCACTGTGCAAAGGCAAAGGGGATAAAGGTGAGTGCTCAAATTACAGAGGTATAAGTTTGTTGAGTATTCCTGGTAATTTATATGGGAGGATATTGATTGGGAAGGTGAAGGCATGTACAGAGCTTCAGATTGGGGAAGAGCACTGTGGTTTCAGAAGTGGTAGAGGATGTGTGGCTCAGGTGTTTGTTTTGAAGAATGTATATGAGAAATACTTAGAAAAGCAAATGGATTTGTATGTAGCATTTATGGATCTGGAGAAGGCATATGATAAGAGTTGATATAGATGCTCTGTGGAAGGTATTAAAAATACATGGTGTGGGAAACAAGTTGGTAGAAGCAGTGAAAAGTTTTTATCGAGGATATAAGGCATGTGTACGAGTAGGAAGAGAGGAAAGTGATTGGTTCTCAGTGAATGTCGGTTTGTGGCATGAGTGCGTGATGTCTCCATGGTTGTTTAATTTGTTTATGGATGGGGTTGCTAGGGAGGTGAATGCAAAAGTTTTGGAGAGAGGGGCAAGTTTGCAGTCTGTTGTGGATGAGAGAGCTTGGGAAGTGAGTCATTTGTTGTTCGCTGATGATACAGCACTGGCAGCTGATTCGTGTGAGAAACTGCAGAAGCTGGTGACTGAGTTTGGTAAAGTGTGTGAGAGAAGAAAGCGGAGAGTAAATGTGAATAAGTGCAAGGTTATTAGGTACAGTAGGGTTGAGGGACAAGTCAATTGGGAGTTAAGTTTGAATGAAGAAAAACTGGAGGAGGCGAAGTGTTTTAGATGTCTGGGAGTGGGTTTGGCAGCGGATGGAACCATGGAAGCGGAAGTGTGTTACTGGGTGGGGGAGGGGATGAGAGTTCTGGGAGTGTTGAAAGATGTATGGAAGTTGAGAACATTATCTTGGAAAGCTGAAATTGGTATGCTTGAAGGAATAGTGGTTTCAGCAATGTTATATGGTTGCAAGGCGTGGGCTATACATAGAGTTGTGCGGAGGAGGGTGGATGTGTTGGAAATGAGATGTTTCAGGACAATATGTGGTGTGAGGTGGTTTGATCAAGCAAGTAATGAAAGGGTAGAGAGATGTGTGGTAATAAAAGGAATGTGGTTGTAAGAGCAGAGGAGGGTATTTTGTAATGGTTGGTCACATGGAGAGAATGAGTGAGGAAAGATTGACCAAGAGGATATATGTGTCAGAGGTGGAGGGAATGAGGAGAAGTGGGAGATCAAATTGAAGGTGGAAGGATGGAGTGAAAAAGATTTTAGGCAATCGGGGCCTGAACATGCAGGACGGTGAAAGGTGTGCAAGGAATAGAGTGAATTGGAACAATATGGTTTACCAGGGTTGACGTGCTGTCAGTGGATTGAATCAGGGCATGCGAAGCGTCTGGGGTAAGCCATGGAAAGTTTTGTTGGGCCTGGATGTGGAAAGGGAGCTGTGGTTTCGGTGCATTATACATGACAGCTGGAGACTGAGTGTGAACGAATGTGGCCTTTGTTGTCTTTCCCTAGTGCTACCTCACACGCATGCGGGGGGAGGGGGTTGTCATTTCATGTGTGGTGGGGTGGCGACGGGAATGAATAGGGGCAGCAAGTATGATTCATGTACATGTGTATATATGTATATGTCCGCATATTTATGTATATGTATACGTTGAAATGTATAGGTATGTATATATGGTGTGTAGACGTGTATATATATAATGTGTGTGTGGGTGGGTGGGGCCATTCTTTCGTCTGTTTCCTTGTGCTGCCTCGCTAACATGGGAGACAGCGACATAGCATGATAAAAGGAATTATTTATTTATTTATTATACTTTATCGCATCAGTGATGTAGCACTAGAAAACAGACGAAGAATGACCCCTCCACTCATGTATACTTATATATACATAAACGCCCATAAATGCACATATACATGCATATACATATCAACATATACATGCACATACACATGCACAGAAACACATTCGTGTACATATTCATACTTGCTTGCCTTCCTCCATTCCTGGCACTATCCCACCCTGCAGGAAGCAGCATTGTTGCTCCCCTGCTTTAATAATGACACAAAGATCATTGAAGGCATTTCTGTTATTATCTTCCTTTTATACCTGTGGTTCCCAACCTTTGTTTTTCCAATACCCCTTTTCAAGAAGCAATGGTGGATGATTCCCTCCTCCCCCCAAAAAAAATCAAGTAGAGTTTACTTCAATTATACCATCTGTTAGATTTCAGAGGCAGTCTTTTACAAAGCCTTCCATGCCTGATGTTCCAGTATGATGTTACTTTTGAGTGTAAGTTGGCAACCATATCCTCCTGGATTTTCTAGCCGTAGATGTTGGTATATCTCTCCCATCTGCACTTCAGGGAGCATAGCCTTAGAGATTGCAGATGTTCCCAGTAATTTAGTTCCTCTACCATATTCATATGGGCTGTGAAAGATTTCCAAATGCTTTCTAATTCTGCAGTTTCACCTGCCTTGTAATATGATGGTAGAACATAGCAATATTTAGTCCATGAAAGAACTAATGCCTTGAATAATACAATTTGTTCTTCCACGCTTGTCTTTAAAGGTGCAGGATCTATCCCACCATCCTTTTGTAGGAGGCAGTTGTTGTTTTGTTGTGTTCAGTGAAGGTTAGGTCATTAGACATTATTTCAATGTCTTTCACATTTTTCAGTTGATTTATCATAGTGTAATTGTCTGTAAGTAGGAGAGATGGCCAGAGAGCGTTATTGGATTACGTATTAATTGACAGGCGTGCGAAAGAGAGACTTTTGGATGTTAATGTGCTGAGAGGTGCAACTGGAGGGATGTCTGATCATTATCTTGTGGAGGCTAAGGTGAAGATTTGTATGGGTTTTCAGAAAAGAAGAGTGAATGTTGGGGTGAAGAGGGTGGTGAGAGTAAGTGAGCTTGGGAAGGAGACCTGTGTGAGGAAGTACCAGGAGAGACTGAGTACAGAATGGAAAAAGGTGAGAACAATGGAAGTAAGGGGAGTGGGGGAGGAATGGGATGTATTTAGGGAATCAGTGATGGATTGCGCAAAACATGCTTGTGGCATGAGAAGAGTGGGAGGCGGGTTGATTAGAAAGGGTAGTGAGTGGTGGGATGAAGAAGTAAGAGTATTAGTGAAAGAGAAGAGAGAGGCATTTGGACGATTTTTGCAGGGAAAAAATGCAATTGAGGGGGAGATGTATAAAAGAAAGAGACAGGAGGTCAAGAGAAAGGTGCAAGAGGTGAAAAAAAGGGCAAATGAGAGTTGGGGTGAGAGAGTATCATTAAATTTTAGGGAGAATAAAAAGATGTTCTGGAAGGAGGTAAATAAAGTGCGTAAGACAAGGGAGCAAATGGGAACTTCAGTGAAGGGCGCAAATGGGGAGGTGATAACAAGTAGTGGTGATGTGAGAAGGAGATAGAGTGAGTATTTTGAAGTTTTGTTGAATGTGTTTGATGATAGAGTGGCAGATATAGGGTGTTTTGGTCGAGGTGGTGTGCAAAGTGAGAGGGTTAGGGAAAATGATTTGGTAAACAGAGAAGAGGTAGTAAAAGCTTTGCGGAAGATGAAAGCCGGCAAGGCAGCAGGTTTGGATGGTATTGCAGTGGAATTTATTAAAAAAGGGGGTGACTGTATTGTTGACTGGTTGGTAAGGTTATTTAATGTATGTATGACTCATGGTGAGGTGCCTGAGGATTGGCAGAATGCGTGCATAGTGCCATTGTACAAAGGCAAAGGGGATAAGAGTGAGTGCTCAAATTACAGAGGTATAAGTTTGTTGAGTATTCCTGGTAAATTATATGGGAGGGTATTGATTGAGAGGGTGAAGGCATGTACAGAGCATCAGATTGGGGAAGAGCAGTGTGGTTTCAGAAGTGGTAGAGGATGTGTGGATCAGGTGTTTGCTTTGAAGAATGTATGTGAGAAATACTTAGAAAAGCAAATGGATTTGTATGTAGCATTTATGGATCTGGAGAAGGCATACGATAGAGTTGATAGAGATGCTCTGTGGAAGGTATTAAGAATATATGGTGTGGGAGGAAAGTTGTTAGAAGCAGTGAAAAGTTTTTATCGAGGATGTAAGGCATGTGTACGTGTAGGAAGAGAGGAAAGTGATTGGTTCTCAGTGAATGTAGGTTTGCGGCAGGGGTGTGTGATGTCTCCATGGTTGTTTAATTTGTTTATGGATGGGGTTGTTAGGGAGGTAAATGCAAGAGTTTTGGAAAGAGGGGCAAGTATGAAGTCTGTTGGGGATGAGAGAGCTTGGGAAGTGAGTCAGTTGTTGTTCGCTGATGATACAGCGCTGGTGGCTGATTCATGTGAGAAACTGCAAAAGCTGGTGACTGAGTTTGGTAAAGTGTGTGGAAGAAGAAAGTTAAGAGTAAATGTGAATAAGAGCAAGGTTATTAGGTACAGTAGGGTTGAGGGTCAAGTCAATTGGGAGGTGAGTTTGAATGGAGAAAAACTGGAGGAAGTGAAGTGTTTTAGATATCTGGGAGTGGATCTGGCAGCGGATGGAACCATGGAAGCGGAAGTGGGTCATAGGGTGGGGGAGGGGGCGAAAATTCTGGGGGCCTTGAAGAATGTGTGGAAGTCGAGAACATTATCTCGGAAAGCAAAAATGGGTATGTTTGAAGGAATAGTGGTTCCAACAATGTTGTATGGTTGCGAGGCGTGGGCTATGGATAGAGTTGTGCGCAGGAGGATGGATGTGCTGGAAATGAGATGTTTGAGGACAATGTGTGGTGTGAGGTGGTTTGATCGAGTGAGTAACGTAAGGGTAAGAGAGATGTGTGGAAATAAAAAGAGCGTGGTTGAGAGAGCAGAAGAGGGTGTTTTGAAGTGGTTTGGGCACATGGAGAGAATGAGTGAGGAAAGATTGACCAAGAGGATATATGTGTCGGAGGTGGAGGGAACGAGGAGAAGAGGGAGACCAAATTGGAGGTGGAAAGATGGAGTGAAAAAGATTTTGTGTGATCGGGGCGTGAACATGCAGGAGGGTGAAAGGAGGGCAAGGAATAGAGTGAATTGGAGCGATGTGGTATACCGGGGTTGACGTGCTGTCAGTGGATTGAATCAAGGCATGTGAAGCGTCTGGGGTAAACCATGGAAAGCTGTGTAGGTATGTATATTTGCGTGTGTGGACGTATGTATATACATGTGTATGGGGGGGGGTTGGGCCATTTCTTTCGTCTGTTTCCTTGCGCTACCTCGCAAACGCGGGAGACAGCGACAAAGTATAATAAAAAAAAATAAATAATAATTGTCTTTATGGTATTTGTAATGTTTTTGATTTCCTTATTTTTTCCATACCAGAGGAGTTCAAACTTATCCCATTGAAAAGTTTGTTGTTTTCAGTTCCCCAGTAAAAGACTTCATTTTTGTCTGTTTTTAGCCTTTTAGCTTTCTTTTTTATTTATGTCTGTTTTTGGCCTTTCAGCTTTCTTTTTCATTTATGTCTGTTTTTAGCCTTTCAACTTTCTTTATTGATGTGATTTTCAAACTTATTCTTGTATTATCTCAAAAGATGATATGAAGGTGTTGCTCATGCATGTGTCATCGTCAGATATGATAATGAGCACTAGGAGAGATGCAAGTAGTTTTATTTGGGACTGAGCTTTTTAGTCTGGAGGCACTGGGGATGGCATGGTGCACAAACTATGTTGTAATCTGTTTTTGAAGAAATATATATTCATCACCCAAATTTTTCTGGGTATTTTCATCTTTCTTATTTTGTGTGCTATGTCACCACAGTCACATTTGTCGGGCTTTTGCATAGCGTGTGTAAATCATGTAAGCATTTTGTCAGTTTTTCAAAGCTTCAATAATCCTTTCATATTGGTCAAGAACTTAAAGAGGGAAGATATACTGCTCTAAAACTATGTCATCCTAGTTTACATAAATTGTTTGGCTCCATAGCTTCAGTCAATTTGCCTCTTTGGACACTTTTAAAGATTTTTATATTGTGTTAATGATATCAGTCAATAGGTTTTGAGACTGCTTTGTTTCCACCTCTGCATCCAAGTAAGTACAAGGTGGTGGTGATGGGAATTAAAGCCTCAGGATGAGTACAACATAGCAGGAAATGAATTACAGAATTCTGCATATAAAACAGATTTGCAGGTAAACTTGTGCCTAGTTTATTGCTGAGTACTCATTAGGAGAATTATGAAAGATGCAAACTGTCTGCTGACAAATATACGAATCACATTCAATTATATGGACAAGGACATGCTTGTAAAATATTGATCAAAATTGTAGTATGCCTCAAATGTTGTCACCATGACCAAAGAAGCACAAAGATCTGATTGAGTGGGTACAGAGAAATGCAGCAAAAATGGCCCTTGTTTTAGGAGAATTGAGCTAAAATGAGAGGCTGAGGGAAACAAAGCTATCCCATGGGTAAGGATGAGAGGGGGTTGTCTGATGACAGCCTTTAAGATTTAAATCAGGGATGAGAATGACCAGGAAAACGCTCTTCAAGAAATGCAGCCCAGAGGCCAAAAAAAAAAAAAAAAAAAAAAAAAAAAAAAAAAAAAAGGTTATTTTACAGGATTTTAAAAATTACGTTTTAAATGGTAGGGGTGGAAATATACTAACCAATGAAGCAATGAATGCGGGTTTTAAACCCTAGTTTGGGATAGAAGTTTGGAGATGGGGGGCCCCATGAGTGTAGAACTTTTTCCCCGTAGCATGAATGGTTTTACAAATTCACTTTTTTGTTTAGTACTTATATTGACAATATTAAAACTTTGAGAGCCCAAAGATAAAAGTTTACCCCATTAAATTTTAAATGATCTAACAACCCGGGACAAGTGCAGGGCGGGAAAGTTTTTGCTTCTCTTTTGTTGGGACCTTGCAAACTGCTGAGTTACTGGAGAACAAACAAAAATTTTGGGCCCTGTGTACACAAGCAGGAAAAATGTAAGCATAGTGTCAATAATAAAATGTGGGGCTTTTAGTTCATACCACTAAAATTAAAGCTATGTCATATCAAAAAAATGTGTTAAATTGAGGGTAACTAAAAAGACGGTGATGGATAAACAATTTTTACCGCAAATTGCAACACTTTGCAAACAGGCTATTTCCAGTGCCCCATGGTAAAACAGTTCTCTTTTTAAAGGGAACTAAACTTCATCCTTTCTGTTCTTATTTCTGTCTAGCTTGACACATGCAAAAGTCATCATTTCAATTTTTGCTGGTGATACGTGAATAAGTAATTTGTGTTTTCCGTAAAAAACCCAAAAAGGGTGGAAGATATAAAAAAAATGTCTGTTTCTAGAAAGCAGCAAAAAGGAAATTTGGAGCCAATAACCAACTTGATAAAGAAAATTTTGTAAGTTCCTTACAGAAAAAGGACTTATGCATCAAAGGAGCTGAGTATGAAGATATATTTCTGAAAAATGCAGATGAACCTTAAATTTTTGGTATCTACAAATTAATAGAGTCGTTACCCGTCGTTTGTCATTAATAGTTGAAAAAGGGGATTGTTCAAGACAAAAAAAAAATGGCAACATTTTTAAAACCTTCCCTTTTTTTACTGTATTTTTCAATTGAAGATGCAGCTCATGTGCTGCCATTTCCATTTTTAAGAAAAAAAAGTTTTTGAGTGTTGACATAAAAGGGAAGATTATTTGCACTAAATGGAATGACAGGAGAAAAAACATTTAAACCCCGATAGTTTATCAGGGACAGTAAAAGAGGCGAAAAAAGGAAAAGTAATCCCTTGTGCTGTTTTCAATGTTTTACTTTTACAGGGGAAAGGGTTCTGAAGAAATTTAAGCTTTTTTAAAATAACACCCATTTTCAAAAAGAGTAATTTAAAAACCCGCCAAAAAATTATTGTCCCGTTAGCCCAAAGCTGCTTTGGTTTAAAATTCTGGAAAAACCCTCATTTGGGGTAAGACTGTCACCCCTTTAGAGGATGTACTTGATAAAAAATTTTCATCATGGTTTTTGTGAAATTGTTCAGACTGACAATGTTTTGATTTTTATTGTTTCATCAACAAATGTAATAAAATAAACAGTTATCCCCCCTATTAGATTTTTTAAAAAGCATTTATAAAATTCCACCCCCAGGTTATGACTGGGGTAATTACTCATATAGATGGGGTTGTACTCCTTGGTTGGTTTTGGGAGATTGACTGTAAAAAAAGAATGGATTTTTGGTTTTTGCTTTTGAACGTTTTGACATAACAAGTGGTAACCAAAAAGTATTTTAAAAGCAAAAAGGGGGATGGGGAAAAAGACTTCGGGGCGTAATCTCTGGGGATCGAGAGCCAAGTAATCATTGCACAGAAGCAGTTGAAAGGGTGAAAAAAATTTTTTTGGGTTTATTATTAGGGAGGAGTGGTGGGGTGAAAAAAGTAGTTATTAGTGAAAAGAGAAGGGGCATTTGGCAATTTTTGAGGGAAAAAAAGAAAATTTGGGGGGGTGTATAAAAGAAAGAGACAGGAGGTCAAGAAGGGAAAAAGGGGAAAGGGAAAAAGAGGGAAATGAGAGTTGGGGTGAGAGATATCATTAAATTTTAGGGAGAAAAAAAAGAGGGTTTGGAAGGAGGTAAATAAAGTGCTTAAGAAAGGGGGCAAATGGGAATTCAGTGAAGGGGCTAATGGGGGGTGATAACAAGTAGGGTGATGGAGAAGGAGATAGAGTGAGTATTTTGAAGTTTTGTTGAATGTGTTTGATGATAGAGTGGCAGATATAGGGTGTTTTGGTCGAGGTGGTGTGCAAAGTGAGAGGGTTAGGGAAAATGATTTGGTAAACAGAGAAGAGGTAGTAAAAGCTTTGCGGAAGATGAAAGCCGGCAAGGCAGCAGGTTTGGATGGTATTGCAGTGGAATTTATTAAAAAAGGGGGTGACTGTATTGTTGACTGGTTGGTAAGGTTATTTAATGTATGTATGACTCATGGTGAGGTGCCTGAGGATTGGCAGAATGCGTGCATAGTGCCATTGTACAAAGGCAAAGGGGATAAGAGTGAGTGCTCAAATTACAGAGGTATAAGTTTGTTGAGTATTCCTGGTAAATTATATGGGAGGGTATTGATTGAGAGGGTGAAGGCATGTACAGAGCATCAGATTGGGGAAGAGCAGTGTGGTTTCAGAAGTGGTAGAGGATATGTGGATCAGGTGTTTGCTTTGAAGAATGTATGTGAGAAATACTTAGAAAAGCAAATGGATTTGTATGTAGCATTTATGGATCTGGAGAAGGCATACGATAGAGTTGATAGAGATGCTCTGTGGAAGGTATTAAGAATATATGGTGTGGGAGGAAAGTTGTTAGAAGCAGTGAAAAGTTTTTATCGAGGATGTAAGGCATGTGTACGTGTAGGAAGAGAGGAAAGTGATTGGTTCTCAGTGAATGTAGGTTTGCGGCAGGGGTGTGTGATGTCTCCATGGTTGTTTAATTTGTTTATGGATGGGGTTGTTAGGGAGGTAAATGCAAGAGTTTTGGAAAGAGGGGCAAGTATGAAGTCTGTTGGGGATGAGAGAGCTTGGGAAGTGAGTCAGTTGTTGTTCGCTGATGATACAGCGCTGGTGGCTGATTCATGTGAGAAACTGCAAAAGCTGGTGACTGAGTTTGGTAAAGTGTGTGGAAGAAGAAAGTTAAGAGTAAATGTGAATAAGAGCAAGGTTATTAGGTACAGTAGGGTTGAGGGTCAAGTCAATTGGGAGGTGAGTTTGAATGGAGAAAAACTGGAGGAAGTGAAGTGTTTTAGATATCTGGGAGTGGATCTGGCAGCGGATGGAACCATGGAAGCGGAAGTGGGTCATAGGGTGGGGGAGGGGGCGAAAATTCTGGGGGCCTTGAAGAATGTGTGGAAGTCAGAGAACATTATCTCGGAAAGCAAAAATGGGTATGTTTGAAGGTATAGTGGTTCCAACAATGTTGTATGGTTGCGAGGCGTGGGCTATGGATAGAGTTGTGCGCAGGAGGATGGATGTGCTGGAAATGAGATGTTTGAGGACAATGTGTGGTGTGAGGTGGTTTGATCGAGTGAGTAACGTAAGGGTAAGAGAGATGTGTGGAAATAAAAAGAGCGTGGTTGAGAGAGCAGAAGAGGGTGTTTTGAAGTGGTTTGGGCACATGGAGAGAATGAGTGAGGAAAGATTGACCAAGAGGATATATGTGTCGGAGGTGGAGGGAACGAGGAGAAGAGGGAGACCAAATTGGAGGTGGAAAGATGGAGTGAAAAAGATTTTGTGTGATCGGGGCGTGAACATGCAGGAGGGTGAAAGGAGGGCAAGGAATAGAGTGAATTGGAGCGATGTGGTATACCGGGGTTGACGTGCTGTCAGTGGATTGAATCAAGGCATGTGAAGCGTCTGGGATAAACCATGGAAAGCTGTGTAGGTATGTATATTTGCGTGTGTGGACGTATGTATATACATGTGTATGGGGGGGGGTTGGGCCATTTCTTTCGTCTGTTTCCTTGCGCTACCTCGCAAACGCGGGAGACAGCGACAAAGTATAATAAAAAAAATAAATAATAATTGTCTTTATGGTATTTGTAATGTTTTTGATTTCCTTATTTTTTCCATACCAGAGGAGTTCAAACTTATCCCATTGAAAAGTTTGTTGTTTTCAGTTCCCCAGTAAAAGACTTCATTTTTGTCTGTTTTTAGCCTTTTAGCTTTCTTTTTTATTTATGTCTGTTTTTGGCCTTTCAGCTTTCTTTTTCATTTATGTCTGTTTTTAGCCTTTCAACTTTCTTTATTGATGTGATTTTCAAACTTATTCTTGTATTATCTCAAAAGATGATATGAAGGTGTTGCTCATGCATGTGTCATCGTCAGATATGATAATGAGCACTAGGAGAGATGCAAGTAGTTTTATTTGGGACTGAGCTTTTTAGTCTGGAGGCACTGGGGATGGCATGGTGCACAACTATGTTGTAATCTGTTTTTGAAGAAATATATATTCATCACCCAATTTTTCTGGGTATTTTCATCTTTCTTATTTTGTGTGCTATGTCACCACAGTCACATTTGTCAGGGCTTTTGCATAGCGTGTGTAAATCATGTAAGCATTTTGTCAGTTTTTCAAAGCTTCAATAATCCTTTCATATTGGTCAAGAAACTTAAAGAGGGAAGATATACTGCTCTAAAACTATGTCATCCTAGTTTACATAAATTGTTTGGCTCCATAGCTTCAGTCAATTTGCCTCTTTGGACACTTTTAAAGATTTTTATATTGTGTTAATGATATCAGTCAATAGGTTTTGAGACTGCTTTGTTTCCACCTCTGCATCCAAGTAAGTACAAGGTGGTGGTGATGGGAATTAAAGGCCTCAGGATGAGTACAACATAGCAGGAAATGAATTACAGAATTCTGCATATAAAACAGATTTGCAGGTAAACCTTGTGCCTAGTTTATTGCCTGAGCTACTCATTAGGAGAATTATGAAAGATGCAAACTGTCTGCTGACAAATATAAGAATCACATTCAATTATATGGACAAGGACATGCTTGTAAAATAATTGATCAAAATTGTAGTATGCCTCGAGTGTTGTCACCATGACCAAAGAAGCACAAAGATCTGATTGAGTGGGTACAGAGAAATGCAGCTAAAATGGTCCTTGATTTAGGAGAATTGAGCTACAATGAGAGGCTGAGGGAAACAAAGCTATCCACCATGGAGTAGAGATGAGAGGGGGTTGATCTGATGACAGCCTTTAAGATTCTAAATCAGCTGGATGAGAATGACCAGGAACAGCTCTTCAAGAAATGCAGCACTAGAGGCCATAAAAAAAGGTTATTTTACAGGATTTTAAGAATTACTGATTTAATGGTAGGGTGATGGAATATACTAACCAATGAAGCAATGAATGCTGGTTTTAAAGCCTACGTGTTAGGATAGAAAGTTTGGAGATGAGGGCCCCATGAGTGTAGAACTATGTCTCCGTACTGCATGAATAGGTATTTACACACATTCACTCTTCTTGATAGTACTTATATTGCACAATATTAAAACATTTTGAGAGTCCCAAGATATAAGTTTACAACCATTATGGAATTAAATGATCTACACAACCCAGGACAAGTTGCAGGGCTGGAAGTTCTGCTTCTCTGTTGCTTGACCTCTGACAAAACTGCTGAGTTACTGGAGAACAAACAAAATGTTGGCCTGATGTACACAAGCAGGAAAAATGTAAGCATAGTGTCAAATCACATAAAATGTAGGCATAGTGTCATACCACATAAAATGTAAGCATAGTGTCATATCACATAAAATGTGTTAAATTGAGGGTAACTAGAAAGACTGGATGATGGATAAACAATTTTTACCAGCAAATTGCAACACTTTGCAAATCAGGCTATTTCCAGTGCCTCCATGGTAAAACAGTTCTCTCTCTCTAAGGAACTGAACTTCATCCTTTCTGTTCTTCATTCTCATGTCTAGCATTGACACATGCACAAGTCATCATTTCACATTCTTTGCTGGTGATACGTGGATAAGTAATTTGTCGTTTTCCAGTGAAAAACCAAAAGGGTGGAACGATATAAAGAAATGTCTGTTATCTGAGAAAGCAGCACATAAGAAATTTAGGAGACCAATAACCAACTTGATAAAGTAAATTTTGTAAGTCTCCTTACAGAAACCAAGAGACTTATGCATCAAAGTGAGCATGAGTATGAAGCATATATTGCTGAAAGTAGCAGATGAAACCTTAAGTTTTCTGGATATCCTACAAGTAATAGAGTCGTTACCCAGTCAGTTAGTCCATTAATAGTTGAAAATGGTGACTTGCTTCAAGACAACAAAGAATGGCAAACATTTTAAATCACTTCCTTTCTCATCTGTATTTACAATTGAAGATGCAGCTCATGTGCTGAATCCATTTCCATTGTTAAGAAAGGAAAAGTTTTGTGACGTGTTGACATAAGAGGTTAAGATTATATTAGCACTAAATGGAATGACAGGAGATAAAACATTAAGCCCAGATAGTTTATCCAGGGACAGTAAAAGAGGCAGAAAATGAGAAGAGATAATCCCTTGCCTGCTGTTTTCAATGTCACTTGCTACAGGGAAGGTTCCTGAAGAATTGAAGCTTTTTAATATAACACCCATTTTCAAAAAAGAGTAATAAAACTCTGCCAAAAAATTATTGTCCAGTTAGCCTAACGTCTGCTGTTGGTAAACTTCTGGAAACCATCATTTGGGATAAGACTGTCACCCATTTAGAGGACTGATACTTGATAAAAGATTTTCATCATGGTTTTTGATGAAATTGTTCATGACTGACAATGTTCTTGATTTTTTATTGATATCATCAACAAGTGTAATAAAAGTAAACAGTTATCCCACCTATCTAGATTTTCAAAAAGCATTTTATAAAGTTCCATACCCAGAGGTTACTGACTGTGGGTAAGTTACATCATATAGATGGGGTTGTACTCCCTTGGTTAGGATATTGGTAGATTGACTGTAAACAAAGACATGTGATTAATGGTTAAGCTTTAGAACGGTTAGACATAACAAGTGGTAAGCCAAAAGTATTTGAACTGCAAAAGGGAGATGAGGAAAAAGACTTCGGGGCAGTAATCTCTGGTGATCGAGAGCCAAGTAATCATTGCACAGAAGCAGTTGAAAGGGTGAACAAAATTTTTGGATTTATTATTAGGTAGTGAGTGGTGGGATGAAGAAGTATGATTATTAGTGAAAGAGAAGAGAGAGGCATTTGGACGATTTTTGCAGGGAAAAAATGAAATTGAGTGGGAGATGTATAAAAGAAAGAGACAGGAGGTCAAGAGAAAGGTGCAAGAGGTGAAAAAGAGGGCAAATGAGAGTTGGGGTGAGAGAGTATCATTAAATTTTAGGGAGAATAAAAAGAGGTTCTGGAAGGAGGTAAATAAAGTGCTTAAGACAAGGGAGCAAATGGGAACTTCAGTGAAGGGCGCTAATGGGGAGGTGATAACAAGTAGTGGTGATGTGAGAAGGAGATGGAGTGAGTATTTTGAAGGTTCGTTGAATGTGTTTGATGATAGAGTGGCAGATATAGGGTGTTTTGGTCGAGGTGGTGTGCAAAGTGAGAGGGTTAGGGAAAATGATTTGGTAAACAGAGAAGAGGTAGTAAAAGCTTTGCGGAAGATGAAAGCCGGCAAGGCAGCAGGTTTGGATGGTATTGCAGTGGAATTTATTAAGAAAGGGGGTGACTGTATTGTTGACTGGTTGGTAAGGTTATTTAATGTATGTATGACTCATGGTGAGGTGCTTGACGATTGGCGAAATGCGTGCATAGTGCCATTGTACAAAGGCAAAGGGGATAAGAGTGAGTGCTCAAATACAGAGGTATAAGTTTGTTAAGGATGTAAGGCATGTGTACGTGTAGGAAGAGAGGAAAGTGATTGGTTCTCAGTGAATGTAGGTTTGTGGCAGGGGTGTGTGATGTCTCCATGGTTGTTTGATTTGTTTATGGATGGGGTTGTTAGGGAGGTAAATGCAAGAGTTTTGGAAAGAGGGGCAAGTATGAAGTCTGTTGGGGATGAGAGAGCTTGGGAAGTGAGTCAGTTGTTGTTCGCTGATGATACAGCGCTGGTGGCTGATTCATGTGAGAAACTGCAGAAGCTGGTGACTGAGTTTGGTAAAGTGTGTGGAAGAAGAAAGTTAAGAGTGAATGTGAATAAGAGCAAGGTTATTAGGTACAGTAGGGTTGAGGGTCAAGTCAATTGGGAGGTGAGTTTGAATGGAGAAAAACTGGAGGAAGTGAAGTGTTTTAGATATCTGGGAGTGGATCTGGCAGCGGATGGAACCATGGAAGCGGAAGTGGATCATAGGGTGGGGGAGGGGGCGAAAATTCTGGGGGCCTTGAAGAATGTGTGGAAGTCGAGAACATTATCTCGGAAAGCAAAAATGGGTATGTTTGAAGGAATAGTGGTTCCAACAATGTTGTATGGTTGCGAGGCGTTGGCTATGGATAGAGTTGTGCGCAGGAGGATGGATGTGCTGGAAATGAGATGTTTGAGGACAATGTGTGGTGTGAGGTGGTTTGATCGAGTGAGTAACGTAAGGGTAAGAGAGATGTGTGGAAATAAAAAGAGTGTGGTTGAGAGAGCAGAAGAGGGTGTTTTGAAGTGGTTTGGGCACATGGAGAGGATGAGTGAGGAAAGATTGACCAAGAGGATATATGTGTCGGAGGTGGAGGGAACGAGGAGAAGAGGGAGACCAAATTGGAGGTGGAAAGATGGAGTGAAAAAGATTTTGTGTGATCGGGGCGTGAACATGCAGGAGGGTGAAAGGAGGGCAAGGAATAGAGTGAATTGGAGCGATGTGGTATACCGGGGTTGACGTGCTGTCAGTGGATTGAATCAAGGCATGTGAAGCGTCTGGGGTAAACCATGGAAAGCTGTGTAGGTATGTATATTTGCGTGTGTGGACGTATGTATATACATGTGTATGGGGGGGGTTGGGCCATTTCTTTCGTCTGTTTCCTTGCGCTACCTCGCAAACGCGGGAGACAGCGACAAAGTATAATAATAATGATAAAAAGTTTGTTGAATATTCCTGGTAAATTATATGGGAGGGTATTGATTGAGAGGGTGAAGGCATGTACAGAGCATCAGATTGGGGAAGAGCAGTGTGGTTTTCAGGAGTGGTAGAGGATATGTGGATCAGGTGTTTGCTTTGAAGAATGTATGTGAGAAATACTTAGAAAAGCAATTGGATTTGTATGTAGCATTTATGGATCTGGAGAAGGCATATGATAGAGTTGATAGAGATGGTCTGTGGAAGGTATTAAGAATATATGGTGTGGGAGGCAAGTTGTTAGAAGCAGTGAAAAGTTTTTATCGAGGATGTAAGGCATGTTTACGTGTAGGAAGAGAGGAAAGTGATTGGTTCTCAGTGAATGTAGGTTTGCAGCAGGGGTGTGTGATGTCTCCATGGTTGTTTAATTTGTTTATGGATGGGGTTGTTAGGGAGGTGAATGCAAGAGTTTTGGAAAGAGGGGCAAGTATGAAGTCTGTTGTGAATGAGAGAGCTTGGGAAGTGAGTCAGTTGTTGTTCGCTGATGATACAGCGCTGGTGGCTGATTCATGTGAGAAACTGCAGAAGCTGGTGACTGAGTTTGGTAAAGTGTGTGAAAGAAGAAAGTTAAGAGTAAGTGTGAATAAGAGCAAGGTTATTAGGTACAGTAGGGTTGAGGGTCAAGTCAATTGGGAGGTAAGTTTGAATGGAAAAAAACTGGAGGAAGTAAAGTGTTTTAGGTATCTGGGAGTGGATCTGGCAGCAGATGGAACCATGGAAGCGGAAGTAAATCATAGGGTGGGGGAGGGGGCGAAAATCCTGGGAGCCTTGAAGAATGTGTGGAAGTCGAGAACATTATCTCGGAAAGCAAAAATGGGTATGTTTGAAGGAATAGTGGTTCCAACAATGTTGTATGGTTGCGAGGTGTGGGCTATGGATAGAGTTGTGCACAGGAGGGTGGATGTGCTGGAAATGAGATGTTTGAGGACAATGTGTGGTGTGAGGTGGTTTGATCGAGTAAGTAATGTAAGGGTAAGAGAGATGTGTGGAAATAAACAGAGCGTGGTTGAGAGAGCAGAAGAGGGTGTTTTGAAATGGTTTGGGCACATGGAGAGAATGAGTGAGAAAAGATTGACCAAGAGGATATATGTGTCGGAGGTGGAGGGAACGAGGAGAAGTGGGAGACCAAATTGGAGGTGAAAAGATGGAGTGAAAAAGATTTTGAGTGATCGGGGCCTGAACATGCAGAAGGGTGAAAGGCGGGCAAGGAATAGAGTGAATTGGATTGATGTGGTACACTGGGGTTGACGTGCTGTCAGTGGATTGAATCAGGGCATGTGAAGCGTCTGGGGTAAACCATGGAAAGTTTTGTGGGGCCTGGATGTGGAAAGGGAGCTGTGGTTTCGGGCATTATTGCATGACAGCTAGAGACTGAGTGTGAACGAATGGGGCCTTTGTTGTCTTTTCCTAGCGCTACCTTGCACACATGAGGGGGGAGGGGGATGGTATTCCATGTGTGGCTAGGTGGCGATGGGAATGAATAAAGGCAGACAGTGTGAATTGTGTGCATGGGTATATATGTATGTGTCTGTGTGTGTATATATATGTGTACATTGAGATGTATAGGTATGTATATTTGCGTGTGTGGACGTGTATGTATATACATGTGTATGGGGGTGGGTTGGGCCATTTCTTTCGTCTGTTTCCTTGCGCTACTTCGCAAACGCGGGAGACAGCGACATAGCAAAAAAAAAAAAAAAGTATTAGGACTATTGAATTTAAGTCCTGGAAAATTATTCTTTTTCTCTATAAGTCACTGATGCATCCCCATCTTGAATCTTGCCTTTAATTTTGGTTACCCTTCTTGAAAAGAGACATAAATAGAAAGGACAGAGTACAAGGGCGAGCTACCAAGGTGATTCCTGGACTGAGAAACAAATCCTTTGTGAGCCCAGTAAATGACTTGAATCTAATTAGTTTAAAAAGAAGGTTAAGAGATGAACTGATGCAGACATTCATAATTTTGCAAGGCTTCAAGTATCTTGATCTAATGAACTACTTAATGATAGATTTGTCTGATTTCACTTGTAATTATGGCTATAAAATTTTGGGCAAATGTTTTACCTCAAATGATGCAAAGTATTTTTTCTTCCACAAGAGTGTTGATATATGAAGTGATTTACCAAATATAGTGTTTGAAAGTAGTATCATAGATATGTTTCAGAATAGATGCAATATTTTGTTTCAAATTCATGGCAGAAACTATTTGCTAAATGAAAAGTTTACTGTATTTTTGTATTGCAATTATGTGTCTTTTTACTTTTTCTACATAGATCTATGATTTTCATATCTCTTCCTATATCACAAACGTCCTTGATGGGACCTAGTGGTCTGTTTCTGTTTGAATTCCTTTATATTCTTCTGTATTTACACTTCGTAGGTGATTGTCTAGACCCCATAAAATCTCTAGAGCAGTTCGTGGGATTTGCAGACAATATATTTCACAGTTATGGAACTTGAATAGCAAGCTGTTCTATCTTATTGAACATACTGAACCATTTTGCAGCAATAAAACAATGAAAGTTGTAAATGATACTTGTGCTGAAAGGTAGAGTATTACTGTACTGATTACTATTTCCAAGATATTGTTTTTGTGAGTTGTAGTCTCATAATGTTTTGAATTAATTGAATTAACTAGTTCATAAAGTCACTGTATTGAGACCCTTCCCACTGGTGACAAGGATGGTTTGTATCAAATGTGACTCTTTTTCAGGGGGTGTGAACAAGAGTCCAAGATGACAGATGGAATGTTATCATTATCCTGGAATAATCATAGTACTACTTTCTGCCATACTCTGGCCTCACTCAGAGCTAAGGTAAAGTAACATGGATGCATTATTCAATTTTTTTTATTTACTTATGTTTATATCACATACCTTCAGTATATTTCCACACCTTTCTCAGGAGACTTAATACAGATAATTAGAACATCTTGCCAGAAACTCAGATGATATAAGGATGTTGTAGGCAGACTTACAAGCTGAATATTCATATCTGTGTAACTAACTGCCATGGAGCGTATTGTAAATAGATTGGACAAAAATATATACTGCCTAACCAGGTATCTAGAACGGTCATATAGTGTATGGCAAGGAGAAATCAGAAATGTGTAGAATAACTACAGAAAAATTTAAAAGAAAACTTGTCACCTGGTTGAAATCAGTCACAGATGAACCAAGAATTGATTACGGCAGTATGTGGTGTTAGGAGGTTTGATCAAGTAAGTAATGAAAGGGTAAGAGTGTAGTTGAGAGAGCAGAAATGGTTTGGACATATGGAGAGAATGAATGAGGAAAGATTGATAAAGAGGATATATATGTCAGAGGTGGAAGGAACAAGGAGAAGCAGGAGACCAAATTGGAGGTGTAAGGATGGATTGAAAAAGATTTAGAGCGATTGGAGCCTGAACATACAGGAGGGTGAGAGGCATGCAAGGAATAGAGTGAATTGGAATAGTATGGTATTCTGGGGTTGATGGGCTGTCAGTGGACTGAACCAGGGCATGTGAAACGTCTGGGGTAAACCATGAAAAGGTCTGTGAGGCCCAGATGTGGAAAGGAAGCTGTGGTTCCGGTGCATTACACATGACAGCTAGAGATTGAGTGTGAATGAATGTGGCCTTTTTTTGTCTGTTTTTTTGGCGCTACCTCTCTGAAGCAGGGTGTAGCAGTGCAGGGTAGTGCCTGGAATGGATGAAAGCAAGCAAATATGAATATGTACAAGTGTATAAAAGAAGGAACAGAGAAGAGGTCCAGGTGAGGATATTCCCTCAAAGGCCCAGTCCTCTGTTCTTAACGCTACCTCGCTATCGCGGGAAATAGCGAATAGTATGAAAAAAAAAAAAAAAAAAGTGTGTATGGGTATCTTTAGCAATGAATCTTGTTAGAGTCTATAAGTAAGAAATACAAAGAAGTTGTAATAATTTGCAGAGGCCTAATGATCGGATTGCACATTGCAGTTGATTTAAATGGAACTAATTAGTTAGATTCCACAGGCCAAAAAATAAGCATAATCTGTTCTAAAACTGCTTTAATGAGCACTAAATGTACAGGCTTACATCAACAAATACTGTAAATTAACACAATAAAGGAAAAAGCGAATGACAGTTCAACTTATGGCACATAATGAATCTTTAAACACAGAACTACTGGTAGTTTAGTCCTTTTTCCCTTCAGGTATATAATCTTACTTTTCAGCAGAGAACTTATCAAACATTTTGTCTTTCTTAAAGCATATCATCAATACCAAACCATATTTTTCAATGCCAAACAGAGTTGCATTATCAAATTCCTATGAATTTGACAATGGAAAATATCAGGTGTAAACCATGAGATGAAGTTAGTGTGAAAGTTTTCTCATGGCATGAGCAGGAATTACCCTCCAAGTGCACTGACCTAGAGATTCATGTGCTGTGATTGCCGACACTTAGCTTCAGATTATGAAAATTTTACCATTAGATATAGATAAAAGGTATAATAGCTGTACCCATGAATTTGTAAATGTGAATTTGAATTTTGTGAATTATTGTGACTCCACTGTAACATGTAAGTACAGGAGGTTAGAGAAATAGAATTAAAGTTTCAGTATATATTGATATTACTCATATCAGTTTACTGAACTTATAGTTTTTCTTTAAGTATGTACCTGATTTATAAATAGAAATTGGAAGATCTAAAGATGTGTGTGTTTATAAGTTTGACTAGAAGCATTAGAGGTCACTGTTTCAGCAACCTCAGGTTATTCTAGATATTTATGAGGGTCTCATAAAGTTTTATTTCTTTCTTCCTAACAGGAGAGGTACACAGATGTGACTTTGGCTTGTGAAGGCAAGTTTTATCCAGTTCATAAGTTAGTGTTATCAACATGTAGTGAATATTTTGAGAATGTGTTTGAACACACACCCTGCAAGCATCCAGTGATTGTATTAAGGGATGTCCAGTGTGATGAACTGGAGGCCCTTCTTAGTTACATGTATGCTGGTGTTGTGAGTGTTGCACAGACTGACTTGTCCCGACTGATTAAAGTGGCAGAGTTACTTGAAATTAAGGGTTTGGCAGTACCAGATGAACCACCCAATAGCAGTAAAACAGCATCATATAACCAGCGACTTAGTGATGATAGATCTAGTCCACATGTAAGAAGTAGACATTCCCATGGCTCTAATAGTGAGAGAAGTAGCCCATATCAAAAGACAAAACAATCACACATTTCTAATGATGACAGACTAAGTCCTCATCCAAAGCGACGAAGAAAAATGGAAAGTGAAACATCATCTCATGAAGATCCACAGTCAGCTAATAATTCTTCATCTAAAGGCACTTCACAATCAGTGGATGGTGAACATTTGGAAGAAGATCAGAGTGCATGGACTGAAGGGCATGATACCAGACAAAGGAGTGAAACAGAGTCAGAGGAGAGAACAGACTATCAGTCTGCCACTCGGGAATCTCTCTCTACCAAAGTTCAGGTTTGTATATAAGCTGTAGTTCCTTGTAAAGCTTGAGTGAAGGAATCCAGTATTAGTGCCTTCATCTGTTTCTAATCCCCATACTTTTACCCAGCTCACCCTCTTCTTGTTTTTCCCTAAGTCTACTGCCATGTACCTCAGTTTAGGCAGTCCTAAGGTCTTTGATTTACTCTTGTTATTTTTAACCAAGGAAGTAGTACTTGCTTCTTGCATGTGGTGGCCAAGCCAGCTGACAGAATTTTTATTGGGAGTCAGCCACTGCATTAAATCATCAGCTTATAGTCATAGTCATGTGGAATTGAAGCCAATAAATGAAGAGTATGCATTCTCTAACATGATGTAGATATTGGAAAAGAAATGTGATATCCTATAGAGAGAAAAGGGAAAGGTATTTTTTCAGAGTATAATTTTTCATCCTTAAACCAGAACATTGCATCATTCATTGTTTTATGATTAACAGCAGCCTGCAGAGCTCCCTTTCCTACAAGGGTTTTGAGCATACATGCCTTGACTAATGTATGCTATCTTACCAACCACTGCATCAAGTTTCAAGTATCCATGGTTTTCCATGGCATCATCAAAATTTTATATCTGCACTATGCAACTTACTTGTCCCTCAGCCCTACTGAAACTAATAACCTTGCTCTTATTCACATTTGCTTTCAACTTTCTCCTTTCACACACTTATACAAACTAGTCACCAACTTCTGCAGTTTCTCTCCCGAATCAGCCACTAGAGCTGTGTCATCGACGAACAACAACTAACTCACTTCCCAAGCCTTCCCATCCCAACAAACTGCATACTCAGTCTTGCTCCAAAACTCTTGCATTCATCTCTCTACTTACCCCATCCATATACAGATTAAACAACCATGGGGACATCACACATCCCTGCCACAGAACAACATTCACTGGGAAGCAATCACTTTCCTCTCTTACCTTACATCCTTGGTAAAAACTTTTCACTGCTTCTAGCAACTTGCCTCCCACACCATATACTCTAAAGACCTGCCACAAAGCATTTATATCAACCCTGTCATATGCCTTCTCCAGATCCATAAATGCTACATACTATAAACAGGTGTAAATAGCATATATCCTGTAGTAAGAAATGTTTGTAATTCAGACTTCTGATGATTGAAAGAATGCAAATTTAGCAGACTATATATAGCCCATAGAAGGTATTGTGCTGCGGTTTATGTGCCTGATTGATGGGGAAGAAATACCCTAGTATTAAAATACATAGTTTAGCAGAATCATTCCTTGTGGTTGAAAGAAATAACACCACACAAATAAGATTTTCTGAAAATTATTAGTACTTCCAATAATTCACAGTAACTTGGAAGGAGTGCAAAAATCACAAGAAAGGTGGGAATCTGAATTCAGACTAATATTGAAAGAAAAAAATCCCCTTTCTGCTAGCTATAATGCAAGTGATAAGGAGGATACAAATTCATGGACTTCCATTCTTTATAAATATCGTGTGTAGCAAATTGTTATTCATATATATAGGGATGAACGCTCAACTTTGCTGCCCTTTTCATGTTTTTGGCATATAATCTCATTCATTACCTAAAAGAATGAAATTTGGTACTCAAGTCTTCACATACATCTAATTTCATTTGCTAGCACCTCTTGGGCAGCTCTCATTATGGGTATATCAAAACAGGTACTTTCCTAAGAAATATAGGAATCCAAGTCGGGTGACATTACAGGGTAATGTATTCGACTGATGGACCTATTTGCATCCTCTGGTTTGAGGGTAACTAGTGTGGGCTGTAATTAGAAGTTTCAGCATGCAACTATGTCTTTTCTTGCTCCATCACCTCTTTCTTATGTAATATCTTATATCCTGTTAAAGTTTATGCAACTTGTCTCCAAGGTAATATTTCCCTTCCATTGCATTATTTTGCTGCCTCATTGTTACCTTCATGGTAATATTTGTACTTTTTAGAACTTTTCCTCTACATACTCTGCTATTCTAGTTTTTCCTACACTGAACCCAGTTTTGCTCCATTTCTTCCTCTGGTACTTAGTCCTTTATATTAAAGGACTTGAGGAAGATGTCTTTCTATTTCCATCTTGAATTTGCCATCAACATTATTAAGTGCATTATTCTTTTAAAATTACTAGTCTTCTGTCTCAGTCTTGGATTCTTGTAGCGGTTCTAACTCCGCTCTGCCCACTTGTGATCATGTGCCTCAGTACAGGTAGAAATAGAACTAGAGATAGGAAGACAGTCCTATTGTTGCCTTCAGGGCTGGTTAATATGGTGTCATTGTAGAGGCAGCAGAGAACTTTGAAAAGTTCTTTAATTTAAAACAGAGGGCTCCCAAACTCCTCTCCCTGATCTTATGATAGGGTTTACTTAAGAGTCTCTGTCCAAGAGAATATTCTTAAATTTCCTGTGGTCTTGGAACTGGTAGGAGGATATGAGGTATGAATGAAGATTCCTCCTACTATTATGAATGATGGAGGAATGCTGTGTTTTAAAGTTCATATTGTTATCACAAGCAGCTTTGGTGAAAATTCACTATCGACCATCAAAATTAACAATAACAACCAATGACATTTTGTGTATCCCTAAGTTTTTTCACGCTTAAGTCATTTTGAAAAGTAAATTGGATTATTTTTAAGATAATTTACTGTGGTAAACCTGGTCTTTTACATCATGGATGTAACTCATTGTGTCATTAATCATTTTTGAAGAAAGTTTTAATCAGTGAAAATATCAAAGGTCGATACTGAAAAATCATCCATCTCTTTGAAGTGTTTAGGGAGAGTTTATTTGTTAACCCCTGAAGGTTCAGTGACTGTTGGGGCAGTACAAAATTGATACATTGGAGAGTGTGTGTGTACAGTTTTGTGATAATGTAGATGTTGAAAATAGTGACTGCACTTACCACTGAATTCCTCATTAGGCCAGTAGTAAATGCTGTTGATGTGCAATGAAAATGCCCCTGTTTAGTACCCAGTTGCATAGGATATATTCTCAGATTGGTAACAGAGCAGAGCAAGCATTGACTGCATGTAATTTAAGCCTTAGAGTGACAGAATTACATAAATGACTAATTCAGTACAGAGTGATCAGATATCATGTTTGTAAAGGACGCTGCATTTTAAGATGTTTTACAAAATAACCAACAGTTCATAGTGAAGGCATAGACTGATTAGGCCAAATGAGGCAGTTAGCAGTGGATGGTGCAGGTTCAGAGTGACTAAAAGCCCGATGCTACAATCTCCAAAGTGACTTACCAACTCCTTTTGTACATTCATATGTTTTAGAAGTAATGCAGTAACTCAGTTTAAGGTGTTCAATGGTGCTTTTAGCTCTGCATGTACTTGTAACTTAGTGTTTCTTATATGGTGTACATTGCAGAAAGATTGTAATCTGTATAGGGCTTTTCTTAATTCAAAGTTAATTTCTCATGTACAGCATGATTGCATATATTTATCACATCATACTTTATGATCCACTTTATAAATGAAGAATGTAAAAGACTTTTCTTGAGATCCAGAGGCTACAGGAAGCTAATCATGGTTCTCATTCTCTATTCACCTTAATAGGTGTATGAAACCAGACATTCCATGCATATGATACATCCATTTTGCATATATCATCCAAATGTATATCCTGTACATTATTTATATTTATTTTTATTTATTTTCCTTTGTCGCTGTCTCCTGCGTTTGCGAGGTAGCGCAAGGAAACAGACGAAAGAAATGGCCCAACCCACCCCCATACACATGTATATACATACACGTCCACACACGCAGATATACATACCTATACATCTCAATGTACACATATATGTACACACACAGACATATACATATATACACATGTAAATAATTCATACTGTCTGCCTTTATTTATTCCCATCGCCACCTCGCCACACATGGAATAACATCCCCCTCCCCCCTCATGTGTGCGAGGTAGCGCTAGCAAAAGACAACAAAGGCCCCATTCGTTCACACTCAGTCTCTAGTTGTCATGTAATAATGCACCGAAACCACAGCTCCCTTTCCACATCCAGGCCCCACAGAACTTTCCATGGTTTACCCCAGACGCTTCACATGCCCTGATTCAATCCATTGACAGCACGTCGACCCCGGCATACCACATCGATCCAATTCACTCTATTCCTTGCCCGCCTTTCACCCTCCTGCATGTTCAGACCCCGATCACTCGAAATCTTTTTCACTCCATCTTTCCACCTCCAATTTGGTCTCCCACTTCTCCTCGTTCCCTCCACCTCCGACACATATATCCTCTTGGTCAATCTTTCCTCACTTATTCTCTCCATGTGCCCAAACCATTTCAAAACACCCTCTTCTGCTCTCTCAACCACGCTCTTTTTATTTCCACACATCTCTCTTACCCTTACATTACTTACTCGATCAAACCACCTCACAGCACATATTGTCCTCAAACATCTCATTTCCAGCACATCCACCCTCCTGTGCACAACTCTATCCATAGCCCACGCCTCGCAACCATACAACATTGTTGGAGCCACTATACCTTCAAACATAGCCATTTTTGCTTTCCGAGATAATGTTCTCGACTTCCAGACATTCTTCAAGGCTCCCAGGATTTTCGCCTCCTCCCCCACCCTATGATTGATTTCCACTTCCATGGTTCCATCCGCTGCCAGATCCACTCCCAGATATCTAAAACACTTTACTTCCTCCAGTTTTTCTCCATTCAAACTTACCTCCCAATTGACTTGACCCTAAACCCTACTGTACCTAATATATATATATATATATATATATATATATATATATATATATATATATATATATATATTTATAAGTATGAAGTCTGTTGGGGATGAGAGAGCTTGGGAAGTGAGTCAGTTGTTGTTCGCTGATGATACAGCGCTGGTGGCTGATTCATGTGAGAAACTGCAGAAGCTGGTGACTGAGTTTGGTAAAGTGTGTGAAAGAAGAAAGTTAAGAGTAAATGTGAATAAGAGCAAGGTTATTAGGTACAGTAGGGTTGAGGGTCAAGTCAATTGGGAGGTGAGTTTGAATGGAGAAAAACTGGAGGAAGTGAAGTGTTTTAGATATCTGGGAGTGGATCTGGCAGCGGATGGAACTATGGAAGCGGAAGTGGATCATAGGGTGGGGGAGGGGGCGAAAATTCTGGGAGCCTTGAAGAATGTGTGGAAGTCGAGAACATTATCTCGGAAAGCAAAAATGGGTATGTTTGAAGGAATAGTGGTTCCAACAATGTTGTATGGTTGCGAGGTGTGGACTATGGATAGAGTTGTGCGCAGGAGGATGGATGTGCTGGAAATGAGATCTTTGAGGACAATGTGTGGTGTGAGGTGGTTTGATCGAGTAAGTAACGTAAGGGTAAGAGAGATGTGTGGAAATAAAAAGAGCGTGGTTGAGAGAGCAGAAGAGGGTGTTTTGAAATGGTTTGGTCACATGGAGAGAATGAGTGAGGAAAGATTGACCAAGAGGATATATGTGTCGGAGGTGGAGGGAACGAGGAGAAGAGGGAGACCAAATTGGAGGTGGAAAGATGGAGTGAAAAAGATTTTGTGTGATCGGGGCCTGAACATGCAGGAGGGTGAAAGGAGGGCAAAGAATAGAGTGAATTGGAGCGATGTGGTATACCGGGGTTGACGTGCTGTCAGTGGATTGAATCAAGGCATGTGTATGGGGGTGGGTTGGGCCATTTCTTTCGTCTGTTTCCTTGCGCTACCTCGCAAACGCGGGAGACAGCGACAAAGCAAAAAAAAAAAAAAAAAAAAAAAAAAATATATATATATATATATATATATATATATATATATATATTTTTTTATACTTTGTCGCTGTCTCCCGCATTTGCGAGGTAGCGCAAGGAAACAGACGAAAGAAATGGCCCAACCCCCCCCATACACATGTATATACATACGTCCACACACGCAAATATACATACCTACACAGCTTTCCATGGTTTACCCCAGACGCTTCACATGCCTTGATTCAATCCACTGACAGCACGTCAACCCCGGTATACCACATCGCTCCAATTCACTCTATTCCTTGCCCTCCTTTCACCCTCCTGCATGTTCAGGCCCCAATCACACAAAATCTTTTTCACTCCATCTTTCCACCTCCAATTTGGTCTCCCTCTTCTCCTCGTTCCCTCCACCTCCGACACATATATCCTCTTGGTCAATCTTTCCTCACTCATTCTCTCCATGTGCCCAAACCACTTCAAAACACCCTCTTCTGCTCTCTCAACCACGCTCTTTTTATTTCCACACATCTCTCTTACCCTTACGTTACTCACTCGATCAAACCACCTCACACCACACATTGTCCTCAAACATCTCATTTCCAGCACATCCATCCTCCTGCGCACAACTCTATCCATAGCCCACGCCTCGCAACCATACAACATTGTTGGAACCACTATTCCTTCAAACATACCCATTTTTGCTTTCCGAGATAATGTTCTCGACTTCCACACATTCTTCAAGGCCCCCAGAATTTTGGCCCCCTCCCCCACCCTATGATCCACTTCTGCTTCCATGGTTCCATCCGCTGCCAGATCCACTTGATATAGGTATTAAGAATATATGGTGTGGGAGGCAAGTTGTTAGAAGCAGTGAAAAGTTTTTATCGAGGATGTAAGGCATGTGTACGTGTAGGAAGAGAGGAAAGTGATTAGTTCTCAGTGAATGTAGGTTTGCGGCAGGGGTGTGTGATGTCTCCACGGTTGTTTAATTTGTTTATGGATGGGGTTGTTAGGGAGGTAAATGCAAGAGTTTTGGAAAGAGGGGCAAGTATCAAGTCTGTTGGGGATGAGAGAGCTTGGGAAGTGAGTCAGTTGTTGTTCGCTGATGATACAGCGCTGGTGGCTGATTCATGTGAGAAACTGCAGAAGCTGGTTACTGAGTTTGGTAAAGTGTGTGAAAGAAGAAAGTTAAGAGTAAATGTGAATAAGAGCAAGGTAATTAGGTACAGTAGGGTTGAGGGTCAAGTCAATTGGGAGGTAAGTTTGAATGGAGAAAAACTGGAGGAAGTAAAGTGTTTTAGATATCTGGGAGTGGATCTGGCAGCGGATGGAACCATGGAAGCGGAAGTAGATCATAGGGTGGGGGAGGGAGCGAAAATCCTGGGAGCCTTGAAGAATGTCTGGGAGTCGAGAACATTATCTCGGAAAGCAAAAATGGGTATGTTTGAAGGAATAGTGGTTCCAACAATGTTGTATGTTTGCGAGGCATGGGCTATGGATAGAGTTGTGCGCAGGAGGATGGATGTGCTGGAAATGAGATGTTTGAGGACAATGTGTGGTGTGAGGTGGTTTGATCGAGTAAGTAACGTAAGGGTAAGAGAGATGTGTGGATATAAAGAGCGTGGTTGAGAGAGCAGAAGAGGGTGTTTTGAAATGTTTTGGGCACATGGAGAGAATGAGTGAGGAAAGATTGACCAAGAGGATATATGTGTCGGAGGTGGAGGGAATGAGGAGAATTGGGAGACCAAATTGGAGGTGGAAAGATGGAGTGAAAAAGATTTTGTGTGATCGGGGCCTGAACATGCAGGAGGGTGAAAGGAGGGCAAGGAATAGAGTGAATTGGATCGATGTGGTATACCCGGGTTGACGTGCTGTCAGTGGATTGAATCAGGGCATGTGAAGGGTCTGGGTTAAACCATGGAAAGCTGTGTAGGTATGTATATTTGCGTGTGTGGACGTATGTATATACATGTGTATGTTGGTGGGTTGGGCCATTTCTTTCGTCTGTTTCCTTGCACTACCTCGCAAACGCGGGAGACAGCGACAAAGCAAAAAAAAAAAGAAAAAAGAAAAAAAAAAAATATATATATATATTTGCGAGGTAGCGCAAGGAAACAGACGAAAGAAATGGCAAAACATCCAAAAGAGAGACTTTTGGATGTTAATGTGATGAGAGGTGCAACTGGAGGGATGTCTGATCATTATCTTGTGGAGGCTAAGGTGAAGATTTGTATGGGTTTTCAGAAAAGAAGAGTGAATGTTGGGGTGAAGAGGGTGGTGAGAGTAAGTGAGCTTGGGAAGGAGACTTGTGTGAGGAAGTACCAGGAGAGACTGAGTACAGAATGGAAAAAGGTGAGAACAGTGGAAGTAAGGGGAGTGGGGGAGGAATGGGATGTATTTAGGGAATCAGTGATGGCTTGCGCAAAAGATGCTTGTGGCATGAGAAGAGTGGGAGGTGGGTTGATTAGAAAGGGTAGTGAGTGGTGGGATGAAGAAGTAAGATTATTAGTGAAAGAGAAGAGAGAGGCATTTGGACGATTTTTGCAGGGAAAAAATGCAATTGAGGGGGATATGTATAAAAGTAAGAGACAGGAGGTCAAGAGAAAGGTGCAAGGGGTGAAAAAGAGGGCAAATGAGAGTTGGGGTGAGAGAGTATCATTAAATTTTAGGGAGAATAAAAAGATGTTCTGGCAGGAGGTAAATAAAGTGCATAAGACAAGGGAGCAAATGGGAACTTCAGTGAAGGGCGCAAATGGGGAGGTGATAACAAGTAGTGGTGATGTGAGAAGGAGATGGAGTGAGTATTTTGAAGGTTTGTTGAATGTGTTTGATGGTAGAGTGGCAGATGTAGGGTGTTTTGGTCGAGGTGGTGTGCAAAGTGAGAGGGTTAGGGAAAATGATTTGGTAAACAGAGAAGAAAGATGAAAGCCGGCAAGGCAGCAGGTTTGGATGGTATTGCAGTGGAATTTATTAAAAAAGGGGTGACTGTATTATTGACTGGTTGGTAAGGTTATTTAATGTATGTATGACTCATGGTGAGGTGCCTGAGGATTGGCGGAATGCGTGCATAGTGCCATTGTACAAAGGCAAAGGGGATAAGAGTGAGTGCTCAAATTACAGAGGTATAAGTTTGTTGAGTATTCCTGGTAAATTTTATGGGAGGGTATTGATTGAGAGGGTGAAGGCATGTACAGAGCATCAGATTGGGGAAGAGCAGTGTGGTTTCAGAAGTGGTAGAGGCTGTGTGGATCAGGTGTTTGCTTTGAAGAATGTATGTGAGAAATACTTAGAAAAGGAAATGGATTTGTATGTAGCATTTATGGATCTGGAGAAGGCATATGATAGAGTTGATAGAGATGGTCTGTGGAAGGTATTAAGAATATATGGTGTGGGAGGCAAGTTGTTAGAAGCAGTGAAAAGTTTTTATCGAGGATGTAAGGCATGTGTACGTGTAGGAAGAGAGGAAAGTGATTGGTTCTCAGTGAATGTCGGTTTGCGGCAGGGGTGTGTGATGTCTCCATGGTTGTTTAATTTGTTTATGGATGGGTTGTTAGGGAGGTAAATGCAAGAGTTTTGGAAAGAGGGGCAAGTATGCAGTCTGTTGGGGATGAGAGAGCTTGGGAAGTGAGTCAGTTGTTGTTCGCTGATGATACAGCGCTGGTGGCTGATTCATGTGAGAAACTGCAGAAGCTGGTGACTGAGTTTGGTAAAGTGTGTGAAAGAAGAAAGTTAAGAGTAAATGTGAATAAGAGCAAGGTTATTAGGTACAGTAGGGTTGAGGGTCAAGTCAATTGGGAGGTAAGTTTGAATGGAGAAAAACTGGAGGAAGTAAAGTGTTTTAGATATCTGGGAGTGGATCTGGCAGCGGATGGAACCATGGAAGGGGAAGTGGATCATAGGGTGGGGGAGGGGGCGAAAATCCTGGGAGCCTTGAAGAATGTGTGGAAGTTGAGAACATTATCTCGGAAAGCAAAAATGGGTATGTTTGAAGGAATAGTGGTTCCAACAATGTTGTATGGTTGCGAGGCGTGGGCTATGGATAGACTTGTGCGCAGGAGGATGGATGTGCTGGAAATGAGATGTTTGAGGACAATGTGTAGTGTGAGGTGGTTTGATCGAGTAAGTAACGTAAGGGTAAGAGAGATGTGTGGAAATAAAAAGAGCGTGGTTGAGAGAGCAGAAGAGGGTGTTTTGAAATGGTTTGGGCACATGGAGAGAATGAGTGAGGAAAGATTGACCAAGAGGATATATGTGTCGGAGGTGGAGGGAACGAGGAGAAGTAGGAGACCAAATTGGAGGTGGAAAGATGGAGTGAAAAAGATTTTGTGTGGTCGGGGCCTGAACATGCAGGAGGGTGAAAGGAGGGCAAGGAATAGAGTGAATTGGATCGATGTGGTATACCGGGGTTGACGTGCTGTCAGTGGATTGAATCAGGGCATGTGAAGGGTCTGGGGTAAACCATGGAAAGCTGTGTAGGTATGTATATTTGCGTGTGTGGACGTATGTATATACATTTGTATGGGGGGGGGTTGGGCCATTTCTTTCGTCTGTTTCCAATTCACTCTATTCCTTGCCCGCCTTTCACCCTCCTGCATGTTCAGGCCCCGATCACTCAAAATCTTTTTCACTCCATCTTTCCACCTCCAATTTGGTCTCCCACTTCTCCTCATTCCCTCCACCTCTGACACGTATATACTCTTTGTCAATCTTTCCTCACTCATTCTCTCCATGTGACCAAACCATTTCAAAATACCCTCTTCTGCTCTCTCAACCACACTCTTTTTATTACCATGCATCTTTCTTACCCTTTCATTTCTTACTCACTCAAACTACCTTACACCACATATTGTCCTCAAACATCTCATTTCCAGCACATCCACCCTCCTCCGCACAACTCTATCTATAGCCCACGCCTTGCAACCATATAACATTGTTGGAGCCACTATTCCTTTAAACATACCCACTTTTGCTTTCCAAGATAATGTTCTCACCTTCCACACATTCTTCCACGCTCCCAGAACTTTCACCCCCTCCCCCACCCTATGACTTACTTCAGCTTCTATGGTTCCATCCGTTGCCAAATCCACTCTCAGATATCTAAAACACTTCACTTCCGCCAGTTTTTCTCCATTCAAACTTACCTGCCAATTGACTTGTCCCTCAACCCTACTGTACCTAATAACCTTGCTCTTATTCACATTTACTCTCAGCTTTCTTCTTTCACACACCTTACCAAACTCAGTCAACAGCTTCTGCAGTTTCTCACACAAATCGTCCACCAGCGCTGTATCATCAGCGAACAATAATTGACTCGCTTCCCAAGCTCTCTCATCCACAACAAACTGCATACTTGCCCCTCTCTCCAAAACTCTTACATTCACCTCCCTAACAACCCCATCCATAAACAAATTAAACAACCATGGAGACATCACGCACCCCTGCTGCAAACTGACATTAAAGAGAACCAATCACTCCTCTCTTCCTACTCATACACAAGCCTTACATCCTCAATAAAAACTTTTCACTGCTTCTAACAACTTGCCTCTCACACCATATATTCTTAATACCTTCCACAGAGCATCTCTATGAACTCTCTCATATGCCTTCTCCAGATCCACAAATGCTACATACAAATCCATTTGCATTTCTAAGTATTTCTCACATACATTCTTCAGAGGAAACACCTGATCCACACATTCTCTACCAATTCTGAAGCCACACTGCTCTTTCCCAATCTGATGCTCTGTACATGCCTTCACCCTCTCAATTCATACCCTCCCATATAAATTCCCATGAATACTCAACAAACTTATACCTCTGTAATTTGAGCGCTTACGTTTATCCCCTTTGCCTTTGTACAATGGAACTATGCAAGCATTCCGCCAGTCCTCAGGCACCTCACTATCAGTCATACATACATTAAATAACCTTATCAACCAGTCAACAACTCATTCACCCCCTTTTTTAATAATTTGCACTGAAATAGCATCCAAACCCGCTGCCTTGCCGGCTTTCATCTTCCGCAAAGCTTTTACTACCTCTTCTCTGTTTACCAAATCATTCTCCCTAACCCTCTCACTTTGCACACCTCCTCGACCAAAACACCCTATATCTGCCACTCTATCATCAAACACATTCAACAAACCTTCAAAATACTCACTCCATCTCCTTCTCACATCACCACTACTTGTTATTATCACCTGATCTTCCCATTTGTTCCCTTGTCTTATGCCTTTTATTTACCTCACTGCTTCCATAAATATATCCCATTCCTCCCCCACTCCCCTTACGTCCTTTGTTCTCACCTTTTTACATTTTGTACTCAGTCTCTCCTGGTACTTCCTCACACAAGTCTCCTTCCCAAGCTCACTTACTCTCACCCCAACATTCTCTCTTCTTTTCTGAAAACCTTTACAAATCTTCACATTCACCTCCACAAGATAATGATCAGACATCTTTCCATTTGCACCTATAAGCACATTAACATCCAAAACTCTCTCTTTCGCGTGCCTATCAATTAACACGTAATGCAGTAACGCTCTCTGACCATCTCTTCTACTTACATGCGTATACTTATGTGTATCTCTCTTTTTAATCCAGGTATTCCCAGTCACCAGTCTTTTCAGTGCACAAATCTACAAGCTCTTCACTGTCTTTTTATTCAAACATCTTTTTCTTCTCCCTAGAATTTAATTATACTCTCTCACCCCAACTCTCATTTGCCCTCTTTTTCACCTCTTGCTCCTTTCTCTTGACCTCCTGCCTTTTTCTTTTAAACTTGTCCCAGTCATTTGCACTGTTTCCCTGCAAAAATCGTCCAAATACCTCTCTCTTGTCTTTCACTAATAATCTTACCTCTTCATCCCACCACTCACTACCCTTTCTAATCAACCCACCTCCCATGCTTCTCATGCCACAAGCATCTTTTGCACAAGCCATCACTGCTTCCCTAAATGCATCCCATTCCTCCCCCACTCCCCTTACGTCCTTTGCTCTCACCTTTTTCTATTCTGCACTCAGTCTCTCCTGGTACTTCCTCACAAAAGTCTCCTTCCCAAGTTCACTTACTCTCTCCACTTTCTTCACCCCAACACTCTCTTCTTTTGTGAAAACCTCTACAAAGCTTCACTTTTGCCTTCACAAGAGAATGATCAGACATCCCTCCAGTTGCACCTCTCAGCACACTAACATCCAAAAGTCTCTCTTTCACGCTCCTAACGACACATAATCCAGTAACGCTCTCTGACCATCTCTCGTATTTACATACGTATACTTGTGTATATCTCTCTTTTTAAACCAGGTATTCCCAATCACCAGTCCTTTTTCAGCTCTTCACCATTTCCATTTACAACACTAAACACTCCATGCACACCCATTATTCCCTCAACTGCCACATTACTCACCTTTGCATTCAAATCATCCATCACTATAACCTGGTCTTGTGCATCAAAGCTACTGACACACTCACTCAGCTTCTCCCAAAACACTTGCCTTTCATTATCTTTCTTCTCATGCCCAGGTGCACAGGCACCAATAATCACCCATCTCTTTCCATGCCCTTTCAGTTTTACCCATATCAATCTAGAGTTTACTTTCTTACACTCTATCACATACTTCCACCACTCCTTTTTCAGTATTGCTACTCCTTCCCTTGCTCTTGTCCTCTCACCAACCCCTGACTTTACTCCCAAGACATTCCCAAACCACTCTTTCCCTTTACCCTTGAGCTTCGTTTCACTCAAAGCCAAAACATCCAGGTTCCTTTCCTCAAACATACTACCTATCTGTCCTTTTTTCTCATCTTGGTTACATCCACACACATTTAGACACCCCAATCTGAGCCTTCGAGGAGGATGAGCACTCCCCGTGCAACTCTTTCTTCTGTTTTCCCTTTCAGAAAGTTAAAATACAAGGAGGGGAGGGTTTTTAGTTCCCCCGACACCTGTCCCCTTTAGTTGCCTTCTACAACATGTGAGGAATGCTTGGGAAGTATTCTTTCTCCCCTTTCCCCATGGATAGGGGATGTATATACATATACATATTTTTTTTTTTTTTTTTTTTTTGCTTTGTCGCTGTCCCCCACGTTTGCGAGCTAGCGCAAGGAAACAGACGAAAGAAATGGCCCAACCCACCCCCATACACATGTATATACATACGTCCACACACGCAAATATACATACCTACACAGCTTTCCATGGTTTACCCCAGACGCTTCACATGCCTTGATTCAATCCACTGACAGCACGTCAACCCCAGTATACCACATCGCTCCAATTCACTCTATTCCTTGCCCTCCTTTCACCCTCCTGCATGTTCAGGCCCCGATCACACAAAATCTTTTTCACTCCATCTTTCCACCTCCAATTTGGTCTCCCTCTTCTCCTCGTTCCCTCCACCTCCGACACATATATCCTATTGGTCAATCTTTCCTCACTCATTCTCTCCATGTGCCCAAACCATTTCAAAACACCCTCTTCTGCTCTCTCAACCATGCTCTTTTTATTTCCACACATCTCTCTTACCCTTACGTTACTTACTCGATCAAACCACCTCACACCACACATTGTCCTCAAACATCTCATTTCCAGCACATCCATCCTCCTGCGCACAACTCTATCCATAGCCCACGCCTCGCAACCATACAACATTGTTGGAACCACTATTCCTTCAAACATACCCATTTTTGCTTTCCGAGATAATGTTCTCGACTTCCACACATTCTTCAAGGCTCCCAGAATTTTCGCCCCCTCCCCCACCCTATGATCCACTTCCCCTTCCATGGTTCCATCCGCTGCCAGATCCACTCCCAGATATCTAAAACACTTCACTTCCTCCAGTTTTTCTCCATTCAAACTCACCTCCCAATTGACTTGACCCTCAACCCTACTGTACCTAATAACCTTGCTCTTATTCACATTTACTCTTAACTTTCTTCTTTCACACACTTTACCAAACTCAGTCACCAGCTTCTGCAGTTTCTCACATGAATCAGCCACCAGCGCTGTATCATCAGCAAACAGCAACTGACTCACTTCCCAAGCTCTCTCATCCCCAACAGACTTCATACTTGCCCCTCTTTCCAAAACTCTTGCATTCACCTCCCTAACAACCCCATCCATAAACAAATTAAACAACCATGGAGACATATATTTATATTTATTATTTTGTTTTTTTGTTGTCTCCCGCGTTAGCGAGGTAGCGCAAGGAAACAGACGAAAGATTGGCCCAACCCACCCACATACACATGTATATACTTACATGTCCACACACACAAATATACATATCTATACATCTGAACGTATACATATATATTTATACACACACAGACATATACATATATACACATGTACATAGTTCATACTGTCTGCCTTTATTCATTCCCATTGCCACCCCACCACACATGAAATAACAACCCCCTCCCCCCTCATGTGCGCGAGGTAGCGCTAGGAATAGACAACAAAGGCCACATTCGTTCACACTCGGTCTCTAGCTGTCATGTAATAATGCACTGAAACCACAGCTCCCTTTCCACACCCAGGCCCCACCAAACTTAGGCCCCGATCACTCGAAATCTTTTTCACTCCATCTTTCCACCTCCAATTTGATCTCCCACTTCTCCTCATTCCCTCCACCTCTGACACATATCCTCCTGATCAATATTTCCTCACTCATTCTCTCCATGTGACCAAACCATTTCAAAACACCCTCTTCTGCTCTCTCAACCACACTCTTTTTATTACCACAGATCTCTCTTACCCTATTATTACTTACTCGATCAAACCACCTCACACCACACATTGTCCTCAAACATCTCATTTCCAGCACATCCACCTTCCTCCGTACAACCTTATCTATAGCCCACGCCTCACAACCATATAACATACATATACATAGACATATACATATGTACACGTGTACCTATTCACTTGCGTACTTCATCCATTCCCATCGCCACTTTGCTACACATGAAATAGCATCCCCACCACGAGATAGTACTAGGAAAAGACAAAAAGGCCACATTCGTTCACACTCAGTCTCGAGATGTCATATGTAATGCACCGAAACCACAGCTCCCTTTCCACATCCAGACCTCACAAGACGTTTTATGGTTTTCCCCAGACACTTCATATGCATTGGTTCAATCCATTGACAGCACGTCAACCTCAATATACCATATTGTTACAATTCACTCTGTTCATTGCATGCCTTTCACCCTCTTGTATGTTCAGGCCCTGATCACTCAAAATCTTTTTCACTCAATTCTTCCACCTCCAATTTGGTCTCCCGCTTCTCCTCGTTCCCTCTGACACATATATCCTCTTTGTCAGTCTTTCCTCACTCATTCTCTCTATGTCCCCAAACCATTTCAACTCATCTTCTTCTGCTCTCTCAACCACACACTTTTTATTACCACACATCTCTCTTACCCTTTCATTAATTGCTTGATCAAACCACCTCACACCACATATTGTCCTCAAACATTTCATTTCCAACACATCCACCTTCCTCTGCAGAACCCCATCTATAGCCCATGCCTTGCAACCATTTAACATTGTTGGAACCACTACTCCTTCAAACATACCTATTTTTGCTTTCCGGGATAATGTTCTCGCCTTCCACACATTTTTCATCGCTGTCAGAACCTTCACCCTCTCCCCCACCCTGTTACTCGCTTCCGCTTCCATGGCAGAGTGAAATGAAGCTCGAGGGTAAAGGGGAAAAGTGGTTTGGGAAAGTCTTTGGAGTAAAGTCAGGATTTGGTAAAACTGAAAGTGGATGGAGAGAAATAGGTGATTATTGGTGTTTATGCACCTGGTCATGAGAAGAAAGATCATGAGAAGCAAATTTTTGGGAGCAGCTGAGTGAGCGTGTCTGCAGCTTTGATGCACGAGACTGGGTTTTGATGATGGGTGACTTGAATACGAAGGTGAGTCATTACTCACAGTTTAGGGTACAATTTGTGTACATGGGGGTGTTCAGTGAAGTATGTTTCTTGACAAAATATGTAAGCGTTCACTATTTCCTGCATGATGTGCTTTGAAAAGAAGAAACCTTGTTATGCTGTAAGATAAGATGATGACATACATGAAAAAAAATGATGTTGAATAGATGAAGTGAAAGATCTACAGGTGAAATATGAAGAGCATGTAGGTAAGAAAAAACTCTTGTGTTAAGCTTTTATTTGTAAATGAGAATCTTTGTCTTTGGTTTTTGTAAGTTGGTGGAGTTGCTAGCTCTTAAGTAACAGTCTTGGAGGAACCAGTAATGGCTTAAATGCAGCAAACATCCTTGAAAAATAGGTGGAATGTATTTAACATCTGGTTCCTGCCTTTGATCAAGGTGCCATATAAGTAGTGAAAATTTATATCTTAGATAAGTAACTGTGCCCAAAAATAAAAGAATAACCTTGGAGTTTTGATGTTGCAAGGTCTTTGGTGAATATGACAATGTAAGTTTCTTCCTCCTGAAGAATGGTAGGATGGATCCTGCAGACTTTCAAGACAAGAGAGGAAAACCATTCATACTCTTCAAGGCAGTGATTCTCTCGCAAATAGGATACTACAGTGTGATAAAATTATTTACAAGGCAGGCAGATTTGCCAAATTAGAAAGTGTTCAGAGATCTTTCATGGCCCATACCGATGTGGTAAAGGAATTGAATTACTAGAAACAAATGAAATCATTGAGGCTGCACTCCCTTGGGAATATCATTATATGCTCTGGAAATTCCTAGAAAGCATGGTCCCCAACCTACTTTCAGAATAATTCCCTTCTGGCACACCAGGCATGGAAGACAGTAAAATACTACCTCAAAAATCAAGAGGCAAAATATGAACAAAAAGAGAGAACACCTCAAACATCTGGGGCTCAAGATTCCATTGCATTACTTGTAACCATAATAAATACATGGGATGCACAGCAGAGAAATTTAGGAAGGCCAAGGACAAGTACAATATTTACAAAGTATTTGAGACCAGCGAGGCTTTTGTGGCTTTGCGGGCCTGGGGGCCATGGCTTCCAATGGCTTGGTTTAACACTGACTCAACCCAACAGCTAGGGCCCAGCCTGGGCTCAAACTTGGACCCTTGAAGGCTGCTCCAAGGTAACTGTCCAAGATGGTCACTCTTGCCAAAAACATTCATTTCTATCTGTTAACTTTTACATTGCAGTCTTCTCTGAAAAACTTTCAGTTTGAACAAAACTTGGAAGGAATTGCCCAAAGGTGGTACATTTTCAGAATTGTGTCCATTGATCCGGACAAGATGGCCACTCTTAGTAACAATAGTCCTCATATGTTCTTAAGATTTTTCACATTTCAAACCAGTCCTCTGAAACTACTGGGGCCAGTTTGAACCATACATGGTAATGATGGTTTTTGGATGGTCCCATTTCAAAATTATGTTTGTAGACTCTGTGTACCATCTGAGATGGCCGCCATTACTAAAAGTATCATTGTCCATCTGTTACATTTTCATTTTTCAGTTTTCTTTGGAACTACTTTGCCAATTTGAACCAATATTAATGTTGGTGCTTCTAGGGTGGTTTCCTTTTATAAGTGCCACATGACTTAAACCACCCTCCAAGATGGCCAGTGTTATTGAGAAAGTATGTTGTCTCTCCTTTACCTTTTCTTATTACAATTTCCATTTGTTAACATTTTTCATCATATCTTTTCCTTTGAAACTCGTGGTCCAGTTTGATCCAGTCTTGACAGGGATGATCCTTGGGTGATCATGTTTCAGATTTGTGTCAAGTGACCCGATCCACCATCTAAGATATCTAACTTTACTAAGAATAGAAATTTTTCACATAAGTATCACTTCTTTTTTTGGGAAGAATTCCTTAAATTTGGAGTATCTCCAAACAATAATGAGTTGTTTAACCTTTTTTTATTTGTGGTTTTCATCTTTATTCAGATTAGACCTGTTTTGGCAAAAATTCAGTTGCAAATCTTTTTTGAAACCACAGAGTTATCAGGGATGGTTCTTGGCCTTTTTCAAAATTGTGGTCAGTGATCTCTACTGTTACCATGATGAAAGCTGTTTCCATGAATAAGAACTTTATTTTCTTCAAGATAGCTTGAACCTTTGAGTTTCAGAGCAGAATTAGCTCAGATTTCAACTGTAGCTAAAGAATAGTAAGTTATGCACTGTGCATGTCTTTGTGTGAGACTTACAGTTTTGGCAGTGTTGAAAATGGGGCCTTTTTTGTAATAATTTCACTGAAAAATCTTTTCATCTGAAGCCATAGTGCCTATTTTAGATGAACTTGGCAGGGATATTTCTTGTGTGGTCCATATTTTAAAGTCTGGCAACTCTTATCATCCAATTTGGTTACTCTTGCGAGAAATTGACTTTTTTGCAATACTCAGGATTTATTTGTGATAGGAAAAGTTACCTCAAATTTGAACTGTAGCTACATGATTATGAGTTGTTTTTTAGTATAATTTTTTTGTGAATACATGATTTTTATTGGTTTTCTTGATACTGAAAATTGGTCATAGTATAACACAAGTTTGAAAACTGATACAGGCTCATTTGAACCTGTTGTTATGATGTCTGCACCTTATCATATTAATTACTTGGTTTCTGTCCTTCTGCCTTTCATCCACCCCATCAAGATTTTCATGCGGGCTGTCTTGGAAACTTGGTTTTGCTTTCACTCTTCAGCTTTTAAACATTCCACCTCGCAACTTTCTGTATCTCGTCTCCTCAACCTCAGCCAATTTAAGTTAAGTGCTATTCTACCTTTTAAAACATTTGTATGATCTGATAACCTTTGATACGATCCCCTCATAGACCTATAGTTTGCTCTCTTTTCATTTTATTCTTTCTTCATAAAAGGTTATTAGTCTTGCTCCTCTCTGCTTTAACATTCTTAGTAGTTAAACCACATGTATCTGTCTATATCCATTTGCTTAAAACAGCTTCTAAAAATTTCCTCTTTGGGGTTCAATCCCTCATTTATTCTTTCCAATCCTCTTTTGAAGAAATCTTGAATTTCCTCTGTCATTGCATAGGGCTTAAGCATATGTTACACTGGCACTAAAACTGACTTGAGACTTGTAATTGATAGCTTAGATTCCCTATATTCTTCCAAATCTAAGTACCACTTAACTTACAACATCCTTTACATGACATGGCTATTCTCTTTCTTTCATACTTGATCACCATTTCCCACGTTAACAAGATAGTGCCAGGAACAGATGAAGAAAGGCCACATCCGCTCCTATCTATTCTCTAGTTGTTTTGTGTAATACATCAAAACCACAGCTCCTTATCCACAACCAAGTCCCACAGGCCTTTCCATGGTTTACCCTGGACACTTCACATTTCCTGGTTGAGTCCTCTGACAGCACATTGACCTTTGTATACTACATCATTCCAGTTCACTCTACCCTGTGCACACCTTTCACCCTCCTGCATGTTCAGGCCCTGATTGCTCAAAATCTTTTTCATTCCATCTTTCCATTTCCAATTTGGTGTCACCATTCTCCTTGTTCCCTCCACTTCTGATGCATGCATCTTCTTTGCAACCTTTTCTCACTCATTTTATATGTCCAAACCAATGCAGTACACCCTCCTCAGCTTTCTCAACCAAACTCTTTTCATTCACCTCTATTTTACCCTTTCATTGCTCACTTGACCATTCCACCTCACATAACGTATTGTTTACAAACATTTTATGTTCAATACACCCACCCTCCTCTGCACAGTCTTGTCTATAACCCATACCTTATATCTATAGGTACACCACCGATTTTCTGGCACTCTTGGTTCCAAAGTCTTGCCGGATTAACCATTTTGTTGGACCAACCATGGTCACATAATGATAATTCATCAACACACCTCTAGCCCACTAATTTCCCATGTGTCCAAAGTATACCATGGACTGCTAGAAATTTAAATTTTACAAATATCAGATGTAGATTAAATAATGAACTACAGGTATTTGTACTCCATCACTCCGACGCTGTCGAAACCATTCCATCATCACTCAGTCGTGCTCAGTACTCTTACCATCTTTCATAGTTTTTCTAATCGTCATTTGCTTCTTGGAATTGCTGTCTGCATAGAATTGACACCATGTCTGACACTCTCATATGTCTTAGAAGCCATAGCTAGGGTTAAATTTAAGCAAAATAAACTAAGAATCTCACAGAATTGCGGTATCATCACAAACAAGTGCAGTGTAAATAATGTAAATGAGCGTGCCCTACACACAACGCCATCTGTGACCACCCAGTAAACTAGTCTGGTGGCTGCAATAATTTCAGTTTCCCTCACATAATTTTGTCCAGACTAAAGGCGGTGCCGAACCATCAGTTGCCAGAAATTCGATGGTGTACCTGTATATGATAACTTGTATATGATAATATTGTGACTATTGTACCTTCAAATATACCCATTTTTGCCCTCCCAGATAACAATCTCTCTTTCCTTTAATTTATGTGTTCCCTCTTCACCCACCATATGACTCAATTCCACTTCCATGGTTCCATTCACTGCCATGTCCACTCTCTGGTATCTAAGACACTTCACTTCCTCCATTTTCTCTCCATTAAAACTCACACCCCAGCTAAGTTGTCCCTTAACTCTGCTAAACCTGATAACCTTGCTTTCATTCACATGTACTCTCAGTTTCCTCCTTTCACACACCCTTCTAATCTCAGTCACCAACTTCTGCAGTTTCACACTTGAATCTACCACAAGTGCTCTGTCCTCACCAAACACCATCTGACTGACTTCTCCAGCCTTTTCATCCCTCATGGACAATATACTTGCCTTCTATCCAAGACCTCCCTTACCACCCCATCCAGAAACAAATGTGACATCACAAATCCCTGCCACAGACTAATCTTCACTTAGAAGCATTCACTCTCCTCTTTTCATACTCATACACATGCCTTACACCCTTGATAAATATTTCTCACAGCTTCTAGCAGCTTTCCTCTCATGACGTATGTTCTTAAGACCCTCCACAAGGCTTAAATGCTACAAACAAATCCACCTGTTTCTCTACGTGTTTCTTACACACATTCTTCAATGTGGACACCTTATCCATACATCCTGTACCACTTCTTAAACTGTACTGTTCTTCCCCGAGCTGATGCTTTGTACATGCCCTCACTCTCTCAATTACTGCCATCCCATACAACTTACCAGGTATGCTCAGCAAGCTTACACTTCTGTCGTTTTCATGCTTACCTTTATCCCCCCCTTCCCATCTTGTATGCAGTGGCACTATACGTTGATTCCATCAATCCTTAGGCACCTCACCATACATACACTGAAAATCCAGTCTATTCATACACCAACAGAGTCACTTCATTTCATATAAAATTCAAAAACAGTACCATCTACTCCAGGTGCCTTATCATATTTCTTCTGTTGTAAGGCTTTCACCACCTCTTCTTTCTTCAGTAAACCACTCACCATGACTCTCTCACTTTGTGTACCAAGCTGACTCAGACAACCTTTATCTGCCTCCCTATCATCAGACACATTTGACATTCCTTCAAAATACTCATCTCCTCACTTCATCACTACCTTTACCACTTCCTCATGAATAAACAACATAGGAGACCAGAAGAAAATGAGATAGAAGGCAAGAATGGGGATTTGTGTGCAGAACAAAATATGTCAGGCTAAGTAGCATTGCCCTCATTTAGTTCCATTTATTTTCTTGGAAGCATCTCTTCCCCCATGTACCCTAGATTAGGGCAGCATGCAGTATTTCCCAGATATATAAATGCTAATATAGCTAAAGACTTTTTGGAGAGAAAATACATGATTATTATTGTCTGAGATTATTATTTGTAAATCTAATGTTAGGAGAAGTATCTTTGGTAAAAACTAGGTGTAAGATGCAAAAGAAGCATTTTGAAATCATATGATTACTATGTTTATCAAAAAACTAAGGAAAGTTTCATTTTAGGTTACAGTTGATGAATCTCTAGTCAAAGAGGAAGTTATAGACGACCTAAGAGACGGTCACAATGACTCATCGGAACCTGGCCACAACTATGATGGCATGACAGGAGACTCATCTGGTGGGGGTCAAGACTCAATTGGTCTTGTGGCACCAAAGTATGATCACTTGCCTCCCGACCCAGAGATGCTTGTACCACCAGGACATGGTCAACCGCCTCCCCTCCATGAGGCTGTCATTGAAGCCTTAGCAGGACCTTCAGGAATGCAGGCAGTGAGTTACACTATTGTTGTTTTATTGCAGTATAGTAGGTACATGTATATAAAAATTTAATTCCCTTCCGTTTTTTATTGTAACATAATCATCATTTGTATTCCTGGACTCTACACCATTAACAAGAAGTCACCTTTGTTGAGCCTTTTCATTGTCAGTGGACAGAAAGGATTACAGTCTTGCTGATGATATCCTTGCATTAAATGAGTACTATACCCTTACTCCTTTGAGAAGTGCAGCCTTCAAACTACAGGAGCCTGTTAACAGTGGTTTTTGGGCTATAATAGTAGTAAATAAGCTAGTTCCTCAGTTTATATCAGAAGCTCATAACTTTTTCCAAGTGTTTTAGAAAGAAAGGAGTCATAGCAAAATGGACAGGGAGAAAGAATTCTACTCTGTATTGCCCATGTGTCATAAAAAAGTGACTAGAGGGGGCAGCAAGGGATTGCTGCACACCCTTTCCTTGTATTTCAATTACTTAAAGAGGAAACAGAAAAAAGAGTCAGGCAGAGAGTGCTCATCCTTCTTGAAAATTCACACTAGGGTGTCTGAATATGTGTGGATGTAACCAAGATGAGGAGAGGAGAGATAGTTAGTATGTTTAAGGAAAGAAACCTGGATGTTCTGGCTCTGAGTGAAACTAAGCTCAAGGATAGATGGAAGAATGGTTTCGGAATATCTTGGGAGTAAAATCAGGGGTTGGTGAGAGGACAGGAGCTAAGGAAGGAATAGCACTGCTCCTGAAGCAGGAGTTGTGGGAGTTTGTGATAGAGTGTAAGAAAGTAAATTCTAGATTAATGTGGGTAAAACTGAAAGTGGATGGAGAGAGATGGGTGATTATTGGTGCCTATGCACCTGGTCATGAGAAGAAAGATCATGAGAGGCAAGTGTTTTGGGAGCAGCTGAGTGAGTGTGTCAGCAGCTTTGATGCATGGGACCAGGTTTTAGTGATGGGTGATTTAAATGTGAAGGTGAATAATGTGGCAGTTGAGGGTATAATTGGTGTACATGTGATGTTCAGTGCTGTAAATGGAAATGGTGAAGAGCTTGAGGATTTTTTTTTTTTTTTTTTTCCAAAAAGAAGAAACAGAGAAGGGGGCCAGGTGAGGATATTCCCTCAAAGGCCCGGTCCTCATCCTCTGTTCTTAACGCTACCTCGCTAATGCGGGAAATGGCGATTAGTATAAAAAAAAAAACAAAAAAACATAAGTGTATGTATGTGAGTAGGAGACATGGTCAAAAGGCATTATTGGATTATGTGTTAATTGATAGGCATGAAAAAGAGAGACTTATATTAATGTGCTGAGAGGGGCAGCTGAAGGGATGTCTGATCACTATCTTGTGGAGGTGAAAGTGAAGATTTGTGAAGGTTTTCAAAAAAGAAGAGAAAATGGTTGGGAGAAGAGAGTGGTGAGAGTAAGTGAGCTTGGAAAAGAAACTTGTGTGAGGAAATACCAGGAGAGATTGAGTGTAGAATGGCAAAAGGTGAGAGTAAATGATGTGAGGGGAGTTGGTGAGGAATGGGATGTATTTAGGGAAGCATTGATGGCTTGTGCAAAAGATGCATGTGGCATGAGAAAGGTGGGAGGTGGGCAGATTAGAAAGAATAGTGGGTGGTGGGATGAAGAAGTAAAGTTGTTAGTGAAAGAGAGAGAGGCATTTGGATGATACTTGCATGGAAAGAGTGAAAATGACTGGGAGATATATAAAACAAAGTGGCAGAAGTTCATGAGAAAGGTGCAGGGGTTGAAAAAGAGGGCAAATGAGAGTTGGGGTGAGAGAATGTCACTAAACTCTAGGGAGAATAAAAGATGTTTAGGGAAGAGATAAATAAAGTGTGTATGACAAGAGAACAAGTGGGAACATCGGTGAAGGGGGCAAGTGGGGAAGTGAAAACAAGTAGAGGTGAAGTGAGAAGGAGATGGGGGTGAGTATTTTGAAGGTTTGTTGAGTGTGTTTGTTGATAGAGAGGCAAGTATAGGATATTTTGGATGGGGTGGTGTGCGAAGTGGGTCAGGGAGAATGGTTTAGTTAGGAGAGAAGAGGCAGTGAAAGCTTTGTGGAAGATGAAATCCAGAAAGGTCACGGGTTTTAATGGTATTGCAGTGGAATTTATAAAAATGGGGGTGACTGTGTCGTTGATTGGTTGGTAAGGATATACTCAGTGTATGTATGGACCATAGTGAAGTGCCTGAGGATTGGTGAATGCATTCATAGTGCCATTGTACAGAGGCACAGGGAATAAAGGTGACTGTTCAGACTACAAAGGCATAAGTTTGTTGAGCATTCCTGAGAAATCATATGGAAGGGTATTGATTCAAAGGGTGAAGGCATGTACAGAGTTTCAGATTGGGGAAGAGTGGTGTGGTTTCAGAAGTGGTAGAGGATGTGTGGATCAGGTGTTTACTTTGTAGAATGTCTGTGAGAAATATTTAGAAAAACAGATGGATTTGTATGTAGCATTTATGGATCTGGTTTATAGAGATGCTTTGTGGAAGGTCTTAAGAGTATATGGTGTGTGAAGTTAGTTGCTGGAAGCAGTGAAAAGTTTTTACCAAGGATGTAAGGCATATGTACGAGTTGGAAGAGAGGAGAGTGATTGGTTCCCAGTGAATGTCGGTTTACGGCAGGGGTGTATGATGTCCATATGGTTGTTTAATTTGTTTATGGGTGGGGTGGTTAGGGAGGTAAATGCAAGAGTTTTGGAGAGGGAGGTAAGTATGCAGTCTATTGGGGATGAGAGGGCTTGAGAAGTAAGTCAGTTGTTGTTTGCCGATGTTACAGCTCAAGTGGCTGATTCGAGTGAGAAACTGCAGAAGTTGATGACTGAGTTTTGGAAAAGCATGTGAAAGGAGAAAGTTGAGAGTAAATGTGAATTAGAGCAAGGTTATTAGGTTCATTAAGGTTGAGGAACAAGTTGATTGGTATGTAAGATTAAATGGAGAAAAATTGGAGGAATTGAAGTGTTTTAGTTATCTGGGAGTGGACTTAGGAGCAGATGGAACCATGGGAGCAGAAGTGAGTCACAGGGTGGGGAGGGAGTGAAGTTTCTTGGGGGCAATGAAGAATGTGTGAAAGGAGAGAACCTTATCTTGGAGAGGAAAAATGGGTATGTTTGAAGGAATAGTAGTTTCAACAATTTTTTGTTGGTTACAAGGCATGGGCTGCAGATTGGGTTGTATAGAGGAGGGTGGATTTGTTGGAAGTGGAATGTTTGAGGACAATATGTGGCGTGAGGAGGTTTGATAGAGTAAGTAATGAAAGGGTAAGAGAGATGTTTGGAAATAAAAAGAATGTGTTTTAGAGAGTAGAAGAGGGTGTGTTGAAATGGTTTGGACATATGGAGAAAATGAGTGAGGAAAAATTGACAAAGAGGTGGAGGGAACAAGGAGAAGTGGGAGACCAAATTGGAGGTGGAGTGAAATACGGACCTGAACATACATGAGGGTGGGAGGTGTGCAAGGAAAAGGGTGAATTGGAATGATGCGGTATACCAGGGTCGACGTGCTGTCAGTGGAATGAAACGGCATGTGAAGCATCTGGGGTAAACCATGGAAAGGTCTGTGGGGCCTGGATGTGGACAACAAGCTGTGGTTTCAGTGCATTACATGTGACAGCTAGAGACTGGGTGTGAATGAATGTCACCTTTTTTGTATGTTTTCCTGGCACCACCTCGCTAAATTCAGGGGGTACCAATGCTGCTTTCTTGGGGTGGAGTAGTGACATGAATGGATCAGTTCAAGCAAGTATGAATATGTACTTGTGTATGTATGTATATGTCTTTGTGTATATATATATATATATATATATATATATATATATATATATATATATGTTTTTATGTTTTTATCGAGGATATAAGGCATGTGTACGTGTAGGAAGAGAGGAAAGTGATTGGTTTCTCAGTGAATGTAGGTTTGTGGCAGGGGTGTGTGATGTCTCCATGGTTGTTTAATTTGTTTATAGATGGGGTTGTTAGGGAGGTGAATGCAAGAGTTTGGGAAAGAGGGGCAAGTATGAAGTCTGTTGTGGATGAGAGAGCTTGGGAAGTGAATCAGTTGTTGTTCGCTGATGATACAGCGCTGGTGTCTGATTCATGTGAGAAACTGCAGAAGCTGGTGACTGAGTTTGCTAAAGTGTGTGAAAGAAGAAAGTTAAGAGTAATTGTGAATAAGAGCAAGGTTATTAGGTACAGTAGGGTTGAGGGTCAAGTCAATTGGGAGGTAAGTTTGAATGGAGAAAAACTGGAGGAAGTAAAGTGTTTTAGAGATCTGGGAGTGGATCTGGCAGCGGATGGAACCATGGAAGCGGAAGTGGATCATAGGGTGGGGGAGGGGGCGGAAATCCTGGGAGCCTTGAAGAATGTGTGGAAGTCGAGAACATTATCTCGGAAAGCAAAAATGGGTATGTTTGAAGGAATAGTGGTTCCAACAATATTGTATGGTTGTGAGGCGTGGGCTATGGATAGAGTTGTGCGCAGGAGGATGGATGTGCTGGAAATGAGATGTTTGAGGACAATTTGTGGTGTGAGGTGGTTTGATCGAGTAAGTAACGTAAGGGTAAGAGAGATGTGTGGAAATAAAAAGAGCGTGGTTGAGAGAGCAGCTTTCCATGGTTTACCCCAGACGCTTCACATGCCCTGATCCAATCCACTGACAACACGTCAACCCCGGTATACCACATCGATCCAATTCACTCTATTCCTTGCCCTCCTTTCACCCTCCTGCATGTTCAGGCCCCGATCACACAAAATCTTTTTCACTCCATCTTTCCACCTCCAATTTGGTCTCCCACTTCTCCTTGTTCCCTCCACCTCCGACACATATATCCTCTTGGTCAATCTTTCCTCACTCATTCTCTCCATGTGCCCAAACCATTTCAAAACACCCTCTAATGCTCTCTCAACCACGCTCTTTTTATTACCCTTACATTACTTACTCGATCAAACCACCTCACACCACATATTGTCCTCAAACATCACATTTCCAGCACATCCACCCTCCTGCGCACAACTCTATCCATAGCCCATGCCTTGCAACCATACAACATTATTGGAACCACTATTCCTTCAAACATACCCATTTTTGCTTTCCGAGGTAATGTTTTCGACTTCCACACATTCTTCAAGGCTCCCACAATTTTCGCCCCCTCCCCCACTCTATGATTCACTTCCGCTTCCATTGTTCCATCCACTGCCAAATCCATTCCCAGATATCTAAAACACTTTACTTCCTCCAGTTTTTCTCCATTCAAACTTACCTCCCAATTTACTTGACCCTCAACCCTACCGTACGTAATAACCTTACTCTTATTCACATTCACTCTCAACTTTCTTCTTTCTCACACTTTACCAAACTCAGTCACCAGCTTCTGCAGTTTCTCCCATGAATCAGCCACCAGCACTGTATCATCAGCAAATAACGACTGACTCACTTCCCCAGCTCTCTCATCCACAATAGACTGCATACTTGTCCCTCTTTCCAAAACTCTTGCATTCACCTTCCTAACAACCCCATCCATAAACAAATTAAACAACCATGGAGACATCACACACCCCTGCCGCAAACCTACATTCACTGAGAACCAATCACTTTCCTCTCTTCCTACACGTACACATGCCTTACATCCTCGATAAAAACTTTTCACTGCTTCTAACAACTTGCCTCCCACACCATATATCCTTAATACCTTCCCCAGAGCATCTCTATCACCTCTGTCCTATGCCTTCTCCAGATCCATAAATGCTACATACAAATCCATTTGCTTTTCTAAGTATTTCTCACATGCATTCTTCAAAGCAACACCTGATCCACACATCCTCTACCACTTCTGAAACCACACTGCTCTTCCTCAATCTGATGCTCTGTACATGCCTTCACCCTCTCAATCAATACCCTCCCATATAATTTACCAGGAATACTCAACAAACTTGTACCTCTGTAATTTGAGCACTCACTCTTATCCCCTTTGCCTTTGTACAATGGCACTATGCACGCATTCCGCCAATCCTCAGGCACCTCACCATGAATCATACATATATTAAATAACCTTACCAACCAGTCAACAATACAGTCACCCCGTTTTTTAATAAATTCCACTGCAGTACCATGCAAACCCGCTGCCTTGCCGGCTTTCATCTTCCGCAAAGCTTTTACTACCTCTTCTCTGTTTACCAAATCATTTTCCCTAACCCACTCACTTTGCACACCACCTCAACCAAAACACCCTATATCTGCCACTTTATCATCAAATACATTCAACAAACCTTCAAAATACTCACTCCATCTCCTTCTCACATCACCACTACTTGTTATCACCTCCCCATTGGCCCCCTTCACTGAAGTTTCCATTTGCTCCCTTGTCTTATGCACTTTTTTTACCTCCTTCCAAAACATCTTTTTATTCCCCCTAAAATTTAAAGATACTCTCTCACCCTAACTCTCATTTGCCCTCTTTTTCACCTCCTCCACCTTTCTCTTGACCTCCTGCCTCTTTCTTGTATACATCTTCCACTCATTTGCATTATTTCCCTGCAAAAATTGTCCAAATGCCTCTCTCTTCTCTTTCACAAATAATCTTATTTCTTCATCCCACCACTCACTACACTTTCTAATCTGCCCACCTCCCACGCTTCTCATGCCACAAGCATCTTTTCTGCAAGCCATTACTGCTTCCCTAAATACATCCCATTCCTCCCCCACTCCCCTTACGTCCTTTGTTCTCACCTTTTTCCATTCTGTAATCAGTCTCACCTGGTACTTCCTCGCACAAGCCTTTTTCCCAAGCTCACTTACTCTCACCGCTCTCTTCACCCCAACATTCTCTCTTCTTTTCTGAAAACCTCTACAAATCTTCCCCTTCGCCTCCACAAGATAATGATCAGACATCCCTCCAGTTGCACCTTTCAGCACATTAACATCCAAAAGTCTCTCTTTCGCGCGCCTATCAATTAACACATAACCCAATAATGCTATCTGGCCATCTCTCCTACTTACATACATATACTTATGTATATCTCTCTTTTTAAACCAGGTATTCCCAATCACCAGTCCTTTTTTAGCACATAAATCTACAAGCCTGGGGTTAGGGGAGAAAGAGTACTTCCCACGCATTCCTCTCGTGTCGTAGAAGGCGACTAAAGGGGATGGGAGCGGGGGGCCAGAAACCCTCCCCTCCTTGTATTTTGACTTTGTAAAAGGGGAAACAGAAGAAGGAGTCACGCGAGGAGTGCTCATCCTCCTCGAAGGCTCAGATTGAGGTGTCTAAATGTGTGTGGATGTAACCAAGATGAGAAAAAAGGAGAGATAGGTAGTATGTTTGAGGAAAGAAACTTGGATGTTTTGGCTCTGAGTGAAACGAAGCTCAAGGGTAAAGGGGAAGAGTGGTTTGCGAATGTCTTGGGAGTAAAGTCAGGGGTTAGTGAGAGGACAAGAGCAAGGGAAGGAGTAGCAGTACTCCTGAATCAGGAGTTGTGGGAGTATGTGATAGAGTGTAAGAAAGTAAACTGTAGATTGATATGGGTAAAACTGAAAGTTGATGGAGAGACATGGGTGATTATTGGTGCATATGCACCTGGGCATGAGAAGAAAGATCATGAGAGGCAAGTGTTGTGGGAGCAGTTGAATGAGTGTGTTAGTGGTTTTGATGCACAAGACCGGGTTATAGTGATGGGTGATTTGAATGCAAAGGTGAATAATGTGGCAGTTGAGGGAATAATTGGTATACATGGAGTGTTCAGTGTTGTAAATAGAAATGGTGAAGAGCTTGTAGATTTATGTGCTGAAAAAGGACTGGTGATTGGGAATAACTGGTTTAAAATGCGAGATATACATAAGTATACGTATGTAAGTAGGAGAGATGGCCAGAGAGCATTATTGGTTTACGTGTTAATTAATAGACGCACGAAAGAGAGACTTTTGGATGTTAATGTGCTGAGAGGTGCAACTGGAGGGATGTCTGATCATTATCTTGTGGAGGCGAAGGTGAAGGTTTGTGGGGGTTTTCAGAAAAGAAGAGAGAATGTTGGGGTGAAGAGAGTGGTGAGAGTAAGTGAGCTTGGGAAGGAGACGTGTGTTAGGAAGTACCAGGAGAGACTGAGTACAGAATGGAAAAAGGTGAGAACAAAGGAGGTAAGGGGAGTGGGGGAGGAATGGGATGTATTTAGGGAAGCAGTGATGGCTTGCGCAAAAGATGCTTGTGGCATGAGAAGCATGGGAGGTAGGTTGATTAGAAAAGGTAGTGAGTGGTGGGATGAAGAAGTAAGATTATTAGTGAAAGAGAAGAGAGAGGCATTTGGACAATTTTTGCAGGGGAAAAATACAAATGAGTGGGAGAGGTATAAAAGAAAGAGGCAGGAGGTCAAGAGAAAGGTGCAAGAGGTGAAAAAGAGGGCAAATGAGAGTTGCGGTGACAGAGTATCATTAAATTTTAGGGAGAATAAAAAGATGTTCTGGAAGGAGGTAAATAAAGTGCATAAGACAAGGGAGCAAATGGGAATTTCAGTGAAGGGCGCAAATGGGGAGGTGATAACAAGTAGTGGTGATGTGAGAAGGAGATGGAGTGAGTATTTTGAAGGTTTGTTGAATGTGTTTGATGATAGAGTGGCAGATATAGGGTGTTTTGGTCGAGGTGGTGTGCAAAGTGAGAGGGTTAGGAAAATGATCTGGTAAATAGAGAAGAGGTAGTAAAAGCTTTACGGAAGATCAAAGCCGGCAAGGCAGCAGGTTTGGATGGTATTGCAGTGGAATTTATTAAAAAAGGGGGTGACTGTATTGTTGACTGGTTGGTAAGTTTATTTAATGTATGTATGATTCATGGTGAGGTGCCTGAGGATTGGTGGAATGCTTGCATAGTGCCATTGTACAAAGGCAAAGGGGATAAGAGTGAGTGATCAAATTACAGAGGTAAAGTTTGTTGAGTATTCCTGGTAAATTATATGGGAGGGTATTGATTGAGAGAGTGAAGGCATGTACAGAGCATCAGATTGGGGAAGAGCGTTGTGGTTTCAGAAGTGGTAGAGGATGTGTGGATCAGGTGTTTGCTTTGAAGAATGTATGTGAGAAATACTTAGAAAAGCAAGTGGATCTGTATGTAGCATTTATGGATCTGGAGAAGGCATATGATAGAGTTGATAGAGATGCTCTGTGGAAGGTATTAAGAATATATGGTGTGGGAGGCAAGTTGTTAGAAGTAGTGAAAAGTTTTTATCGAGGATGTAAGGCATGTGTATGTGTAGGAAGAGAGGAAAGTGATTGGTTCTCAGTGAATGTAGGTTTGCGGCAGGGGTGTGTGATGTCTCCATGGTTGTTTAATTTGTTTATGGATGGGGTTGTTAGGGAGGTGAATGCAAGAGTTTTGGAAAGAGGGGTAAGTATGCAGTCTGTTGTGGATGAGAGAACTTGGGAAGTGAGTCAGTTGTTGTTCGCTGATGATACAGCGCTGGTGGCTGATTCATGTAAGAAACTGCAGAAGCTGGTGACTGAGTTTGGTAAAGTGTGTGAAAGAAGAAAGTTGAGAGTAAATGTGAATAAGAGCAAGGTTATTAGGTACAGTAGGGTTGAGGGTCAAGTCAATTGGGAGGTAAGTTTGAATGGAGAGAAACTGGAGGAAGTAAAGTGTTTTAGATATCTGGGAGTGGATCTGGCAGCGGATGGAACCATGGAAGCGGAAGTGAATTATACGGTGGGGGAGGGAGCGAAAATTCTGGGAGCCTTGAAGAATGTTTGGAAGTCGAGAACATTATCTCGGAAAGCAAAAATGGGTATGTTTGAGGGAATATTGGTTCCAACAATGTTGTATGGTTGTGAGGCGTGGGCTATGGATAGAGTTGTGCGCAGGAGGGTGGATGTGCTGGAAATGAGATGTTTGAGGACAATATGTGGTGTGAGGTGGTTTGATCGAGTCAGTAATATAAGGGTAAGAGAGATGTGTGGAAATAAAAAGAGTGTGGTTGAGAGAGCATTAGAGGGTGTTTTGAAATGGTTTGGTCACATGGATAGAGGGTGTTTTGAAATGGTTTGGTCACATGGAGAGAATGAGTGAGGAAAGATTGACAAAGAGGATATATGTGTCAGTGGTGGAAGGAATGAGAAGTGGGAGCCCAAATTGGAGGTGGAAAGATGGAGTGAAAAAGATTTTGAGTGATCGGGGCCTGAACATGCAGGAGGGTGAAAGGCGTGCGAGAAATAGAGTGAATTGGAACGTAGTGGTATACCAGAGTCGATGTGCTGTCAGTGGATTGAACCAGGGCATGTGAAGCATCTGGGGTAAACCATGTAAAGTTCTGTGGGCCCTGGATGTGGAAAGGGAGCTGTGGTTTCAGTGCATTATTACATGACAGCTAGAGAATGAGTGTAAACGAATGTGGCCTTTGTTGTCTTTTCCTAGCACTACCTCGCACACGAGGGGGGAGGGGTTGTTATTTCATGTGTGGCGAGGTGGCGATGAGAATGAATAAAGGCAGACAGGGTGAATTATATACATGTGTATATATGTATATGTCTGTGTGTGTATATATATGTATATGTTGAGATGTATAGGTATGTATATTTGCGTTTGTGGACGTGTATGTATATACATGTGTATGTGGGTGGGTTGGGCCATTCTTTCGTCTGTTTCCTTACGCTACCTCGCTAACATGGAAGACAGTGACAAAGCAAAATAGATAATAAATAAATATAGGGATAGGGGAGAAAGAATACTTCCCACACATTCCTCATGTGTCGTAGAAGGCGACTAAAGGGGATGGGAGCGGGGGGCTGGAAACCCTCCCCTCCTTGTATTTTAGCTTTCTAAAAGGGGAAACAGAAGGAGTCACGCGGGGAGTGCTCATCCTCCTCGAAGGCTCAGATTGGGGTGTCTAAATGTGTGTGGATGTAACCAAGATGTGAAAAAAGGAGAGATACATGTTTGAGAAAGGAACCTGGATGTTTTGGCTCTGAGTGAAACGATGCTCAAAGGTAAAGGGGAAGAGTGGTTTGGGAATGTCTCGGGAGTAAAGTTAGGGGTTACTGAGAGGACAAGAGCAAGGGAAAGAGTAGCACTACTCATGAAACAGGAGTGGTGGGAGTACGTGATAGAGTGTAAGAAAGTAAACTCTCGATTGATATGGGTAAAACTGAAAGTGGATGGAGATAGATGGGTGATTATTGGTGCATATGCACTTGGTCATGAGAAGAAAGATCATGAGAGGCAAATGTTTTGGGAGCAGCTGAGTGAGTGTGTTAGTAGTTTTGATGCACGAGACCAGGTTATAGTAATGGGTGATTTGAATGCAAAGGTGAGTAATGTGGCAGTTGAGGGAATAATTGGTGTACATGGGGTGTTCAGTGTTGTAAATGGAAATGGTGAAGAGCTTGTAGATTTATGTGCTGAAAAAGGACTGGTGATTGGGAATACCTGGTTTAAAAAAAAAAGAGACATACTTAAGTATATGTATGTAAGTAGGAGAGATGGCCAGAGACCGTTATTGGATTACGTGTTAATTGATAGGCACACGAAAGAGAGACTTTTGGATGTTAATGTGCTGAGAGGTGCAACTGGAGGGATGTCTGCTCATTATCTTGTGGAGGCGAAGGTGAAGATTTGTAAAGGTTTTCAGAAAAGAAGAGAGAATATTGGTGTGGAAAGAGTGGTGAGAGTAAGTGAACTTGGGAAGGAGACTTGTGTGAGGAAGTACCAGGAGAGACTGAGTACAGATTGGAAAAAGGTGAGAACAAAGGATGTAAGGGGAGTGGTGGAGGAATGGGATGTATTCAGGGAAGCAGTGATATCTTGCCCAAATTATGCTTGTGGCATGAGAAGCGTGGGAAGTGGGAAGATTAGAAAGGGTAGTGAGTGATGGGATGAAGAAGTAAGAATATTAGTGAAAGAGAAGAGAGAGGCATTTGGACGATTTTTGCAAGGAAATAATGCAAATGAGTGGGAGATATATAAAAGAGGCAGGAAGTCAAGAGAAGGGTGCAAGAGGTGAAAAAGAGGGCAAATGAGAGTTGGGGTGAGAGAGTATCATCAAATTTTAGGGAGAATAAAAAGATGTTTTGGAAGGTGGTAAATAAAGTGCATAAGACAAGGGAACAAATGGGAACTTAAGTGAAGAGGGCAAGTGGGGAAGTGATAAAAAGTAGTGGTGATGTGAGAAGGAGATGGAGTGAGTATTTTGAAGGTTTGTTGAAAGTGTTTGATGATAGAGTGGCAGATATAGGGTGTTTTGGTCGATGTGGTGTGCAAAGTCAGAGGCTTAGTAAAAATGATTGGGTAAACAGAGAAGAGGTAGTAAAAGCTTTGCGTCAGATGAAAGCCGGTAAGGCAGCGGGTTTAGATGGTATTGCAGTGGAATTTGTTAAAAAAGGGGGGTGACTGTATTGTTCACTGGTTGGTAAGGTTATTTAATATATGTATGACTCATGTTTAGGTGCCTGTGGATTGGCGGAATGCTTGCATAGTGCCATTGCACAAAGGCAAAGGGGATAAAAGTGAGTGCTCAAATTACAGAAATATAAGTTTGTGGAGTATTCCTGGGAAATTATATGGGAGGGTATTGATTGAGGGGGTGAAGGTATGTACAGAGCATCAGATTGGGGAAGAGCAGTGTGGTTTCAGAAGTGGTAGAGGATGTGTGGATCAGGTGTTTGCTTTGAAGAATGTATGTGAGAAATACTTAGAAAAGCAAATGGATTTGTATGTAGCATTTATGGATCTAGAGAAGGCATATGATAGAGTTGATAGAGATGCTCTGTGGAAGGTACTAAGAATATATGGTGTGGGAGGCAAGTTGTGAGAAGCAGTGAAAAGTTTTTATCGAGGATGTAAGGCATGTGTACATGTAGGAAGAGAGGAAAGTGATTGGTTCTCAGTGAATGTAGGTTTGCGGCAGGGGTGTGTGATGTCTCCATGGTTGTTTAATTTGTTTATGGATGGGGTTGTTAGGGAGGTGAATGCAAGAGTTTTGGAAAGAGGGGCAAGTATGCAGTCTGTTGGGGATGAGAAAGCTTGGGAAGTGAGTCAGTTGTTGTTCGCTGATGATACAGCGCTGGTGGCTGATTCATGTGAGAAACTGCAGGAGCTGGTGACTGAGTTTGGTAAAGTGTGTGAAAGAAGAGAGTTAAGAGTAAATGTGAATAAGAGCATGGTTATTAGGTACAGTAGGGTTGAGGGTCAAGTCAATTGGGAGGTAAGTTTGAATGGAGAAACACTGGAGGAAGTAAAGTGTTTTAGATATCTGGGAGTGGATCTGGCAGCGAATGGAACCATGGAAGTGGAAGTGAATCATAGGGTGGGGTAGGGGGCGAAAATCCTGGGAGCCTTGAAGAATGTGTGGAAGTCGAGAACATTATCTCGGAAAGCAAAAATGGGTATGTTTGAAGGAGTAGTGGTTCCAACAATGTTGTATGGTTGCGAGGCGTGGGCTATGGATAGAGTTGTGCGCAAGAGGGTGGATGTGCTGGAAATGAGATGTTTGAGGACAATATGTGGTGTGAGGTGGTTTGATCAAGTAAGTAATGTAAGGGTAAGAGAGATGTGTGGAAATAAGAAGAGCATGGTTGAGAGAGCAGAAGAGGGTGGTTTGAAATGGTTTGGGCACATGGAGAGAATGAGTGAGGAAAGATTGACCAAGAGGATATATGTGTCGGAGGTGGAGGGAATGAGGAGAAGTGGGAGACCAAATTGGAGGTGGAAAGATGGAGTGAAAAAGATTTTGAGTGATTGGGGCCTGAACATGCAGGAAGGTGAAAGGTGGGCAAGGAATAGAGTGAATTGGATCGATGTGGTATGGTGGGGTCGACGAGCTGTCAATGGATTGAATCAGGGCATGTGAAGCGTCTGGGGTAAACCATGGAAAGTTCTGTGGGGCCTTGATGTGGAAAGGGAGCTGTGGTTTCGGGCATTATTGCATGACAGCTAGAGACTGAGTGTGAATGAATGGGGCCTTTGTTTTCTTTTCCTAGCGCTACCTCACACACATGAGGGGGGAGGGGGATGTTATTCCATGTGTGGCGAGGTGGCGATGGGAATGAATAAAGGCAGACAGTGTGAATTGTGTGCATGTGTATATATATGTATATGTATGTGTGTGTATATATATGTGTACATTGAGATGTATGGGTATGTACATTTGCGTGTGTGGACGTGTACGTATATACTTGTGTATGGGGGTGGGTTGGGCCATCTCTTTCGTCTATTTCCTTGCGCTACCTCGCAAAGGCGGGAGACAGCGACAAAGCAAAATAATAATAATAATAATTTCATAGGAATACTCAACAAACTTATACCTCTGTAATTTGAGCACTCACCTTTGTCCCCTTTGCCTTTGTACAATGGCACTATGCAAGCATTCCGCCAATCCTCAGGCACCTCACCATGAATCATACATACATTAAATAACCTTACCAACCAGTCAACAATACAGTCACCCCCTTTTTTAATAAATTCTACTGCAATGCCATCCAAACCCACTGCCTTGCCAGTTTTCATCTTCCGCAAAGCTTTTACTACCTTTACTGTGTTTACCAAATCATCCTCCCTAACCCTCTCACTTTGCACACCACCTTGACCAAAACACCCTATATCTGCCACTCTATCATCAAACACATTCAACAAACCTTCAAAATACTCACTGCATCTCCTCACATTACCAGTACTTGTTATCACCTCCTCATTAGCCCCCTTCACTGAAGTTCCCATTTGATCCCTTGTCTTACGCACTTTATTTACCTCCTTCCAAAACATCTTTTTATTCTCCCTAAAATTTAATGATACACTCTCACCCCAACTCTCATTTCACCTCTTGCACCTTTCTCTTGACCTCCTACCTCTTTCTTTTATACATCTCCCACTCATTTGCATTATTAATATTTATATATTATATATAAGTATTTATATATAGATTTATATATTTATTACTATGAGTCCACGGGGAAAATGAAACACGAAAAGTCTTCGTGTTTCATTTTCCCCTTGGACTCATAGGATTATATATTTATGTAAATTTATATAAATTTATATATAGATTTATATACAAGTTTATATATAAATATTTATATATAATTTATATATTTATACATTTTTTTTTTTTTTTTTTTTTTTTTTTTTTTTTTTATACTTTGTCGCTGTCTCCCGCGTTTGCGAGGTAGCGCAAGGAAACAGACGAAAGAAATGGCCCAACCCCCCCCATACACATGTACATACACACGTCCACACACGCAAATATACATACCTACACAGCTTTCCATGGTTTACCCCAGACGCTTCACATGCCTTGATTCAATCCACTGACAGCACGTCAACCCCTGTATACCACATGACTCCAATTCACTCTATTCCTTGCCCTCCTTTCACCCTCCTGCATGTTCAGGCCCCGATCACACAAAATCTCTTTCACTCCATCTTTCCACCTCCAATTTGGTCTCCCTCTTCTCCTCGTTCCCTCCACCTCCGACACATATATCCTCTTGGTCAATCTCTCCCCACCCATTCCCTCCATGCGCCCAAACCATTTCAAAACACCCTCTTCTGCTCTCTCAACCACGCTCTTTTTATTTCCACACATCTCTCTTACCCTTACGTTACTTACTCGATCAAACCACCTCACACCACACATTGTCCTCAAACATCTCATTTCCAGCACATCCATCCTCCTGCGCACAACTCTATCCATAGCCCACGCCTCGCAACCATACAACATTGTTGGAACCACCATTCCCTCAAACATACCCATTTTCGCTTTCCGAGATAATGTTCTCGACTCCCACACATTTTTCAAGGCTCCCAAAATTTTCGCCCCCTCCCCCACCCTATGATCCACTTCCGCTTCCATGGTTCCATCCGCTGACAGATCCACTCCCAGATATCCAAAACACCTCACTTCCTCCAGCTTTTCTCCATTCAAACTCACCTCCCAATTGACTTGACCCTCACCCCCACTGTACCCAACAACCTTGCTCTTATTCACATTCACTCTCAACTCTCCCCCTTCACACACTTTACCAAACTCAGTCACCAGCTTCTGCAGTTTCTCACATGAATCAGCCACCAGCGCTGTATCATCAGCGAACAACAACTGACTCACTTCCCAAGCTCTCTCACCCCCAACAGACTTCATACTTGCCCCTCTTTCCAGGACTCTTGCATTTACCTCCCTTACAACCCCATCCATAAACAAATTAAACAACCACGGAGACATCACACACCCCTGCCGCAAACCTACATTCACTGAGAACCAATCACTTTCCTCTCTTCCTACACGTACACATGCCTTACATCCTCGATAAAAACTTTTCACTGCTTCCAACAACTTGCCTCCCACACCATACATTCTTAATACCTTCCACAGAGCATCTCTATCAACTCTATCATATGCCTTCTCCAGATCCATAAATGCTACATACAAATCCATTTGCTTTTCTAAGTATTTCTCACATACATTCTTCAAAGCAAACACCTGATCCACACATCCTCTACCACTTCTGAAACCGCACTGCTCTTCCCCAATCTGATGCTCTGTACATGCCTTCACCCTCTCAATCAATACCCTCCCATATAATTTACCAGGAATACTCAACAAACTTATACCTCTGTAATTTGAGCACTCACTCTTATCCCCTTTGCCTTTGTACAATGGCACTATGCACGCATTCCGCCAATCCTCAGGCACCTCACCATGAGTCATACATACATTAAATATATATTTATATATATATATATATATATATATATATATATATATATATATATATATATATATATATATATATATATATATATATATATATATATTTGATGATGCAGTGGCAGATATAGGGTGTTTTGGTCGAGGTGATGTGCAAAGTGAGAGGGTTAGAGAGAATGATTTGGTAAACAGAGAAGAGTTAGTAAAAGCTTAGCAGAAGATGAAAGCTGGCAAGGCGGTGGATTTGGATGTCATGTATAATGCACCGAAAACCGCAGCTCCCTTTCCACATCCAGGTCCCACAGAACTTTCCATGGTTTACCCCAGAAGCTTCACATGCCTTGCTTCAATCCATTGACAGCACGTCAACCCCGGTATACCACATCGTTCCAATTCACTCTATTCCTTGCACGTGTTTTACCCTCCTGCATGTTCAGGTCCTGATCACTCAAAATCTTTTTCACTCCATCTTTCCACTTCCAGTATGGTCTCCCACTTCTAGTTCCCTCCACCTCTGACACATATATCCTCTTGGTCAATCTTTCCTCACTCATTCTCTCCATGTGACCAAACCATTTCAGAACACCCTCTTCTGCTGTCTCAACCACATTCTTTTTATTACCACACATCTCTCTTATCCTTTCATTACTTACTCGTTCAAACCACCTCACACCACATATTGTCCTCAAACATCTAATTTCCAGCACATCCACCCTCCTCCACACAACTCTCTCTATAGCCCACGCCTCGCAACCATATAATATTGTCGGAACCACTATTCCTTCAGACATACCCATTTTTGCTTTACGAGATAACATTCTCGCCTTCCACACATTTTTCATCGCTCTCAGAACTTTCGCCCCCTCTCCCACCCTATGACTCACTTCCACTTCCATGGTTCCATCCACTGCCAAATCCACTCCCAGATATCTAAAACACTTCACTTCCTCCAGTGTTTCTCCATTCAAATGTACCTCCCAATTGACTTGTCCCTCAACCCTACTGTACGTAATATCCTTGCTCTTCTTCACATTTACTCTCAGCTTTCTTCTCTCACACACTTTACCAAACTCAGTCACCAGCTTCTGCAGTTTCTCACCTGAATCAGCCTCCAGCGCTGTATCATCAACGAACAGCAACTGACTCACTTCCCAAGCTCTCTCATCCACAACAGATTGCATACTTGCCCCTCTCTCTAAAACTCTTGCATTCACCTCCCTAACAACCCCATCCATAAACAAATTAAACAACCATGGAGACATCACACACCCCTGCCACAAACCGACATCACTGAGAACCAATCATTTTCCCCTCTTCCTACTCTTACATATGCCTTACATCATCGATAAAATCTTTTGTACTGCTTCTAGCAACTTACCTCCCACATCATATACTCGTAATATCTTCCACAGAGCATCTCTATCATATGCCTTCTCCAGATCCATAAATGCTACATACAAATCCATTTGCTTTTCTAAGTATTTCTCACATACATTCTTCAAAGCAAACACCTGATCCACACATCCTCTACCACTTCTGAAAGCACACTGCTCTCCCCCAATCTGTTGCTCTGTACATGCCTTCACCCTCTCAGTCAATACCCTCCCATATATGAGTGTGTTGGCAGCTTTGATGCACGAGACTATGTTATAGTGATGGGCAATTGGAATGCAAAGGTGAGTAATGTGGCAGTTGGGGGTATAATTGGTATACATGGGTTGTTCAGTATTGTAAATGGAAATGGTGAAGAGCTTGTAGATTTGTGTGCTTAAAAAGGACTAGTGATTGGGAATTCCTGGTTTAAAGAGAGATATACATAAGTATGTAAGTAGGAGAGATGGCCAGAGAGCGTTATTGGATTATTATGTGTTAATTTTTAGGCGCATGAAAGAGAGACTTTTGGATGTTAATGTGCTGAGAGGTGCAACTGGAGGGATGTCTGATCATCATCTTGTGGGGGCAAAGGTGAAGATATGTAGAGATTTTCAGAAAAGAGGAGAGAATGGGGTGAAGAGAGTGGTAAGAGTAAGTGAACTTGGAAAGGAGAGTTGTGTGAGGAACTACCAGGAGAGATTGAGTGCAGAATGGAAAAAGGTGAGAACAATTGACATAATAGGAGTGGGGGAGGAATGGGATGTATTTAGGGAAGCAGTGATGGCTGGTGCAAAAGATGCCTGTGTCATGAGAAAAGTGGGAGGTGGTCAGATTACAAAGGGTAGTGATTGGTGGGATGAATAAGTAAGATTATTAGTGAAAGAGAAGAGAGAGGCATTTGGCTGATTTTTGCAGAGAAATAGTGCAGATCAGTGGGAGATGTATAAAAGAAAGAGGCAAGAGGTCAGAAGAAAGGTGCAAGAGGTGAAAAAGAGGGCAAATGAGAATTGGGATGAGAGAGCATCGTTAAATTTTAGGGAGAATAAGATGTTTTGGAAGGAGGTTAATAAAGTGCATAAGACAAGAGAACAAATGGAATATCGGTGAAGGGGGCAAATGGGTAGGTAGTAATAAGTAGTGGTGATGTGAGAAGGAGATGGAGTGAGTATTTGTGGTGATGTGAGAAGGAGATGGAGTGAGTATTGTGAAGGTTTGCTGAATGTGTTAGGTGATAGAGTGGCACATATAGGGTGTTTTGGTTGAGGTGGTGTGTGAAGTGAGAGGGTCATGGAGATTGATTTCGTAAACAGAGAAGAGGTTGTGGAAGATAAGAGCCAGCAAGGCAGCGGGTTTGGATAGTATTGCTGTGGGGGAGACTGTGTTGTTGACTGGTTGGTGAGGATATTCATTGTATGTATGGTTCATGGAAGTGCCTGAGGATTGGCAGAATGCTTGCATAGTGCCATTGTAAAAAGGCAGAGGGATAAAGGTGAGTATTCAAATTACAGAGGTATAAGTTTGTTGAGTATTCCATAAGTTTGTTGAGTATTCCTGGGAAATTATATGGGAGATCATTGATAGAGAGGGTGAAGGCATGTACAGAGCATCAGATTGGGGAAGATCAGTGTGGTTTCAGAAGTGGTAGAGGATGTGTGGATCAGGTGTTTGCTTTGAAGAATGTATGGGAAAAATACTTAGAAAAACAGATGGATTTTTTTGTAGCGTTTATGGATCTGGAGAAGGCATATGATAGAGTTGATAGAGATGCTTTGTGGAAGGTAGTAAGAGTATATGGTGTGGGAAGTAAGTTGCTAGAAGCAGTGAAAAGTCTTTATCAAGGATTTAAGGCATGTGTACGGGTAGGAAGAGAGGAAAGTGATTGGTTCCTAGTGAATGTCATTTTGCGGCAGGTGTGCATGATGTCTCCATGGTTGTTTAATTTGTTTATGGATGGGGTTGTTAGGGAGGTGAATGCAAGAGTTTTGGAGAGAGGAGCAAGTATGCAGCCTGTTGTGGATGAGAGGGCTTGGGAAGTGAATCACTTGTTGTTCTCTGATGATACAGCACTGGTGGCTGACTTGTGTGAGAAACTACAGAAGTTGGTGACTGAGTTTGGTAAAGTGTGTGAAGGAAGAAAGCTGAGAGTAAATGTGAATAAGAGCAAGGTTATTAGGTACAGTAGGGTTGAGGGACAAGTCAATTGGGAGGTAAGTTTGAATGGAGAAATACTGGAGGAAGTAAAGTGTTTTAGAAATCTGGGAGCAGATTTAGTAGCGGATGGAACCATGGAAGCGGAAGCAAGTCACAGGGTGGGGAGGGGGGCGAAGGTTCTGGGAGCGTTGAAGAATGTGTGGAAGGCAAGGATGTTATCTCGGAAAGCAAAAATGATCATGTTTGAATGAATAGTGGTTCCAACAATGTTATATGGTTGTGAGGGAAGGGCTATAGATATGGTTGTGCGGAGGAGGGTGGATGTGTTGGAAATGAAATGTTTGAGGATAATATGTGTTGTGAGGTGGTTTGGTCAAGTAAGTAATGAAAGGGTAAGAGAGATGTGTGGTGATAAAATGAGTGTGGTTGAGAGAGCAGAAGAGGGTGTATTGAAATGGTTTGGTCAACATGGAGAGAATGAGTGACGAAAGATTGACAAAGAGGATACATGCATCAGAGGTGGAGGGAACGAGGAGAAGTGGGAGACCAAATTGGAGGTGGAAGGATGGAGTGAAAAAGATTTTGAGCGATCGGGGCCTGAACATACAGAACAGTGAAAGGTTGCAAGGAATAGAGTGCATTGGAATGATATGGTATACCCAGTCGACGTGCTGTCAATGGATTGAATCAGGGCATGTGAAGCGTATGGGGTAAACCATGGAAAGTTTTATGGGGCCTGGATGTGGAAAGGGAATTATACATGACAGCTAGAGACTGAGTGTGAACGAATGTGGCCTTTGTTGTCTTTTCCTAGCGCTACCTTGCACACATGTGGGGCGAGGGGGGGGCGGGGAGTGTCATTTCATGTTTGGCGGGGTGGCGGCAGGAATGGATGAATGCAGCATGTATAGATATGTACATGTGTATACATGTGTATGTCTCTGTATGTATATGTATGTATATGTTGAAATGTATAGGTATGTATATTTGCGTGTGTGGACGTATGTATATACATGTGTATGGGGGTGGGTTGGGCCATTTCTTTCGTCTGTTTCCTTGCGCTACCTCGCAAACGCGGGAGACAGCGACAAAGCAAAAAAAAAAAAAAAAAATTATTTATTCATTATATATATATATATATATATATATATATATATATATATATATATATATATATATATATATATCTTCTGGAAGGAGGTAAATAAAGTGCGTAAGACAAGGGAGCAAATGGGAACTTCAGTGAAGGGCGCAAATGGGGAGGTGATAACAAGTAGTGGTGATGTGAGAAGGAGATGGAGTGAGTATTTTGAAGGTTTGTTGAATGTGTTTGATGATAGAGTGGCAGATATAGGGTCTTTTGGTCGAGGTGGTGTGCAAAGTGAGAGGGTTAGGGAAAATGATTTGGTAAACAGAGAAGAGGTAGTGAAAGCTTTGCGGAAGATGAAAGCCGGCAAGGCAGCAGGTTTGGATGGTATTGCAGTGGAATTTATAAAAAAAAGGGGGTGACTGTATTGTTGACTGGTTGGTAAGGTTATTTAATGTATGTATGACTCATGGTGAGGTGCCTGAGGATTGGTGGAATGCGTGCATAGTGCCATTGTACAAAGGCAAAGGAGATAAGAGTGAGTGCTCAAATTACAGAGGTATAAGTTTGTTGAGTATTCCTGGTAAATTATATGGGAGGGTATTGATTGAGAGGGTGAAGGCATGCACAGAGCATCAGATTGGGGAAGAGCAGTGTGGTTTCAGAAGTGGTAGAGGATGTGTGGATCAGGTGTTTGCTTTGAAGAATGTATGTGAGAAATACGTAGAAAAGCAAATGGATTTGTATGTAGCATTTATGGATCTGGAGAAGGCATATGATAGAGTTGATAGAGATGCTCTGTGGAAGGTATTAAGAATATATGGTGTGGGAGGAAAGTTGTTAGAAGCAGTGAAAAGTTTTTATCGAGGATGTAAGGCATGTGTACGTGTAGGAAGAGAGGAAAGTGATTGGTTCTCAGTGAATGTAGGTTTGCGGCAGGGGTGTGTGATGTCTCCATGGTTGTTTAATTTGTTTATGGATGGGGTTGTTAGGGAGGTAAATGCAAGAGTTTTGGAAAGAGGGGCAAGTATGAAGTCTGTTGGGGATGAGAGAGCTTGGGAAATGAGTCAGTTGTTGTTCGCTGATGATACAGCGCTGGTGGCTGATTCATGTGAGAAACTGCAGAAGCTGGTGACTGAGTTTGGTAAAGTGTGTGGAAGAAGAAAGTTAAGAGTAAATGTGAATAAGAGCAAGGTTATTAAGTACAGTAGGGTTGAGGGTCAAGTCAATTGGGAGGTGAGTTTGAATGGAGAAAAGCTGGAGGAAGTGAAGTGTTTTAGATATCTGGGAGTGGATCTGGCAGCGGATGGAACCATGGAAGCGGAAGTGGATCATAGGGTGGGGGAGGGGGCGAAAATTCTGGGGGCCTTGAAGAATGTGTGGAAGTCGAGAACATTATCTCGGAAAGCAAAAATGGGTATGTTTGAAGGAATAGTGGTTCCAATAATGTTGTATGGTTGCGAGGCGTGGGCTATGGATAGAGTTGTGCGCAGGAGGATGGATGTGCTGGAAATGAGATGTTTGAGGACAATGAGTGGTGTGAGGTGGTTTGATCGAGTCAGAAATATAAGGGTAGAGAGAGTGTGTGGAAATAAAAAGAGGTGGTTGCGAGTAGCATAGAGGGTGTTGTTTTGAAATGGTTTTGGGTCACATGGATAGAGGGTGTTTTGAAATGGTTTGGTCACATGGAGAGAATGGTGGATGAAAGATTTGACAAAGAGGATATATTGTCAGTGGTGGAAGAATGAGAAGTTGGAGCCCAAATAGGAGGTGAAAGATGGAGTGGAAAACGATTTTGGAGGATCGTGGCCATGAACATGCAGAGGGTGAAAGGCGTGCGAGAAAATAGAGTAATTGGAACGAAGTGGAAAACCAGAGTCGATGTGCTGTCATGGATTGAACCAGGGCATGTGAAACATCTTGGTAACCCATGTATAATTTCTGTGGGCCTGGATGTGGAAAGGGAGCTGTGGTTATCAGTGCAATTATTACAAGACAGGCTAGAGAATATTGTAAACGAATGTGGCCTTTGTTGTCTTTTGACCTAGCACTACCTCGCAACCACAGGGGGGGAGGGGTTTTTGTTATTTCATGTGTGTCGAGGTGGCGATGGAGAATGAATAAATGCAGACAGGGTGAATTATTAATACATGTGTATATATGTATAAGTCTGTTTGTGTTATATATATGTATAAATGTTGAGATGTATCGGTTATGTAATTTTGCGTTTGTGGACGTGTATGTAAATACATGTGTAGTGGGTGGGTTGGGCAATCTTTCGTTCTGTTTCCTTACGCTACCTCGCTAACAAAGGAATACAGTGACAAAGCAAAATAGATAATAAATAAATATAGGGATAGGGAGAAAGAAATACTTCCCACACATATCCCCTCATTGTCGTAGAAGGCGAATAAAGGGGATGGGAGCGGGGGGCTTGAAACCCTCCACTCCTTGTATTTTTAAGCTTTCTAAAAAGGGGAAACAAAGGAGCACGCGGGGATGCTCATCCTCCTCGAAGGCTCAGATTGGGTGTCTAAATGTTGTGGATGTAACAAAGATGTGAAAAAAGGAGAGATTACATGTTTGAGAAAGGAACCTGTATGTTTTTGGCTCTGAGTGAATACGATGCTACAAAAGGTAAAGGGGGAATAGTGGTTTGGGAATGTCTCGGGAGTAAAGTTTAGGGGTTACTGAAGACATGAGCAAGGGAAAGAGTAGCACTGAAACACATGAAACAGAGTGTGGGAGTACGTGAGAGATGTAAGAAAGTAAACTCTGATTGATAATGGGTAAAACTGAAAGTGGATGGAGATAGGATGGGTGATTATTGGTAGCATATGCACTTGGTCATGAAAAAAGATCATGAGAGGCAAATGTTTTGGGAGCAGCTGGTGAGTGTGTTAGTAGTTTTGATGCCACGAGACCAGGTTAAAGTAATGGGTGATTTGAAAATGCAAAGTTGAGTAATGTTGGCAGATTGAAGGGAACAATTGTGTTAACATGGGGTGTTCAGTGTTGTAAATGGAAATGGTGAAGAGCTTGTAGATTTATGTGCTGAAAAGGACTGTGGATTGGGAATACCTGGTTTAAAAAAAAAAAGAGACATACTAAGCTATATGTAATGTAAGTAGGAGAGAGGGCCAAAGACCGTATTGGATACTGTTAATTGATAGTCAACCGAAAGAGAGACCTTTTGGATGTTAAATGTGCTGAGATGTGTCAACTGAGGGATGTCTGCTCATTATCTTGTGGAGGCGAGTGAAGATTGTAAAGGTTTTCAAAAAGAAGAAGAAAATTGTGTGGAAAAGATTGGTGAGCAGTACAGTGACTTGGGAAGGAGACTTGTGTGAGGAAAGTACCAGAGAGACTTGAGGTACAGATTGGAAAAAGGTGAGAACAAAGGATGTAAGGTGAAGTGGTGGAGAATGGGATGTATTCAGGGAAGCCGTGATACTTGCCCCAAATTATGCTTGTGTCATGAGACGCGTGGGAAGTGGGAAGATAGAAAGGTTGTGAGTGATGGGATGAAGAAGTAAGAATAATAGTGAAGAGAAGATAGAGGCATTTGGACGATTTTTGCAAGGAAATAATGCAAATGAGGTGGTAGATATATACAAGAGGCAGAAGTCCAAGAAAGGGTGGCAAAGAGGTGAAAAAGAGGGCAAATGAGAGTTGGGTGAAGAAGAGTATCATCAAATTTTAGGGAGAATAAAAAGATGTTTAGGAAGGTGGTAAATAAAGTGCATAAGACAAGGAACAAATGGGAACTTAAGTGAATAGGGCAAGTGGGGAAGTGATAATAAAGTATTGGTGATAGTGTAGAAGGAGATGGAGTGAGTATTTTGAAGTTTGTTGAAATTGTTTGATGAGATGAGTGCAGATATAGGGTGTTTTGGTCGATGTGGTGTGCAAAGTCAGGAGCCTAGTAAAAATGATTGGGTAAACAGAGAAGAGGTAGTAAAAGCTTGCGTCAGATGAATAGCTCAGGTAAGGCAGAGCGGGTTTAGATGATTGCCAGTGGAATTGTTAAAAAAGGGGGTGACTGTAGTGGTTTTCACGTGTTGGTAAGGTTATTTAATATATGTTATGACTCATTTTAGGTGCCTGTGTATTGGCGGAATGCTTGCACATAGTGCCATTGCACAAAGGCAAAGGGGATAAAAGAGTGGCTCAAATTGACAGAAATATAAGTTTGTGAGTATTCCTGGAAAATTATATGGGAGGGTATTGATTGAGGGGTTGAAGTATGTACCAAGCATCAGATTGGGGAAGAGCAATGTGTTTTTCAGAAGTGGGGTAAGGATGTGGTTGGATCAGGTGTTTGCTTTAGAAGAATGTATGATGAGAATACATAGAAAAGCAAATGGATTTGTATGTAGCATTTATTGATACTGAGAGAAGGCATAATGATAAGTTGTTAAGAGATTCACTGTGGAAGTAACTAAGAATATACGTGGTGTGGGAGGCAAGTTGTGAGAATCCAGTGAAAAGATTTTATGAGGATGTAAGGCATGTGTAATGTAGGAAGAGAGGACAGTGATTGGTTTTTCTCAGTGAAAGTTAGGTTTGCGGCAGGGTTGTGTGATGTCCCATGGTTTGTTTAATTGTTTATGGAAGGGGTTTTTAGGAGGTGAATGCAAGAGTTTTGGAAAGAGGGGCAATTAGCAGTCTGGTTGGGGATTGAGAAAGCTTGGGAAGTGAGTCAGATTGTTGTTCGCTGATATACAAGCGCTGTGGCGATTCTTGTGAGAAACTGCAGGAGCTGTTTGACTGAGTTTGGTAAAGTGTGTGAAAGAAGAGAGTCAAAGAGTAAATGGAATAAGAGCATGGTTTAATAGGTACAGTAGGGTTGGGTTCAAGTCAATTGTAGGTAAGTTTGAAAGGTAAACACTGGAGAAGTAAAGTGTTTTAGATATCTGGGAGTGGAGTCTGGCAGCGAATGGAACCATGGAAGTTGAAGTGAATCATAGGCGGGGTAGGGTGGGGCGAAAATCCTGGGACCTTGAAGAATGTGTGGAAGTCGAGAACATTATCTCGGAAACAAAATGGGTAATCGTTTTGAAGGAGTAGTGGTTCAACATGTTTGTCTGGTTGCGAGCTGGGCTATGGATAGATTTGTGCGCAAGAGGGTGGATGTGCTTTAAATGAAGGGGTTTGAGTACCATATGTGGTGTGGAGGTGTTTGATCAAGTAAGTAATGTAAGGGGGGGGTAAGAGAGATGTGTGGAAATAAGAAGAGCATGGGTTGAGGAGAGCATAAGAGGGTGTTTTGAAATGGGTTGGGCACATGGAGAGAATGAGTGAGGAAAGATTGACCTAAAGAGGATATAAGTGTCAGAGGTGAGGGAATGAGGAGAAGTGGGAGACCAAATTGGAGGTGGGAAAGATGGAGTTTTTGAAAAAAAAAAAAAAAGGAAAATTTTAGTGATTGGGGCCTGAACATGCAGGAAGGTGAAAGGTGGGCAAGGGAATAGAGTGTATTGGATCGAATGTGGTATGGGGGTGGGGTCGACCGAGCTGTCTATGGATTGAATCAGGGCATGTGAAGCGTTGGGTAAACCAATGAAAGTCAGTGGGGGCCTTGATGTGGAAAGGGAGCTGTGGTTTCGGGCATTATTGCATACAATGCTAGAGACTGAGAGTGAATGAATGGGCCTATTGGTTTCTTTTCCTAGCGCTACCCTCACCACTACAAATTGTTTTTGAGGGGAGGGATGTTATTCCATGTGTGGCGAGGTGGCATGGGAATGAATAAAGGCAGACAGTGTGAATTGGTGTGCATGTGGTTTAATATGTATATTTATGTGGAGTATATCTATTGTTAACATTGAGATGTATGGGTATGTACATTTGCTTGTGAGGAAGTGTACTATATACTTGTGTATAGGGTGGGTTGGGGCATCTCGTTTCGTCTATTTCCTTGCGCTAACCAACTCGCAACATGCGGGAGACAGCGACAAAGCAAAATTAGTAATAATAATAATTATTCATAGGAATAACTCAACAAACTTTATAACCTCTGTAATTTGAGCACACACCTTTGATCCCCTTTGCCTTACGTACAATGGCACTATGCAAGCATTCCGCCATCCTCAGGCACCTCACCATGAATCATACAATACATAAATAACCTTACAACCAGTCACCAATACAGTCACCCCCTTTTTTATAAATCCCTACTGCAAATGCATCCAAACCCACTGCCCTAGCCATTTTCATCTCCGCAAGCTTTTTCTTACCTTTACTGTGTTTACCAAATCATCCCTCCCAAACCCTCCTTCACATTGCACACCACCTTGACCAAAACACCCTATATCCGCCACTCTAATCATCAAACAACATTCAAAACAAACTTCAAAATACTTCACTGCATCGTCTCCTCACTTACCAGTACTTGTTATCACCTCCTCATTAGCCCCCTTTCACTGAAGTTCCCATTTGATCCCTTGTCTTACGCATTTATTTACCTCCTTCCAAAACATCTTTTTATTCTCCTAAAATTTAATGATAGACATCACACCCCAACTCTCATTTCACCTCTGCAACCTTTCTCTTAGAACCTCCAACCTCTTTCTTTTATACATCTCCCACTCATTTAGCATTATTAATATTTATATATTATATATAAGTCATTATATATAGATTTATATATTTATTACTATGAGTCCACTGGGAAAATGAAACACGAAAAGTCTTCGTGTTTCATTTTCCCCTTGGACTCATAGGATTATAATTTTTGTAAATTTATATAAATATATAATAGTTTAAATACAAGTTAATATATAAATATTTATCTATACTTTATAATATTTAACATTTTTTTTTTTTTTTTTTTTTTTTTTTTTTTTTTATACTTTGTCGCTGTCCCCTGCATTAGCGAGGTAGCGCAAGGAAACAGACGAAGAAATTGCCCAACCACCCCCCCCATACACATGTACAACACACTTCCACAACACATCAAAATATAACATACCTACACAGCTTTCCATGTTTATACCCCAGACGCTTCACATGCTGATTCAAATCCACTGACAGCACGTCAACCCCTGTATACCACATGACTCCAATACGCTATTCCTTGCCCTCCTTTCACACCCTCCTGCATGGTTCCAGGGCCCCCGATCACAACAAGAATCCTCTTTCACTCCATCTTACCACCATCCAATTATGGTCCTCCCTCTTCTCCTCGATCCCTCCACCGCCGACACATAATAACCACTTGGTCAATTCTCTCCCACCCATTACCCTCCATACGCCCAAACCATTTCAAAACACCCTCTTCTGCTCTCACAACCACCTCTTTTTATATTCACACATCTACTCTTACCCATACTTTACTATATCTCCGATCAAACCACCTCACACCACACATTTCCACAAAACATCTATTTCCAGCACAACCTTCGCATCCTCGCGCACAACTCAATCCATAGCCCCCGCCTCGCCAACCTACAACATAGTTAGGAAACCAAACCATTCCCACAAACATACCCATTTTCACGCGTTGTCTCCGATATAATGTTCTCGACTACCCAACAACATTTTTCCAAGGCTCCCAAATTTTTCGCCCCCCCTCCCCCACTATTACCACTTCCGCTTCCATGGTTCCATCCGCATGACAGATCCACTCCCCGATATTCAAACCACCTCCCTTTCCTCCAGCTTTTCTCCAGTCAACTCACCTCCCAATTGACTGGAACCCTCACCACCCACAGTACCCCAACAACCCTTGCTCTTATTCACATTCCACTCTCAACTCTCTTGCCCCTTCACACACTTTACCAAACCAGATCACCACTTCTGCATTTTCTTCACAGAAATCAGCCACAGCGCTGTATCATCAGCGAACAACAACTGACTCACTTCCCAAGCTCTCTCAACCCCCAACAGACTCATTACTTGCCCCTCTTATCCAGGACTCTTCATTTAACCTCCCTTACAAAAACCCCATCCAAAACAAATTAAACAACCACGGAGACATCACACACCCCTGCCTGCAAACCATAATTCAACATTCAATGAGACCAATACTTACCTCTGCTTCCTACACGTAAACCATGCTTACAATCCTCGATAAAAACATTTCACTGCTTCCAACAACTTGCCTCCCACACCATACATTCTTAATAAACCTACCACAGAGCAATCTCATCAACTCTATCATATGCCTTCATCCAGATCACGCCCATAAATGCTACATACAAATCCATTTGCTTTTCTAAGTATTTCTCACATACATCTTCAAGCAAAAACCATATCCACCCATCCCTACCACTTCTGTGAAACCGCACTGCTCTTCCCTCAATCTGATGCTCTGTACATGCCTACACCCTCTCAATCAATACCTCCCATAATAATTTACCAGGAATACCAACAAACATATACCTCTGAATTTTGAGCACTCACTCTTATCCCCTATTGCTTTGTACAATGGCACTATGCACGCATTCCGCCAATCCTCAGGCACCCACCATGAGTCCTACATACATTAAATATATATTATATATATAAATATATATATATATATAAATATATATATATATATATAGATATTACATAAATATATATATATATATAATAGATAATATATTTGATGAGGCATGGCAGATATAGGTGTTTTGGTCGCGGTGATGTGCAAAGTGAGAGGGGTTATAGAGAATGTTTGTAAACAGAGAAGAGTTAGTAAAAGCTTAGCAGAAGATGAAAGCTGGCAAAGGCGGTGGATTTGGATGTCATAGTAATAATGCACCGAAAACCGCAGCTCACCCTTCCAACATCCAGGTCCCACAAACTTTCCATGGTTGACCCCAGAACTACACGATGCCATTGCTTTCAATCCATTGCAGCACGTCAACCCCGGTATACCACATCGTTCCTATTTCACTCTATTCCTTGCAACCGGTTTTACCTCCTGCAATTTCAGGTCCTGATCACTCAAAATCTTTTTCACTCCATCTTTCCACTTCCAGTAATGGTCTCCCACTCTAGTTCCTCTCGGCACCATCTGACAACATATATTCCTCTTGGTCAATCTTTCCTCACTCATCTCATCCATGAGACCAAACCATTTCAGAACAATACCCTCTTCCTGCTGTCTCAACCACAGTCTTTTTATTACCGACACATCTCTCTTATCCTTTCATACTTACTCAGTGTCAAACCACCACACACCAACATATTGTCCTCAAACATCTATTTCCAGCACACGTCGACCCTCCTCCACACAACTCCTCTATAGCCCAACCGCCTCGCAACCATATAATCAGTTTCGAACCACTATTCCTTCAGACAACCCATTTTTTGCTTTATTACGAGATAACATCTCGGCCTGTCCACACACATTTTTCATCGCTCTCAGAACTTTCCATCGCCCCCTCTCCCACCCTATGAACTCACTTCTCACATTCATGTTTCCATCCACTGCCAAATCCACTTCCATATATCTAAAACACTCACTTCCTCCATGTTTCTCCATTCAAAGTAACTATCCAATTGACTTGTCCCTCAACCCTACTGTAACGTAATATCCTTGCTCCTTCTCACATTTACTCTCAGCTTTCTACTCTCACAAACACTTTACCAAACTCATCACCAGCTTCTGCATTTTTCTCACCTGAATCAGCCTCTCACGCTGTATCACATCAACGTACAGCAACTGACTCACTTCCCAAGCTCTCCTCATCCACAACAGATTTGCATATCCTTGCCCTCTCTCTAAAACTCTTGCATTCAACTCTCCCTAACACCCCAGCTCATAAACAAATTAAACAACCAATGGAGACATCACAAACACCCCTGGCAATCAAACCGACATCACTGAGAACCAATCATTTTCCCCTTCTCCTGGACTCTTACATAGCCTTACATACATCGATAAAATCTTTTGTACTGCTTCTAGCAACTTACCTCCCACATCATATCCATCGAAATATCTCCACAGAGCCTCTCTATCATATGCCTTCTCCAAGATCCCATAAATGCTACAGACAAATTCCATTTGATTCTAAGTATTTCTCACATACATTCTTCAAAGCAAACACCTGATCCACACATCCTCTACCACTTCTGAAAGCACACTTGTCTCACCCCAATCTGTTTGCTCTGTACATGCCTTCACCCTCACAGTCAAAACCCCACATATATGAGTAGTGTTGGCAGCTTTGATGCACGAGAACTAATTTTTATAGTGAGGGGCAATTGGAATGCAAAAGGTGAGAATGTGGCAGTTGGGGTATAATTGTTATACCATGGGTTGATCATTATTGTAAATGGAAATGGTGAAGAGCTTGTAGATTTAGTGTGCTTAAAAAGGACTAGTGATTGGAATTCCTGTTTTAAAGAGAATAATACTACAGATGTAAGTAGGAGAGTTGCCATAGAGCGTTATTGATTAATTATGTGTTAATTTTTAGGCGCATGAAAGAGAGACTTTTGGATTGTTAATGTGCTGGAGAGGTGCATCTGGAGGGATGTTCTGATCATCATCTTGTGGGGGCAAAGGTGAAAGATAAGTAGAGAATTTCAGAAAAGAGGAGAGAATGGGGTGAAGATAGTGGTAAGATTAAGTGAACTTGGAAAGGAGATTGTGGTGAGGAACTCACCAGGAGAGATTGAGTGCAGAATGGAAAAAGGTGAGAACAATTGACATAATAGGAGTGGGGGAGGAATGGGATGTATTTAGGGAAGCAGTGATGGCTGGTGCCAAAGATGCCTGTTCATGAAACAGAGGGTAGGTGTCAGATTACAAAGGGTAGTGATTGGTGGGATGCATAATAAGATATTATTAAAGAGAAAGAGAGAGGCATTTGGCTGATTTTGCAGAGAATATGCATATCAGTGGAGGGTATAAAAGAAAGAGTCAAGAGGGTTTCAAGAAGAAAGGGAGCAAAGAGGTGAAAAAGAGGGCAAATGAGAATTGGTGAGAGAGCACATCGTTAAATTTAAGGGAGAATAAGATGTTTTGGAAGGAAGGGGTTAAAAAGTGCATAAGACAAGAGAACATATGGAATATCGGTGAAGGGGGCAATGGGTAGGTAGTAATAAGTAGTGGTGATGTGATAAGGAGATGGAGGTGAGTATTTGTTGGTGATGTACAAGGAGATGGAGTGAGTATTGATAAGGTTTGCTAATGTGTTAGGTGATAAGTGGCCCATTATATGGTGTATTGGTTGAGGTGGTGTGTGAAAGTGAGAGGGTCAATGAGAATGATTTTCGTAAACAGAGAAAGGTTGTGGAAGATAAGAGCCAGCCAGGCAAGCGGGATAGGATAGTATTGCTTGTGGGGGATGAACTGTGTTGTTGACTGGTTGGTGAGGATATTCATTGTATGTATGGTTCATGGAAGCTGCCAGAGGATTGGCAAGAATGCATGCATAGTGCCATTGTAAAAGCAGAGGGATAAAGGGAGATATTCAAATTACAGAGGTATAAGTTTGTTGAGTATTCCATAAGTTTGTTGAGTATTCCAGGGAAATTATATGGGAATCCATTTTGATCGAGAGGGTAAGGCATGTACAGAGCATGCAGATTGGGGAAGATCAGTGTTGGTTTCAGAAGTGGTAGAGGATGTGTGGATCAGTGTTTGCTTTGAAGAAAGTATGGGAAACAAATACTAAAAAACAGATGGATTTTTTTGTAGCGTTATGGATCTGGAGAAGGCATATGATAGAGTTTAATAGAAAGATCTTTGTGGAAGGTAGTAAAGTATATGGTGTGGGAAGTAATTGCTAGAAGCAGTGAAAAGTCTTTATCAAGGATTTAAGGCATGTGTAAGGGTATGAAGAGAGGAAAAGGTGATTGGTTCCTAGTGAATGTCATTTTGCGTCAGTGTGCATGATGTCTCCATGGTTGTTTAATTTGTTTATGGATTGGGGTGTTAGGGAGGTGAATGCAAGATTTTTGAGAGAGGAGCAAGTATGCACCTGTTGTGGATGAGAGGGCTTGGGAAGTGATTCACTTGTTGTTCTCTGATGATACACACTGGTGGCTGACTTGTGTTAGGAACTACAGAATGGGGGGTGACTGAGTTTGGTAAAGTGTGTGAAGGAAGAAAGCTGAGAGTAAATGTGAATAAGAGCAAGGTTATTAGTACAGTAGAGGTTGAGGGACAAGTCATTGGTATGTAAGTTTGAATTGAGAAATACTGAGGAAGTAAATGTATATAGAAACTCTGGGAGCAGATTTAGTAGCGATGGAACCTGAAGCGAAACAAGTCACAGGGTGGGGAGGGGGCGAGAGGTTCTGGTAGCGTTAAGAATTGTGGAAGGCAAGGATGTTATCCGGAAAGCAAAAATGATTCATGTTTGAATGATATAGTGGTTCCAACAATGTTATTATGGTTGTGAGGGAAGGGCAATAGATAATGGTTTGCGGAGGAGGGTGGATTGCTGGAAATGAATGTTTGAGATAAAATGTGTTGTGAGGTGGTTGGTCAAGTAAGTAATGAAAGGGAAGAGAGATGTGTGGTGAAAAAATGAGTGTGGTTGAGGAGGAGCATAAGAGCGGTGTAATTGAAATGGTTTGGTCAACATGGAGAAATGAGTGACGAAAGATTGACCAAAGAGGATTCATGCATCAGCAGGTGAGGGAACGAGGAGAAGTGGAGACCAAATTGGGAGTGGAAGTATGTAAGTGAAAAAGATTTTGAGCGATCGGGGCCTGAACATACAGAACAGTGAAAGGTTGCAAGGAATAGAGTGCATTGGAATGTATGGATAATCCCAGTCGACGTGCTGTCCAATGGATTGAATCAGGGCATGAGAAGCCGAATGGGGTAAACCAATGGAAAGTTTTATGGGGCCGGATGTGGAAAGGGAATTATACATGACACTAGAGACTGAGTGTGAACGAATGTGGCCTTTGTTGTCTTTTCCTAGCGCTACCATTGCACACATGTGGGGCGTAGGGTGGGCTGGGAGTGTCATTTCATGTTTGGCGGGGGGGCGCAGAAATGGATGAATGCAGCATGTTAGAGATAATTAACATGTGTATACATGTGTATGTCTCTGTAGTATAAGTATGTATAATGTTGAAATTGTATAGGTATGTTAATTTCGTGTGTGGACGTATGTATATACATGTGTATGGGGTGGTTGGGCCATTTCTTTCGTCTGTTTCCTTGCGCTACCTCGCAAACCGCGGGAGACACGACAAAGAAAAACAAAAAAAAAAAAAATTATTTATTCATTATATATAAACATATATATATATATATATATATATTATAATATATATTATATATATATATATACTAAATATATGTTCTGGAAGGAGGTAAATAAAGTGGCGTAAGACAAGGGAGGCAAATGGGAACTTCAGTGAAGGGCGCATATGGGGAGGTTGATACAAGTAGTGGTGATGTGAGAAGGAAATGGAAGTGAGTATTTTGAAGGTTTGTTGAATGTGTTAGATGATAGAGTGGCAGATATAGGTCTTTTGGTCATGAGGTGTGTGTCAAAGTGAGGAGGGTTAGGAAAATGATTTGGTAAACAGAGAAGAGGTAGTGATAGCTTTGGCGGAAGATGAAAGCCCGGCAAGGCAGCAGGTTTGGATGGTATTGATTTGCAGGTGGAATTTATAGAAAAAAAAGGGGTGACCTGTAATGTTGACTGGTTGGTAAGGTTATTTCAATGTATGTATGACTCATGGTGAGGTGCCTGAGGATTGGTGGAATGCGTGCATAGTGCCATTTAACACAGGCAAAGGAGATAAGAGTGAGTGCTCAAATTACAGAGGTATAAAGTTTTTTGAGTATTTCCAGTAAATTATATTGGAGGGTAATTGATTGAGAGGGTGAATGCTTCACAGAGCCATCAGATTGGGAAGAGATTGTGGTTACTGAAGTGGTAGAGGATGTGTGGAGATCAGGTGGTTCTGCTTGAAGAATGTATGTGAAAATAACGTAGAAAACGCAAAATGGAGTTTGTTATGTAGCATTTTATGGATCCGGAGAAGGCATATGAAGAGTTGATAGAGAGGCTCTGGGAAGGAATTAAGAAATATGGTGTGGGAGAAAGTTGTTAGAAGCATTGAAAAGTTTTTAATCAGAGGATGTAAGGCATGTGTATGTGTAGGAAGAGAGGAAAGTGATTGGTTCTCAGTGAATGTAGGTTTGCGGCAGGGGTGTGTGATGTCTCCATGGTTGTTTAATTTGTTTATGGATGGGGTTGTTAGGGAGGTGAATGCAAGAGTTTTGGAAAGAGGGGTAAGTATGCAGTCTGTTGTGGATGAGAGAACTTGGGAAGTGAGTCAGTTGTTGTTCGCTGATGATACAGCGCTGGTGGCTGATTCATGTAAGAAACTGCAGAAGCTGGTGACTGAGTTTGGTAAAGTGTGTGAAAGAAGAAAGTTGAGAGTAAATGTGAATAAGAGCAAGGTTATTAGGTACAGTAGGGTTGAGGGTCAAGTCAATTGGGAGGTAAGTTTGAATGGAGAGAAACTGGAGGAAGTAAAGTGTTTTAGATATCTGGGAGTGGATCTGGCAGCGGATGGAACCATGGAAGCGGAAGTGAATCATACGGTGGGGGAGGGAGCGAAAATTCTGGGAGCCTTGAAGAATGTTTGGAAGTCGAGAACATTATCTCAGAAAGCAAAAATGGGTATGTTTGAGGGAATATTGGTTCCAACAATGTTGTATGGTTGTGAGGCGTGGGCTATGGATAGAGTTGTGCGCAGGAGGGTGGATGTGCTAGAAATGAGATGTTTGAGGACAATATGTGGTGTGAGGTGGTTTGATCGAGTCAGTAATATAAGGGTAAGAGAGATGTGTGGAAATAAAAAGAGTGTGGTTGAGAGAGCATTAGAGGGTGTTTTGAAATGGTTTGGTCACATGGATAGAGGGTGTTTTGAAATGGTTTGGTCACATGGAGAGAATGAGTGAGGAAAGATTGACAAAGAGGATATATGTGTCAGTGGTGGAAGGAATGAGAAGTGGGAGCCCAAATTGGAGGTGGAAAGATGGAGTGAAAAAGATTTTGAGTGATCGGGGCCTGAACATGCAGGAGGGTGAAAGGCGTGCGAGAAATAGAGTGAATTGGAACGTAGTGGTATACCAGAGTCGATGTGCTGTCAATGGATTGAACCAGGGCATGTGAAGCATCTGGGGTAAACCATGTAAAGTTCTGTGGGCCCTGGATGTGGAAAGGGAGCTGTGGTTTCAGTGCATTATTACATGACAGCTAGAGAATGAGTGTAAACGAATGTGGCCTTTGTTGTCTTTTCCTAGCACTACCTCGCACACATGAGGGGGGAGGGGTTGTTATTTCATGTGTGGCGAGGTGGCGATGAGAATGAATAAAGGCAGACAGGGTGAATTATATACATGTGTATATATGTATATGTCTGTGTGTGTATATATATGTATATGTTGAGATGTATAGGTATGTATATTTGCGTTTGTGGACGTGTATGTATATACATGTGTATGTGGGTGGGTTGGGCCATTCTTTCGTCTGTTTCCTTACGCTACCTCGCTAACATGGAAGACAGTGACAAAGCAAAATAGATAATAAATAAATATAGGGATAGGGGAGAAAGAATACTTCCCACGCATTCCTCATGTGTCGTAGAAGGCGACTAAAGGGGATGGGAGCGGGGGGCTGGAAACCCTCCCCTCCTTGTATTTTAGCTTTCTAAAAGGGGAAACAGAAGGAGTCACGCGGGGAGTGCTCATCCTCCTCGAAGGCTCAGATTGGGGTGTCTAAATGTGTGTGGATGTAACCAAAATGTGAAAAAAGGAGAGATACATGTTTGAGAAAGGAACCTGGATGTTTTGGCTCTGAGTGAAACGATGCTCAAAGGTAAAGGGGAAGAGTGGTTTGGGAATGTCTCGGGAGTAAAGTTAGGGGTTACTGAGAGGACAAGAGCAAGGGAAAGAGTAGCACTACTCATGAAACAGGAGTGGTGGGAGTACGTGATAGAGTGTAAGAAAGTAAACTCTCGATTGATATGGGTAAAACTGAAAGTGGATGGAGATAGATGGGTGATTATTGGTGCATATGCACTTGGTCATGAGAAGAAAGATCATGAGAGGCAAATGTTTTGGGAGCAGCTGAGTGAGTGTGTTAGTAGTTTTGATGCACGAGACCAGGTTATAGTAATGGGTGATTTGAATGCAAAGGTGAGTAATGTGGCAGTTGAGGGAATAATTGGTGTACATGGGGTGTTCAGTGTTGTAAATGGAAATGGTGAAGAGCTTGTAGATTTATGTGCTGAAAAAGGACTGGTGATTGGGAATACCTGGTTTAAAAAAAAAAGAGACATACTTAAGTATATGTATGTAAGTAGGAGAGATGGCCAGAGACCGTTATTGGATTACGTGTTAATTGATAGGCACACGAAAGAGAGACTTTTGGATGTTAATGTGCTGAGCGGTGCAACTGGAGGGATGTCTGCTCATTATCTTGTGGAGGCGAAGGTGAAGATTTGTAAAGGTTTTCAGAAAAGAAGAGAGAATATTGGTGTGGAAAGAGTGGTGAGAGTAAGTGAACTTGGGAAGGAGACTTGTGTGAGGAAGTACCAGGAGAGACTGAGTACAGATTGGAAAAAGGTGAGAACAAAGGATGTAAGGGGAGTGGTGGAGGAATGGGATGTATTCAGGGAAGCAGTGATATCTTGCCCAAATTATGCTTGTGGCATGAGAAGCGTGGGAAGTGGGAAGATTAGAAAGGGTAGTGAGTGATGGGATGAAGAAGTAAGAATATTAGTGAAAGAGAAGAGAGAGGCATTTGGACGATTTTTGCAAGGAAATAATGCAAATGAGTGGGAGATATATAAAAGAAAGAGGCAGGAAGTCAAGAGAAGGGTGCAAGAGGTGAAAAAGAGGGCAAATGAGAGTTGGGGTGAGAGAGTATCATCAAATTTTAGGGAGAATAAAAAGATGTTTTGGAAGGTGGTAAATAAAGTGCATAAGACAAGGGAACAAATGGGAACTTAAGTGAAGAGGGCAAGTGGGGAAGTGATAAAAAGTAGTGGTGATGTGAGAAGGAGATGGAGTGAGTATTTTGAAGGTTTGTTGAAAGTGTTTGATGATAGAGTGGCAGATATAGGGTGTTTTGGTCGATGTGGTGTGCAAAGTCAGAGGCTTAGTAAAAATGATTGGGTAAACAGAGAAGAGGTAGTAAAAGCTTTGCGTCAGATGAAAGCCGGTAAGGCAGCGGGTTTAGATGGTATTGCAGTGGAATTTGTTAAAAAAGGGGGGTGACTGTATTGTTCACTGGTTGGTAAGGTTATTTAATATATGTATGACTCATGGTTAGGTGCCTGTGGATTGGCGGAATGCTTGCATAGTGCCATTGCACAAAGGCAAAGGGGATAAAAGTGAGTGCTCAAATTACAGAAGTATAAGTTTGTGGAGTATTCCTGGGAAATTATATGGGAGGGTATTGATTGAGGGGGTGAAGGTATGTACAGAGCATCAGATTGGGGAAGAGCAGTGTGGTTTCAGAAGTGGTAGAGGATGTGTGGATCAGGTGTTTGCTTTGAAGAATGTATGTGAGAAATACTTAGAAAAGCAAATGGATTTGTATGTAGCATTTATGGATCTAGAGAAGGCATATGATAGAGTTGATAGAGATGCTCTGTGGAAGGTACTAAGAATATATGGTGTGGGAGGCAAGTTGTGAGAAGCAGTGAAAAGTTTTTATCGAGGATGTAAGGCATGTGTACGTGTAGGAAGAGAGGAAAGTGATTGGTTCTCAGTGAATGTAGGTTTGCGGCAGGGGTGTGTGATGTCTCCATGGTTGTTTAATTTGTTTATGGATGGGGTTGTTAGGGAGGTGAATGCAAGAGTTTTGGAAAGAGGGGCAAGTATGCAGTCTGTTGGGGATGAGAAAGCTTGGGAAGTGAGTCAGTTGTTGTTCGCTGATGATACAGCGCTGGTGGCTGATTCATGTGAGAAACTGCAGGAGCTGGTGACTGAGTTTGGTAAAGTGTGTGAAAGAAGAAAGTTAAGAGTAAATGTGAATAAGAGCATGGTTATTAGGTACAGTAGGGTTGAGGGTCAAGTCAATTGGGAGGTAAGTTTGAATGGAGAAACACTGGAGGAAGTAAAGTGTTTTAGATATCTGGGAGTGGATCTGGCAGCGAATGGAACCATGGAAGTGGAAGTGAATCATAGGGTGGGGTAGGGGGCGAAAATCCTGGGAGCCTTGAAGAATGTCTGGAAGTCGAGAACATTATCTCGGAAAGCAAAAATGGGTATGTTTGAAGGAGTAGTGGTTCCAACAATGTTGTATGGTTGCGAGGCGTGGGCTATGGATAGAGTTGTGCGCAAGAGGGTGGATGTGCTGGAAATGAGATGTTTGAGGACAATATGTGGTGTGAGGTGGTTTGATCGAGTAAGTAATGTAAGGGTAAGAGAGATGTGTGGAAATAAGAAGAGCATGGTTGAGAGAGCAGAAGAGGGTGGTTTGAAATGGTTTGGGCACATGGAGAGAATGAGTGAGGAAAGATTGACCAAGAGGATATATGTGTCGGAGGTGGAGGGAATGAGGAGAAGTGGGAGACCAAATTGGAGGTGGAAAGATGGAGTGAAAAAGATTTTGAGTGATCGGGGCCTGAACATGCAGGAAGGTGAAAGGTGGGCAAGGAATAGAGTGAATTGGATCGATGTGGTATGGTGGGGTCGACGAGCTGTCAATGGATTGAATCAGGGCATGTGAAGCGTCTGGGGTAAACCATGGAAAGTTCTGTGGGGCCTTGATGTGGAAAGGGAGCTGTGGTTTCGGGCATTATTGCATGACAGCTAGAGACTGAGTGTGAATGAATGGGGCCTTTGTTTTCTTTTCCTAGCGCTACCTCACACACATGAGGGGGGAGGGGGATGTTATTCCATGTGTGGCGAGGTGGCGATGGGAATGAATAAAGGCAGACAGTGTGAATTGTGTGCATGTGTATATATATGTATATGTATGTGTGTGTATATATATGTGTACATTGAGATGTATGGGTATGTACATTTGCGTGTGTGGACGTGTACGTATATACTTGTGTATGGGGGTGGGTTGGGCCATCTCTTTCGTCTATTTCCTTGCGCTACCTCGCAAAGGCGGGAGACAGCGACAAAGCAAAATAATAATGATAATAATTTCATAGGAATACTCAACAAACTTATACCTCTGTAATTTGAGCACTCACCTTTGTCCCCTTTGCCTTTGTACAATGGCACTATGCAAGCATTCCGCCAATCCTCAGGCACCTCACCATGAATCATACATACATTAAATAACCTTACCAACCAGTCAACAATACAGTCACCCCCTTTTTTAATAAATTCTACTGCAATGCCATCCAAACCCACTGCCTTGCCAGTTTTCATCTTCCGCAAAGCTTTTACTACCTTTACTGTGTTTACCAAATCATCCTCCCTAACCCTCTCACTTTGCACACCACCTTGACCAAAACACCCTATATCTGCCACTCTATCATCAAACACATTCAACAAACCTTCAAAATACTCACTGCATCTCCTCACATTACCAGTACTTGTTATCACCTCCTCATTAGCCCCCTTCACTGAAGTTCCCATTTGATCCCTTGTCTTACGCACTTTATTTACCTCCTTCCAAAACATCTTTTTATTCTCCCTAAAATTTAATGATACACTCTCACCCCAACTCTCATTTCACCTCTTGCACCTTTCTCTTGACCTCCTACCTCTTTCTTTTATACATCTCCCACTCATTTGCATTATTAATATTTATATATTATATATAAATATTTATATATAGATTTATATATTTATTCCTATGAGTCCACGGGGAAAATGAAACACGAAAAGTCTTCGTGTTTCATTTTCCCCTTGGACTCATAGGATTATATATTTATGTAAATTTATATAAATTTATATATAGATTTATATACAAGTTTATATATAAATATTTATATATCATTTATATATTTATACATATATATTTATATTTGATGATGCAGTGGCAGATATAGGGTGTTTTGGTCGAGGTGATGTGCAAAGTGAGAGGGTTAGAGAGAATGATTTGGTAAACAGAGAAGAGTTAGTAAAAGCTTAGCAGAAGATGAAAGCTGGCAAGGCGGTGGATTTGGATGTCATGTATAATGCACCGAAAACCGCAGCTCCCTTTCCACATCCAGGTCCCACAGAACTTTCCATGGTTTACCCCAGAAGCTTCTTATGCCTTGCTTCAATCCATTGACAGCACGTCAACCCCGGTATACCACATCGTTCCAATTCACTCTATTCCTTGCACGTGTTTTACCCTCCTGCATGTTCAGGTCCTGATCACTCAAAATCTTTTTCACTCCATCTTTCCACTTCCAGTATGGTCTCCCACTTCTAGTTCCCTCCACCTCTGACACATATATCCTCTTGGTCAATCTTTCCTCACTCATTCTCTCCATGTGACCAAACCATTTCAGAACACCCTCTTCTGCTGTCTCAACCACATTCTTTTTATTACCACACATCTCTCTTATCCTTTCATTACTTACTCGTTCAAACCACCTCACACCACATATTGTCCTCAAACATCTAATTTCCAGCACATCCACCCTCCTCCACACAACTCTCTCTATAGCCCACGCCTCGCAACCATATAATATTGTCGGAACCACTATTCCTTCAGACATACCCATTTTTGCTTTACGAGATAACATTCTCGCCTTCCACACATTTTTCATCGCTCTCAGAACTTTCGCCCCCTCTCCCACCCTATGACTCACTTCCACTTCCATGGTTCCATCCACTGCCAAATCCACTCCCAGATATCTAAAACACTTCACTTCCTCCAGTGTTTCTCTATTCAAATGTACCTCCCAATTGACTTGTCCCTCAACCCTACTGTACGTAATATCCTTGCTCTTCTTCACATTTACTCTCAGCTTTCTTCTCTCACACACTTTACCAAACTCAGTCACCAGCTTCTGCAGTTTCTCACCTGAATCAGCCTCCAGCGCTGTATCATCAACGAACAGCAACTGACTCACTTCCCAAGCTCTCTCATCCACAACAGATTGCATACTTGCCCCTCTCTCCAAAACTCTTGCATTCACCTCCCTAACAACCCCATCCATAAACAAATTAAACAACCATGGAGACATCACACACCCCTGCCACAAACCGACATCACTGAGAACCAATCATTTTCCCCTCTTCCTACTCTTACATATGCCTTACATCATCGATAAAATCTTTTGTACTGCTTCTAGCAACTTACCTCCCACATCATATACTCGTAATATCTTCCACAGAGCATCTCTATCATATGCCTTCTCCAGATCCATAAATGCTACATACAAATCCATTTGCTTTTCTAAGTATTTCTCACATACATTCTTCAAAGCAAACACCTGATCCACACATCCTCTACCACTTCTGAAAGCACACTGCTCTCCCCCAATCTGTTGCTCTGTACATGCCTTCACCCTCTCAGTCAATACCCTCCCATATATGAGTGTGTTGGCAGCTTTGATGCACGAGACTATGTTATAGTGATGGGCAATTGGAATGCAAAGGTGAGTAATGTGGCAGTTGGGGGTATAATTGGTATACATGGGTTGTTCAGTATTGTAAATGGAAATGGTGAAGAGCTTGTAGATTTGTGTGCTTAAAAAGGACTAGTGATTGGGAATACCTGGTTTAAAGAGAGATATACATAAGTATGTAAGTAGGAGAGATGGCCAGAGAGCGTTATTGGATTATTATGTGTTAATTTTTAGGCGCATGAAAGAGAGACTTTTGGATGTTAATGTGCTGAGAGGTGCAACTGGAGGGATGTCTGATCATCATCTTGTGGAGGCAAAGGTGAAGATATGTAGAGATTTTCAGAAAAGAGGAGAGAATGGGGTGAAGAGAGTGGTAAGAGTAAGTGAACTTGGAAAGGAGAGTTGTGTGAGGAACTACCAGGAGAGATTGAGTGCAGAATGGAAAAAGGTGAGAACAATTGACGTAATAGGAGTGGGGGAGGAATGGGATGTATTTAGGGAAGCAGTGATGGCTGGTGCAAAAGATGCCTGTGTCATGAGAAAAGTGGGAGGTGGTCAGATTACAAAGGGTAGTGATTGGTGGGATGAATAAGTAAGATTATTAGTGAAAGAGAAGAGAGAGGCATTTGGCTGATTTATGCAGAGAAATAGTGCAGATCAGTGGGAGATGTATAAAAGAAAGAGGCAAGAGGTCAGAAGAAAGGTGCAAGAGGTGAAAAAGAGGGCAAATGAGAATTGGGATGAGAGAGCATCGTTAAATTTTAGGGAGAATAAGATGTTTTGGAAGGAGGTTAATAAAGTGCATAAGACAAGAGAACAAATGGAATATCGGTGAAGGGGGCAAATGGGTAGGTAGTAACAAGTAGTGGTGATGTGAGAAGGAGATGGAGTGAGTATTGTGAAGGTTTGCTGAATGTGTTAGGTGATAGAGTGGCACATATAGGGTGTTTTGGTTGAGGTGGTGTGTGAAGTGAGAGGGTCATGGAGATTGATTTCGTAAACAGAGAAGAGGTTGTGGAAGATAAGAGCCAGCAAGGCAGCGGGTTTGGATAGTATTGCTGTGGGGGAGACTGTGTTGTTGACTGGTTGGTGAGGATATTCATTGTATGTATGGTTCATGGAAGTGCCTGAGGATTGGCAGAATGCTTGCATAGTGCCATTGTAAAAAGGCAGAGGGATAAAGGTGAGTATTCAAATTACAGAGGTATAAGTTTGTTGAGTATTCCATAAGTTTGTTGAGTATTCCTGGGAAATTATATGGGAGATCATTGATAGAGAGGGTGAAGGCATGTACAGAGCGTCAGATTGGGGAAGATCAGTGTGGTTTCAGAAGTGGTAGAGGATGTGTGGATCAGGTGTTTGCTTTGAAGAATGTATGGGAAAAATACTTAGAAAAACAGATGGATTTTTTTGTAGCGTTTATGGATCTGGAGAAGGCATATGATAGAGTTGATAGAGATGCTTTGTGGAAGGTAGTAAGAGTATATGGTGTGGGAAGTAAGTTGCAAGAAGCAGTGAAAAGTCTTTATCAAGGATTTAAGGCATGTGTACGGGTAGGAAGAGAGGAAAGTGATTGGTTCCTAGTGAATGTCATTTTGCGGCAGGTGTGCATGATGTCTCCATGGTTGTTTAATTTGTTTATGGATGGGGTTGTTAGGGAGGTGAATGCAAGAGTTTTGGAGAGAGGAGCAAGTATGCAGCCTGTTGTGGATGAGAGGGCTTGGGAAGTGAATCACTTGTTGTTCTCTGATGATACAGCACTGGTGGCTGACTTGTGTGAGAAACTACAGAAGTTGGTGACTGAGTTTGGTAAAGTGTGTGAAGGAAGAAAGCTGAGAGTAAATGTGAATAAGAGCAAGGTTATTAGGTACAGTAGGGTTGAGGGACAAGTCAATTGGGAGGTAAGTTTGAATGGAGAAATACTGGAGGAAGTAAAGTGTTTTAGAAATCTGGGAGCAGATTTAGTAGCGGATGGAACCATGGAAGCGGAAGCAAGTCACAGGGTGGGGAGGGGGCGAAGGTTCTGGGAGCGTTGAAGAATGTGTGGAAGGCAAGGATGTTATCTCGGAAAGCAAAAATGATCATGTTTGAATGAATAGTGGTTCCAACAATGTTATATGGTTGTGAGGGAAGGGCTATAGATATGGTTGTGCGGAGGAGGGTGGATGTGTTGGAAATGAAATGTTTGAGGATAATATGTGTTGTGAGGTGGTTTGGTCAAGTAAGTAATGAAAGGGTAAGAGAGATGTGTGGTGATAAAATGAGTGTGGTTGAGAGAGCAGAAGAGGGTGTATTGAAATGGTTTGGTCAACATGGAGAGAATGAGTGACGAAAGATTGACAAAGAGGATACATGCATCAGAGGTGGAGGGAACGAGGAGAAGTGGGAGACCAAATTGGAGGTGGAAGGATGGAGTGAAAAAGATTTTGAGCGATCGGGGCCTGAACATACAGAACAGTGAAAGGTTGCAAGGAATAGAGTGCATTGGAATGATATGGTATACCCAGTCGACGTGCTGTCAATGGATTGAATCAGGGCATGTGAAGCGTATGGGGTAAACCATGGAAAGTTTTATGGGGCCTGGATGTGGAAAGGGAATTATACATGACAGCTAGAGACTGAGTGTGAACGAATGTGGCCTTTGTTGTCTTTTCCTAGCGCTACCTTGCACACATGTGGGGCGAGGGGGGGCGGGGAGTGTCATTTCATGTTTGGCGGGGTGGCGGCAGGAATGGATGAATGCAGCATGTATAGATATGTACATGTGTATACATGTGTATGTCTCTGTATGTATATGTATGTATATGTTGAAATGTATAGGTATGTATATTTGCGTGTGTGGACGTATGTATATACATGTGTATGGGGGTGGGTTGGGCCATTTCTTTCGTCTGTTTCCTTGCGCTACCTCGCAAACGCGGGAGACAGCGACAAAGCAAAAAAAAAAAAAAAAAATTATTTATTCATTATATATATATATATATATATATATATATATATATATATATATATATATATATATATATGTTCTGGAAGGAGGTAAATAAAGTGCGTAAGACAAGGGAGCAAATGGGAACTTCAGTGAAGGGCGCAAATGGGGAGGTGATAACAAGTAGTGGTGATGTGAGAAGGAGATGGAGTGAGTATTTGAAGGTTTGTTGAATGTGTTTGATGATAGAGTGGCAGATATAGGGTCTTTTGGTCGAGGTGGTGTGCAAAGTGAGAGGGTTAGGGAAAATGATTTGGTAAACAGAGAAGAGGTAGTGAAAGCTTTGCGGAAGATGAAAGCCGGCAAGGCAGCAGGTTTGGATGGTATTGCAGTGGAATTTATAAAAAAAAGGGGGTGACTGTATTGTTGACTGGTTGGTAAGGTTATTTAATGTATGTATGACTCATGGTGAGGTGCCTGAGGATTGGTGGAATGCGTGCATAGTGCCATTGTACAAAGGCAAAGGAGATAAGAGTGAGTGCTCAAATTACAGAGGTATAAGTTTGTTGAGTATTCCTGGTAAATTATATGGGAGGGTATTGATTGAGAGGGTGAAGGCATGCACAGAGCATCAGATTGGGGAAGAGCAGTGTGGTTTCAGAAGTGGTAGAGGATGTGTGGATCAGGTGTTTGCTTTGAAGAATGTATGTGAGAAATACTTAGAAAAGCAAATGGATTTGTATGTAGCATTTATGGATCTGGAGAAGGCATATGATAGAGTTGATAGAGATGCTCTGTGGAAGGTATTAAGAATATATGGTGTGGGAGGAAAGTTGTTAGAAGCAGTGAAAAGTTTTTATCGAGGATGTAAGGCATGTGTACGTGTAGGAAGAGAGGAAAGTGATTGGTTCTCAGTGAATGTAGGTTTGCGGCAGGGGTGTGTGATGTCTCCATGGTTGTTTAATTTGTTTATGGATGGGGTTGTTAGGGAGGTAAATGCAAGAGTTTTGGAAAGAGGGGCAAGTATGAAGTCTGTTGGGGATGAGAGAGCTTGGGAAGTGAGTCAGTTGTTGTTCGCTGATGATACAGCGCTGGTGGCTGATTCATGTGAGAAACTGCAGAAGCTGGTGACTGAGTTTGGTAAAGTGTGTGGAAGAAGAAAGTTAAGAGTAAATGTGAATAAGAGCAAGGTTATTAGGTACAGTAGGGTTGAGGGTCAAGTCAATTGGGAGGTGAGTTTGAATGGAGAAAAGCTGGAGGAAGTGAAGTGTTTTAGATATCTGGGAGTGGATCTGGCAGCGGATGGAACCATGGAAGCGGAAGTGGATCATAGGGTGGGGGAGGGGGCGAAAATTCTGGGGGCCTTGAAGAATGTGTGGAAGTCGAGAACATTATCTCGGAAAGCAAAAATGGGTATGTTTGAAGGAATAGTGGTTCCAATAATGTTGTATGGTTGCGAGGCGTGGGCTATGGATAGAGTTGTGCGCAGGAGGATGGATGTGCTGGAAATGAGATGTTTGAGGACAATGAGTGGTGTGAGGTGGTTTGATCGAGTGAGTAACGTAAGGGTAAGAGAGATGTGTGGAAATAAAAAGAGCGTGGTTGAGAGAGCAGAAGAGGGTGTTTTGAAGTGGTTTGGGCACATGGAGAGAATGAGTGAGGAAAGATTGACCAAGAGGATATATGTGTCGGAGGTGGAGGGAACGAGGAGAAGAGGGAGACCAAATTGGAGGTGGAAAGATGGAGTGAAAAAGATTTTGTGTGATCGGGGCCTGAACATGCAGGAGGGTGAAAGGAGGGCATGGAATAGAGTGAATTGGAGCGATGTGGTATACCAGGGTTGACGTGCTGTCAGTGGATTGAATCAGGGCATGTGAAGCGTCTGGGGTAAACCATGGAAAGCTGTGTAGGTGTGTATATTTGCGTGTGTGGACGTATGTATATACATGTGTATGGGGGGGGGGTTGGGCCATTTCTTTCATCTGTTTCCTTGCGCTACCTCGCAAACGTGGGAGACAGCGACAAAGTATAATAAAATATAAATAAATGTGTGTGTGTGTGTGTGTGTGTGTGTATGTTTAACAACTGGATCTTTCTTCGTCTCTTTCTTGGCCCTGCCTCACTAATATAGGAAATGGCAATCATGTATTATTATTATGTTATTATACTTGATTGCCGTTTCCCATGTCAGTAAGATAGCGTCAGGAAACATACGAAGAATGGCCCATCCACTTATATACACACATATATACATAAATGCCCATACGCACACATATAAATACATATACATTTCAACACATACATATACATACATGCAAGTACACAGACATATACATAGATACACATGTACATATTCATGCTTGATTGCCTTCACCCATTCCTGGCACTAACTCGCCCTACAGGAAACAGCATTGTTATCCTCTGCTTCAGTGAGGTAGTGCCAGGAAAATAGACAAATAAGGCCACATTCGTTCGCACTCAGTCTCTAGTTGCCATGATGTATAATGCACCAAAACCACAGCTCCCTACCCACATCCAGGCCTCACAGACCTTTCCATGGTTTACCCCAGACATTTCCCATATCCTAGTTCAGTCCATTGATGGCACATCAACACCATTATACCAATTCATTCCAATTCACTCCATATATATACATATATATTCCATACTTGACTGCTGTTTCCTGCTTGAGCAAAGATGAGAGTAAATGTGAATAAAAGGAAGGTTGTTTGGTTTAGTAAGGAAGAGGGACAGGTTAGTTGGGATTTGAATTTGAATGGAGATAATTTGGAGGAAGCGAAGTGTTGTAGATACCTGGAAGTGGAGGTGTTGGGAAATGCAGTGGTTGTTGGGATTGGTGAGGGAGGTCAAAGGCTTTGGCAGCATTAAAGAATGTGTGAAAAGAATGTTCATTATCAGGGAGGGCAAATTGGTCATGTTTAGATGTATAGTAATCCCAACAGTGCTGTATGGATCTAAAGCTTGGGCTATAGATGAGAATATGTTAAGGAGGGTAGATCAGATATTTCCATTGAAGAATGTGTGTGAGAAGTACTTCAAGAAAAAGAAGGATTTGTATGTGGCATTTACAGATCTGGAGAAAGGACTCTACAGAGTTGAGAGATGTTTTGTGGTAGGTCTTACAAATATATGGTATGTTATTAGTAATTGTGATTGATGGGGAGAGAGCTTTACACTCGTGTTGCCCTATCTTCTTAAACTTGAGTGCATGTGCATGTTTGGTGGGGGAGTCATTTGTTGTTTGCCAATAATACATGCAGTGTTGCTAATGGATCAGTTAGAAAATTGTAGAAACTGATGTCTGATTGTAGGAGGGTGTGCAAGAGGTGAAAGATGAGAGTAAATGTAAATTAAAGCAGAGTTATTAGAGATCTTGGGGGAAGTAGAGTGTTTTAGATGATTTGGAGTGGATTTAGCAACAAATGGATCCCTGGGAGGTAAATTGAACCATGGGGTGGGTGAGGGGGCAAAGCTCTTGGCCATTTTGAGGAATGTGTGGAAAGAGAGGTTACAGTCTTTATGGGGTAAGATGGGTATGTTTGATGGTATAGTAGTTCTGTCATTGCTGTATGGATGAAATGCATAGGCCTTAACAAAAAATATGGATAGGATGAATGTGTTTGAAATTAGATGTTTGATGACAAAATTTGATGTGAGGGGTGTTGATCAAATAAGAAATGATAGGGTAGGGAAGAGATGTGGCAGCAAGAACAGAATATATGAGAGCACTGAGGAGGCTTTGCAGAAATAGTTTGGACGTATGGAGAGAATGAGGGAGGAAAGGATGACTGAGAGAGTATACATGTCAGAAAAGGATGGAAGAAGGAAAAGGAGGAAACTTAGTAGATGGAAGGATGAAGTGGAAGATGCTTTGAAGGCTCAAGGCCTGAATATACAGGATGATGTGAGACATGTGAGGGCTAGAACAAATTTGATCACTGGGGGTTACAGGGAATGATGTGCTGCCACTGGGTTGAACTACGGCATTTGAAGTGACCTGGGGGCAACCGCAGAATGGTTTGTGGGGCTTGGTTTTGGATGGGAGCTCTGGTTTCAGTGAAAGCCAGAGACTAGATCTGAGTGAATGAAACCATTTCTTTGTCTGTTCCTTGCCCTACCTTGCTGACAAGGGAATGGCAAACATGTATAAAAAGAAAAAAAAAATCTTTGATAGCACTGGGCTGCACCAATACATCAAAACAAACAAGATGGCTCTCAGGCAGGCACCAAGAGCATCCTAATTTGTGACTGGTGAGATTATCAACTACACTAGCTCGCTCAGAATCTTGCAAGTGATCAGAAACTTTGAACATATTTTGAGTAGAATTCTTATCAGGATGCTGTATTATCGGCTTAAGATAATTTAGTACACCAAGATTTGTCATTGAAAACGTTTTGTAGAATTTTGTAGTATTTATTTTATTATACCTGATCGCTGTCTTCTTTGTCAGTGAGGTAGTGCCAGGAAACAGACAAAGAATGGCATTTCCCACTTATATATGCATAAATGCCCATATATGCACATACACATACATATACCTATCAACATATACACATATACTTACATTTACATACACATATCAAACACATATACACATGTATGTGTTCATACTTGCTTACCTTCATCCATGCCTGACGTCACCCCACCCCATAGGAAACAGCATCGTTACCCCTTGCTTCAGCAAGGTAGCACCAGGGAAACAGACAAAAATGGCCACATTTGTTCACTCTCAGTCTCTATCTGTATATGTAATGCACAGAAACCACAGCTCCCTATCCACATCCAGGCCTCACAGACCTTTCCATGGTTTAACCCAGTTGTTTCACATGCCCTGGTTCAGCCCACTGACAGCACATCGACCCTAGTATACCACATCGTTCCAATTCACTCTATTCTTTGCACGTCTCTCACCCTCCTGTATGTTCAGGCCCCGATCGCTTGCAATCTCTTTCACTCCATCTTTCCACCTCCAGTTTGGTCTCCTACTTCTCCTTGTTCCCTCCACTTCTGACACATGTATCCTCTTTGTCAATCTTTCCTCACTCATTCTCTCCATATGTTCAAACCATTTCAACACACTCTCTTCTGCCTCTCAACCACACTCCTTTTATTTCTACACATCTCTCTTACCCTTTCATTACTTACTCTATTAAACCACCTAACACCTTTCATTTCCAGTACATCCACCTTCCTTAGTACAACCCTAGCTATAGCCCATGCCTTGCAACCAATACAACATTGTTGGAACTACTTTGCCTTCAGACATACCCATTTTTGCTTTCCGAGATAATGTACTCTCCCTCCACACATTCTTCATAGCTACCAAAACCTTTGCTCCCTCCTCCACCCTGTGACTCACTTCCACTTCCATGGTTCCATTTGCTGCCAAGCCCACTCTCAGATATCTGAAACACTTCACTTCCTCCAATTTTTCTCCATTCAAAGTTACATCCTAATTAGCCTGTCCCTCAACCTTACTGAACCGTAATAACCTTGCTGTTATTCACAGTTACTGTCAACTTTCTCCTTCACACACTTTTCCAAACTCACTCACCAACTTCTACAGTTTCTCACTCAAATCAGCCATCAAAACTGTATCATCAGTGAAGAACAACCGACTCACTTCCCTGGCCCTCTCATCCCCAATGAAATGGGTGTCTGTGGGAAAATTGTGCCTCGATTCACATGTTTTGGGTTTGAGAAAGGCTTTTCATGGACAGAACCCTTTCATGAATTTGGGTCTATCTGTATTTACTTGTGCATCTTGGAACCTTGCAACCCCTCTCAGCAAGGTATATCTCTGCATAGATTGAGAAAATTCATTCTTTTTTCTAGGACTTTATGCTAAAACACATGGTGTTAGGAAGGTTTCACCTACCTTAACCTTCCTCAGAATCCTTTAGTTGGAGGAAATCAAGAAAAGGTGCCTTTGACCTTCATATGTCACCTTCATTGAGTAGTACTGCAGTTTAAATATTGCAAATCTAATGCTTGTGGTTGTGGGTATTCCTTTCAAGAGAGAGTTTCCTATGTGCTTGCAAATCACCTTTGAATTTATTGATATTTACTTTTGGGTTTAGTCTCATCTAAAAGTTCCCTTAACCCTCCTCTTTCACATGTGTATGCTCTCATGCTTGTGAGACGGACCACTGGGGAGAAATGTGTAGGTTTTGAAAGTGGAAAAAATGCATAGATGAGAAATGTAAGTTTTGAAGATGGAAAAAACTGTAGAGGAGAGAACCATGGGTTTTGAAAATGGAAACCTTTTGTCTTTAAGATGTCCCAGAGTGTTTTTTTAATTTCTCGTTTGTTTTCCATGCCTTACTTTTATCCCTTTTTAAGAAAATCTTTTCTTTGTACCATCTTTGACAGCTTTTGGGTTGATGCCTGTATGCTGCTGATTCTGAGCTGCTAGTGGCTAGCACTAAGTGGATCAATGACATTATTGTGATCTTTGATTGGCCAAAGGTGTGCTTAAAACAAGTGAGCAACCACAGTCTTGGTTGTGTGGTTAGTGAAAGATGGGGAAGACTTGTCCCTTCTCACTAGAAATACTGAGGATTGGTTAACCTTAATCATGATTTTATATAGGATATCTTAGATAATATGTCATATTCAGTTTTTCAGTTTTCAAAACCTACATCTTTTTATGTCTCATATGTTTGTTTTAGTATTTCTATTGGAGATTTTTATACTTTTGTTGTTGAAATTCTTAAGCTTTGTGCTGATTGTTTCATGGTGAGTTTGCTCTGGCAGTGCATGTTTTTGCTGCAATGGTAGTCCCCATCTTAAAGCCAAACTACTCTAGTAATTTGTATAACTAATGAAATTAAAAGAATGTCTTCCCAGGTTTATATAATTTTCAGAACATGTTTTGGGGAATAATGCAAGAACAGTGCAGTGAGTTAAATAAGCAAGATCAAATGAGGATTGAGGGTCCTCACCTGACCAACCCATGCCAGATTCCTCTAATTAGGTTTTACACCTGACCTTCCAGTACCTTAGTAACATGACCTCACATGTGAGGTCATGGGGTGTAGGTTTAGAATGGTTCTGCTATCAGACATTCAAATTGTATGCCATTTGATTTCTTAAAGAGTTCAGAATCCATAATGTCTATCAGTACCAGTAATTGTTGTTTCATGTTTCTCATTTAAGGCACTCATCTTCCTTTCTCTTACTTTCTATTCTTTCCAACATCATTTTTCAACTTGTGTCTACTTCCTAAGCCAGTATCTTTTTCATACATTGTTATTAAATGATGATTGCTTTTCTTAGGGTGTTGTTAAAACAGTATCCAGAATTCTTCAGTTGTTGCTATTGGACCCTTAGAATGCAAGATATGGAAATATAAATGGAATGTTTAAGAAGAAAGCTATAGATTTCAGAGACTGAAGTCCTAAATTGGAATGATTTTATGTTTTCCAGTGGCCTGGTGGGGGTGACATGGCCAGGCGGCTGACCCTTGGAGAAGGCTTTGGTGGTGAGGGCAGTCAGGACATGACTTCTCTGCCCTTGGGTCAGCCCGGTACGCAGGCACACCAGCTGGTGAGTGTTGTCTTCATTTTTAACAAGAAGTGGCTATTTAGGGGAAGAGAATTGTATTAATTTCATTTCTATCTTGCAGTAAGATTTATGTATATACTAAGAATTAAAGTTGATGTATTTTTTGTGAGAATTAAGTAAATGTTTAGTGAATTACAGGTATGAGGGATGAAATTCAGTAAGGTTGGTAGCAGGAAAGTACATACTGGATACTGAGGTATTTGAAGAAGAGTCAGAAGTGCCTTTAATCCCCTAATGAATGCGAAAACTTGATTATGGAATGTGTAAAAGGCTTATATGAAGAAGTGATTATTCTAGCTTTGCAGTTTCAGAAATGGAACTGGTGGTTTTTAGAGCAGGGGTTGGGAAAAAAAATTAAAGCATTAATAGATAGTATGAGAAATGTTATATTACTTAAGAGAGGTAAAGAGGGAAGTATATAAAGAGTGGAAGTATATGAAGTCAGGAATTATATTCTGGAGCTTCAAAGAATACATGCATAGATATATTTGGCAAGCTGTTCAAAGTGATGATTTACCGATTACAAGTTAGAGTGGAAAGTCATATATAGATCACACAAGGGTTGGATAGATTAGGTGAATATGTTTATAACAATGAAATGGCAAGCATGGTTCAAACATTCCACCACACAGTATGGAAAAAATTAGTAAGTAAATGAAATAGAAAAATAAGAAAAATCCTCTATGAAATGATAGATTAGCATCCAAAGGTACTGATCATGAGGTAACGCCAGGAAACAGACCTAGAAAGACCCATCCACTCTCAGATATGTACACATATACACACATACATGCACTTGTATTCATTTATATTTATTATGCTTCCCATGTATTCCCTTCATGTCATACAAGGCGACTAAAGGGGATGGGACTGGGTGGCTAGAAACGCTCCCCATCTTGTAGGTAAATTTCTAAAAGGAGAAAGTTGAGAGTAAATGTGAATAAGAGCAAGATTATTAGGTTCAGTAAGGTTAAGGGACAAGTTGATTGGGATGTAACTGTGAATGGAGCTGTGGTTTCGGTGCATTACACATGACAGCTAGAGACTTGAGTATGAATGAATGTGGCCTTTGTTGTCTTTTCCTAGTGGTACCGTGTGTGCACAGGGGGGAGGGGGATGCTGTTTCATGTGTGGGGGGGTGGCGACGGGAATGAACGAAGACAGCAAGTATGAATTTGTGCATGTGTATATATGTATATGTCTTTGTATGTATATGTATGTATACATTGAAATGTATAGGTGTGTATATGTGCCTGTGTGAACGTGTATGTGGGTAGGTTGGGCCATTCTTTCGTCTGTTTCCTTGCGCTACCTCACTAACATGGGAGACAGCGACTAAGTATAATACATAGAAATAAAAAACTTTGAATGGAGAAAAATTGGAGGAAGTGAAGTGTTTTAGATATCTGGGAGTGGACTTAGCAGTAAATGGAACCAGAAAACTGGGGATGGGGAGAAAGAATACTTCCCACGCATTCCCCATGTGTCGTAGAAGGCGACTGAAAGGGGACGGAGCGGTGGGCTGGAAATCCTCCCCTCTCGCTTTTAATTTTCCAAAAGGAGGAAAAGAGAAGGAGGCCAAGTGAGGATTTTCCTCAAAGGCTCAGTCCTCTGTTCTTATCGCTACCTTGCCAACGCAGGAGATGGTGAATAGTATGAAAAAGAAAAAAAAAAAAAAAAAATATATATATATATATATATATATATATATATATATTTTTTTTTTTTTTTTCATACTATTCGCCATTTCCCGCGATAGCGAGGTAGCGTTAAGAACAGAGGACTGGGCCTTTGAGGGAATATCCTCAATTGGCCCTCTTCTCTGTTCCTTCTTTTGGGAAAAAAAAAAAAAATATATATATATATATATATATATATATATATATATATATATATATATATATATATATATATATATATATATATATATATATATATATATTTTTTTTTTTTTCTTTGCTTTGTCGCTGTCTCCCGCGTTTGCGAGGTAGCGCAAGGAAACAGACGAAAGAAATGGCCCAACCCACCCCCATACACATGTATATACATACGTCCACACACGCAAATATACATACCTACACAGCTTTCCATGGTTTACCCCAGACGCCTCACATGCCCTGATTCAATCCGCTGACAGCACGTCAACCCCGGTATACCACATCGCTCCAATTCACTCTATTCCTTGCCCTCCTTTCACCCTCCTGCATGTTCAGGCCCCGATCACACAAAATCTTTTTCACTCCATCTTTCCACCTCCAATTTGGTCTCCCTCTTCTCCTCGTTCCCTCCACCTCCGACACATATATCCTCTTCGTCAATCTTTCCTCACTCATTCTCTCCATGTGCCCAAACCATTTCAAAACACCCTCTTCTGCTCTCTCAACCACGCTCTTTTTATTTCCACACATCTCTCTTACCCTTACGTTACTTACTCGATCAAACCACCTCACGCCACACATTGTCCTCATACATCTCATTTCCAGCTCATCCAACCTCCTGCGCACAACTCTATCCATAGCCCACGCCTCACAACCATACAACATTGTTGGAACCACTATTCCTTCAAACATACCCATTTTTGCTTTCCGAGATAATGTTCTCGACTTCCACACATTCTTCAAGGCTCCCAGAATTTTCGCCCCCTCCCCCACCCTATGATCCACTTCCGCTTCCATGGTTCCATCCGGTGCCAGATCCACTCCCAGATATCTAAAACACTTCACTTCCTCCAGTTTTTCTCCATTCAAACTCACCTCCCAATTGACTTGACCCTCAACCCTACTGTACCTAATAACCTTGCTCTTATTCACATTTACTCTTAACTTTCTTTTTTCACACACTTTACCAAACTCAGTCACCAGCTTCTGCAGTTTCTCACATGAATCAGCCACCAGCACTGTATCATCAGCGAACAACAACTGACTCACTTCCCAAGCTCTCTCATCCCCAACAGACTTCATACTTGCCCCTCTTTCCAAAACTCTTGCATTCACCTCTCTAACAACCCCATCCATAAACAAATTAAACAACCATGGAGACATCACACACCCCTGCCGCAAACCTACATTCACTGAGAACCAATCACTTTCCTCTCTTCCTACACGTACACATGCCTTACACCCTCGATAAAAACTTTTCACTGCTTCTAACAACTTGCCTCCCACACCATATATTCTTAATACCTTCCACAGAGCATCTCTATCAACTCTATCATATGCCTTCTCCAGATCCATAAATGCTACATACAAATCCATTTGCTTTTCTAAGTATTTCTCACATACATTCTTCAAAGCAAACACCTGATCCACACATCCTCTACCACTTCTGAAACCACACTGCTCTTCCCCAATCTGATGCTCTGTACATGCCTTCACCCTCTCAATCAATATCCTCCCATATAATTTACCAGGAATACTCAACAAACTTATACCTCTGTAATTTGAGCACTCACTCTTATCCCCTTTGCCTTAGTACAATGGCACTATGCACGCATTCCGCCAATCCTCAGGCACCTCACCATGAGTCATACATACATTAAATAACCTTACCAACCAGTCAACAATACAGTCACCCCCTTTTTTAATAAATTCCACTGCAGTACCATCCAAACCTGCTGCCTTACCGGCTTTCATCTTCCGCAAAGCTTTTACTACCTCTTCTCTGTTTACCAAATCATTTTCCCTAACCCTCTCACTTTGCACACCACCTCGACCAAAACACCCTATATCTGCCACTCTATCATCAAACACATTCAACAAACCTTCAAAATACTCACTCCATCTCCTTCTCAAATCACCACTACTTGTTATCACCTCCCCATTTGCGCCCTTCACTGAAGTTCCCATTTGCTCCCTTGTCTTACGCACTTTATTTACCTCCTTCCAGAACATCTTTTTATTCTCCCTAAAATATTTTATTTATTTATTTATTTTGCTTTGTCGCTGTCTCCCGCGTTTGCGAGGTAGCGCAAGGAAACAGACGAAAGAAATGGCCCAACCCACCCCCATACACATGTATATACATACACATCCACACACGCAAATATACATACCTATACATCTCAATGTACACATATATATACACACACAGACACATACATATATACCCATGCACACAATTCACACTGTCTGCCTTTATTCATTCCCATCGCCACCTCGCCACACATGGAAATACCATCCCCCTCCCCCCTCATGTGTGCGAGGTAGCACTAGGAAAAGACAACAAAGGCCTCATTCGTTCACACTCAGTCTCTAGCTTTCAAGCAATAATGCCCGAAACCACAGCTCCTTTTCCACATCCAGGCCCCACAGAACTTTCCATGGTTTACCCCAGATGCTTCACATGCCCTGATTCAATCCACTGACAGCACGTCAACCCAGGTATACCACATCGATCCAATTCACTCTATTCCTTGCCCTCCTTTCACCCTCCTGCATGTTCTGGCCCCGATCACTCAAAATCTTTTTCACTCCATCTTTCCACCTCCAATTTGGTCTCCCACTTCTCCTCGTTCCCTCCACCTCTGACACATATATCCTCTTGGTCAATCTTTCCTCACTCATCCTCTCCATGTGCCCAAACCATTTCAAAACACCCTCTTATGCTCTCTCAAACCTCGCTCTTTTTTTTTTCCCCACACATCTCTCTTTCCCTTACATTACTTACTCGATTAAACACTCACACCACCAATTGGGAGGTGAGTTTGAATGGAGAAAATGGAGAAGTGAAGTGTTTTGATATCTGGGAGTGAATCTGGCACCGGATGGAACTTGGAAGCGGAAGTGGATAATAAGGTGGGGTGAAGGTGGGCGAAATTCTTGGAAGCCTTGAAGAATGTGTGGAAGTCGAGAACATTATCGGAAAGCAAAAAAGGGTATGTTTGAAGGAATTGTGGTTCAACAATGTTGTACGGTTGCAAGGCGTTGGGCAAAGGAATAGAGTTATTCTTGTGCGCAGGAAGGAAGGATGGATGTGCTGGAAATGAGATTTTTTGAGGACAATATGTGGTGTGAGGTGTATGCTCGAGTAAGTAACGTTAAGGGGTAAGAGAGATGTGTGGAATAAAAAGAACGTGTTGAGAGAGCCAGAAGAGGGTGTTTTGAAATGGTTCGGCACATGGAGAGAATGAGTGCAGGAAAGACTGACAAGAGAATATATTGTGTTGGAGGTGGAGGGGAAACGAGAGAAGAGGAGGACCAAATTGGAGGTGGAAAGATGGAGTAAAAAAAGATTTTGTGTACCGCGGGCCTGTACATGAGGAGGTGAAAGTGAGGGCTAGGAAATAGAGTGAACTTGGATCGACTGAGGTTTACCGGGGTTCGACGTGCTGAATGTCTGTGGATTGAATAAGGGCATGGTGAAACGGTTGGGTGTAAACAATGGAAAGCTGTGTAGGTATGTTTATTTGGTGTGTGTGGACGTTATGTATTTTCTGTGTATGGGGGTGGGTTGGGCCACATCTTCATCGGTTTCCTGGTACCCCCCCGCTACTCGCAAATGCGGGAGACAGTGACAAAGCAAAAAAAAAAAAAAAATATTATATATATATATATATATATATATATATATAATAAAATAAAAATATATTATATATATATTTTTTTTTCTACTTTGTCGCTGTCTCCGGCAATTTGCGAGGATAGCGAAAGGAAACAGAACGAAAGAATGGTCCAACCCACCCCCCTACCACAAGTATATACATAAAGTCCACACACGCAATATACTACCTACACAGCTTTCCATGGTTTACCCCGAGCTTAACTGCCTTGATTCAATCCACTGACAGCACGTCAAAACCCCGGGATAACACATCGCTCAATTCACTCCTATTTCCTTGCACTCCTTTCTCCATCATGCATGTTCAGGCCCCGATCACACAAAATCTTTTTTACTCCATATTTCCACCTAATTTGGTCTCCCTCTTCCCTCGTTCCATCCACCTCCGCACATATTTCATCTTGGTCAATCTTTCCTCACTCATTCTTTCATGTGCCCAAACCAATTCAAAACAACACTCTTCTGACTCTCTCAACCACGCTCTTTATATTTCCCACACATCTTTAACCCTTTACTTTACTCACTCGATTCAAACCCACCTCACACCACACATTGTCCTCAAACATCTCATTTCCAGCACATCCATCCTCTGGCACAACTCTATCCATAGGCCCAGGCCTCGCAACCGGCATAAACCATTGTAGGAACCATATTCCTTCAAACATTTACCCATATCTAATATATATTATTTTGGAACAACAAGATGGGTGATGTTTGAACGGAATAGTGGTTCCAACATTTGTTATTATGGTGTGAGGCATGGGATATATATAGTGTGTGCGGAGGAGGGTAGATGTGCTGGAAATGAGATTGCTTTGTGAGTAGTGACAATATGTGGTGTTGAGGTGGTTTGATCAAGTAAAGTTAATGAAAGGTGTTGAGACGCGGATGGTGTGGTAATAACAAGAGTGTGGTGAGAGAGCAGAAGAGGGTGTTTTGAAATGGTTTGGGGTCACTGGAGAGAAATGGAGTGGGGAAAGATTGACAAAGAGGATTATGTTTCAGAGAGTGGAGGGAAGAGGAGAAGTGGTGAGAACCAAATTGAGAGGTGGAAAAGATCAAGTGAAAAGAATTGAGGTGATCGGGGCTTGAACATGAGGAGGGTGTAGGGCTTGCAAGGATAGAGAGAATAGGACGATTGTGGTACACCAGGGTCGACGTGCTGTCAGTGGAATGATCCAGGGGATGTGAAGCGTCTGGGGGTAACCAGGTAAAGTTAGTGGTGGCTCCTGGATGTGGAAAGGGAGCTGTGGTTTTGGTGCATTATGCATGCACCCCTATAGACTGAGTGTGATGGAATGTGGGGCATTTGTTGTCTTTTTCCTACGCGCTACGTGCACACATGTGGGGGGATGGGGTTTTAATTTCATGTGTGGCGACGGTGGCGATGGGAATAATAAAGGCGACTTTATGAATTATGTAAATGTGTATATTTGTCATAGTGTGTGTTATATTATATATGTGTTACAATTGAGATGTATTAGTATGTATTATTTGCGTTGTGTGGACAATGTATGTATTTACATGGGTATGGGGTGGGTTGGGCCACGCGGTAGACAGCGACAAGGCAAAAATAAATATATAAATAATGACTATATATAGATATAATATATATAATATATATATATATATATATTATATATATATATTTTATAGATATAGATAGATATGATAGGAACGTAGAAAGTAAATTCTCGATTAATATGGGTAAAATTGAATAGTTTGATGGAGAGAGGTGGGTGATTATTGGTTGAATATGCACTGGGCATGAGAGAAGAAAAGATCATGAGAGGCAAGTTTTTGGGAGCTGCTGAATGAGTGTTGTTAGCGGTTTTGATTTTGATGCACGAGGGACACGGGGTTATAGTGATGGGTGATTTGAAAAGCAAAGGTGAGTAATGTGGCAGTTGAGGGATAATTGGTATGAATGGGGTAGTTCAGTTGTTTGTTAAATGGAAATGTGAGAGCTTGTAGATTTATGTGCTGGAAAAAGGATGTTTGATTGGAATACCTGGTTTAAAAAGCGAGATTACATAAGTATACTTATGTAAGTAGGAGAGATGGCCAGAGAGCGTTATTGGATTACGTGTTAATTGACAGGCGTGCGAAAGAGAGACTTTTGGATGTTAATGTGCTGAGAGGTGCAACTGGAGGGATGTCTGATCATTATCTTGTGGAGGCTAAGGTGAAGATTAGTATGGGTTTTCAGAAAAGAGGAGTGAATGTTGGGGTGAAGAAGGTGGTGAGAGTAAGTGAGCTTGGGAAGGAGACCTGTGTGGGGAAGTACCAGGAGAGACTGTGTACAGAATGGAAAAAGGTGAGAACAATGGAAGTAAGGGGAGTGGGGGAGGAATGGGATGTATTTAGGGAATCAGTGATGGATTGCGCAAAAGATGCTTGTGGCATGAGAAGAGTGGGAGGTGGGCTGTTTAGAAAGGGTAGTGAGTGGTGGGATGAAGAAGTAAGAGTATTAGTGAAAGAGAAGAGAGAGGCATTTGGACGATTTTTGCAGGGAAAAAATGCAATTGAGTGGGAGAAGTATAAAAGAAAGAGACAGGAGGTCAAGAGAAAGGTGCAAGAGGTGAAAAAAAGGGCAAATGAGAGTTGGGGTGAGAGACTATCAGTAAATTTTAGGGAGAATAAAAAGATGTTCTGGAAGGAGGTAAATAGGGTGCGTAAGACAAGGGAGCAAATGGGAACTTCAGTGAAGGGCGTAAATGGGGAGGTGATAACAAGTAGTGGTGATGTGAGAAGGAGATGGAATGAGTATTTTGAAGGTTTGTTGAATGTGTCTGATGACAGAGTGGCAGATATAGGGTGTTTTGGTCGAGGTGGTGTGCAAAGTGAGAGGGTTAGGGAAAATGATTTGGTAAACAGAGAAGAGGTAGTAAAAGCTTTGCGGAAGATGAAAGCCGGCAAGGCAGCAGGTTTGGATGGTATTGCAGTGGAATTTATTAAAAAAGGGGGTGACTGTATTGTTGACTGGTTGGTAAGGTTATTTAATGTATGTATGACTCATGGTGAGGTGCCTGAGGATTGGCGGAATGCGTGCATAGTGCCATTGTACAAAGGCAAAGGGGATAAGAGTGAGTGCTCAAATTACAGAGGTATAAGTTTGTTGAGTATTCCTGGTAAATTATATGGGAGGGTATTGATTGAGAGGGTGAAGGCATGTACAGAGCATCAGATTGGGGAAGAGCAGTGCGGTTTCAGAAGTGGTAGAGGATGTGTGGATCAGGTGTTTGCTTTGAAGAATGTATGTGAGAAATACTTAGAAAAGCAAATGGATTTGTATGTAGCATTTATGGATCTGGAGAAGGCATATGATAGAGTTGATAGAGATGCTCTGTGGAAGGTATTAAGAATATATGGTGTGGGAGGCAAGTTGTTAGAAGCAGTGAAAAGTTTTTATCGAGGATGTAAGGCATGTGTACGTGTAGGAAGAGAGGAAAGTGATTGGTTCTCAGTGAATGTAGGTTTGCGGCAGGGGTGTGTGATGTCTCCATGGTTGTTTAATTTGTTTATGGATGGGGTTGTTAGGGAGGTAAATGCAAGAGTCCTGGAAAGAGGGGCAAGTATGAAGTCTGTTGGGGATGAGAGAGCTTGGGAAGTGAGTCAGTTGTTGTTCGCTGATGATACAGCGCTGGTGGCTGATTCATGTGAGAAACTGCAGAAGCTGGTGACTGAGTTTGGTAAAGTGTGTGGAAGAAGAAAGTTAAGAGTAAATGTGAATAAGAGCAAGGTTATTAGGTACAGTAGGGTTGAGGGTCAAGTCAATTGGGAGGTGAGTTTGAATGGAGAAAAACTGGAGGAAGTGAAGTGTTTTAGATATCTGGGAGTGGATCTGTCAGCGGATGGAACCATGGAAGCGGAAGTGGATCATAGGGTGGGGGAGGGGGCGAAAATTTTGGGAGCCTTGAAAAATGTGTGGAAGTCGAGAACATTATCTCGGAAAGCAAAAATGGGTATGTTTGAAGGAATAGTGGTTCCAACAATGTTGTATGGTTGCGAGGCGTGGGCTATGGATAGAGTTGTGCGCAGGAGGATGGATGTGCTGGAAATGAGATGTTTGAGGACAATGTGTGGTGTGAGGTGGTTTGATCGAGTAAGTAACGTAAGGGTAAGAGAGATGTGTGGAAATAAAAAGAGCGTGGTTGAGAGAGCAGAAGAGGGTGTTTTGAAATGGTTTGGGCACATGGAGAGAATGAGTGAGGAAAGATTGACCAAGAGGATATATGTGTCGGAGGTGGAGGGAACGAGGAGAAGAGGGAGACCAAATTGGAGGTGGAAAGATGGAGTGAAAAAGATTTTGTGTGATCGGGGCCTGAACATGCAGGAGGGTGAAAGGAGGGCAAGGAATAGAGTGAATTGGAGCGATGTGGTATACAGGGGTTGACGTGCTGTCAGTGGATTGAATCAAGGCATGTGAAGCGTCTGGGGTAAACCATGGAAAGCTGTGTAGGTATGTATATTTGCGTGTGTGGACGTGTGTATGTACATGTGTATGGGGGGGGGTTGGGCCATTTCTTTCGTCTGTTTCCTTGCGCTACCTCGCAAACGCGGGAGACAGCGACAAAGTATAAAAAAAAAAAAAAAAATATATATATATATATATATATATATATATATATAATATATATGGCCAGAGAGCGATATTGATTATGTGTTAATTGATAGGCGCGTGATTGAAAGTGAGACCTTTTGGGATGTTTAAAATGCTGAGAGGTGCACTGGAGGGAATGAGGATTTTGAAGGTTTTTGAATGTGTTTGATGATAGCAGGTGGCAGGATATAGGGTTTTTTGGGGTAAGGTGATTTAATGTATGTATGACTCATGTGAACGGTACCTGAGGATTTCGAATGGTTGCATAGTGCCATTGTACAAAGGCCAAGGGGGATAAAGGTTGAGTGCTCAAATTACAGAGGTTAAGATTGGTTGGAGTATTCTGGAAATTTTATGGAGAGGTATTGATGAACAGGGTGAAGGTTATGTACAGATTATGGAAAGAGCAGTGTGGTTTCAGAAGCAGTAGAGGGATATGTGGATCAGGTGTATTGCTTTTGAAAAATGTCGATATGTGAAAAAACATAGAAAGGCAATGGGATTAGTATATAGCATTATGGATATGAAGAAGGCAGTATGGTAGAGTTGATAGAAATGCTCTGTGGAAGGTTATTAATAGTATATGGTCGTGGGAGGCAAGTTGTTAGAAGCAATGAAAAGTTTTTATCGAGGATGTAAGGCATTTGTACGAGTAGGAGAGGGGAAAAAGTGATTGGTTCTCAGTGGAATGTAGGTTTGTTTTTTTTTTTTTTTTCTTTTTTTTTTTGTTTTTTTATTTTACGGCGGGGAGTGCATGATGTCTCCATGGTTGTTTAATTTGTTATGGCTGGGGTTGTTAGGGAGGTGAATGTAAGAGTTTTGGAGCGGGGGCAAGTATGGCAGTCTGTTGTGGTTGGTCGAGAGCTTAGGAAGTGAAATCAGTTGTTGTTCGGCTTGTGATACAGTGCTGGTGACTGATTAGGGTGAGAAACTGCAGAAGCTGGTGACTGACGTTTGATAAAGTGTTGTGAAAGAAGAAAGCCGAGAGTAAATCTGAAATTTCGTTAAGGACAAGGTTGTTAGTATGGTTAGGGTTGAAGGAAAGTCAATGTGAGGTATTTTTGAATGGAGAAAATAACCTTGGGGAAGTGAAGTTGATTTAGATAATCTGGGAAGTGGATTTTTTGGCAGTGGATGGAACGCATGGAAGCGGAAGTGAGTCATAGGTGGGGGAGGGCAAAAAGGTCTGGAGTGTTGAAAATAATGTTGTGGAAGAGAGGAAGAGACAAGTTATCTTGGAAGCCAAAAAAATGGTCTATGGTGAAAGGTATTGTGGATTCAACATGTGTTATATGGTTGCGAGGCGTGGGTTATAGATTGACTGTGCGAGAGTGGGGACATGCTGGATATGAGCTATTTGAGGTTTAATTTGTTTGGTGTGAGCGGGTTTGATCGAGTAAGTAATGAAGGGTAAGAGAGATGCAGGAGAGTGAATGATGCATGGAAATAGGGGTTTGTCATTTCATGTGTGGCGGTGGTGGCTAAAGGAATGAATAATGGCAGACATTATGAATTAAGTACATGTTTATATATGTATATGTCTGTGTGTGTATATATGTATGGTTGAGACGTATTGGTATGTGTATGTGCGTGTGAGGCGTGTTGTATGTATATAAATGTGTATGTGGTGGGCTAGGCCAATCTTTCATCTACTTCCTTGCGCTACCTCGCTAACGCAGGGACAGCGAATAAGTATAATAATTAATGAATAATATATATATGGAGGGGAGGAAAAGAATACTTCCACCCATTCCTGATGTGTCGTAGAAGGCTATAAAGGGGACGGGAGAGGGGGGATGGAAAGCCCTCCCATGCTTGTATTTTAACTTTCTAAAAAGGGGAAACAGAAGTTGACACGGGGAAGTGCTCTCCTCCTCGAAGGTCAGATTGGGGGGGTCTAAATGTGTGGGGATGTAAACCAAGATGAGAAAAAAAGGGGAGATAGGGTAGATATTTCGAGGACGAGGAACCTGGATGTTTTGGTTCTGAGTGACGATGCTCAGGGTAAAGGGGAAGAGTGGTTTGGGAATGTCATGGGAGTAATCAGGGGTTAGTGAGTGGACAAGAGCAAGGGAAGATAGTAGCATACTCATGAAACAGGAGTGGTGGGAATTTATGATGAGTGTAAAGAAAGTAAACAATAGATTGATATGGGTAAAAACTGAAAGTGGGAATGGAGAGAGATGGGTGATTATTGGTGCATTATGCACCTGGGCTGAGAAGAAAGATCATGAGAGGCATGATGTGTTTTGGGAGCAACTGAATGAGTGTCGTTTGTAGTTTTGATGCAGGAGTCCAGGTGTTAGTGAAGGGTGATTTGTAATGCTAGGTCTGTAATTTAGCAATTTTAGGGGGGAATGAATTGGGTCATGGGGTGTTCCAGTAATAGAAATGGTGAAATGCTTGTAGTGGGGGGGATTATGTGCCTGAAATAGGACTGTGTGATTGGGATATAACTGGGGTAATAAGAAGATGTGTACTGTAGGTTAAGTATGTATGGTGGGAGTTGTGTAGTGTGCGGTTGTGGGATTTCTGGGTATTTGTCAGGCATGAATGATTGTGGTACGGGGGGTAGGTTGGGGAGGTGTGTGGCTTCGGGGGTGGGTGGGAGGGGATGGTGGGGTGGGGTGGCGTAGGTGTTGTGGGGGTTGGAGGGGGATGTTTTGTTGAGTGTTGGGGGGGGGGTTGTGTGGGGGGAGTTGGTTGGGTGAGGGGGTTGGGGTTATGAGGCGTTTTGGAGGGTTCGAGGTAGGGAGTTTGTCGCAAAGAATGAGATGGTTAGGTGATTTGAAAGACGGAGTTTCAGTAGAGAGGAGTAGGGGGTAGGAAAGGGAGTAGGCATGTAGAGGGTATAGGCATGCGTAGGAACGAAATACGTAGTAGGGTAGGATAGATAGTGATTAAAGGTGGAAGAGGGAAAGAGTCAAGGGGTGACATTATTGAGAGCGAAGGTTAGGAGAGAGAGGAGTAGAGCTAGTGTAGTGTAGCGCTGAGGTAGAAAGATTGGAGGAGGGGTGTATAGTAATAAGGAGGACTAACATAAGAGACCGAGAGAGTTTAAGAAAGGTAGAAGTCGGAAATAGCGGTAAGAGAGGATGGTCAGGAGCTAGGGAGAGAAGTTAGTAGGCTTTTTTTAGGGGTAGTAGACAGACAGGAGTAGGGGCGAGTAGAGTAATAGGCAGGAAAAGAGTTGCAGTGGTGCTGGATACGAGGGGAGGGGAGGAAAGGAGGTTGAGTGCGTAGGAGGGGGGCAGAAGGAGAACGGGCAGTAAGGATTAGGTTCGAAGCAGGGTTGAGAGCGGACGAGTGTAGTTGTTTGAGAGAGAGTGGGTAAGAAGGGGGTAGGTTTGAGATTGGAGGAGTTTGAAGTACGAAAGAGGAAGCGGAGCGGAGGTGGGTGGGTGAAGGTAGATCAGAGGAAGACGAACGGTAAGACGAGGAGGGAAGGAGGAGTAACAATAAGATGAGGGAGGTAGGTAAGTGCAGAGAGGAGAGGGGGAGATTCGGTCAGAGAGAGAGGAAGAGAGCAAGAGGGGCGGAGAGGGAGTTCAGTAGAGCATTTATAGACGGAGTAGAAGGGAGAAAGGTTAGGCGTGGTGCGACGGGCGGAAGCTAGAAGTAAGGGGTCGTAATAATTCAGGAAGGAGCGGGTAGGATAGGGGAAGTAGGGGGGTCTCAAAGAGTTAGAGTATAGGAAGAGAGGCTGCAGGGGGAGGGTAATAGTGTTATAGGGAATGAGGTAGAGGTTGGAGGAGGAGAGGATAGCAGGGGTAGAAAAGAGTGGGGGGAATATTCAGACGAGGATTAAGGGTGTTGAGGTAGCGGGGTAGGTGTAATAGGAAGAAATATGCGCATAGAAGATTTGTGGCGACGTTAGTGATAGTATTATGAGAGAAGAAAAGCGTAGAAGTGAGTGAGAGTTGTAGGGGGCGTAGTCCGTGGGAATAACTAAGGGTGCAGAGGATAGGATAGGATTAAGTGCCTGCGTTCTTAGACATAATAAAATTGGGGGAGTTGCTCTTGATCTCTACCGATTAGGGCTTCTTATGCTTGAGTGCTTATTGAGACGAGTCGATTCTTGATAATATACTCTTCCTCGGACTATAAGAATAATCTGCCTTTCTTCTCTTGATTCGTATCTATTCTCACTGTCTGGTCTATTTATTACCTTTATATTTATTGCTCCTCAATATCTGCTACTGTCTCTAGATTGTGGTATCTTCTCTATTCTTTCTTTATATTTTCATTTGTCTGAATTACCTTTACTATCTCCCATTCCGCTCCCTTACTAATTCCTTAATTACACCTTCTTCTCTTCTGACTTTATTCTTATGACTCGTTTTCCATTGTATATTGCTTCGCTTCTGCTATTATTTCTTTAGGCTTTATTGTCTGCTAGACGCGCTCAGCACTGACCATTCCTGGTCCTATTCTTTTAATTATTCTTACTTCACGTTTACCTTATGTATCTTTCCTTATACTTGGTGCCTAGGGTCGGCGTACTTGCTTATTGGGGAGATGTATAGGTTCCAGAATAGGCGCGGGAGGAAGAGGATAGGATAAGACGATTATGATACGAGTATAGTTAGTGGGTGAAGGGATTTGTACAGGTAGATTGAGCTTAGCGAGACGAGTAAGTCGAGAGTCAGTTGAAGAAAGGAGATTAGATTTGTGAGGTGTAGGAGGGTAGGATTATAGAGGAGTGTTAGGAAAGGGAGGCGGTGGACGTGTAGTTTGATTAAGGAGCAAAAAAAGGTTTAGAGCGCCGCGGTGGTGACGAGGTAGGGATGTTGGAGTTGACGAGTCGAGAAAGTTGAAGATGATATGTATTAGCAGAACAGAGTTGTAGCGGGAGGGAAGGTGAGTATAAAAAGCGGCGGAGTAGCCGCGGAGAGGAGGTAATAAGCTCGAAGCACAGAGTGGAAGAGGGGAAGATCGGTAGACGCAGGCGTTAGATAGTGTTAAGTTGCTGAGGTATTAGGCGGAATATGAAGAAAGTGAGATCGAGAAAGGACGTAGAATAGGAGGGCCGCGAAGGGAAGACTTCATATAGGCTCTAGACCATGTATAGTGACCAAGGGATCTTAGGCAGTACTGACTCGAGACTTTATAGCGAAAGCTAAGTGACTCTTGCCTCTACTCTGTCTTACTTCTGCCCTATGTTTCTCTGTCTTTTCTTGTATTCCTTATTTATATTACGTCTCTTGCTCGTACTTCCTATTTACAGTACGTAATTTTTTGCTCTCATAGTGTAGATTCGAACTCGATTTACGTCGCTCGCTATCTAAATGATTTCGTTAAATGGACGCTTTATGCGATTCTTATAGATGGGTTACAGAACTGGCGCTTGAGGCTTTCAGAATGTCCTGCGTCGATTTGCCTGGCTCGGCTACTTATTGTTCTTGTGTAGAGCTTATAGTGGATAGTAAGGTTAAGAAGAGCAGAGTGTGAGAGCAGTCAATTGGTAGATAGACATGGATTCGTTAGTAGTAAGTGTTTGGTTAAGTCGGAACGAGGCGAGTGAAAGGAGTCGCAGGGGGTCGGGACTGGAAGTCATTAGTATCAGAAAGTAGTCGAGTAAATAGTATAAGTTGTGTAGGGAGTCAGTGCGAGGAAGATGCGTCTAGGGACGGAGCGTGGCAGAGTGGGAAGGATAGAGGATTAGTAGATAGTTTGTTATGACTGAACAGAGAGAGTTCAAGTAGTGAGAGTAGGGAAAATCAGGAGAGGCGTACAGAGAAGAGAGTCTACGGAGAGGGGGGAAAAGGAGGAAGAGGTAGACGGGAAGTAGAGGCGGAACAGGGAGGGGGAGGAATAGGGAGGGAGGGGAAGTGTAAGAGGTCGGGGAGGTATAGTAGACGAGGTCGGTAAAAGGAGGGAGGAGGAAGGGAGGTGGTCTGAGGAGTTGAGTAGAAGGGGAAGGGTATAGGGAAGGGTAGGGGTGGAGGATAGGGTTTAGGGTTAGAGGATAGGAGGCGAGGGGGGTCGAGTTGAGCTAGGATGGTTGAGTGGAGAGAAGGAGGTAGAGAGGGCGGGAGAGAGAGCGGAGGGCGAGTAGTAGGATTAGCCTGGGTTAGGGTTGAGTAGTAGACGGTTAAGTATAGTAGGAACGTTTAGGGAGAGAAGACTGTTGTAGGTAATTGATAGGATTGTAAGGTAGATGTACGTGAGGTAGCTGGGGCGGAAGGGGGTCTTGGACGTGGGTAGAGAGGTGAAATTAGAGAAGTAGTAAGAAGGCGGAGACGGCGCAGGGGAGCGTAAGACGTTCGCGTAGGCGGTGCGCCAGGTATATCGAAGAAGTTTGTGGTCGGAGTTAGAGTAGGATCTTTATACGTTTTTTTCATTCGTAATAGAGGCTTGTATTTCCTGGTGAGTAACTTAAGGCCGCTCTCGAGATTATGTTATCAGAGAGAGTATTTCAGGAAAGGTAGTCGGGAAAGTGAGTTGCGCGGCCTAGAATATTTTAGGGAGCCGGCATCGGCGCTCTCTAGTTACGACGTGCGGGGTCTGACGTGGTACGGGCAGAGCTCTCGGCGGTAAGCTCGGGGGTCGATGGAACTTATGATCCGTATTGAGACAGTGGCAGAAAAGGTAGGCGGACTACAGCGGTAGTGAAGGGAGGAAGTGAGAGTAGATAGCAGCAAGGGGTATTGATGTAGGGGGGGGAGGAGCGTTAGAGATTGCTTCTAGAGGAAATATTTCGAAGGTATGTAAGCCGCTAGCGAGGAGGTCTTGTCGAAACAGGGTTCCGACGGGTCTATAGAGTGTGATCGAGTCGAGAAGGCGGCAGAGGCGGAGGTGTGTGAGGAGTCGTACTGTTGAGCGGCAGGAGGAGTTCGCTTAGCGTAGGTAGAGAGTGAAGCAGGAGTGAGTAGCTCGAGGGATGGATATCGGGTTGTAGGTAGGGAGGTCAGATAGAAGTGCTACGGTCAGGAGTAAGAAGACATTGTGGGGAGTGGAGACTGTATATTGGGATAAGCACTGCTTTCGGACGATGACTTTCCGGTGTAAGCTGCGTAGACCTTGTAAGGCGCTGGGTCGGATTGTCTGCTCTCTTCCATATCATCTGTGTACGTTCCCTTTACTTGAAATTCGTGAGTGTGTCATCTATTGATTCATGCTCTTGTTCTTGCTTGACTCCCTCTGCCTTATACGATTTTCTTTTTTTTCGGCTCATGCTTGATTGTCTTTCTACTACTATATTGGGTGCTTGTGTCTTCTGTATCTAGATCATTGCATTCCGATTGCCCCTTCAGTCTGATCTCCTTGCTTTCTTATAGTCGATAATAGCTTGAAACATTCTACTTACTCGAATGATTGCGTACTGTGCCCAAATATATGCACTCGAAGAGTATGCGGACGTGAGGGATGGAGGTGTATCAGCGTCTATCGAGGTACTGCGGGTTGATGAGCGAGGCTGTTATTGATGGGCTCTTTTGGGGGGCGAAGGGCATAGCGGGCGATAGGGAGGGGGCGGTAGATTGACAGGGGGTGAGAGGGAGGAGAGGGCCGAGCAGGATTAGGGAAAAAGACGGATACAGTCGGTATGAGAGGTAGGGAGTGGGAGGGGGTGCGATTTAGGGGCGGAGGAAGGGAGTACATGGAGGAGCAATCTATGTCGAGGCGATAGGTTCGAGGGAGTGAGCGTAGTGATAGAGAGGGGACGGGAGGAGAGGAGAAGGGACACGGGTAGGTGGGAGATAGACGGGCAGAAGGTAGGCGAGAGGATGAAGGAGGGAGAGCGTGTGGGGCTGCAGAGGGGGGTGTGCGTGCGAGAGGGGAGAGCGGGGAGATAGGGAATTTGATAGAGTCCGAGATGGTAAGTTGTGAAGGGCGATGGAGAAGGGGAGTGGTAGTAGGTATAGCAAAGACAGAAGGGTGTAGGTGTATAGAGATTGTAGGGTACTCGAGGAGAGGACCGAGCGTCGGGCTTACGAGATGGAGACGTGGGCGTATAGGAAAAGTTTTACCGACGCTCGTAGGTGACGTAGCCTACATTACACGACTCCAATCTATCGATTAGATTATTCGAAGGGTTCTTCTTGCTCCTATGCCTCTTAATTGGTTCGTTATAATGAGCTTATCTATCTTGACGCTTACTTCTTGTTCTTTCTCTTTATCTGTTCTTTTCTACTCATATCCTGTCGTACTCCCTTTCTTACTTCCAATCTTGTTAACTTTTGATCTATTTTCTTGTATTATTCTTCTGTTTTCCTTCCTCTCTTGTGCATCTCTTCCTCCCTTCTCCTTGTGCTTGTGAGACTGCTTTCTACTTTTAACTTCCCCCCTTACTGCTTCTGTCTCATCTCCCACTCTCTTCTTCTCCTTACCCATCACCTGCTCTCTTCCACTCTTGATCAAATCTTAACTTTCTTCGCTTCATTGTTGATGAGGAAGTTTACCAGGAGAGACTGAGGCAGGAAGGAAAAAAGGTGAACGGCAAAGGAATAAGGGGGATGTGGGTGAGGAATGGAGGGTGAATTTATGGGAAGCATGATTTGGCTTGTGCAAAGATGTTCTGGATGAGAAGATGGAGGTGGGTAGATTGATGTGTTTTGCATGGGAATAGTGGCAATGATTTGGGGAGATGTCTAAAGAAGCTGGATGGAGGTCAAGAGAAAGGTGCACGAGGTAAAAAGAGGGCAATGAGAGCTGGGGTAAGAGGATATCATTTAATTTTAGGGAGAGAGGTATGAAAGATGTTTTAGGGTAAGGAGGTAATTAAAGTGAGTAAATCAAGAGAAACAAAGGGGAACAGCGGTGAAGGGGGCAATGGGAAGGGAGCGGGGGGGGGGGGGGGGGTCAATACAAGTGTGGTGATGTAAGGAGATGGAGTGGTATTTGAGGTTTGTTGAATGTGTCTAGTGTAGAGTGGCAGTTAAAGGGTGATTTGGTCGAGGTGGGTGTGCAAAGTGAGTGGGTCAGGGAGAGTGGTTTGGTAAACAGAGAAGAGGTAGTGGAAAGCTTTGCGGAAGATGAAGCTGCAACGCGGGCATGTTTGGATGGTATTGCAGAGTTTTTTTTTTTTTTTTTTTTTTTTTGTCTCCTCGTTTGCGAGGTAGCGCATGGAAAACAGGACGAAAGATTTGGGGCCCACCCCCCCCCATACACATGTATATAATATGTCCACACATGCAAATATACATACCTACAAGCTTTCCATGGTTTACCAGGACACTTCACATGCCCTGATTCAATCATGACAGCACTTTAAACCCCCGGTATACCAACATCGATCTATTCACTTATTTCCTTGCCTCCTTCACCCTCTGCATGTTAGGCCCCGATAAAACAAAATTTTTTCACTCCATCTTCTCCACCTCCAATTTGGTCGCCCATTCTCCTTCGTTCACTCCACTCAAAACAAATTTCCTCTTGGTCCATCTATCCTACACTTTTCTCATGTGCCCAAACATTCAAAACACCCTCTTCGCTTCTCAACCACGCTCTTTTTATTTCCACAAATCTCTCTTACCCTTACGTTACTTACTCAATCAAACCACATCACACACACATTGTCCTCAAAATCTCTTTCCGGCACATCCATTCCTCCTGCGCACAACTCTATCATTAGCCCAGCCTTGCAAAACCATACAAAAACATTGTTTGAACATATTTCTTTAAACGTATCCATTTTTGTTACCAAGAAATGTTTGACTTCACACATTCTTCAAGGCTCCAAGGATTTCGCCCCCCCCCCACCTTGATCACTTCCCTTCATGTTCCATCCGCTGCCAATCCACTCCAGATATCTAAAACAGTCACTTTCTCCCGTTTTCTCCATTCAAACATACCTCCAATTGACTTGTCCTCAACCCTACTGTACCTATAACTTACTTTATAACAGTTACTCTGCTTTCTTCTTTAAACACTTACAAACTCGTCACCAGCTTCTGCAGGTTCTCTCACATGAAGCAGCCACAGCGGCAGTATCTCAGCGAACATAATGGACTCACTTCCAGCTCTATCATCCCCACAGTCTTCATACTTGCCCTTTTCCAAAATCTTGCATTTACCTCCTACCAACCCGTCATAAAGCAAAATATAACAACCATGGATGACATCACACACCGCCGCAACTACATTCACTGGAGAACTAATCACTTTTTTTCTTCTACACGTACAGCCATGCTTACATCTCAATAAAAACTTTTCACTGCTTCTAACATATCTGCCTCCACCCATATATTCTTAATACTTCCACTAGAGCATCTTATCAATTATCATAAGCCTTCTCAGTCATAAATGCTACATACAAATCCATTAGCTTTTCTAAGTATTTTACATACATTCTTCAAAGAAAACCCTGGTCCACAAATCTTACCACACTGAAAACAACTTGCTCTTCCCAATTGATGCTCTTGTACATGCCTTCACCTTCCATCAAATCAAATCCACTCTTTAAATTGAGAAATACTCAAACAATCTCGCCGCTCATTCTGTAGGCACTCATCTTATCCCCTTTTTCCTTTGACCTGGCACTATGCAACATTCCGCCAATCCTCAGGCACCTCTCATGGTCATACATACATTAAACCTTACAACCAGTCAATAATACAGTCACCCCCTTTTTTTAAAAATTTCCACTGTGACTGTGTCTGTTGACTGGTGGTAAGGTTATTTAATGTTGTATGACTCATGCTGTGAGGTGCATGAGATTGCGGAATGCTTGGATGTGCCATTGTACAAAAGGCATAGGGGATAAAGGTTAGTGCTCAAATTGCAGGGTATAAGTTTGTTGAGTCTTCCTGGGGAATATGATATGGAGGGTATTGATTTGAGAAGAGAAAGCATGTACGGAGCATCAGATTGGGGAAGAGCAGCATGGTTTCAGAAGTGGTAGAGGATGTGTGGTGTCAGGTTGTTTGCTTTGAGGAATGATGTGAGAAAATATATTTAGAAAAGCAAATGGATTTGTATGTTAGCATTTAATGGATTGGAGAAGAATAGGCATATGATAGAGTTGACAGAGATGACTCTAATGAAGGTATTGAGAATATTTGGTGTGGGAGGCAAGTTTTTAGAAGCAGTGAAAAGTTTTTATCAAGGATGTAAAGCATGTGTACGAGTTAGGAAGAGAGGAAAGTGATTGGTTTTTAGTGAATGTTGGTTTTATGGGCAGGGGTGTGTGAGTCTCCATGGTTGTTTAATTTGTTTATGGATGGGGTTGCTTAGGAGGTGAATGCAAGAGTTTATGGAGGAGAGTGCAAGGATGCAGACTGTGTGGATGTAGAGCTGGGGAGTAAGTTGTTGGTCGCTGATGATTTACTGCGTTGGTGGCTTGATTCGGGTGAGGAAATGCAGAAGTGGTGACTGATTTTGGTAAAGTGTTGTGGGAAGAAGAATGCAAGAGAGTAAACTGTAATAAGAGTAGGCTATTAGGTACAGTAGGGTTGAGGGACAAGTCAATTGGGAGGTATGTTTGATGATGGAGGAATAACTGCGAGAAATGAAGTGTTTCTAGATATTCTGGGAGTGGATTTGCAGCGGATGGACCCATGGAAGCGGAAAAGTGAGTACAGGGGAGGGTGGGGGCGAAAGTTTGGGAGCGTTGAAAAATGTTGGCAAGTCGAGAACATTATCTCGGAAAGCAAAAATGGGTATGTTTGAAGGATATGGTAGAGTGGTTCAACAATGTTATGTGGTTGTGTGTGGGAGGGTGGAGGTGTTGTAAATGAGATGTTTGGGACAAATGTGGTGTGAGAGTGATTTATCGAGTAAGTATAAATAGGGTAAGAGAGATGTGTGGTAATAAAAAGAGTATGTGAGAGAGAGTAGAGGAGGTGTATTGAAATGTATTGGATTTTCACATGGAGAGATGAGTGAGGAAAGATTGACATAGAGATGTAAGTGTCAAAGGTGGAGGGAGAATGAGAAGTGGGAGACCAAATTGGAGGTGGAAGGTTGAAGTGCAAAAGATTCTGAGTGATCGCGGCCTGATGAACATGCAGTAGGTGAAAGGCGTGCAAGGAATAGATGTGAAATTGGAACAATGTGGTTTACCGGGTGTCGACATGGTGCCTGGGGGGATGTCAGTGCATTGAAGTAGGGCATGTGGAGCATTTGGGTAAACCATGGAAAGTTCTGTGGGGCCTGGATGTGAAAAGGGAGCTGTTGGTTTCAGTGCATTATAATGACAGTTAGAGACTGAGGTCGTGAACAATGTGGCCTTTGTTGTATTTTCTAGAACTACCTCGCAAGCATGCGGGGGGGGGGCGGGTTTGTTATTTTATGGTTGGGGTGGTGGACAGTATGATAAAGGCAGAAAGTATGAATCATGGTTCATGTGTATTTGTATATGTCTTTGTATGTATATATATATTATGTGTTATAAGTTGGACATGTATAGGTATGTATATATGCAATGTGTGGATGTGTTGTGTATTAATGAGTATGTGGGTGGGTTGGCCATTCTTTCAATCTGTTTCCTTGCGCTACCTCACTACCACGGGAGACAGCCACAAAGGATAATAAAAATAACTAATAGAATAAAATATTTTTTCTTTTTATACATATTCGCCATTTCCCTTGTCAGCGAGGTAGCATTGAGAAAAGAGGACTGAGCCTAAAAGGGAAAATCTTCACATGGCCCCTTCTCTATTCCTCTTTTGGTAAAAAGTATAAAAATAGAGGGGAGGTTTCAGTTTCACACCTCCAATTGAGTTGCCCTTTTCTCAACATGCTGGGAGTACATGGGAAGTATTCTTTCTCCCTATCCCCTGAGATAATATATATATATAATATATATAATGATATATATATATATATTTTTTATATATATATAGATAATATACTATAATATATATTATCCCTGGGATAGGGGATTAAGAATACCTTCCCGTATTCCCAGCGTGTCATAGAGGCGACTAACGGGGAGGGAGCGGGGGGCTGGAAAAACCTCCCCTCTCGTTTTTTTTTTTCTTTTTTTTTTCAAAAGAAGGAATAGAGAATAGGCCAGGCCGAGGGTATTCCCTCAAAGGCCCAGTCTCTGTTCTTACCGCTACCTCGCCTAATGCGGGAAATGGCGAATAGTTTGAAAGAAAAAGTGAGTCGTTGTTGTTCGCGGATGATCTAGCGCTGGTGGCTGATTCATGTGAGAAAAATGCAGAAGCTGGCTTGATGAGTATGGTAAAGTGTGTGTGGAAGAAGAAAGTTAAGAGTAATGTGAATAAGAGCTAGGTTATTAGGTACAGAAGGGTTGAGGGTCAAGTCATTGGGAGGTAGTTTGAATGGGAAGAAAACTGGAGGAAGTGAAGTGTTTGAGATTTCTGGGAGTGGATCTGGTCAGCGGATGGAACCCCTGGAAGCGGAAGTGGGGTCATAGGGTGGGGGAGGGGGCGAAAAATTTTGGGGCCTTGAAAAATGTGTGGATTGTCGAGAACATTATCTCTGGAAAGCAAAAAAAGGGGTATGTTTGAAGGAATAGTGGTTCCAACAATGTTGTATGGTTGCGAGGCGTGGGCTATGGGTAGAGTTTGTGCAGGAGGATGGATGTGCTGGAAATGAGATGTTTGAGGACAATGTGTGGTGTGAGGTGGTTTGATCGAGTAAGTAACGTAAGGGTAAGAGAGATGTGTGGAAATAAAAAGAGCGTGATTGAGAGAGCAGAAGAGGGTGTTTTGAAATGGTTTGGGCACATGGAGAGAATGAGTGAGGAAAGATTGACCAAGAGGATATTTGTGTCGGAGGTGGAGGGAACGAGGAGAAGTGGGAGACCAAATTGGAGGTGGAAAGATGGAGTGAAAAAGATTTTGTGTGATCGGGGCCTGAACATGCAGGAGGGTGAAAGGAGGGCAAGGAATAGAGTGAATTGGATCGATGAGGTTTACCGGGGTTGACGTGCTGTCAGTGGATTGAATCAGGGCATGTGAAGCGTCTGGGGTAAACCATGGAAAGCTGTGTAGGTATGTATATTTGCGTGTGTGGATGTATGTATTTATATGTGTATGGGGGTGGGTTGGGCCACTTCTTTCGTCTGTTTCCTTGCGCTACCTCGCAAATGCGGGAGACAGTGACAAAGCAAAAAAAAAAAAAAAATATATATATATATATATATATATATATATATATATATATATATATATATATATAATAAAAATAAATATATATATATATTTTTTTTTTATACTTTGTCGCTGTCTCCCGCGTTTGCGAGGTAGCGCAAGGAAACAGACGAAAGAAATGGCCCAACCCACCCCCCCATACACATGTATATACATACGTCCACACACGCAAATATACATACCTACACAGCTTTCCATGGTTTACCCCAGACGCTTCACATGCCTTGATTCAATCCACTGACAGCACGTCAACCCCGGTATACCACATCGCTCCAATTCACTCTATTCCTTGCCCTCCTTTCACCCTCCTGCATGTTCAGGCCCCGATCACACAAAATCTTTTTCACTCCATCTTTCCACCTCCAATTTGGTCTCCCTCTTCTCCTCGTTCCCTCCACCTCCGACACATATATCCTCTTGGTCAATCTTTCCTCACTCATTCTCTCCATGTGCCCAAACCACTTCAAAACACCCTCTTCTGCTCTCTCAACCACGCTCTTTTTATTTCCACACATCTCTCTTACCCTTACGTTACTCACTCGATCAAACCACCTCACACCACACATTGTCCTCAAACATCTCATTTCCAGCACATCCATCCTCCTGCGCACAACTCTATCCATAGCCCACGCCTCGCAACCATACAACATTGTTGGAACCACTATTCCTTCAAACATACCCATATCTATATATATATTATTTTGGAAAACAAAGATGGGTATGTTTGAAGGAATAGTGGTTCCAACAATGTTATATGGTTGTGAGGCATGGGCTATATATAGAGTTGTGCGGAGGAGGGTAGATGTGCTGGAAATGAGATGTTTGAGGACAATATGTGGTGTGAGGTGGTTTGATCAAGTAAGTAATGAAAGGGTGAGAGGGATGTGTGGTAATAACAAGAGTGTGGTTGAGAGAGCAGAAGAGGGTGTTTTGAAATGGTTTGGTCACATGGAGAGAATGAGTGGGGAAAGATTGACAAAGAGGATATATGTTTCAGAGGTGGAGGGAACGAGGAGAAGTGGGAGACCAAATTGGAGGTGGAAAGATGAAGTGAAAAAGAATTTGAGTGATCGGGGCTTGAACATGCAGGAGGGTGAAGGGCTTGCAAGGAATAGAGTGAATTGGAACGATGTGGTACACCAGGGTCGACGTGCTGTCAGTGGACTGAACCAGGGGATGTGAAGCGTCTGGGGTAAACCAGGGAAAGTTTTGTGGGGCCTGGATGTGGAAAGGGAGCTGTGGTTTTGGTGCATTATGCATGACAGCTAGAGACTGAGTGTGAAGGAATGTGGCATTTGTTGTCTTTTCCTAGCGCTACCTTGCACACATGTGGGGGGAGGGGGTTTTCATTTCATGTGTGGCGAGGTGGCGATGGGAATAAATAAAGGCAGACAGTATGAATTATGTACATGTGTATATATGTCTGTGTGTGTATATATATATATATATGTGTACATTGAGATGTATAGGTATGTATATTTGCGTGTGTGGACGTGTATGTATATACATGTGTATGGGGGTGGGTTGGGCCACGCGGTAGACAGCGACAAGGCAAAATAAATATATAAATAAATGAATATATATATATATATATATATATATATATATATATATATATATATATATATATATATATATATAGATAGATAGATAGAATGTAAGAAAGTAAATTCTCGATTAATATGGGTAAAATTGAAAGTTGATGGAGAGAGGTGGGTGATTATTGGTGCATATGCACCTGGGCATGAGAAGAAAGATCATGAGAGGCAAGTGTTTTGGGAGCAGCTGAATGAGTGTGTTAGCGGTTTTGATGCACGAGACCGGGTTATAGTGATGGGTGATTTGAATGCAAAGGTGAGTAATGTGGCAGTTGAGGGAATAATTGGTATGCATGGGGTGTTCAGTGTTGTAAATGGAAATGGTGAAGAGCTTGTAGATTTATGTGCTGAAAAAGGACTGATGATTGGGAATACCTGGTTTAAAAAGTGAGATATACATAAGTATACTTATGTAAGTAGGAGAGATGGCCAGAGAGCGTTATTGGATTACGTGTTAATTGACAGGCGTGCGAAAGAGAGACTTTTGGATGTTAATGTGCTGAGAGGTGCAGCTGGAGGGATGTCTGATCATTATCTTGTGGAGGCTAAGGTGAAGATTAGTATGGGTTTTCAGAAAAGAGGAGTGAATGTTGGGGTGAAGAAGGTGGTGAGAGTAAGTGAGCTTGGGAAGGAGACCTGTGTGGGGAAGTACCAGGAGAGACTGTGTACAGAATGGAAAAAGGTGAGAACAATGGAAGTAAGGGGAGTGGGGGAGGAATGGGATGTATTTAGGGAATCAGTGATGGATTGCGCAAAAGATGCTTGTGGCATGAGAAGAGTGGGAGGTGGGCTGTTTAGAAAGGGTAGTGAGTGGTGGGATGAAGAAGTAAGAGTATTAGTGAAAGAGAAGAGAGAGGCATTTGGACGATTTTTGCAGGGAAAAAATGCAATTGAGTGGGAGAAGTATAAAAGAAAGAGACAGGAGGTCAAGAGAAAGGTGCAAGAGGTGAAAAAAAGGGCAAATGAGAGTTGGGGTGAGAGACTATCAGTAAATTTTAGGGAGAATAAAAAGATGTTCTGGAAGGAGGTAAATAGGGTGCGTAAGACAAGGGAGCAAATGGGAACTTCAGTGAAGGGCGTAAATGGGGAGGTGATAACAAGTAGTGGTGATGTGAGAAGGAGATGGAATGAGTATTTTGAAGGTTTGTTGAATGTGTCTGATGACAGAGTGGCAGATATAGGGTGTTTTGGTCGAGGTGGTGTGCAAAGTGAGAGGGTTAGGGAAAATGATTTGGTAAACAGAGAAGAGGTAGTAAAAGCTTTGCGGAAGATGAAAGCCGGCAAGGCAGCAGGTTTGGATGGTATTGCAGTGGAATTTATAAAAAAAGGGGGTGACTGTATTGTTGACTGGTTGGTAAGGTTATTTAATGTATGTATGACTCATGGTGAGGTGCCTGAGGATTGGCGGAATGCGTGCATAGTGCCATTGTACAAAGGCAAAGGGGATAAGAGTGAGTGCTCAAATTACAGAGGTATAAGTTTGTTGAGTATTCCTGGTAAATTATATGGGAGGGTATTGATTGAGAGGGTGAAGGCATGTACAGAGCATCAGATTGGGGAAGAGCAGTGCGGTTTCAGAAGTGGTAGAGGATGTGTGGATCAGGTGTTTGCTTTGAAGAATGTATGTGAGAAATACTTAGAAAAGCAAATGGATTTGTATGTAGCATTTATGGATCTGGAGAAGGCATATGATAGAGTTGATAGAGATGCTCTGTGGAAGGTATTAAGAATATATGGTGTGGGAGGCAAGTTGTTAGAAGCAGTGAAAAGTTTTTATCGAGGATGTAAGGCATGTGTACGTGTAGGAAGAGAGGAAAGTGATTGGTTCTCAGTGAATGTAGGTTTGCGGCAGGGGTGTGTGATGTCTCCATGGTTGTTTAATTTGTTTATGGATGGGGTTGTTAGGGAGGTAAATGCAAGAGTCCTGGAAAGAGGGGCAAGTATGAAGTCTGTTGGGGATGAGAGAGCTTGGGAAGTGAGTCAGTTGTTGTTCGCTGATGATACAGCGCTGGTGGCTGATTCATGTGAGAAACTGCAGAAGCTGGTGACTGAGTTTGGTAAAGTGTGTGGAAGAAGAAAGTTAAGAGTAAATGTGAATAAGAGCAAGGTTATTAGGTACAGTAGGGTTGAGGGTCAAGTCAATTGGGAGGTGAGTTTGAATGGAGAAAAACTGGAGGAAGTGAAGTGTTTTAGATATCTGGGAGTGGATCTGTCAGCGGATGGAACCATGGAAGCGGAAGTGGATCATAGGGTGGGGGAGGGGGCGAAAATTTTGGGAGCCTTGAAAAATGTGTGGAAGTCGAGAACATTATCTCGGAAAGCAAAAATGGGTATGTTTGAAGGAATAGTGGTTCCAACAATGTTGTATGGTTGCGAGGCGTGGGCTATGGATAGAGTTGTGCGCAGGAGGATGGATGTGCTGGAAATGAGATGTTTGAGGACAATGTGTGGTGTGAGGTGGTTTGATCGAGTAAGTAACGTAAGGGTAAGAGAGATGTGTGGAAATAAAAAGAGCGTGGTTGAGAGAGCAGAAGAGGGTGTTTTGAAATGGTTTGGGCACATGGAGAGAATGAGTGAGGAAAGATTGACCAAGAGGATATATGTGTCGGAGGTGGAGGGAACGAGGAGAAGAGGGAGACCAAATTGGAGGTGGAAAGATGGAGTGAAAAAGATTTTGTGTGATCGGGGCCTGAACATGCAGGAGGGTGTAAGGAGGGCAAGGACTAGAGTGAATTGGAGCGATGTGGTATACAGGGGTTGACGTGCTGTCAGTGGAGTGAATCAAGGCATGTGAAGCGTCTGGGGTAAACCATGGAAAGCTGTGTAGGTATGTATATTTGCGTGTGTGGACGTGTGTATGTACATGTGTATGGGGGGGGGGGTTGGGCCATTTCTTTCGTCTGTTTCCTTGCGCTACCTCGCAAACGTGGGAGACAGCGACAAAGTATAAAAAAAAAAAAAAAAAAATATATATATATATATATATATATATATATATATATATATATATATATATGGCCAGAGAGCGTTATTTGATTATGTGTTAATTGATAGGCGCGTGAAAGTGAGACTTTTGGATGTTAAAGTGCTGAGAGGTGCCACTGGAGGGAATGAGTATTTTGAAGGTTTTTGAATGTGTTTGATGATAGAGTGGCAGATATAGGGTGTTTTGGTAAGGTTATTTAATGTATGTATGACTCATGGTGAGGTACCTGAGGATTTTCGGAATGGTTGCATAGTGCCATTGTACAAAGGCAAGGGGGATAAAGGTGAGTGCTCAAATTACAGAGGTATAAGTTTGTTGAGTATTCCTGGGAAATTTTATGGGAGAGTATTGATTGACAGGGTGAAGGTATGTACAGATTAGGGAAGAGCAGTGTGGTTTCAGAAGCAGTAGAGGATATGTGGATCAGGTGTTTGCTTTGAAAAATGTATGTGAAAAATACTTAGAAAGGCAAATGGATTTGTATATAGCATTTATGGATCTGAAGAAGGCATATGGTAGAGTTGATAGAAATGCTCTGTGGAAGGTATTAATAGTATATGGTGTGGGAGGCAAGTTGTTAGAAGCACTGAAAAGTTTTTATCGAGGATGTAAGGCATTTGTACGAGTAGGAAGAGAGGAAAGTGATTGGTTCTCAGTGAATGTTGGTTTGCGGCGGGGGTGCATGATGTCTCCATGGTTGTTTAATTTGTTAATGGATGGGGTTGTTAGGGAGGTGAATGTAAGAGTTTTGGAGAGAGGGGCAAGTATGCAGTCTGTTGTGGATGAGAGAGCTAGGGAAGTGAATCAGTTGTTGTTCGCTGATGATACAGTGCTGGTGACTGATTCGGGTGAGAAACTGCAGAAGCTGGTGACTGAGTTTGATAAAGTGTGTGAAAGAAGAAAGCCGAGAGTAAATGTGAATAAGAGCAAGGTTGTTAGGTATGGTAGGGTTGAAGGACAAGTCAATTGTGAGGTAAGTTTGAATGGAGAAAACCTTGGGGAAGTGAAGTGTTTTAGATATCTGGGAGTGGATTTGGCAGTGGATGGAACCATGGAAGCGGAAGTGAGTCATAGGGTGGGGGAGGGGCAAAAGGTCTGGGAGTGTTGAAAAATGTGTGGAAGGCGAGAAAGTTATCTTGGAAAGCAAAAATGGTCCTATGTGAAGGAATAGTGGTTCCAACAGTGTTATATGGTTGCGAGGCGTGGGTTATAGATAGACTTGTGCGGAGGACATGCTGGAAATGAGATATTTGAGGATAATATGTGGTGTGAGGTGGTTTGATCGAGTAAGTAATGAAAGGGTAAGAGAGATGCAGGAGAGTGAAAGGCATGCAAGGAATAAGGGGTTGTCATTTCATGTGTGGCGGGGTGGCAACAGGAATGAATAATGGCAGACATTATGAATTATGTACATGTTTATATATGTATATGTCTCTGTGTGTGTATATATGTATAGGTTGAGACGTATAGGTATGTGTATGTGCGTGTGTGGACGTGTATGTATATATATGTGTATGTGGGTGGGCTAGGCCATTCTTTCATCTACTTCCTTGCGCTACCTCGCTAACGCAGGAGACAGCGAAAAAGTATAATAAAATAAATGAATAATATATATATGGAGGGGAGAAAGAATACTTCCCACCCATTCCTGATGTGTCGTAGAAGGCGACTAAAGGGGACGGGAGCAGGGGGGCTGGAAGCCCTCCCCTGCTTGTATTTTAACTTCCTAAAAGGGGAAACAGAAGTTGTCACGCGGGAAGTGCTCATCCTCCTCGAAGGCTCAGATTGGGGTGTCTAAATGTGTGTGGATGTAACCAAGATGAGAAAAAAGGGGAGATAGGTAGCATATTTGAGGAGAGGAACCTGGATGTTTTGGTTCTGAGTGAAACGAAGCTCAAGGGTAAAGGGGAAGAGTGGTTTGGGAATGTCATGGGAGTAAAGTCAGGGGTTAGTGAGAGGACAAGAGCAAGGGAAGGAGTAGCACTACTCCTGAAACAGGAGTGGTGGGAATATATGATAGAGTGTAAGAAAGTAAACAATAGATTGATATGGGTAAAACTGAAAGTGGATGGAGAGAGATGGGTGATTATTGGTGCATATGCACCTGGGCATGAGAAGAAAGATCATGAGAGGCAAGTGTTTTGGGAGCAGCTGAATGAGTGTGTTAGTAGTTTTGATGCAGGAGACCAGGTTATAGTGATGGGTGATTTGAATGCTAAGGTCAGTAATATAGCAATTTAGGGAATAATTGGTGTACATGGGGTGTTCAGTAAATAGAAATGGTGAAAAGCTTGTAGATTTATGTGCTGAAAAAGGACTGGTGATTGGGAATACCTGGTTTAAAAAGAGAGATATACATAAGTATACGTATGTAAGTAGGAGAGATAGACAGAGAGCGTTATTGGATTACATGTTAATTGACAGGCGCATGAAAGAGAGACTTTTGGACGTTAATGTTCTGAGAGATGCAACTGGAGGGATGTCTGATCATTATTTTGTGGAGGCGAAGGTGAAGATTTGTGGAAGTTTTCAGAAAAGAAGAGAGAATGTTGGGGTGAAGAGAGTGGTGAGAGTAAGTGAGCTTGGGAAGGGGACTTGTGAGAGGAAGTACCAGGAGAGACTGAGTGCAGAATGGAAAAAGGTGAACGCAAAGGAATAAGGGGAGTGGGTGAGGAATGGGGTGAATTTAGGGAAGCAATGATGGCTTGTGCAAAAGATGCTTCTGGCATGAGAAGCATGGGAGGTGGGTAGATTAGATGTGTTTTGCAGGGAAATAGTGCAAATGACTTGGAGATGTATAAAAGAAAGCTGGAGGAGGTCAAGAGAAAGGTGCAAGAGGTTAAAAAGAGGGCAAATGAGAGTTGGGGTAAGAGGATATCATTTAATTTTAGGGAGAATAGAAAGATGTTTTGGAAGGAGGTAATTAAAGTGCGTAAAACAAGAGAACAAAGGGGAACAGCGGTGAAGGGGGCTAATGGGGAGGCAATAACAAGTAGTGGTGATGTAAGGAGATGGAGTGAGTATTTTGAAGGTTTGTTGAATGTGTTAGATGATAGAGTGGCAGATAAAGGGTGTTTTGGTCGAGGTGGTGTGCAAAGTGAGAGGGTCAGGGAGAGTGGTTTGGTAAACAGAGAAGAGGTAGTGAAAGCTTTGCGGAAGATGAAAGCTGGCAAGCCGGCAGGTTTGGATGGTATTGCAGAGTTTTTTTTTTTTTTTTTTTTTTTTTTTTTTTTGTCTCCCGCGTTTGCGAGGTAGCGCAAGGAAACAGACGAAAGATATGGCCCAACCCACCCCCATACACATGTATATACATATGTCCACACATGCAAATATACATACCTACACAGCTTTCCATGGTTTACCCCAGACACTTCACATGCCCTGATTCAATCCACTGACAGCACTTCGACCCCGGTATACCACATCGATCCAATTCACTCTATTCCTTGCCCTCCTTTCACCCTCCTGCATGTTCAGGCCCCGATCACACAAAATCTTTTTCACTCCATCTTTCCACCTCCAATTTGGTCTCCCACTTCTCCTCGTTCCCTCCACCTCCAACACATATATCCTCTTGGTCAATCTTTCCTCACTCATTCTCTCCATGTGCCCAAACCATTTCAAAACACCCTCTTCTGCTCTCTCAACCACGCTCTTTTTATTTCCACACATCTCTCTTACCCTTACGTTACTTACTCAATCAAACCACCTCACACCACACATTGTCCTCAAACATCTCATTTCCAGCACATCCATCCTCCTGCGCACAACTCTATCCATAGCCCACGCCTTGCAACCATACAACATTGTTGGAACCACTATTCCTTCAAACATACCCATTTTTGCTTTCCAAGACAATGTTCTCGACTTCCACACATTCTTCAAGGCTCCCAGGATTTTCGCCCCCTCCCCCACCCTATGATCCACTTCCGCTTCCATGGTTCCATCCGCTGCCAAATCCACTCCCAGATATCTAAAACACTTCACTTTCTCCAGTTTTCCTCCATTCAAACTTACCTCCCAATTGACTTGTCCCTCAACCCTACTGTACCTAATAACCTTACTCTTATTCACAGTTACTCTCTGCTTTCTTCTTTCACACACTTTACCAAACTCAGTCACCAGCTTCTGCAGTTTCTCACATGAATCAGCCACCAGCGCTGTATCATCAGCGAACAACAACTGACTCACTTCCCAAGCTCTCTCATCCCTAACAGACTTCATACTTGCCCCTCTTTCCAAAACTCTTGCATTTACCTCCCTAACAACCCCGTCCATAAACAAATTAAACAACCATGGAGACATCACACACCCCTGCCGCAAACCTACATTCACTGAGAACTAATCACTTTCCTCTCTTCCTACACGTACACATGCCTTACATCCTCAATAAAAACTTTTCACTGCTTCTAACAACTTGCCTCCCACACCATATATTCTTAATACCTTCCACAGAGCATCTCTATCAACTCTATCATAAGCCTTCTCCAGATCCATAAATGCTACATACAAATCCATTTGCTTTTCTAAGTATTTCTCACATACATTCTTCAAAGCAAACCCCTGGTCCACACATCCTCTACCACCTCTGAAACCACACTGCTCTTCCCCAATCTGATGCTCTGTACATGCCTTCACCCTCTCAATCAATACCCTCCCATATAATTTGCCAGGAATACTCAACAAACTTATACCTCTGTAGAGCACTCACTCTTATCCCCTTTGCCTTTGTACAATGGCACTATGCACACATTCCGCCAATCCTCAGGCACCTCACCATGAGTCATACATACATTAAATAACCTTACCAACCAGTCAATAATACAGTCACCCCCTTTTTTAATAAATTCCACTGTGACTGTGTTGTTGACTGGTTGGTAAGGTTATTTAATGTTTGTATGACTCATGGTGAGGTGCCTGAGGATTGGCGGAATGCTTGCATAGTGCCATTGTACAAAGGCATAGGGGATAAAGGTTAGTGCTCAAATTGCAGAGGTATAAGTTTGTTGAGTATTCCTGGGAAATGATATGGGAGGGTATTGATTGAGAATGAGAAAGCATGTACGGAGCATCAGATTGGGGAAGAGCAGCATGGTTTCAGAAGTGGTAGAGGATGTGTGGGTCAGGTGTTTGCTTTGAGGAATGTATGTGAGAAATATTTAGAAAAGCAAATGGATTTGTATGTAGCATTTATGGATCTGGAGAAGGCATATGATAGAGTTGACAGAGATGCTCTATGGAAGGTATTGAGAATATTTGGTGTGGGAGGCAAGTTTTTAGAAGCAGTGAAAAGTTTTTATCAAGGATGTAAAGCATGTGTACGCGTAGGAAGAGAGGAAAGTGATTGGTTTTTAGTGAATGTTGGTTTTTGGCAGGGGTGTGTGATGTCTCCATGGTTGTTTAATTTGTTTATGGATGGGGTTGTTAGGGAGGTGAATGCAAGAGTTTTGGAGAGAGGGCAAGTATGCAGACTGTTGTGGATGAGAGAGCTTGGGAAGTAAGTTGTTGTTCGCTGATGATACTGCGCTGGTGGCTGATTCGGGTGAGAAAATGCAGAAGCTGGTGACTGATTTTGGTAAAGTGTGTGAAAGAAGAAAGCAGAGAGTAACTGTGAATAAGAGTAAGGTTATTAGGTACAGTAGGGTTGAGGGACAAGTCAATTGGGAGGTAAGTTTGAATGGAGGAAAACTGGAGAAAGTGAAGTGTTTTAGATATCTGGGAGTGGATTTGGCAGCGGATGGAACCATGGAAGCGGAAGTGAGTCACAGGGTGAGGGAGGGGGCGAAAGTTCTGGGAGCGTTGAAAAATGTATGGAAGGCGAGAACATTATCTCGGAAAGCAAAAATGGGTATGTTTGAAGGAATGGTGGTTCCAACAATGTTATGTGGTTGTGTGGAGGAGGGTGGATGTGTTGGAAATGAGATGTTTGAGGACAAATGTGGTGTGAGGTGATTTTATCGAGTAAGTAATAATAGGGTAAGAGAGATGTGTGGTAATAAAAAGAGTATGGCTGAGAGAGTAGAGGAGGGTGTATTGAAATGGTTTGGTCACATGGAGAGAATGAGTGAGGAAAGATTGACAAAGAGGATGTATGTGTCAAAGGTGGAGGGAATGAGAAGTGGGAGACCAAATTGGAGGTGGAAGGATGAAGTGCAAAAGATTCTGAGTGATCGGGGCCTGAACATGCAGTAGGGTGAAAGGCGTGCAAGGAATAGAGTGAATTGGAACAATGTGGTTTACCTGGGGTCGACATGCTGTCAGTGCATTGAAGTAGGGCATGTGGAGCATCTTGGGTAAACCATGGAAAGTTCTGTGGGGCCTGGATGTGAAAAGGGAGCTGTGGTTTCAGTGCATTATACATGACAGTTAGAGACTGAGTGTGAACGAATGTGGCCTTTGTTGTATTTTCCTAGCACTACCTCGCAAGCATGCGGGGGGGGGTGGGTTGTTATTTTATGTGTTGGGGTGGTGACAGGAATGGATAAAGGCAGCAAGTATGAATCATGTTCATGTGTATATATGTATATGTCTTTGTATGTATATATATATATATGTGTATACGTTGAAATGTATAGGTATGTATATATGCATGTGTGGATGTGTATGTGTATACATGTGTATGTGGGTGGGTTGGGCCATTCTTTCATCTGTTTCCTTGCGCTACCTCACTAACACGGGAGACAGCCACAAAGTATAATAAATAACTAAATAGAATAAAAATATATTTTCTTTTTATACATATTCGCCATTTCCCTTGTCAGCGAGGTAGCATTGAGAACAGAGGACTGAGCCTAAAAGGGAAAATCTTCACATGGCCCCCTTCTCTATTCCTTCTTTTGGGAAAGTAAAAACTAGAGGGGAGGATTTCCAGTTTCCCAGCCCCTCCCCATTTAGTTGCCTTTTTCAACATGCTGGGAGTACATGGGAAGTATTCTTTCTCCCCTATCCCCAGAGATAATATATATATATATATATATATATATATATATATATATATATATATATATATATATATATATATATATTATCCCTGGGGATAGGGGATTAAGAATACTTCCCACGTATTCCCTGCGTGTCATAGAAGGCGACTAAAAGGGGAGGGAGCGGGGGGCTGGAAATCCTCCCCTCTCGTTTTTTTTTTTTTCTTTTTTTTTTCAAAAGAAGGAATAGAGAATTGGGCCAGGCGAGGGTATTCCCTCAAAGGCCCAGTCCTCTGTTCTTAACGCTACCTCGCTAATGCGGGAAATGGCGAATAGTTTGAAAGAAAAAAGTGAGTCAGTTGTTGTTCGCTGATGATACAGCGCTGGTGGCTGATTCATGTGAGAAACTGCAGAAGCTGGTGACTGAGTTTGGTAAAGTGTGTGGAAGAAGAAAGTTAAGAGTAAATGTGAATAAGAGCAAGGTTATTAGGTACAGAAGGGTTGAGGGTCAAGTCAATTGGGAGGTAAGTTTGAATGGAGAAAAACTGGAGGAAGTGAAGTGTTTTAGATATCTGGGAGTGGATCTGTCAGCGGATGGAACCATGGAAGCGGAAGTGGATCATAGGGTGGGGGAGGGGGCGAAAATTTTGGGAGCCTTGAAAAATGTGTGGAAGTCGAGAACATTATCTCGGAAAGCAAAAATGGGTATGTTTGAAGGAATAGTGGTTCCAACAATGTTGTATGGTTGTGAGGCGTGGGCTATGGATAGAGTTGTGCGCAGGAGGATGGATGTGCTGGAAATGAGATGTTTGAGGACAATGTGTGGTGTGAGGTGGTTTGATCGAGTAAGTAACGTAAGGGTAAGAGAGATGTGTGGAAATAAAAAGAGCGTGGTTGAGAGAGCAGAAGAGGGTGTTTTGAAATGGTTTGGGCACATGGAGAGAATGAGTGAGGAAAGATTGACCAAGAGGATATATGTGTCGGAGGTGGAGGGAACGAGGAGAAGAGGGAGACCAAATTGGAGGTGGAAAGATGGAGTGAAAAAGATTTTGTGTGATCAGGGGCCTGAACATGCAGGAGGGTGTAAGGAGGGCAAGGAATAGAGTGAATTGGAGCGATGTGGTATACAGGGGTTGACGTGCTGTCAGTGGAGTGAATCAAGGCATGTGAGGCGTCTGGGGTGGACCATGGAAAGCTGTGTAGGTATGTATATTTGCGTGTGTGGACATGTGTATGTACATGTGTATGGGGGGGGTTGGGCCATTTCTTTCGTCTGTTTCCTTCCGCTACCTCGCAAACGCGGGAGACAGCGACAAAGTATATAAAAAAAAAAAAAATATATATATATATATATATATATATATATATATATATATATATATATATATATATATATATATATATATATATATCTTTATTTATTTATTTATTTTGCTTTGTAGCTGTCTCCCGCGTTTGCGAGGTAGCGCAAGGAAACAGACGAAAGAAATGGCCAAACCCACCCCCATACACATGTATATACAAACACGTCCACACACGCAAATATACATACCTATACATCTCAATGTACACATATATATACACACACAGACACATACATATATACCCATGCACACAATTTACACTGTCTGCCTTTATTCATTCCCATCGCCACCTCGCCACACATGGAATACCATCCCCCTCCGCCCTCATGTGTGCGGGGTAGCGCTAGGAAAAGACAACAAAGGCCTCATTCGTTCACACTCAGTCTCTAGCTGTCATGCAATAATGCGCGAAACCACAGCTCCCTTTCCACATCCAGGCCCCACACAGCTTTCCATGGTTTACCCCAGACGCTTCACATGCCCTGATTCAATCCACTGACAGCACGTCAACCCCGGTATACCACATCGATCCAATTCACTCTATTCCTTGCCCGCCTTTCACCCTCCTGCATGTTCATGCCCCAATCACTCAAAATCTTTTTCACTCCATCTTTCCACCTCCAATTTGGTCTCCCACTTCTCCTCGTTCCCTCCACCTCCGACTCATATATCCTCTTGGTCAATCTTTCCTCACTCATTCTCTCCATGTGCCCAAACCATTTCAAAACACCCTCTTCTGCTCTCACAACCACGCTCTTTTTATTTCCACACTTCTCTCTTACCCTTACATTACTTACTCGATCAAACCACCTCACACCACACATTTTCCTCAAACATCTCATTTCCAGCACATCCACCCTCCTGCGCACAACTCTATCCATAGCCCACGCCTCGCAACCGTACATCATTGTTGGAACCACTATCCCTTCAAACATACCCATTTTTGCTTTCCGAGATAATGTTCTTGACTTCCACACATTCTTCAAGGCTCCCAGGATTTTTGCCCCCTCCCCCACCCTATGATTCACTTCCGCTTCCATGGTTCCATATATATATATATATATATATATATATATATATATACTATTCACTACTTCCCGCGTTAGCGTTAAGAACAGAGGACTGAGCTTTTGAGGAAATATCCTCACTTGGCCCCCCTCCTATGTTCCTTCTTGTAGAAAGCTAAAAACAGGAGGGGAGGATTTCCAGCCCCTCGCTTTCTTCTCTTTAAGTTGCCTTCTGCCAAATGCATGGAGTATGTGCTTGCACTTAACATGAAATCAAACCTTTAGTGATGATAATCCCAATGAAGATGCAACAACAGATTTACAACGTGCAGATTAAATCCGGTTCTAAGTATTATAATGAATAACCTTCTCAAAGTTGGGAGGATAGACTTTATGGAGTTCAGTATAGAATGTAGACTGGCTAATAAGTCCATATATTTTAGAAGTAAGCTTATTGTTTCACTCAAATTACGCATAAATGCCTGCAAGCATCTTTCTGTGAGAGAGATGATTATCAATTTCCTAAACTTCATGCACTTGTTTCTGCTTTACAAATGTCCATTTCTTTTGATCTCTAGTTTTAATCCTAGTATGATCAGAAGGAAATCTTTTTCACTCCATCCTTCCACCTCTGACACCTCTGACACATCCACCCTCTTCCGCACAACTCTATCTATAGCCCATGCCTTGCATGTGAAGCATCTAGGGTAAACCAGAGGAGGAGGGTGGATATGTTGGAAATGAGATGTTTGAGGACAATTTGTGGTGTGAGGTGGTTTCATCGAGTAAGTAATGAAAGGGTAAGAGAGATGTGTGGTAATAAAAAGAATGTGGTTGAGAGAGCAGAAAAGGGTGTATTGAAATGGTTTGGTCACATGGAGAGAATGAGTGAGGAAAGATTGACAAAGAGGATATATGTGTCATAGGTGGGAGGAACGAGAAGTGGGAAACCAGATTGGAGGTAGAAGGATGGAGTGAAAAAGATTTTGAGCGAATGGGACCTGAACATACAAGGGGGGTGAAAGGCAAGCAAGGAACAGAGTGAATTGTGATATTCCAGGGTTGACGTGTTGTCACTGGATTGAAGCAGGGCATGTGAAGTGTCTGGGGTAAACCATGGAAAGTTTTGTGGGGCCTGGATGTGGAAAGGGAGCTGTGGTTTCAGTGCATTGCACATGACAGCTAGAGACTGAGTGTGAATGACTGTGGCCTTTGCTGTGTGGGTGGAAGGGGGTGCCATTTCATGTGTGGCGGGGTGGCAGCGGGAATGTATGAAGGCAGCGTGTATGAATATTACATGTGTATATATGTATATGTATGTATACGTTGAATTGTATACATGTATGTGCATGTTTGGGTGTTTATGCATATACATGTGTATGTGGGTGGGTTAGGCCATTCTTTTGTCTGTTTCCTTGTGCTACCTCGCTAATGCGGGAGACAGCAACAAAGGGGAAACAGAAGAAGGAGTCATGCTGGAAGTGCTCATCCTCCTTGAAGGCTCAGATTGGGGTGTCTAAATGTGTGTGGATGTAACCAAGATGAGAAGAAAGGAGAAGTAGCTAGTATGTGTGAGAAAAGGAACCTAGATGTTTTGGCTCTGAGTGAAATGAATCTCACGGGTAAAGTTGAAGAGTGGTTTGGGAATGTCTTGGGAGTAAGGCCAGGGGTTGATGAGAGGAGTTGTGGGAGTATGTAATAGAGATTAAGAGAGTATCGGTAAAACTGAAACTGGATGGAGAGAGATGGGTGATTATTGGTGCATATGCACCTGGGCATGAGAAAAAAAGATCATGAGAGGTAAGTGTTTTGGGAGCAGCTGAGTGAGTGTGTTCGCAGCTTTGATGCACAAGACCAGGTTATAGTGATGGGTGATTTGAATGCAAAGTGGGTAATGTGATAGTTGAGGGTATAATTGGTGTACATGGGGTGTTCAGTGTTGTAAATGGAAATGGTGAAGATCTTGTGGATTTTTGTCCTGAAAAAGGACTAGTGATTGGGAATACCTGGTTTAAAAAGAGACATACATAAGTATATGTATATGAGTAGAAGAGATGGCCAGAGAGCATTATTTGATTACATATTAATTGATAGGCTTGTAAAAGAGAAACTTTTGGATGTTAATTTGCTGAGAGGGGCAGCTGGAGTGATGTCTGATCATTATCTTATGGAGGCAAAGGTGAAGATTTGTAGAGGTTTTCAGAAAAGAAGAGAGAATGCTGGGGAGAAAAGAGTGGTGAGAAAAAGTGAGCTTGGAAAGGAATCTTGTGTGAGGAAGTACCAGGAGAGACTGAGTGCAGAATATGGATCATGGTGAAGTGCCTGAGAATTGGCAGAATGCATGCATAGTGCCATTGTGCAAAGGCAAAGGGGATAAAGATGAGTGTTCAAATTACAGAAGCATAAGTTTGTTGAGTATTCCTGGGAAATTATATGGGATGGTATTGATTGAGAGGGCAGAGGTATGTACAGAACATCAGACTGGGAAAGAGCTGTATGGTTTCAGAAGTGGTAGAGAATGTATGTGAGAAATACTTAGAGTAACAGAGGGATTTATATGTAGCATTTATGGATGTAGAGAAGGCATATGATAGGGTTGATGGAGGTGCTTTGTGGAAGGTATTAAGAGTATATGGTAAGATGGGTAAGTTGCAGTGAAAAGTTTTTACCAAGGATGTAAGGCATTTGTATGAGTAGGAAGAGAGGAAAGTGATTGGTACCCAGTGATTGTCAGTTTGCGGCTGGGATGTGTGATGTCTCCACGAGTGTTTAATTTGTTTATGGATGGATGGTTAGGGAGGTGAATGCAAGAGTTTTGGAGAATGGAGCAAGAATGCAGTCTGTTTTGGATGAGAGGGCTTGGGAAGTGTCAGTTGTTGTTCGCTGATGATACAGCGCTGGTGACTCATTCGGATGAGAAAGTGCAGAAGTTGGTGACTGAGTTTGGTAAAGTGTGTGAACAAAGAAAGTTGAGAGTAAATGTGAATATTAGTAAGGTTATTAGGCTCAGTAGGGTTTAGGGACAAGTTAATTGGGAGGTAAGTTTGAATGGAGAATAACTGGAGGAAGCAAAGTGTTTTAGTTATCTGGGAGTGAATTTAGCAGCAAATGGAACTATGGAAGCAGAAGTGAGTCACAGGGTGGGGAAGGGGACGAGGGTTCTAGGAGTGTTGAAGGATGTGTGGAAGGCAAGAATGTTATCTTGGAGAGCAAAACTGGGTATGTTTGAGGGAATATTGGTTCCAACAATGTTATGCGGTTACGAGGCATGTGCTATAGATAGGGTTGTGTGTAGGAGGGTGGATGTGTTGGAAATGAAATGTTTGAGGACAGTATGTGGTTTGAGGTGGTTTGATTAAGTAATGAAAGGGTATGAGAGATGTGTGGTTATAAAGAGTGTGGTGGAGAGAGCAGAAGAGGGTGTGTTGAAATGGTTTGGACATATGGAGAGAATGAGTGAGGAAAGATTGACAGAAAGTATGTGTGCCCGAGGTGGAGGGAAGAAAGAGAAGCGGGAGACCAAATTGGAGATGGATGGATGGAGTGAAAAAGATTTTGAGCAGTCGGGGCCTAAACATAGAGGAGGGTGAAAAGTGTGCAAGAACAGAGTGAATTGGAACGATGTGGTATACCGGGGTCAATGTGCTGTCAGTGGATTGAACCAGGGCATGTGAAACATCTGCAGTAAACCTGGAAAGGTCTGTGGGACCTGGAATATATATATATCTACTTGTATATATATATATATATATATATATGAATGTGAATAAGAGCAAGGTTATTAGGTACAGTAGGGTTGAGGGTGAAGTCAATTGGGAGGTAAGTTTGAATGGAGAAAAACTGGAGGAAGTAAAGTGTTTTAGATATCTGGGAGTGGATCTGGCAGCGGATGGAACCATGGAAGCGGAAGTGAATCATAGGGTGGGGAGGGGGCGAAAATCCTGGGAGCCGTGAAGAATGTGTGGAAGTCGAGAACATTATCTCGGAAAGCAAAAATGGGTATGTTTGAAGGAATAGTGGTTCCAACAATGTTGTATGGTTGCAAGGTGTGGGCTATGGATAGAGTTGTGCGCAGGAAGATGGATGTGCTGGAAATGAGATGTTTGAGGACAATGTGTGGTGTGAGGTGGTTTGATTGAGTAAGTAACGTAAGGGTAAGAGAGATGTGTGGAAATAAAAAGAGCGTGGTTGAGAGAGCAGAAGAGGATGTTTTGAAATGGTTTGGGCACATGGAGAGAACGAGTGAGGAAAGATTGACCAAGAGGATATATGTGTCGGAGGTGGAGGGAACGAGGAGAGGTGGGAGACCTAATTGGAGGTGGAAAGATGGAGTGAAAAAGATTTTGTGTGATCGGGGCCTGAACATGCAGGAGGGTGAAAGGCGGGCAAGGAATAGAGTAATTGGATCGATATGGTATACCGGGGTTGACGTGCTGTCAGTGGATTGAATCAGGGCATGTGAAGCGTCTGGGGTAAACCATGGAAAGCTGTGTAGGTATATATATTTGCGTGTGTGGACGTATGTATATACATGTGTATGGGGGTGGGTTGGGCCATTTCTTTCGTCTGTTTCCTTGCGCTACCTCGCAAACTCGGGAGACAGCGACAGAAAAAAAAAAAAAAAATATATATATATATATATATATATATATATATATATATATATATATATATATATATATTTATTTATTTATTTTGCTTTGTCGCTGTCTCCCGTGTTTGCGAGGTAGTGCAAGGAAACAGACGAAAGAAATGGCCCAACCCACCCCCATACACATGTATATACATACACGTCCACACACGCAAATATACATATCTATACATCTCAGTGTACACATATATATACACACACAGACACATACATATATATACCCATGCACACAATTCACACTGTCTGCCTTTATTCATTCCCATCGCCACCTCGCCACACATGGAATACCATCCCCCTCCCCCCTCATGTGTGCGAGATAGCGCTAGGAAAAGACAACAAAGGCCCCATTCGTTCACACTCAGTCTCTAGCTGTCATGCAATAATGCCCGAAACCACAGCTCCCTTTCCACATCCAGGCCCCACACAACTTTCCATGGTTTACCCCAGACGCTTCACATGCCCTGATTCAATCCACTGACAGCACGTCAACCCTGGTATACCACATCGATCCAATTCACTCTATTCCTTGCCCACCTTTCACCCTCCTGCATGTTCAGGCCCCGATCACTCAAAATTTTTTCCACTCCATCTTTCCACCTCCAATTTGGTCTCCCACTTCTCCTCTTTCCCTCCACCTCCGACACATATATCCTCTTGGTCAATCTTTCGTCATTCATTCTCTTCATGTGCCCAAACCATTTCAAAACACCCTCTTCTGCTCTCTCAACCATGCTCTTTTTATTTCCACACATCTCTCTTACCCTTACATTACTTACTCGATCAAACCACCTCACACCACACATTGTCCTCAAACATCTCATTTCCAGCACATCCACCCTCCTGCGCACAACTCTATCCATAGCCCACGCCTTGCAACCATACAACATTGTTGGAACCACTATTCCTTCAAACATACCCATTTTTGCTTTCCGAGATAATGTTCTTGACTTCCACACATTCTTCAAGGCTCCCGGGATTTTCGCCCCCTCCCCCACCCTATGATTCACTTCCGCTTCCATGGTTCCATCCGCTGCCAGATCCACTACCAGATATCTAAAACACTTTACTTCCTCCAGTTTTTCTCCATTCAAACTTACCTCCCAATTGACTTGACCCTCAACCCTACTGTACCTAATAACCTTGCTCTTATTCACATTTACTCTTAACTTTCTTCTTTCACACACTTTACCAAACTCAGTCACCAGCTTCTGCAGTTTCTCACATAAATCAGCCACCAGTGCTGTATCATCAGCGAACAACAACTGACTCACTTCCCAAGCTCTCTCATCCACAACAGACTTCATACTTGCCCCTATTTCCAAAACTCTTGCATTCACCTCCCTAACAACCCCATCCATAAACAAATTAAACAACCATGGAGACATCACACACCCCTGCCGCAAACCTACATTCACTGAGAACCAATCGCTTTCTCTCTTCCTACATGTACACATGAAATAACAACCCCCTCCCCCCACGTGTGTGCGAGGTAGCGCTAGGAAAGACAACAAAGGCCACATTCGTTCACATTCAGTCTCTAGCTGTCATGTATAATGCATCGAAACCACAGCTCCTTATCCACATCCAGGCCCCACAGAACTTTCCATGATTTACCCCAGACGCTTCTCACGCCCTGGTTCAACCCATTAACAGCACGTCGACCCCAGTATACCACATTGTTTCAATTCACTCTATTCCTTGCATACCTGTCACCCTCCTGCATGTTCAGGTCCCGATCAGTTAAAATCTTTTTCACTCCATCTTTCCACCTCCAGCTTGGTCTCCCACTATTCCTCATTCCCTCCACCTCTGACACATATATCCTCTTGGTCAATCTTTCCTCACTCATTTTCTTCATGTGACCAAACCATTTCAATACACCCTCTTCTACTCTCTCAGCCACACTCTTTTAATTACCACACATCTCTCTCACCCTTACATTACTTGCTAGATCAAACCACCTCACACCACATATTGTCCTCAAACATCTCATTTCCAACACACCCACCCTCCTCTGCACAACCCTATCTATAGCCCATGCCTCACAACCATATAGCATTGTTAGAACCACTATTACTTCAAACATACCCATTTTTGCTCTCCGAGATAATGTTCTCGCCTTCCACATATTCTTCAACGTTCTCAGAACCTTCACCCCCTCTCCCACCCTGTGACTCACTTCCGCTTCCATGGTTCCATCTGCTGCTAAATCCACTCCCAGATATCTAAGACACTTCATTTCCTCCAGTTTTTCTCAATTCAAACTTACCTTCCAATTAACTTGTCCCTCAACCCCACTGAACCTAATTACCTTACTCTTATTCACATTTACTCTCAGCTTTTGAAAAAAGAGAAAAATAATACAATAATACTGGAGAATACGATACAGGGTAATAGATAGAATACAAGAATACTGTCGTTGCATTATTATATCTATTAGCACTTACTAGAGATTATTATTTGATAGATGATGTTCATGTGTGATTACCCTGGGGGTCTATAGCCATAATTTAAGTAAAACCCCTTAATTCAGACATTAATGACCCAACTAGGCCAATGGACTGCCAAGCATACTTGGACTACTCACTTTCTTGTAGGCTAAGGAAAAGCCAATAATCTCTTACATTTAATACCGAAACAGAATGACATAGGTACTCATAACCTGACAATTAAATATGCATAAGCATGCAGTGATTGAAATCTTAATATTTAACTGGTTGCAACACTACTAACATAATCATTATACATGAGTCCATGGACTCCATCCTACTAAGACCATATCTAACTACTCACAGTATCAAAAATGATGTGGCATGCATCCTAACACAAATGCTAATAGTAAATAACATCCTAATTCTTGTCCTCTGGTGCTGAAAGTTCACTTGATTGTGTAACACATGGTCTTAGTAGGATTTTTAGTAGCTAGACGGCAGTCAGGTCTTTGTGCGTGAGTGTGTCTTGCCAAGCAATGGCCCCACGTCCTCCACATCAGGTCAGTCCATCCATGCTCGCATTTCATACAACACCGTTGTCAGTCATGCCAGAAGCACATCCTTAATCTTCACACATGCTGCACAGGACACACCAGCTGCTTTCCACACCCATCGTGCAGCCCAGTTGGAATCAAATTTGTCATTGTCTCTTGTAGACACATTATTGGCTCCTTACCCTCACAGCGGGGGAGCCATACACACTGTATAAAGACACCTTTTGTAACAAATCGAGGTGTTAGCGTAAAGATCAGTGTGTTAGCTTACCAGGATTTCTTAGTGGATGTTCAATGCTATGCTCCCTAGGCTGGGTAACACGTAGGGTGCTGAACTGCCCCTTGAGCTGGGTAACGTCTTCAGTGATATAGGCTGTTGAACTGATCCCCTGAGCTGGGTACCTCTCTCTCTCAAATGGCATAGACAGTACTGAATTGACCTGTCACAACTGCATCTCGTCTGTATAATATGACTTGAAATCTTGGGTTGCCAAGGAGATCATTTCAGTTTCCCTGGTTAATTACTTGGCTGTGTCACTTTGTCAGTTTCCCACTTCACTTTTTCACTTCCACACTCGATACATTTGTGAGGTGACCTTATTACTGTCTGTACTTAATCAAGCACCGTAAATAATAAACTTTTGCACATGGAGTAATCCTACATGGAAACTGCTATGATGACATGTCCCATACAATTTGACTTCTATAATTACCCTACAGCTATACTCATGATACATGCTACGGGTTATTTTATGTACTAATTTCTTATATTATTCCTACAATATGATACTTTGTTCCTTTCTTGTTAAACAATATTAGAAGAAAGCCCATATGTGGCCTCTCTCTCTCTCTCTCTCTCTCTCTGGAGGGATGTGATGAGGAGTCAGTAGGTGGCTGTCAGCCACTTGCTGTTGACCCGGGCCACCGATGAACACTGTGTGGTTGCCAATGTATGATCACCCTCCTCCATATAGTGACTCTAGTAATAATGTATATTCTTAATTGTGAGATATGATATTCTCAACATATCAAAGAACAACTTGGAGTCAAAGATACTATACAGATTAGATAGATATGACAACCCTTGGCTCACTGTCGACCATCTGCTCAGTTGTTGACTCCATCTCTGTTTGTTTTGCTTGATAACGACATGGCTGTGCGATAACTTTAAGTACGCAGTCAGACCTCGCCTTGTCCAACTATTCTGTTCTCTTACATATATACAGTAAACCCTCGATTTGATGGACTCGGATATAATAAATTTCAGAAGCAATGAAAAAATAATGTACAGTAAAGTAGTTAATAATAATTTGAAAAATCTCAAATGCTGCACCATGCACATTTCGTATCACACTTCTTTTTGGTAGCATTAGGTAGACTTACTTTGTTTCGGTCTCAATCTTCCTTAAGCTATCGTGCTTGAGGCAGACTGTTTGTATAGTGTGTTTCTGTTATTTCAGAATTGTAACTTTATTTATTGACTAATTTTGCAATCCGTACAATTCAAAATGGCATCATGTGATTGTAAGAGATGCAATGAAAGCAGGTAGTCCATCCTCACTATATTATAGAGAAGTATCCTTTCACAGGAGAGGGATGGCATCACGTCTATCTTGGTGTGAGTCCTGCTTCCAACTGCGAGCATTCCCATGCTGCTGGGTGCCTGCCACCCAACTATCGTACCACACATTAAACCCTACAGTGATGAGGAGTGAAAAGAAAGTGTGGCATAGAAATATGTTACATTCGATTTAATGGATTTCGGCAAAAACAGACACCCCTTCCTCCCATTATTCCGTAAAATCAAGGATTTCCTGCTCATCCTCCTCGAAGGTTCAGACCGGGAGTGTCTGAATGTGTGTGGGCATACCAAGATGAGAAGAAAGGAGAGATAGGTAGTATGTTTGGGGAAAGAAGGCTGAATGTTCTGGCTCTGAGTGAAACCAAGCTCAAGGGTAACGGGGAAGAGTGGTTTGGGAAAGTCTTTGGAGTAAAGTCAGGAGTTAGTGAGAGGACAAGAGCTAAGGAAGGAGTAGCGCTACTCCTGAAGCAGGAGTTGTGGGAGTATGTGATAGAGTGGAAGAAAGTAAATTCTAGATTGATGTAGGTAATACTGAAAGTGGATGGCGAGAGATGGGTGATTATTGGTGCTTATGCACCTGGTCATAAGAAGGATCATGAGAGGCAAGTGTTTTGGGAGCAGCTGAGTGAGTGTGTTAGCAGCTTTGATGCACGAGACCAGGGTTATAGTGATGGGTGATTTAAGTGTGAAGGTGAGTAATGTGGCAGTTGAGGGTACAATTGTTGTACATAGGATATTCAGTGTTGTAAATGGAAATGGTGAAGTGCCTGTGGATTTGTGTGATGAAAGAAAACAGGTGATTGGGAATACCTGGTTTAAAACAGAGATATACATAATTATATGTATGTGAGTAAGAAAGATGGTCAAAAGGTCATTATTGGATTACATGTTAATTGATAGGCACGTAAAAGAGATACTTTTGGATGCTGATATCCTGAGGGGGGGCAGCTGGTGGAATGTCCGATCACTATCTTGTGGAGGCGAAGGTGAAGATTTGTAGAGGTTTTCAAAAAAAGAAGAGAGTATCTTGGGGAGAAGAGAGTAAGTGAGCTTGTAAAGGAGACTTGTGTGAGGAAGTACCAGGAGAGATTGAGTGTAGAATGGCAAAAGGTGAAAGCAAATGACATGAGGGGAGAGGTGAGGAATGGGATGTATTTACAGAAGCAGTGATAGCATGTGCAAAAGATGCATTTAGTATGAGAAAAGTGGGAAGTGTGCAGATTAGAAAGGATAGTGAGTGGTGGGATGAAAAAGTAAGGTTGTTAGTGAAAGTTAAAAGAAAGGTGTTTGGACGATACTTGCAAGGAGGGAGTGCAAAAGACTGGGACAAATATAAAAGAAAGTGGCAGAAGGTCAAGAGATAGGTGCAAGGGTTGGAAAAGAGGGCAAATGAGAGTTGGGGTCAGAGAGTATTATTAAATTTTAGGGAAAATATAAAGGTATTTTGGAAGGAGGTAAATAATGTGTAAGACAAGAGAACAAATTGGAACATCAGTTAAGGGGGTATGTGGGGAGGTAGTGATGAAGTAAGAAGTAGATGAAATGAGTATTTTGAAGGTTTGTTGAATGTGCCTGATGATAGAGTGGCAGATATAGGGTGTTTTGGTCTGGGTGGTGTGCGATGTGAGAGGGTCAGAGAGCAATGGTATGGTAAAGAGAGAAGGGGTAGTGAAAGCTTTGCAGAAGATGAAATCCGGCAAGGCAGTGGGTTTGGATGGTATTGCAGTAGAATTTATTGATAAAGGGGGTGACTGTGTTGTTGATTGGTTGGTAAGGATATTCATTGTATGTATGGAAAATGGTGAAGTGCCTAACGATTGGCAGAATACATGCATATTGCCATTGTACAGAGGCAAAGGGGATAAAAGGGAGTGTTCAAACTACAGAGCCATAAGTTTGCTGAGTATTCCTGGGAAATTTTATGGGAGGGTATTGATTGAGAGGGTGAGGGCATGTACAGAGCATCAGACTGGGGAATAGCAGTGTGGTTTCAGAAGTGGTAGAGGATGTGTGGAGCAGGTATTTGCTTTGAATATGTGTGAGAAATACTTAGAAAAACTGATGGATTTGTATGTAGCATTTATGGACCAGGAGAAGGCATATGATAGGGTTGATAGAGATGCTTTGTGGAAGGTCTTAAGAGTATATGGTGTGGGAGGTAAGTTACTAGAAGCAGGGAAAAGTTACCGAGGATGTAAGGCCATGGTTGTTTAAATTGTTTATGGTTGGGGTGGTTAGGAAGGTAAATGCAAGAGTTTTGGAGAGAGGGGCGAGTATGCAGTCTGTTGTAGATGAGAGGGCTTGGGAAGTGAGTCAGTTGTTGTTTGCCGATGATACAGCTGTAGTTGCTGATTCAGCTGATTCAAGTGAAAAACTGCAAAAGTTGGTGACTGAGTTTGGAAAAGTGTGTAATAGGAGAAAGTTGAGAGTTAATGTGAAGAAGAGCCTGGTTATTAGTTTCAGTAGGGTTGAGGGAAAAGTTAATTGGGATGTATATTTGAATGGTGAAAAATTGGAGGATATGAAATGTTTTAGATATCTGGGAGTGGCCTTATCAGTGTATGGAACCATGGAAGCGGAAGTGAGTCACATGGTGGGGAGGGGGCGAAGGTGCTGGGAGTGATGAACAATGTGTGGAAGAAGAGAACATTATCTTGGAGAGCAAAAATAGGTATGTTTGAAGGAATAGCAGTTCCAACAATGTTATATGGTTGCGAGGCTTGGGCTATAGATAGGGTTGTGTGGAGGAGGTTGGATGTGTTGGAAATGAGATGTTTGAGAACAGTATGTGGTGTGAGGTGGTTTGATTGAGTAAGTAATGAAAGGGTAAAAGAGATGTATGGTAATAAAAAGAGTGTGGATGAGAGAGCAGAGTGGGGTGTGATGAAATGGTTTGGGCATATGGAGAGAATGAGTGACGAAAGATTGACAAAGAGGATATATGTTTCAGAAGTGGAGGGAACAAGGAGAAGCGGAAGACCAAATTGAAAGTGGAAGGATGGAGTGAAAAAGGTTTTAAGAGATTAGGGCCTGAACATACAGGAGGGTGAGAGGTGTGCAAGGAATAGAGTGAATTGGAACAGTGTAGTATACCGGAGTTGACATGCTGTCAGTGGACTGAACCAGGGCATGTGAAACATTCGGGATAAACCATGGAAAGTTCTGTGGGGCCTGGATGTGGAAAGGGAGCTGTGGTTTCGGTGCATTACACATGACAGCTAGAGACTGAGTGTGAACGGATGTGGCCTTTTCTGTCTGTTTTCTTAGCGCAACCTTGCTGAAGCAGAGGGTAGCAATGCTGTTTCCTGTGGGGCTGGGTTGCGGCAGGAATTGATGAAGGTAGGCAAGTATGAATATGTACATGTATATATATATATATATATATATATATATGTATCTTTTCTTTCTTTCATACTATTCGCCATTTCCCGCGTTAGCGAGGTAGCGCTAAGAACAGAGGACTGGACCTTTGAGGGAATATCCTCACCTGGTCCCCATCTCTGTTCCTTCTTTTGGAAAAAAAAAAAACAAAAAAAAAACAAGAGGGGAGGATTTCCAGCCGCCCGCTCCCTTCCCTTTTAGTCGCCTTCTACGACATGCAGGGAATGCGTGGGAAGTATTCTTTCTCCCCCATCCCCAGGGATATATATATATATATATATATATATATATTTATATATATATATTTATATATATATATTTAATTTTCTAAAAGGGGATAGGGGAGAAAGAATGCTTCCCGCGTGTTCCCTGCTTGTCGTAGAAGGCGACTAAAAGGGGGGGAGCGGGGGGCTGGAAATCCTCCCCTCTCGTTTTTTTTTTTTTTTTTTTTTTTTTTTTTCCAAAAGAAGGAACAGAGAATTGGGCCAGGTGAGGGTATTCCCTCAAAGGCCCAGTCCTCTGTTCTTAACGCTACCTCACTAATGCGGGAAATGGCGAATAGTTTGAAAGAAAAAAGATATATCTCATTCTCTCCATGTGACCAAACCATTTCAAAACACCCTCTTCTGCTCTCTCAACCACGCTCTTTTTATTTCCACACATCTCTCTTACCCTTACGTTACTTACTCGATCACACCACCTCACACCACACATTGTCCTCAAACATCTCATTTCCAGCACATCCATCCTCCTGCGCACAACTCTATCCATAGCCCACGCCTCGCAACCATACAACATTGTTGGAACCACTATTCCTTCAAACATACCCATTTTTGCTTTCCGAGATAATGTTCTCGACTTCCACACATTCTTCAAGGCTCCCAGAATTTTCGCCCCCTCCCCCACCCTATGATCCACTTCCGCTTCCATGGTTCCATCCGCTGCCAGATCCACTCCCAGATATCTAAAACACTTCACTTCCTCCATGGAGAGAATGAGTGAGGAAAGATTGACCAAGAGGATATATGTGTCGGAGGTGGAGGGAACGAGGAGAAGAGGGAGACCAAATTGGAGGTGGAAAGATGGAGTGAAAAAGATTTTGTGTGATCGGGGCCTGAACATGCAGGAGGGTGAAAGGAGGGCAAGGAATAGAGTGAATTGGAGCGATGTGGTATACCGGGGTTGACGTGCTGTCAGTGGATTGAATCAAGGCATGTGAAGCGTCTGGGGTAAACCATGGAGGGCTGTGTAGGTATGTATATTTGCGTGTGGACGTATGTATATACATGTGTATGGGGGTGGGTTGGGCCATTTCTTTCATCTTTTTCCTTGCGCTACCTCGCAAACGCGGGAGACAGCGACAAAGCAAAAAAAAAAAAAAAATATATATATATATATATATATATATATATATATATATATAATATATCCCTGGGGATAGGGGATTAAGAATACTTCCCACGTATTCCCTGCGTGTCGTAGAAGGCGACTAAAAGGGGAGGGAGTGGGGGGCTGGAAATCCTCCCCTCTCGTTTTTTTTTTTTAATTTTCCAAAAGAAGGAACAGAGAATTGGGCCAGGTGAGGGTATTTCCCTCAAAGGCCCAGTCCTCTGTTCTTAATGCTACCTTGCTAATGCGGGAAATGGCGAATAGTTTAAAAAAAAAAAAAAGATATATATATATATATATATATATATATATATATATATATATATATATATATATATATGGGGCAAATGGGGAGGTGATAACAAGTAGTGGTGATGTGAGAAGGAGATGGAGTGAGTATTTTGAAGGTTTGTTGAATGTGTTTGATGATAGAGTGGCAGATGTGGGGTGTCTTGGTCGAGGTGGTGTGCAAAGTGAGAGGGTTAGGGAAAATGATTTGGTAAATAGAGAAGAGGTAGTAAAAGCTTTACGGAAGATGAAAGCCGGCAAAGCAGCAGGTTTGGATGGCATGGCAGTGGAATTTATTAAAAAAGGGGGTGACTGTATTGTTGACTGGTTGGTAAGGTTATTTAATTTATGTATGATTCATGGTGAGGTGCCTGAGGATTGGCGGAATGCTTGCATAGTGCCACTGTACAAAGGCAAAGGGGATAAGAGTGAGTGCTCAAATTACAGAGGTATAAGTTTGTTGAGTATCCCTGGTAAATTATATGGGAGGGTATTGATTGAGAGGGTGAAGGCATGTACAGAGCGTCAGATTGGGGAAGAGCAGTGTGGTTTCAGAAGTGGTAGAGGATGTGTGGATCAGGTGTTTGCTTTGAAGAATGTATGCGAGAAATACTTCGAAAAACAAATGAATTTGTATGTAGCACTTATGGATCTGGAGAAGGCATATGATAGAGTTGATAGAGATGCTCTGTGGAAGGTATTAAGAATATATGGTGTGGGAGGCAAGTTGTTAGAAGTAGTGAAAAGTTTTTATAGATGATGTAAGGCATGTGTTCATGTAGGAAGAGAGGAAAGTGATTGGTTCTCAGTGAATGTAGGTTTGTGGCAGGGGTGTGTGATGTCTCCATGGTTGTTTAATTTGTTTATGGATGGTGTTGTTAGGGAGGTGAATGCAAGAGTTTTGGAAAGAGGGGCAAGTATGCAGTCTGTTGTGGATGAGAGAGCTTGGGAAGTGAGTCACTTGTTGTTCACTGATGATACAGCGCTGGTGGCTGATTCATGTAAGAAACTGCAGAAGCTGGTGACTGAGTTTGGTAAAGTGTGTGAAAGAAGAAAGTTAAGAGTGAATGTGAATAAGAGCAAGGTTATTAGGTACAGTAGGGTTGAGGGTCAAGTAAATTGGGAGGTAAGTTTGAATGGAGAAAAGCTGGAGGAAGTGAAGTGTTTTAGATATCTGGGAGTGGATCTGGCAGCGGATGGAACCATGGAAGCGGAAGTGAATCATAGGGTGGGGGAGGGGGTGAAAATCCTGGGAGCCTTGAAGAATGTGTGGAAGTCGAGAACATTATCTCGGAAAGCAAAAATGGGTATGTTTGAAGGAATAGTGGTTCCAACAATGTTGTATGGTTGCGAGGCGTGGGCTATGGATAGAGTTGTGCGCAGGAGGGTGGATGTGCTGGAAATGAGATGTTTGAGGACAATATGTGGTGTGAGGTGGTTTGATCGAGTAAGTAATGTAAGGGTGAGAGAGATGTGTGGAAATAAGAAGAGTGTGATTGAGAGAGCAGAAGAGGATGTTTTGAAATGGTTTGGGCATATGGAGAGAATGAGTGGGGAAAGATTGACCAAGAGGATATATGTGTCAGAGGTGGAGGGAACGAGGAGAAGTGGGAGACCAAATTGGAGGTGGAAAGATGGAGTGAAAAAGATTTTGAGTGATCGGGGCCTGAACATGCAGGAGGGTGAAAGGCGGGCAAGGAATAGAGTGAATTGGATTGATGTGGTATACCGGGGTCGACGTGCTGTCAATGGATTGAACCAGGGCATGTGAAGCGTCTGGGGTAAACCATGGAAAGTTGTGTGGGGCCTGGATGTGGAAAGGGAGCTGTGGTTTCGGTGCATTATTGCTTGACAGCTAGAGACTGAGTTTGAACGAATGGGGCCTTTGTTGTCTTTTCCTAGCGCTACCTCGCACACATGAGGGGGAAGGGGGATGTTATTCCATGTGTGGCGAGGTGGCGATGGGAATGAATAAAGGCAGACAGTGTGAATTGTGGGCATGTGTATATATGTATGTGTCTGTGTGTGTGTGTATATATATGTGTACATTGAGATGTATGGGTATGTATATTTGCGTGTGTGGACGTGTATGTATCATTGTGTATGGGGATGGGTTGGGCCATTTCTTTTGTCTGTTTCCTTGTGCTACCTCGCAAACGCGGGAGACAGCGACAAAGCAAATGAAAAAAAAATTATATATATATATATATATATATATATATATATATATATATATATATATATATATATATATATATATATATATATATATATTTTTTTTTTTTTTTTTTTTTTTGCTTTGTCGCTGTCTCCCGCGTTTGCGAGGCAGCGCAGAGAAACAGACGAAAGAAATGGCCCAACCCACCCCCACACACATGTATATACATACGTTCACACACGCAAAATATACATACCTACACAGCTTTCCATGGTTTACCCCAGACGCTTCACATGCCCCAATTCAATCCACTGACTGCACGTCAACCTCGGTATACCACATCACTCCAATTCACTCTATTCCTTGCCCTCCTTTCACTCTCCTGCATGTTCAGGCCCCGATCACTCAAAATCTTTTTCACTCCATCTTTCCACCTCCAATTTGGTCTCCCACTTCTCGTTCCCTCCACCTCCGACACATATATCCTCTTGGTCAATCTTTCCTCACTCACTCTCTCCATATGCCCAAACCATATATATATATATGGGAGACAGCGACAAAAAAAAAAAAAATATATATATATATATATATATATATATATATATATATATATATATATATATATATATATATACCTCGCAAACGCGGGAGACAGCGACAAAGTATAAAAAAAAAAATATATATATATTTATTTATTTATTTATTTATTTATTTATTTTGCCCATGCCTCGCAACCATACAAAATTGTTGGAACCACTATTCCTTCAAACATAGCCATTTTTGCTTTCCGAGATAATGTTCTCGACTTCCTCACATTTTTGCTCTCCGAGATAATGTTCTCGACTTCCACACATTCTTCAAGGCTCCCAGGATTTTTGCCCCCTCCCCCACCCTATGATTCACTTCTGCTTCCATGTTTCCATCCACTGCCAGATCCACTCCCAGATATCTAAAACACTTTACTTCCTCCAATTTTTCTCCATTCAAACTTACCTCCCAATTTACTTGACCCTCAACCCTACTGTACCTAATAACCTTGCTCTTATTCACATTTACTCTTAACTTTCTTCTTTCACACACTTTACCAACCTCAGTCACCAGCTTCTGCAGTTTCTCACATAAATCAGCCACCAGCGCTGTATCATCAGTGAACAGCAACTGACTCACTTCCCAAGCTCCCTCATCCACAACAGACTTCATACTTGCCCCTCTTTCCAAAACTCTTGCATTCACCTCCCTAACAATCCCATCCATAAACAAATTAAACAACCATGGAGACATCACACACCCCCGCCGCAAACCTACATTCACTGAGAACCAATCACTTTCCTCTCTTCCTACACGTACACATGCCTTACATCCTTGATAAAAACTTTTCACTGCTTCCAACAACTTGCCTCCCACACCATATATTCTTAATACCTTCCACAGAGCATCTCTATCAACTCTATCATATGTCTTCTCCAGATCCATAAGTGCTACATACAAATCCATTTGCTTTTCTAAGTATTTCTCACATACATTCTTCAAAGCAAACACCTGATCCACACATCCTCTACCACTTCTGAAACCACAACGCTCTTTCCCAATCTGATGCTCTGTATGTGCCTTCACCCTCTCAATCAATACCCTCCCATATAATTTACCAGGAATACTCAACAAACTTATACCTCTGTAATTTGAGCACTCACTCTTATCCCCTTTGCCTTTGTACAATGGCACTATGCACGCATTCCGCCAATCCTCAGGCACCTCACCATGAGTCATACATACATTAAATAACCTTACCAACCAGTCAACAATACAGTCACCCCCTTTTTTAATAAATTCCACTGCAGTACCATCCAAACCTGCTGCCTTGCTGGCTTTCATCTTCCGCAAAGCTTTTACTACCTCTTCTCTGTTTACCAAATCATTTTCCTTAACCCTCTCACTTTGCACACCACCTTGACCAAAACACCCTATATCTGCCACTCTGTCATCAAACACATTCAACAAACCTGCAAAATACTCAATCCATCTCCTTCTCACATCACCACTATATATATATATATGGTGCGGGGGACGGCGACAGGGCAAAGTGAATAAATAGATAAATATATATAGGGGAGAAAGAATACTTCCCACATATTCCCTGCATGTCGTAGAAGGCGACTAAAAGGGAAGGGAGCGGGGGGCTGGAAATCCTCCCCTCACATTTTTTTTTTAAATTTTCCAAAAGAAGGAACAGAGAAGGGGGCCATATGAGGATATTCCCTCAAAGGCCCAGTCCTTTGTTCTTAACGCTACCTCGCTAATGCGGGAAATGGCGAATAGTATGAAAAAAAAAAAAAAATATATATATATATATATATATATATATATATATATATATATATATATATATATATATTTTTTTTTTTTTTTGGCTTTGTCGCTGTCTCCCGCGTTTGCGAGGTAGCGCAAGGAAACAGACGAAAGAAATGGCCCAACCCACCCCCATACACATTTATATACATACGTCCACGCACGCAAATATACATACCTACACAGCTTTCCATGGTTTACCCCAGACGCTTCACGTGCCCTGATTCAATCCATTGACACCACGTCAACCCCGGTATACCACATCGATCCAATTCACTCTATTCCTTGCCCTCCTTTCACCCTCCTGCATGTTCAGGCCCCGATCACACAAAATCTTTTTCACTCCATCTTTCCACCTCCAATTTGGTCTCCCACTTCTCCTCGTTCCCTCCACCTCCGACACATATATCCTCTTGGTCAATCTTTCCTCACTCATTCCCTCCATGTGCCCAAACCATATATATATATATTATATATGGGAGACAGCGACAAAAAAAAAAAAAAATATATATATAATATAATATATATATATAATATATATATAATATATATATAATATTATATATATATATATATATATATATATACCTCGCAAACGCGGGAGACAGCGACAAAGTATAAAAAAAAAAAAAAATATATATATATTTATTTATTTATTTATTATTTATTTATTTTGCCCATGCCTCGCAACCATACAACATTGTTGGAACCACTATTCCTTCAAACATAGCCATTTTTGCTTTCCGAGATAATGTTCTCGACTTCCTCACATTTTTGCTCTCCGAGATAATGTTCTCGACTTCCACACATTCTTCAAGGCTCCCAGGATTTTTGCCCCCTCCCCCACCCTATGATTCACCTTCTGCTTCCATGGTTCCATCCGCTGCCAGATCCACTCCCAGATATCTAAAACACTTTACTTCCTCCAATTTTTCTCCATTCAAACTTACCTCGCCAATTTACTTGACCTCAACCCCTACTGTACAAATAACCTTGCTCTTATTCACATTTACTCTTAACTTTCTTCTTTCACACACTTTACCAACCTTCAGTCACCAGCTTCTGCAGTTTCTCACAAATAAATCAGCCACCAGCGCTAATCATCATGAACAGCAACTGACTCACTTCCCAAGCTCCCTCATCCACCAACAGACTTATACTTGCCCCTCTTTCCAAAAACTCTTGCATTCACCTCCCTAACAATCCCATCCATAAACAAATTAAACAACCATGGAGACATCACACACCCCCGCCGCAAACCTACATTCACTGAGAACCAATCACTTTCCTCTCTTCCTTACACGTACACATGCCTTACATCCTTGATAAAAACTTTTCATGCTTTCCAACAACTTGCTCCCACACCATATATTCTTATACCTTCACAGAGCATCACTATCAACTCTATCATATGTCTTCTCCAGATCCATAAGTGCCAACATACAAATCCATTTGCTTTTCTAAGTATTTCTCACATACATTCTTCAAAGCAAACACCTGATCCACACATCCTCTACCACTTCTGAAACCACAACGCTTCTTTCCCAATCTGATGCTTCAGTTATGTGCCTTCAACCCTCTCAATCAATACCCTCCCATATAATTTACCAGAATACTCAACAAACTTATACCTCTGTAATTTGAGCACTCACTCTTATCCCCTTTGCCTTTGTACAATGGCACTATGCACGCATTCCGCCAATCCTCAGGCACCTCACCATGAGTCATACATACATTAAATAACCTTACCAACCAGTCAACAATACAGTCACCCCCTTTTTTAATAAATTCCACTGCAGTACCATCCAAACCTGCTGCCTTGCTGGCTTTCATCTTCCGCAAAGCTTGTACTGCCTCTTCTCTGTTTACCAAATCATTTTCCTTAACCCTCTCACTTTGCACACCACCTTGACCAAAACACCCTATATCTGCCACTAAAGTAATTGCATTCTGTCATCTAATCACATTCACAAACCTGCAAAATACTCAATCCATCTCCTCTCACAATCACCAACTATATATATATATATGGTGCGGGGGACGGCGACAGGGCAAAGTGAATAAATAGATAAATATATATAGGGGAGAAAGAATACTTCCCACATATCCCTGCATGTCGTAGAAGGCGACTAAAAGGGAAGGGAGCGGGGGGCTGGAAATCCTCCCCTCTCGTTTTTTTTTTTTTTTCCAAAAGAAGGAACAGAGAAGGGGGCCATATGAGGATATTCCCTCAAAGGCCCAGTCCTCTGTTCTTAATGCTACCTCGCTAATGCGGGAAATGGCGAATAGTATGAAAAAAAAAAAAAAAATATAATATATATATATATATATATATAAATATAAATATATATATATATAAATATATATAATAAATATATTTTTTTTTTTTTTTTTTTTGGCTTTGTCGCTGTCTCCCGCGTTTGCGAGGTAGCCGCAAGGAAACAGACGAAAGAAATGGCCCAACCCACCCCCATACACATTTATATACATACGTCCACGCACGCAAAATATACATACCTACAGACCTTTCCATGATTTACCTTAGACACTTCACATGCCCTGGTTCAGTCCATTGACAGCTCGTTGACCCCAGTATACCACATTGTTCCAATTCCCTGTATTCCTTGCACGCCTCTCACCCTCCTGTATGTTCAGGCCCCTATTGCTCAAAATCTTTTACTTTTCATCCTTCCACCTCCAATTTGGTCTCGCGCTTCTCCTTCTTCCCTCTACTTCTGACATATATATCCTCTTTGTCAATTTCTCCTCACTCATTCTCTTCTTATGTCCATAACATTTCAACACACCCTCTTCTGCTCTCAACCTCTCTTTTTCTTTCCACACATCTGTCTTACCTTCTCATTACTTAGTCAAACCACCTCACAACACATATTGTCCTTGATCATTTCATTTCCAGTACATCCACCGTGCTCTGTATGACCCTATCCATAGCCCATGCCTCATAACCACATAATATTGTTGGAACTACTATTCCTTCAAACATACCCAATTTTCCTCTCCGAGATAGTGTTCTCTCCTTCCTCTCAGCAAATTTTCCTTTTCCTTGTTTGTCTTGGCCTTCCCCTCCTTTATGGAAAACCTTTTCTCCATATTTTGTAAGTACCTTGGGTTGGTGCCATGAATCTGAGGATTGTGAGCTCTGAATGGCTAAGAGTGGGTGGTTCAGTGACATTGAGTTGATGGCGGTTGCTCATTGGCTGAGAGCAGGCCCATCATTCAGACAAAATCTTTGGTGATTCAAGGACTGACTGCAAAGAGGGTTGGAATGTTCCTGAATTCTATATTTCCAGAATGTCTCATTGCTTACAAAACACTACCATAGAGGGATAGGTTTTCAGCTTTTGAAACATACATTTTATATTTTTTAAGTCACTTCTGTTGCACATCCACCCTCACCACCCTGATGATTTTACCCCCAAGGTATTTGAATTCTGCTGTTTCTAATTGTATATGCTGGTTGAATCATATATTCAATAGTATCTGCTGATTAAATCGTATATTTCAAAATACTTGATTTCTTCCAAGTACCATCACCTCAGACTTCATTTAATTAATTTTTATGCCTTTGTCATTTTGTCATGTATTTATGCTGCTTCATGTAGAGATTCTGTTCTCAGTTTCCTGAGACAAATATCATCTGCATATGCATGAATTGTAGTTTGTGGTTCATGGTGTTGGTTTACATTATTGATGACTATATGTAAGTTAAGAATAGTAGTGGTTACAGTAAACTGCTTTTTCACTGGTTATATTGAAGCAATGTTTCATTTTAGAGAAAAGGTGTATTAGCTTTACTTAAGCAGAGAATATAAATACACCTTTTGAAAATGTAAATCATTTTGATATAACTAGTAGGGTGAAACAGGGTAGTGTAATGTTCCACCCTGCTATTCATAACATATTCAGATAAGATAATCAAAAATGTAAATCAGTGCAAACAAAAGAAATCACCGTTCACAAGTTGATGTTTGCCACAAAGAAGCAAATAGAGAATGTTTTCAAGTAGTAATAGAAGTATGGGAGAGATTATGAATGACTGTGGATTAAAAATTGACAAGATCAAGTCTAAGGTTATGGTATTTGGGAAAAATCAAGAAGTTTTAACACATTAAATCAGTAGACACTCCCACAAACAACAGAATTCCAATCCCTTGGAATCAGATCATCAGCCATGGGAGGGAAGGAGAGAAAGAGAGAGAGAGAACAGTTTAAGCATTCAGGTCCTGAAACTGGAGACAAGTGAAGCAGATAGCCCAAATAAAATACCACTATAAACAGGGAAGTCACTGTAACCATAATGAGGGCAAGTGTGCAAATGAGGCTTTGGAACCACAACATCGTATTTTCTATATGCATAAGGTCTCAAAGAAAGACAGTAGTGAAACAGTACTACAATATTGTAAGGTGGCCTAGTATTAGGCTGAAAGGGAAAATTGCTCATTAAAGCACTACAGGCGAAAAAAAAATTCAGGACTTTTCACTCTCAAAGATAAGAGAGCTTGCAACTTTTTCCATATATACGATTCAGAAGGAGAATAGGGGGTCACTCAACCCAATTCATGGTTTCACTTGAGTTCTTGGGGCAAGTATATAGCAGAGTTCTTTTGCATTGGGAATGGATCTGACATGAACAACAAACCTCATGATTAGCATGAAAGGGGCTAGTTGGGCACAGTTAGCCCCAGCAGAAATTTGTTCTTAATGTCTTTGCTTATGGGATTAGACCCTGTAAGGATGAAATTACCATTAAAATTAAAAGATCATATACATAAAATTGGAAAACATTGTAAGCATCTAGTGCCTTAAACTTTTTATGTGATTACCTTCAAGTGCAAGAAAGATTATGGTTTGTCCATTAGTGAACATCATAAAGTTTTTGATTAATATGGTTTAATGATTGTCTTATATAAACATGAACTGTTTACTCCTTCAGATGATGGACATCCGAATATTCTAATCATTGTATCATATAGACATGAACTGTTTACTCCTTCAGATGATGGACATCCAAATGTTTTAATAATTGTCTGTCTCGTGTAAACGTGAACTGTTTACTCCTTCAGATGATGAACATTGGCCAATTTGCTATGCTGGATTTGTGCTCAGATTGATGGATCCAATTTAAAGTTGACATACCTATGATAGTATAATTGATAATCAAATTTAATCAGCAACAGGTTTTGCATTATTGTGCATTTTAAAAGCAGAAGAATCTGTTGGTCATTTAATGGTTATGTAAACATAGCCTCATATTTCTATGGGTTTGAGAACATAGTTACCTGTTTTGCTTCCACTGTTGTCTCACTAATGAACTTTTACAAATTAAGAAATGAATTAGGAACAGCTGTAGTGACATGAGTGCTGGCAAGATTACCTACAAATTGAGCCAAGATAGGAAGATTTTCAGAAAGCATGAGAATCATTGCCAGGAAATTTATAGGCAAAGCCCAGCTTGATTATACATTCAAAAACTTGACCCAGTAATAACAATCAGGAGCTCAGAACATAGGGAGTGATAAGCGCTACTCTGGTAAATACAGCACATAGAAAGCAGCATTGGTGTCACATTTAGCATTACTGATCACACGTATGCAAGGGCTGTCCAGGGTCGAGTCGACATGAGTTTGAATCCTGGTTACGGTAGCTGGTCCACAGTCAACTTTGCAGTTTGTCCTCTTGGGTTGGTCAGTGAATTTGGCACCCAATTTAGGCTAAGGTATATACAGTTACTATACCATTTATTCGGAAAGTTTTGGACCAGAAGCAACCCGGATTTCAGGATTTTCCAATTTTTTGGAAAACGGTCTAATATATAAGTAGAATATGAAATAATGAAAAATAAATATCAAAATTATATTGGAAAAGATACAGATTGAAATCCTTCTAAAGGGGTCTATTTGACCTTTATTAATCCCTTTTGAATTCTTAAGATATAGAATATCATGTAAATTGTAGAATTAAAAATTTAAGATATACAGTGAAAATGAATTAAGAAAAATAAAGAATGAAATTGTTTTTACCACGTAGCTTCAAATATACCTCTTGAAAAACAGGGTCTGTTTAATCAGTTACTATACCATTTATTTGGAAAGCTTTGGACCAGAAGCGACCCGGATTTCAGGATTTTCCAATTTTTTGGAAAACGGTCTAATATATAAGTAGAATATGAAATAATGAAAAATAAAGATCAAAATTATATTGGAAAAGATGCAGATTGAAATCCATCTAAAGGGGTCTATTTGACCTTTATTAATCCCTTTTAAATTCTTAAAATATAGAATACTGTGTAAATTGTAGAATTTAAAGTTTAAGATATACAGTGAAAATGAATGAAGAAAAATAAAGAATGAATTTTTTTTAACACATAGCTTCAAATATACCTCTTGAAAAACAGGGTCTGTTTGATCAGTATTAATCCACTGATCTTCATCTGTAGACAGTTTAACATCTGGGGTGACAGGTACAGGAAGAGAAGAAACACAGGTATTGGAAGTCTAAGTTTAAGGCTCAGGCTGAACTTCACTCGAAAGTTTTTAATTGCTCTTTGCAAACATGTCCTGCAGATTCTGTTGTTTCATATACTTTGGTTTTTCTTTGATTAAAACCTCTTGTATTTCATAAATCAATATTATATGCTGCTCACTGATAAAATTCTTTTGCTCCAATCCCCAAGTCAGTTCCTTCATCAGACTGATGCACCTGTCTATAGACACTTTCTCTTCTTCTTTCAGTGCACTGGCCTCACCTTCATCATCATCACTCTCATCATATTTGTTCTTATCTGCATTCATTACCATGTCTACAATTTTACTGTCTGAGCTGGAGTGTCATTGTCAGTGTTTATACACTTCTGTATAGCACTTTCATCAAGTGACATGGCTACTTGACATGACGAACCTTTTGCATATTCCAGTAAATTCTTCACTATTTTTTTTTCTCTCCAGACATACAAAAACCACAAACATCAGGTTCATCATTATCATCACCTCCAAAAAATAAGGTGGATGGCCATAGTTTATGCCAACTGTGTATCAAAATATCCTTGGGTATATTGTCCCAGGACTTTGCAGCAGTCCAAAGTATGCCTTTAATAACAAATGCTTTCTGTAATATTGAATGTTTTCTGAAATGCTTCTATCCCTTTACCTTTCATGTATATCTCTAGCATTTTTGCAGAAATACGTCCATGTATCTGTACTTGAATACACAAAGAATGCCTTGGTTTACTCGCTGAATTGGGAGGCAAGTAAACAGCACGTGTTGTCCTTGATTCATACTTCAGCAAGAGGGTGTGCCGAACAATTACCAAGCAATAGAATAATTTTGCAGTCATTAGGTAGTCCCACCGATTTACAATGATCCTTGGCTTCAGGCACAAAGTTCTGTAGAAACCACTTGTTGAAAATCCTTCTTGTGATCCAAGCCTGCTTATTTCTCATATAAATCACAGGAAACACCCTGACACCCTTAAATGCTCTAGGATTCTGACTCTTCCCAACAGAGAGTAATTTGCACTTATGGATGCCGGCTGCATTCGAACATCTAAGAATCGTGTCGTTCCTTAGAATCCTTACACCCTGCTGATACTGGATCATCTGGTGTTGCATACGTTTTCCTTGGTATGTAATGCCAGAATAAAGCAGTTTTATCTGCATTGTACGTCTGTTCAGCTGACAGTCCCTCATCTGAAATCAACTTGGCAAATTCACCTAAATACGCCTCTGCAGTTTCGTGGTCTGCAGAAGCCTTTTCTCCACTTACCTTCAGTCTGTGAAAGCCATGTCTTTGTTTAGATCTATTGAATCACCTAGCAGAATATTCACATGGAGTTGTCAAATTTAATTCTTCATGAAAACATTTAGCTTGGGCTGATATAATGGAATGATTAAGTGGAAACTTTTCACTCTGATGCTGCCTAATCCTGTCAAGGAACACTTCATCCACATCTACACTCTTTGACTGGTGTAAAGTTTTTCAGTTGTCCATTCATTTAGTTACATCACTGTCACCGTAGAAATTAAGTATTTGTTCCTTCTGTTTCTTGATATCATAATTAGTAGATATACCAATACCATACTCCTCACTTAAATGCCACACTGAAGCACCTGTATCGAGTCTCTTCCGTAACTTAACTTTCTTTGATATACTGAGTGCAATATGTTTCCATTTTGGTTGTCCACTAGCAAATTGCCTTTCTTTTGGCCTTTTAGATATGGTATTATCTATGATAAACTGGGACAAATGATCTTGAATTTGTAGAGAGGGACAAGTGTCCACAGTGGCTGTCCTTCTTGAATTGCTGTGTGGCGTGTGCACCATGTCATATCAAAGCACAGTGACCGAGTGACGAACTACTACAAAGCCTGCCACATTCAAAACTAGCCAGTATCAAAAATATCCAGATTTCTGGAACTTCTGGGTTCTGGAATCTGGATGAATGGCTTGGTGTGTATATATATCTATATTGGAAAGGATCACAATTTTGTGCGTGATCAAGTATGTTTTCATGAGTCCATTGGGAAAATGAAATACGATAAGTTCCCAAGTGCACTCGTGTAATAATCACATCATCAGGGGAGAGACAAGAGAGAAATATAACAGTCAGTTTACTGAATGGCGTCCTAGCTACATCTCTTCGCTGTATATCAACTGACTGTTATATTTCTCTCGTGTCTCCCCTGATGATGTGATTATTACATGAAAGTGCACCTGGGAACTTACTGTGTTTCATTTTCCCCTTGGATTCATAAGAATATATTTATATATGCAAGACTTGTGGAGAGAGGGGCAAGTATGTAGGGGATGAGAGGGCCTGGTAAGTAAGTAAGTTGTTGTTCACTGATGATACAATGCTGGTGGCTGATTTGAATGAGAAACTACAGAAGTTGGTGACTGAATTTCAAAAAGTGTGAGAAAAGAGAAAGTTGAGAGTGAATGTGAATAAGAGCAAGGTTATTAGGTTCAGCAGGATTGAAGGTCAAGTCATTTAGGAGGTAAGTTTGAATGGAGAAAAATTAGAGGAAGTGGAGTGTTTTAGGTATCTGGGAGTGGACTTAGCAGCAGAAGGAACCATGGAAGTGGAAGTGAATCATAGTGAGTGGTAGGGGGCAAAGGTTCTGGGAGCGATGAAGAATGTGTGGAAGGAGTGAACGTTATCTCGGAGAGCAGAAATGGGTGTGTTTGAAGGCATAGTAATTCCAGCGATATTATATGGTTGCAAGGCATGGGCTATAGATAGGGTTGTACAGAGGAGGGAGGATGTGTTGGAAATGAAATGTTTGAGGACAATATGTAGTGTGAAATGGTTTAATCGAGTAAGTAATGAAAAGGTAAGAGAAATATGTGGAAATAAAAAGTTTGGTTGAGAGAGCAGAAGAGGGTGTGTTGAAATGGTTTGGACATATGGAGAGAATAAGTGAGGAAAGATTGACAAAGAGGATATATGTGTCAAAGGTGGAAGGAAAAAGGAAAAGTGGGAGACCAAATTGGAGGTGAAGGGATGGTGTGAAAAAGATTTTAAGCGATCGGGGCCTGAACATACAGGAGGGAGAGAGGTGTGCAAGGAATAGAGTGAATTGGAATGATGTGGTATACCGGGGTCGATATGGTGTCAGTGGATTGAACCGGGGCATGTGAAGCATATGGAGTAAACTATGGAAAGGTCTGTGGATCCTGGATGTGGATGAGGAGCTGTGGTTTTGGTGCATTACACATGACAACTAGAGACTGAGTGTGGCCTTTTTTGTCTGTTTTCCTGGTGCTACCTTGCTGAAACAGGGATAGCGATGCTGTTGCCTGTTGGGCGGGCTAGTGCAGGCAAGTATGAATATGTACACGTGTATATATGTGTATGTCTGTGTATGCATATGTATATATATGTTTGTGTGTATATGTTTTGTATATATACATGTGTATTTATATGTATAAGTATAGGCATTTATGTATATATATATATATTTATATGTATATGAGTGGATGGGTTGTTCTTCACCTGTTTCAAGGTGCCACCTAGCTGATGCAGGAAACTGCAGTCATGTATAATATATGAAATATATATAAATACAGTAAACCCCTAATTTAATGGATCCTGATATAACGGATTTTGGATTTAATGGACAAATGATATTACAGTACATTGATTAGTAATTTTAAAAATTTGAGAAGTAAAAAATCTCAAATGCTGCACCGTGCACATTTCATATGCACTTGTTTTTGGTAGCATGGAGTAGACTCACTTTGTTTTGGTCTTGGTCTGCCTCAGTCTATCTTGTGGTCTGTTTGTATACAGTGCTTTTGTTATTTCAGAATTGTGACTCTCTTTATTACACGATTTTGCTATCCTTACAATTCAAAATGGCATCAAGTGACTGTAAGAGGTGCATGGAAAGCAGGTAGTCCATCCTCACTTTATTATAAAGAAGTAGACTTTTGCAGGAGAGGGGTGGCATCACCTCTATCTTGGTGTAACTCCTTCCTCAACTACCCAGCGAGCATTCCCATGCTGCTGGGTGCCACACACTAAACCTTACAGTGATAATGGAGTTAAAAGAAAGCACGTGAACTTAAGTGTGGCATAAGAATTGGTCACATTTGATTAAACAGATTTTTCTCTGTAACAGACTCCCCTTCCCCCTGTTAGTCTCATAAATCAAGGGTTTATTGTACAGAATGGAAAAAGGTGAGAACAAAGGAGTGGGGAAGAATGGGATGTATTTAGGGAAGCAGTGATGGCTTGCGCAAAAGATGCTTGTGGCTTGAGAAGAGTGGGAGGTGGGCAGATTAGAAAGGGTAGTGAGTGGTGGGATGAAGAAATCAGATTATTAGTGAAAGAGAAGAGAGAGGCATTTGAACAATTTTTGCAGGAAAATAATGCAAATGAGTGGGAGATGTATAAAAGAAAGAGGCAGGAGGTCAAGAGAAAGGTGCAAGAGGTGAAAAAGAGGGCGAATGAGAGAGTATCATTAAATATCAGGGAGAATAAAAAGATGTTTTGGAAGGAGGTAAATAAAGTGTGTAAGACAAGGGAACAAATGAGAACATCAGTGAAGGGGGCTAATGGGGAGGTGATAACAAGTAGCGGTAATGTGAGAAGGAGATGGAGTAAGTATTTTGCAGGTTTGTTGAATGTGTTTGATGATAGAGTGGCAGATATAGGGTGTTTTGGTCGAGGTGGTGTGCAGAGTGAGAGGGTTAGGGAGAATGATTTGACCGGTAGTAAAAGCTTTGCGGAAGATGAAAGCCGGCAAGGCAGTGGTTTTGGATGGTATTGCAGTGGAATTTATTAAAAAAGGGGTGACTTTATTGTTGACTGGATGGTAAGGCTATTTAATGTATGTATGACTCATGGTGAGGTGCCTGAGGATTAGCAGAATGCTTGCATAGTGCCGTTGTACAAAGGCAAAGGGGATAAAAGTGAGTGCTCAAATTACAGAGGTATAAGTTTGAGTATTCCTGGGAAATTATATGGGAGGGTATTGTTTTAGAGGGTAAAGGCATGTAGAGAGTATCAGATTGGGGAAGAGCAGTGTGGTTTCACAAGTGCAGAGGATGTGTGGATCAGGTGTTTATGTTGAAAAATGTATGTGAGAAATACTTAGAAAAGCAAATGGATTTGTATGTAGCATTTATGAATCTGGAGAAGGCATATGATGGAGTTGATAGAGATGCTCTGTGGAAGGTATTAAGAATATATGGTGTGGGAGGCAAGTTGTTAGAAGCAGTGAAAAGTTTTTTTTGAGGATGTAAGGCATGTGTACGTGTAGGAAGAGAGGAAAGTGATTAGTTCTCAGTGAATGTTAGTTTGCAGCAGGGGTGTGTGATGTCTCCATGGTTGTTTGATTTGTTTATGGATGAGGTTGTTAGGGAGGTGAATGCAAGAGTTTTGGAAAGAGGGGCAAGTATGAAGTCTATTGTGGATGAGAGAGCTTGGGAAGTGAGTCAGTTGTTGTTCGCTGAAGATACAACACTGGTGGCTGATTCGCGTGAGAAACTGCAGAAGATGGTGACTGAGTTTGGTAAAGTGTGTGAAAGAAGAAAGCTGAGAGCAAATGTGAATAAGAGCAAGGTTATTAGGTACAGTAGGGTTGAGGGACAAGTCAATTGGGAGGTGAGTTTGAATGGAGAAGAACTGGAGGAAGTGAAGTGTTTTAGATATCTGGGAGTGGATTTGGCTGCAGATGGAACCATGGAAGCAGAAGTGAATCATAGGGTGGGAGAGGGGGCGAAAATCCTGGGAGCCTTGAAGAATGTGTGGAAGTCGAGAACATTATCTCGGAAAGCAAAAATGGGTATGTTTGAAGGAATAGTGGTTCCAACAATGTTGTATGGTTGCGAGGCGTGGGCTAGGGATAGAGCTGTGCGCAGGAGGGTGGATGTGCTGGAAATGAGATGTTTGAGGACAATATGTGATGTGAGGTGGTTTGATCGAGTAAGTAATGTAAGGGTAAGAGAGATGTGTGGAAATAAAAAGAGTATGGTTGAGAGAGCAGAAGAGGGTTATTGAAATGGTTTGGTCACATGGAGAGAATGAGTGAGGAAAGATTGACCGAGAGGATATATGTGTCGGAGGTGGAGGGAACGAGGAGAAGTGGGAGACCAAATTGGAGGTGGAGAGATGGAGTGAAAAAGGTTGTGAGTGATCAGGGCCTGAACATGCAGGAGGATGAAAAGCGGGCAAGGAATAGAATGAATTGGATCGATGTCGTATACTGGGGTCGACGTGCTGTCAGTGGATTGAATCAGGGCATGTGAAGCATCTGGGGTAAACCATGGAAAGTTGTGTGGGGCCTGGATGTGGAAAGGGAGCTGTAGTTTTGGGCATTATTACATGACAGCTAGAGACTGAGTGTGAATGAATGGGGCCTTTGTTGTCTTTTCCTAGCGCTACCTCGCACACATGAGGGGGGAGGGGGATGTTATTCCATGTGTGGCGAGGTGGCGATGGGAATAAATAAAGGCAGACAGTATGAATTATGTACATGTGTATATATGTATATGTCTGTGTGTGTATATATATGTGTACATTGAGATGTATAGGTATGTATGTTTGTGTGTGTGGACGTGTATGTATATACATGTGTATGTGGGTGGGTTGGGCCATTTCTTTCGTCTGTTTCCTTGCGCTACCTCGCAAATGCGGGAGACAGCGACAAAGCAAAATAAAAAAATAATATATATATATATATATATATATATATATATATATATATATATATATATATATATATATATATATATATGTATATATATATATATATATATTTTTTTTTTTTGCTTTGTCGCTGTCTCCCGCGTTTGCGAGGTAGCGCAAGGAAACAGACGAAAGAAATGGCCCAACCCACCCCCATACACATGTATATACATACGTCCACACACGCAAATATACATACCTACACAGCTTTCTATGGTTTACCCCAGATGCTTCACATGCCCTGATTCAATCCACTGACAGCATGTCAACCCCGGTATACCACATCGATCCAATTCACTCTATTCCTTGCCCTCCTTTCACCCCCCTGTATGTTCAGGCCCTGATCACACAAAATCTTTTTCACTCCATCTTTCCACCTCCAATTTGGTCTCCCACTTCGCCTCGTTCCCTCCACCTCCGACACATATATCCTCTTGGTCAATCTTTCCTCACTCATTCTCTCCATGTGCCCAAACCATTTCAAAACACCCTCTTCTGCTCTCTCAACCACGCTCTTTTTATTTCCACACATCTCTCTTACCCTTACGTTACTTACTCGATCAAACCACCTCACACCACACATTTTCCTCAAACATCTCATTTCCAGCACATCCATCCTCCTGCGCACATCTCTATCCATAGCCCACGCCTCGCAACCATACAACATTGTTGGAACCACTATTCCTTCAAACATCCCCATTTTTGCTTTCCGAGATAATGTTCTCGACTTCCACACATTTTTCAAGGCTCCCAGAATTTTCGCCCCCTCCCCCACCCTATGATCCACTTCCGCTTCCATGGTTCCATCCGCTGACAGATCCACTCCCAGATATCTAAAACACTTCACTTCCTCCAGTTTTTCTCCATTCAAACTCACCTCCCAATTGACTTGACCCTCACCCCTACTGTACCTAATAACCTTGCTCTTATTCACATTTACTCTTAACTTTCTTCTTCACACACTTTACCAAACTCAGTCACCAGCTTCTGCAGTTTCTCACATGAATCAGCCACCAGCGCTGTATCATCAGCGAACAACAACTGACTCACTTCCCAAGCTCTCTCATCCCCAACAGACTTCATACTTGCCCCTCTTTCCAGGACTCTTGCATTTACCTCCCTAACAACCCCATCCATAAACAAATTAAACAACCATGGAGACATCACACACCCCTGCCGCAAACCTACATTCACTGAGAACCAATCACTTTCCTCTCTTCCTACACGTACACATGCCTTACATCCTCGATAAAAACTTTTCACTGCTTCTAACAACTTGCCTCCCACACCATATATTCTTAATACCTTCCACAGAGCATCTCTATCAACTCTATCATATGCCTTCTCCAGATCCATAAATGCTACATACAAATCCATTTGCTTTTCTAAGTATTTCTCACATACATTCTTCAAAGCAAACACCTGATCCACACATCCTCTACCACTTCTGAAACCGCACTGCTCTTCCCCAATCTGATGCTCTGTACATGCCTTCACCCTCTCAATCAATACCCTCCCATATAATTTACCAGGAATACTCAACAAACTTATACCTCTGTAATTTGAGCACTCACTCTTATCCCCTTTGCCTTTGTACAATGGCACTATGCACGCATTCCGCCAATCCTCAGGCACCTCACCATGAGTCATACATACATTAAATAACCTTACCAACCAGTCAACAATACAGTCACCCCCTTTTTTAATAAATTCCACTGCAATACCATCCAAACCTGCTGCCTTGCCGGCTTTCATCTTCCGCAAAGCTTTTACTACCTCTTCTCTGTTTACCAAATCATTTTCCCTAACCCTCTCACTTTGCACACCACCTCGACCAAAACTCCCTATATCTGCCACTCTATCATTGTCCTCAAACATCTCATTTTCAGCACATCCATCCTCCTGCGCACAACTCTATCCATAGCCCACGCCTCGCAACCATACAACATTGTTGGAACCACTATTCCTTCAAACATACCCATTTTTGCTTTCCGAGATAATGCTCTCGACTTCCACACATTCTTCAAGGCTCCCAGGATTTTCGCCCCCTCCCCCACCCTATGATCCACTTCTGCTTCCATGGTTCCATCCGCTGCCAGATCCACTCCCAGATATCTAAACCACTTTACTTCCTCCAGTTTTTCTCCATTCAAACTTACCTCCCAATTGACTTGACCCTCAACCCTACTGTACCTAATAACCTTGCTCTTATTCACATTTACTCTTAACTTCTTCTTTCACACACTTTACCAAACTCAGTCACCAGCTTCTGCAGTTTCTCACATGAATCAGCCACCAGCGCTGTATCATCAGCGAACAACAACTGACTCACTTCCCAAGGTCTCTCATCCCCAACAGACTTCATACTTGCCCCTCTTTCCAAAACTCTTGCATTCACCTCCCTAACAACCCCATCCATAAACAAATTAAACAACCATGGAGACATCACACACCTCTGCCGCAAACCTACATTCACTGAGAACCAATCACTTTCCTCTCTTCCTACACATACACATGCCTTACATCCTCGATAAAAACTTTTCACTGCTTCTAACAACTTGCCTCCCACACCATATATTCTTAATACCTTCCACAGAGCATCTCTATCAACTCTATCATATGCTTTCTCCAGATCCATAAATGCTACATACAAATCCATTTGCTTTTCTAAGTATTTCTCACATACATTCTTCAAAGCAAACACCTGATCCACACATCCTCTACCACTTCTGAAACCACACTGCTCTTCCCCAATCTGATGCTCTGTACATGCCTTCACCCTCTCAATCAATACCCTCCCATATAATTTACCAGGAATACTCAACAAACTTATACCTCTGTAATTTGAGCACTCACTCTTATCCCCTTTGCCTTTGTGCAATGGCACTATGCACGCATTCCGCCAATCCTCAGGCACCTCACCATGAGTCATACATACATTAAATAACCTTACCAACCAGCCAATAACACAGTCACCCCCTTTTTTGATAAATTCCACGGCAATACCATCCAAACCTGCTGCCTTGCCGGCTGTCATCTTCCGCAAAGCTTTTACTACCCCTTCTTTGTTTACCAAATCATTTTCCCTAACCCTCTCACTTTGCACACCACCTCGACCAAAACTCCCTATATCTGCCACTCTATCATCAAACACATTCAACAAACCTTCAAAATACTCACTCCATCTCCTTCTCACATCACCACTACTTGTTATCACCTCCCCATTTGCGCCCTTCACTGAAGTTCCCATTTGCTCCCTTGTCTTACGCACTTTATTTACCTCCTTCCAGAACCTCTTTTTATTCTCCCTAAAATTTAATGATACTCTCTTACCCCAACTTTCATTTGCCCTCTTTTTCACCTCTTGCACCTTTCTCTTGACCTCCTGTCTCTTTCTTTTATACATCTTCCACTCAATTGCATTTTTTCCCTGCAAAAATCATCCAAATGCCTCTCTCTTCTCTTTCACTAATAATCTTACTTCTTCATCCCACCACTCACTACCCTTTCTAATCAACCCACCTCCCACTCTTCTCATGCCACAAGCATCTTTTGTGCAATCCATCACTGATTCCCTAAATACATCTCATTCCTCCCCCACTCCCCTTACTTCCATTGTTCTCACCTTTTTCCATTCTGTACTCAGTCTCTCCTGGTACTTCCTCACACAAGTCTCCTTCCCAAGCTCACTTACTCTCACCACCCTCTTCACCCCAACATTCACTCTTCTTTTCTGAAAACCCATGCAAATCTTCACCTTATCCTCCACAAGATAATGATCAGACATCCCTCCAGTTGCACCTCTCAGCACATTAACATCCAACAGTCTCTCTCGCGCGCCTGTCAATTAACACGTAATCCAATAATGCTCTCTGGCCATCTCTCCTACTTACATATGTATACTTATGTATATCTCGCTTTTTAAACCAGGTATTCCCAATCACCAGTCCTTTTTCAGCACATAAATCTACAAGCTCTTCACCATTTCCATTTACAACACTGAACACCCCATGTATACCATATATATATATATATATATATATATATATATATATATATATATATATATATATATATATGTATATATATATGTGGTGGGATGAAGAAGTAAGAGTATTAGTGAAAGAGAAGAGAGAGGCATTTGGACGATTTTTGCAGGGAAAAAATGCAATTGAGTGGGAGAAGTATAAAAGAAAGAGACAGGAGGTCAAGAGAAAGGTGCAAGAGGTGAAAAAATGAGAGTTGGGGTGAGAGACTATCAGTAAATTTTAGGGAGAATAAAAAGATGTTCTGGAAGGAGGTAAATAGGGTGCGTAAGACAAGGGAGCAAATGGGAACTTCAGTGAAGGGCGTAAATGGGGAGGTGATAACAAGTAGCGGTGATGTGAGAAGGAGATGGAATGAGTATTTTGAAGGTTTGTTGAATGTGTCTGATGACAGAGTGGCAGATATAGGGTGTTTTGGTCGAGGTGGTGTGCAAAGTGAGAGGGTTAGGGAAAATGATTTGGTAAACAGAGAAGAGGTAGTAAAAGCTTTGCGGAAGATGAAAGCCGGCAAGGCAGCAGGTTTGGATGGTATTGCAGTGGAATTTATTAAAAAAGGGGGTGACTGTATTGTTGACTGGTTGGTAAGGTTATTTAATGTATGTATGACTCATGGTGAGGTGCCTGAGGATTGGCGGAATGCGTGCATAGTGCCATTGTACAAAGGCAAAGGGGATAAGAGTGAGTGCTCAAATTACAGAGGTATAAGTTTGTTGAGTATTCCTGGTAAATTATATGGGAGGGTATTGATTGAGAGGGTGAAGGCATGTACAGAGCATCAGATTGGGGAAGAGCAGTGCGGTTTCAGAAGTGGTAGAGGATGTGTGGATCAGGTGTTTGCTTTGAAGAATGTATGTGAGAAATACTTAGAAAAGCAAATGGATTTGTATGTAGCATTTATGGATCTGGAGAAGGCATATGATAGAGCTGATAGAGATGCTCTGTGGAAGGTATTAAGAATATATGGTGTGGGAGGCAAGTTGTTAGAAGCAGTGAAAAGTTTTTATCGAGGATGTAAGGCATGTGTACGTGTAGGAAGAGAGGAAAGTGATTGGTTCTCAGTGAATGTAGGTTTGCGGCAGGGGTGTGTGATGTCTCCATGGTTGTTTAATTTGTTTATGGATGGGGTTGTTAGGGAGGTGAATGCAAGAGTTTTGGAAAGAGGGGCAAGTATGAAGTCTGTTGGGGATGAGAGAGCTTGGGAAGTGAGTCAGTTGTTGTTCGCTGATGATACAGCGCTGGTGGCTGATTCATGTGAGAAACTGCAGAAGCTGGTGACTGAGTTTGGTAAAGTGTGTGAAGAAGAAAGTTAAGAGTAAATGTGAATAAGAGCAAGGTTATTAGGTACAGTAGGGGTGAGGGTCAAGTCAATTGGGAGGTGAGTTTGAATGGAGAAAAACTGGAGGAAGTGAAGTGTTTTAGATATCTGGGAGTGGATCTGTCAGCGGATGGAACCATGGAAGCGGAAGTGGATCATAGGGTGGGGGAGGGGGCGAAAATTTTGGGAGCCTTGAAAAATGTGTGGAAGTCGAGAACGTTATCTCGGAAAGCAAAAATGGGTATGTTTGAAGGAATAGTGGTTCCAACAATGTTGTATGGTTGCGAGGCGTGGGCTATGGATAGAGATGTGCGCAGGAGGATGGATGTGCTGGAAATGAGATGTTTGAGGAAAATGTGTGGTGTGAGGTGGTTTGATCGAGTAAGTAACGTAAGGGTAAGAGAGATGTGTGGAAATAAAAAGAGCGTGGTTGAGAGAGCAGAAGAGGGTGTTTTGAAGTGGTTTGGGCACATGGAGAGAATGAGTGAGGAAAGATTGACCAAGAGGATATATGTGTCGGAGGTGGAGGGAACGAGGAGAAGAGGGAGACCAAATTGGAGGTGGAAAGATGGAGTGAAAAAGATTTTGTGTGATCGGGGCCTGAACATGCAGGAGGGTGAAAGGAGGGCAAGGAATAGAGTGAATTGGAGCGATGTGGTATACAGGGGTTGACGTGCTGTCAGTGGATTGAATCAAGGCATGTGAAGCGTCTGGGGTAAACCATGGAAAGCTGTGTAGGTATGTATATTTGCGTGTGTGGACGTGTGTATGTACATGTGTATGGGGGGGGGGGGTTGGGCCATTTCTTTCGTCTGTTTCCTTGCGCTACCTCGCAAACGCGGGAGACAGCGACAAAGTATAAAAAAAAAAAAATATATATATATATGTATACGCGGGAGACAGCGACAAAGCAAAATATAATAAATGAATAAATATAATACTTAATCACTGCGTCAGCGAGGTAGCACAAGGAAACAAACAAAGAATGGCCCAACCACCCACATACACATATATATACATAAACGCCCATACATGCACATATACGTGCACAGACATATACATATATACAAATGTACATATTCATACTTGCTGCCTTCACCCATTCCCATCACCACCGCACCGCACACAAAATAGCTTTCCCCCCTCCTCCTCCTCCCCCAGCAAGGTAGTGCCAGGAAAAGACAAAAAAGGCTGCATTCTTTCACACATATTCTCTGGCTGTCATGTGTAATGCATATCCAGACCCCACAGACCTTTCCATGGTTTACCCTGTATAGCAAAAGTGAAATAACTGCTATGGCATTCAGTTGCCCATGCCATCTCTGGTAGCATAAAAAAGATACTCTGTGAGTCATATATTGTTTTAAAAGCAACACAACCAGATGTGTCAACCCCTGTAAATTCTTTGCCACTTGATGTCCCTCATTAGGTATACCATGACATTTCTTTTATGAAACATGGAAACTTTATTTTAGACTTATCACATCTCCATAGGTCATTTATCATTGAAAGACATTACTCAACTTGTAAGAATATATGTAACGAATTAGTAAGGAGAGAATGACTTAAACCAAGAATTTGATTTAGTTAATTGGGAATGCATAAAGACAGCCTAAAGTGTAAGGACACAGTGAATTGTATAATTGCATCCTTTCACTTTGACTTTTTTCTTGCAAGCCAGTCTTTATCCCAGAAAGCTGAAAAATGTATAGGGCTACATACATAAATATATGCATATTTATGGTATTATGTAAATATTATTAAATTATTCATTAGATGAAAAAAGAAAATGTATACCAGATAGCTATTGAAAATTTTTATTATGAATTCAGTGTACATTTGTGATGTTACTTCTGCATTCACAACAGGGTAGCTGTAGCTGAGTCTTCTTAAAGTATTTCAATCACTCACAAATTTGTCAAAGCTTCAGCAGCAGATTTTAAACTTGTTAAAAAGTGTATACATAAATCAAGTTTGCTAGATTTTCAGTTTAGAGGAAACAGAGTTTCTTAAGATCATAGCAGTTGTGTTGAGAGTTATACTGATGATCTTTTGAATATTTGAATCCCCAAAATTGCCTCTTCTTTGTTACCACAGTAGCACTTGGCATTATGGAGATAGCCCATGTAACTTTGCTTTTGCTTCTTAAATGCTTTCAGTAGATTTTAGATTTTCTTCTATTAATTCATTATGCTAACTTGCTGTCCATTCTTTTGAAAAAATATCTTCTTATTTCACAATGTACAAGTAAGATTATATGTAAAGTTTATGTTAGCAATATGCTCATTCAGAAATATGTATTTTTTTTTATGCTATACCATCATTAAGTCCAGCATTGCTTGACACTTGACATATGTTGTAATCACAACAGATACTTGAATATTGGGATACTCACACTTCCCGTCAGTTTCTCATAATAATTACCACACATGGTTAAGTGTGGAGTGTTTAAAGTAGTCATCTAATGTTGTTGATTATTTTGTCATATATACGTATTATCACTGCACAGAGTCACTTCTGGTTACATACAGTAAGTGTTAGCTGTGCAGTTATGGGGTCAACATACATTATTTGCACTTATAGTCACCAAACATCTTTGCGTTATATGATATTGGCGTTTATCTGATGGATGTCTCTCTGGTTGTATAATGCTGTCCATAGTTGGATAATATGCTTTTGTAAACATTATTTAGTGTCAAGTGCAGGGTTAGAGCAAGTAGCATCAACACGGTGTTCAGTCTTAGGTTATCCACTTTGGAAATCATCACACTTTGTTATATATGTTTACATATTAATAAGTTTTTGCAAAAATTGGAATAAAATATTGAGTGAAAGAATTAGTGTTTTACCTAGAGATATAGAATGTGCCATGCATAGATTTGAGCCTACCACAGCATAGTACCTGCATTTGTTTGTGATGCTATTTACCACGCTATTCAATGCATTACTGAGGAAATTTTTCTGTAATTGATATGACAGAAACAAATCAGGAAACAAATATTTAGAAGCGTATATTGACTGTCATCTGACTGTCATCCTGAATAAGTACTGATGTTATATATATGATCCTCTGTTCAACTTAATGGTGGAGTCAAAAAGATTTTTTTTTTGTAAAGCAGACTGTGAAAAATCATAATGTAACATTATGAACACTCATGTTTCTGTGGTCATGTTTCCCTTGAGCCACATTTTTGTATCTTATGACTCATGTTACTTGGTCTTCTGTTTGCATTTAGGAAACTTTGAGAATACTGTGGCTGACCTTGTCAGTGTTTTACTCCAGTGGTTCAAATGATGTCGTATTGTCCTCATCTAGCTTTGTAATTACATCATTCAGACATTTTGTATCATCCAGCAAACAGTGAATCTTCTAACTAACACGTCTTAAATTTATCCTTTATGTATTCTATTATTTGCGATATTTTAATTATATATTTTTTCTGCCATGATTATTAAAAGAATATCTATTTGTTGCTCTTATCAGTCCATTACCTCTGTTGTAGGTATGTGATTAAATTACTCTTTCTAATATTATCCTGTAGATTCCAGCAAAATAGAATGCAAGTATTTATTTTATGTATGACTTTTATCTTCAAAATATTGTCTCAGCATCCTCATTTTGGGGGGACCTCATGAAGTTGAGCATTCTCAGTTAACCCCTACACTAGCCATTGCATTCCTGGCCAGTTACTGGGATTTTCAGTTATATTTCAAAGAGATGTTATCTCCAAGTTTATTTACATGAATATTAAACTCTTTCACTAACTGAGTTTCTACACTGCACAGTTGATTCTTGCCAGATTTTTGGATGCCTTAATATGCAGTGCGTTTTAGGCTATTAAGCATTTTTTTTTTGGGGTAGGAGGAGGTTAGGGTAAAGTTTGTGTTTCTTTATTGTTTTTCTGTTCTTTGTGCCCTGTCTTATGAGCATGAGAGATCTCCAGGATATTCCTCAGGAAAACAGGACTCAGACATTCAAAACTGCAGTGTTTTAGGTAAGAAAGCACAGGCTTTCCCCAACCCTTTGCTATCCACCCAACCAAAGTATCAGCAGTTAGCTCATTTTGGGCCAACTCTCAGCCAATTAGTGATAATCACAGAGATGACATCATTGACTTGGTCATTTCGAGATACCAAAGAGCTTAGAATTTTCTGAAGTTTAGAATTCTCTTGGATCGAATACTGACAAAAAATCCTTTTCCATACCTTGGGTCAGTAATCTTTTTCTTTCCTTTTTTTATAGTATAAAATCTCCTTTGGCTTCCCCCATATATCTTAGCTTCCTTACTGGTCTGTCTTAGGAGACTTTAACCTACCAATTAAATGGAGACATGCAGGAAATAACCTCGTAGTGGAAAATACACTGGAAGCAGCTCAGATAAACAGCTGCAAAGCAGAGTTATTCAGACCATGTGAAAAGGTCTCCCAAAGCCAACAAAATACAAAACCAGTCAGAGGAAATAACATTCTGGACTTAAGCTTCACAAAGTAATATGGACCTAATATGTGATATGAGTATCTTAAACACTCTATAACCTGATCACAACCTGATTGAAGTAAATACAAGCTTGGATGCTAAACCACCAAATCGGAACACACAAAACAGAGGAGGTGTTTTCAGTAACTTCAGTTTTAATAATAACCAGATAAACTAGGAGGATTTGATCAGTGAGAAACCCTGCTGAGTACCAAAACTTATTTCTAATTTTACTTTGTCGCTGTCTCCTGCATTAGCGAGGTAGCACAAGGAAACAGACGAAAGAATGGCCCATCCCACCCACATACACATGTATATACATACACGTCCACACACGCACATATACATACCTATACATCTCAATGTGTACATATATATACACACACAGACATATACATATATACACACGTACATAATTCATACTGTCTGCCCTTATTCATTCCTGTCGCCACCCCGCCACACATGAAATAACAAACCCCTCCCCCCTTATCTGCGCGAGGTAGCGCTAGGAAAAGACAACAAAGGCCACATTCATTCACACTCAATCTCTAGCCGTCATGTATAATGCACTGAAACCATAGCTCCCTTTCCACATCCAGGCTCAGCAGAACTTTCACTGGTTTACTCCAGACTCTTCATATGCCCTGGTTTAATCCATTGACAGCACGTCGACCCTGGTATACTACATCGTTCCAAAACAGGGGAAGAAATTGTAAATGACATGACCACTTTGGTACTCCAAACATGCAACAGACATATACCAGGGAGAGGAAAGCACTAAAGGTGTAAGCTAGAACAAGGAAGACGAACACTTAATTGGAGGCAAAAAAGATTTCTTTCTTTATATGTTAGCTGAGATGGCACAGGCAGCTGAGGTCCAAATCAAGGCAATCTTATGTATTCCCTGCAAGTCATGGAGGGCAACTAAAGGGGGTGGGAGCCGGTGGCTGGAAAACCTCCCTCCCTTGTATTTCAATTTCTAAAAGGGGAAACAGAAGGATTCTAGTGGAAAGTGTTCAACCTCCTCGAAGGCTCACATTGGGGTGTCTAAATGTGCGTGGATGTCACCAAGATGAGAAGAAAGGAGAGATAGGTAGTAAGTTTGAGGAAAGAAACCTGGATATTCTGGCTCTGAGTGAAACGAAGCTCAAGTGGAAAGGGGAAGAGTGGTTTGGGAATGTCTTGGGAGTAGATAAAGTCAGGGGTTGGTGAGAGGACAAGAGCTAAGGAAGGAGTAGCACTACTCCTGAAGCAAGAGTTGTAGGGGTATGTAATAGAGTGTAAGAAAGTAAATTTTAGATTGATATGGGTAAAACTGAAAGTGGATGGAGAGAGATGGGTGATTACTGGTGCTTATGCACCTGGTCTTGAGAGGAAAGATCATGAGAGGCAAGTGTTTTGGGAGCAGCTTTGATGCATGAGACCGGGTTTTAGTGATAGGTGTTATAAATGTGAAGGTGAGTAATGTGGCATTTGAGGGTATAATTGCTGTACATGGGGTATTCAGTGTTGTGAATAGAAATGGTGAAGAGCTTGTGGATTTCTGTGCTGAAAAAGGACTGGTGATTGGGAATACCTGGTTTAAAAAGAGATATACATAAGTATACGAATGCGAGTAGGAGAGATGGTTAAAGGGTGTTATTAGATTGTGTGTTAATTGATAGTTGTGTGAAAGAGAGACTTTTTGATGTTAATGTGCAGCTGGTGGGATGTCTGATCACTGTCTTGTGGAGGTGAAGGTGAAGATTTGTAGAGGTTTTCAAAAAAGAAGAGAGAATGTAGGGGAGAAGAGAGTGGTGAGAGTAAGTGAGCTTGGAAAGGAGACTTGTGTGAGGAAGTACCAGGAGAGATTGAGTGTAGAATGTGAAAACGTGAGAGCAAATAACATGAGAGTGGGTGAGGAATGGGATGTACTTAGGGAAGCAGTGATGGCATGTGCTAAAGGTGCATGCAACATGAGAAAGGTGGGAGGTGGGCAGATGAGAGAGGGTAGTGAGTGGTGGGGTGAAGAAGTAAAGTTGTTAGTGAAAGAGAAAAGAGAGGCATTTGGATGATACTTTCAAGAAATGAGTGCAAATGACTGGGAGATTTATGAAAGAAAGTGGGAAGAGGTCAAGAGAAAGGTGCAAGCATTGAAAAAAGAGGGCAAATGAGAGTTGAGATGAGAGAGTATCAGTAGACATTAGGGAAGATAAAAAGATATTTTAGGAGGAGGTTAAAACATGCGTAAGACAAGAGAACAAATGGGAACATTGGTGAAAGGGGCAGGGGGGCTAAGTATTAACAGGTAAGGATGAAGTGAGGAGATGGAGTGAGTATTTTGAAGGTTTGTTGAATGTGTTTGATGATAGAGTAGCAGATGTAGAGTGTTTTGGTCGGGATGGTGTGCAAAGTGAGAGGATCAGGGAGAAAGGTTCGGTTAAGATAGAAGAGATCATGAAAGCTTTGTGGAAGATGAAATCTGGCAAGGAGGCGAGTTTGGATGGTATTGCAGTAGAATTCATTAAGAAAGGGGGTGACTGTGTTTTTAATTGGTTGATAAGGATATTCAATATATGTATCGATCATGGTGAAGTGCCTGAGGATTGGAGGAATGCATGGATATTGCCATTGTACAGAGGCAAAGGGGATAAAGGTGAGTGTTCAAACTACAGAGGCATAAGTTTATTGAGTTTTCCTGGGGAAATTATGTGAAAGGTATTAATTGAGAAGGTGAAGGCATGCACAGAGCATCAGAATGGGGAAGAGCAGTATGATTTCAGAAGTTGTAGAGGATGTGTGGATCAGGTGTTTGCTTTGAAGAATGTATTTGGGAAATACTTAGAAAAACAGACGGATTTATATGTAGCATTTATGGATCTGGAGAAGGCATATGATAGGGTTGATAGGATGCTTTGTGGAAGGTTTTTAGAGCTTATGATGTGAGAGGTAGGTTGATAGAAGCAGTTAAAAGTTTTTACCAAGGATGTAAGGCATTTGTACAAGTGAGGAGAGAGGAGAATAAATAGTTCCCAGTGAATGTCAAGTTTGCAGCAAGGATGTGTGATGTCCCCATGGTTGTTTAATATGTTTATGGATGGGCTGATTAGAGAGGTAAATGAAAGTGTTTTGGAGAGAGGGATGAGTATGCAGTCCATTGGGGATGAAAGGGCCTGGGAAGTGAGTCAGTTGTTGTTGGCCAATGATACAGCTCTGGTGGCTGATTCAAGTGTGAAACTGCAGAAGTCAGTGACTGAGTTTGGAAAAGTGTGTGACAGGAGAAAGACAAGAGTATATATGAATAAGAGCAAGGTTGATAGGTTCAGTAGGGTTGAGGGACAGTTGACTGGGGTGTAAGTTTGTATGGAGGAAGAGTTGGGGTTAAGAGAGTATCAGGGAGAATGGTTTGGTTAAGAGAGAAGAGGTGATTAAAGACTTGCGGAAGATGAAATCCTGCAAGGTGGTGGATTTGGATGGTATCACCGTTGAATTTATTAAGAAAGGGGGTAACCGTGTTGTTGATTTATATTCATACTTGCTTGCCTTCATCTGTTCCTGTTGCTACCCCATTCTACAAGAAACAGCATCGTTAGGGTTGTATGGAGGAGGGTGGATGTGTTGGAAATGAAATGTTTGAGGACAATATGTGGTGTGAGGTGGTTTAATCGAGCAAGTAATGAAAGGCTAAGAGAGATGTGTGGAAAGAAAGAGTGTGGTTGAGAGGGCAGAGGAGGGTGTCTTGAAATGGTTTGGACATATGGAGAGAATGAGTGAGGAAAGGTTGAAAAAGAGGATATATGTGTTAGAAGTGGAGGAAACAAAGAGAAGTGGGAGACCAAATTGGAGGTGGAAGGAGGGAATGAAATAGATTTTGAGTGATTGGGGCCTGAACATTCAGGAGGGTCAGAGGTGTGCAAGGATTAAAGTGAATTGGAGTGATGTGTTATACTGGGGTTGACATGCTGTCAGTAGACTGAACCAGGGCATGTGAAATGCCTTAGGTAAACCATGGAAAGGTCTATGGAGCCTGGATGTGGAAAGGGAGCTATGGTTTCAGTGCATTACACATAACAGTTAGAGACTGAGTATGAATGAATGTGGCCTTTTTTTCTTTTTTCCTGGCACTACCTCGCTGAAGCAGGGGGCTGCGATGCTGTTTCCTGTGGGTTTGGGTGGCGCCAGGAATGGATGAAAGCAAGCAAGTAAGAATATGTATAGTGTATATATTCATATGTTCATGTATATATATATATATATATATATATATATATATATATATATATATATATATATATATATATATATATATATATATTTATTTTATTTTATTTATTTATTTTTTTTTATTTTGCTTTGTCGCTGTCTCCCGCGTTTGCGAGGTAGCGCAAGGAAACAGACGAAAGAAATGGCACAACCCACCCCCATACACAGTCTACACACACACACACGCCCACACACGCAAATATACATACCTATACATCTCAATGTACACATATATATACACACACAAACACATACATATATACCCATGCACACAATTCACACTGCCTGCCCCTATTCATTCCCATCGCCACCTCGCCACACATGGAATACCATCCCCCTCCCCCCTCATGTGTGCAAGGTAGCACTAGGAAAAGACAACAAAGGCTCCATTCGTTCACACTCAGTCTCCAGCTGTCACGCAATAATGCCCAAAACCACAGCTCCCTTTCCACATCCAGGCCCCACACAACTTTCCATGGTTTACCCCAGACGCTTCACATGCCCTGATTCAATCCACTGACAGCACGTCAACCCCAGTATACCACATCGATCCAATTCACTCTATTCCTTGCCCGCCTTTCACCCTCCTGCATGTTCAGGCCCCGATCACTCAAAATCTTTTTCACTCCATCTTTCCACCTCCAATTTGGTCTCCCACTTCTCCTCGTTCCCTCCACCTCCGACACATATATCCTCTTGGTCAATCTTTACTCACTCATTCTCTCCATGTGCCCAAACCATTTCAAAACACCCTCTTCTGCTCTCTCACCCACACTCTTTTTATTTCCACACATCTCTCTTACCCTTATGTTACTTACTCGATCAAACCACCTCACACCACACATTGTCCTCAAACATCTCATTTCCAGCACATCCACCCTCCTGCGCACAACTCTATCCATAGCCCACGCCTCGCAACCATACAACATTGTTGGAACCACTATTCCTTCAAACATACCCATTTTTGCTTTCCGAGATAATGTTCTTGACTTCCACACATTCTTCAAGGCTCCCAGGATTTTCACCCCCTCCCCCACCCTATGATCCACTTCCGCTTCCATGGTTCCATCCGCTGCCAGATCCACTCCCAGATATCTAAACCACTTTACTTCCTCCAGTTTTTCTCCATTCAAACTTACCTCCCAATTGACTTGACCCTCAACCCTACTGTACCTAATAACCTTGCTCTTATTCACATTTACTCTTAACTTTCTTCTTTCACACACTTTACCAAACTCGGTCACCAGCTTCTGCAGTTTCTCACATGAATCAGCCACCAGCACTGTATCATCAGCGAACAACAACTGACTCACTTCCCAAGCTCTCTCATCCACAACAGACTGCATACTTGCCCCTCTTTCCAAAACTCTTGCATTCACCTCCCTAACAACCCCATCCATAAACAAATTAAACAACCATGGAGACATCACACACCCCTGCCGCAAACCTACATTCACTGAGAACCAATCACTTTCCTCTCTTCCTACACATACACATGCCTTACATCCTCGATAAAAACTTTTCACTGCTTCTAACAACTTGCCTCCCACACCATATATTCTTAATACCTTCCACAGAGCATCTCTATCAACTCTATCATATGCCTTCTCCAGATCCATAAATGCTACATACAAATCCATTTGCTTTTCTAAGTATTTCTCACATACATTCTTCAAAGCAAACACCTGATCCACACATCCTCTACCACTTCTGAAACCACACTGCTCTTCCCCAATCTGATGCTCTGTACATGCCTTCACCCTCTCAATCAATACCCTCCCATATAACTTACCAGGAATACTCAACAAACTTATACCTCTATAATTTGAGCACTCACTCTTATCCCCTTTGCCTTTGTACAATGTCACTATGCACGCATTCCGCCAATCCTCAGGCACCTCACTGTGAGTCATACATACATTGAATAACCTTACCAACCAGTCAATAATACAGTCACCCCCATTTTTAATAAATTCCACTGCTATATTCAGCTAAAAAAATGCTCTAGAATTTGTCAGGTGTGAAAACGAGTATAGAAAATTCTTTGAAATCTTCATTGAAGGGAGTCAGAACATGTATAACATTAGATGTAAATGGATGGAAGAGAAGGTTGAGAAAGAGACATGGTTCATTAAAGAATGCCAAAAATAAAGTGATCAAAGATGTACTCTGAAGGAGATAAAAAACAACATTAGAACTGGTTAGCATGAAAGACATGAATAAGAGAACAAGTAATGAGTACTGCAAGATATGAAAAGGGGAACAGAAAGGACAAAATAGGGTTTTCTTTGCTATTCTCTGAACACATCCAGCGCTGTGGGGACATATACTTGTTTGACTATTGAAAGTTTACGGTTCATATGTTAAAAGTGTAAATATTTAATGCCCTTTGGAAAAATTTAGGGTGTAACAGAATTCAATTTCTGAGGGGGTCAACCCCCTTAAGAAATATTCTGGATGGGTTTCACCGTGCTATCTCAACTGCTCTTTCCTGAATCCCTTCAGTTAGATCTTTGTACTTCTTTAAGGGTGTTACCAGACTTGAAAGGCATAATCCAGTTTTGGTCTGTGTTGCTAATAGCATATCAGAAATTTTCCTGTCCATATACTTAAATGGGGTTGTAATTTTTACTAGCCTACAGCTTCTTTCTTTTATTGTCCTTTAGATTTGTAGCCTCAGCACTATAACAGACTTGGCTTGAACAGGTGACTGTATTGTTTCGTCTTATGAATAAGCATCTGCTGACCTTGCATGTTTTATTATGGTCAAAGGGAGTGAAGTTTCATGGATATAATCCCACCCTTTTTAACTGAGTTTTAATCCCATGTGAATAAGTGCTCTTGCTAATGCTCGTAGGGTTTTACCTTTTGTAGATAGATAATTTTCAGTCCTCAAAACCTATGCTTTATGTTGACATACAGATCAAAACAAAATTTTCTTGAAATTCTTTCTTCATATGAAAAAACTTTACTCCAATTTTCATTTGTTTGACTAGAAACTCTTTTGCAGTTTTTTGCCCCCAGCTGCTATGGTTGGGACATACAGTGTACCTGTTGTTCCTATGGGTTTATCTGTGTAACTGTGTTTGGGTTTGTGGTCAGATTTGTTTTTGTCCTCATGTTAGACAGTGTTGACCATACATTGATCAGTTTTTAAGGGGATTACATTGTTGCTGCTAGGACATCTATGTCTCTCGACACATTCCAAGTGGATATAGGTACTCAAGTATACCCATTTGCTTTTGTGGGTGGGGAGGAAAGTATTGAGATAACAGGATATAAAGTAATGGAAGCCTCTTTTGGGTTTGTTAGTTATGCATAAGTTATGTAACTTAGTTGTACTCATTTATGTTATCAAGGCTCCAGTCTTTTAACTAACGGAAGACATATGTACAATCATTGCAAAGTAAAGTTATATCCATCTTAAAACTAGCATTATGTTATATATTTCAAACTATACCATGCATATTAAGGTGAATTTTGATGAAGTGAAATGTGCATATTTTCATTTTGTCTAACCTGAAAAATAGATTCCACTTATGGTTCACATAGTAGAAATTGTATTTTGAAAGGCTGAATATTTTTGTTAGACTTGCTGATTGTGACTGAAAGCAGAGATAGAAGTGAACTAGTAATGATAATTGAGGAGTTGATCGAAATTAGATGAATTGGATGAAAATTTAGTTGAAATTACATTTTCTGAGGTAAGTACCCTCAGGAGGTGAAAAATGGAAAGTTACTGGTGAAAAATGGAAAGGTACCAGAGTATGATAAATTACCTGTATAGTTCATTAAAGCAGCTGGTCTAGGCACAATGAAATGGCTTAGGCTTATATTCAGCACTTCATGGTAATAAGTAATGACACGCTCATATTTGCAAAAAGCTATTATTTCTGCAGTCTCTAAGAAAGGAGAATAGCACAACTGCAGAATTACAGAGGAGCTATTTATTTTCATATCCACGGAGATGGCCAGAGAGTGTTATTGGATTACGTGCTAATTGATAGGCGCGTGAAAGAGAGACTTTTGGATGTTAATGTGCTGATAGGTGCAACTGGAGGGATGTCTGATCATTATCGTGTAGAAGCAAAGGTGAAGATTTGTAGAGGTTTTTAGAAAAGAAGAGAGAATGTTAGGGTGAACAGAGTGGTGAGAGTAAGTGAGCTTGGGAAGGAGATTTGTGTAAGGAAGTACCAGGAGAGACTGAGTACAGAATGGAAAAAGGTGAGAACAAAGGAGGTAAGAGGAGTGGGGGAGGAATGGGATGAATTTAGGGAAGCAGTGATGGCTTGCGCAAAAGATGCTTGTGGCATGAGAAGCATGGGAGGTGGGCAGATTAGAAAGGGTAATGAGTAGTGGGATGAAGAAGTAAGATTATTAGTGAAAGAGAAGAGAGAGTCATTTGGACAATTTTTGCAGGGAAATAATGCAAATGAGTGGGAGATGTATAAAAGAAAGAGGCTGTAGGTCAAGAGAAAGGTGCTAGAGGTGAAAAAGAGGGCAAATGAGAGTTGGGGTGAGAGAGTATCATGAAATTTTATGGAGAATAAAAAGATGCTTTGGAAGGAGGTGAATAAAGTGCGTAAGACAAGGGAACAAATGGGAACTTCAGTGAAGTGGGCTAATGGGGAGGTGATAACAAGTAGTGGTGATGTGAGAAGGAGATGGAGTGAGTATTTTGAAGGTTTGTTAAATGTGTTTGATGATAGAGTGGCAGATATATGGTGTTTTGGTCGAGGTGGTGTGCAAAGTGAGAGGGTTAGGGAGAATGATTTGGTAAACAGAGAAGAGGCAGTAAAAGCTTTATGGAAGACGAAAGCCAGCAAGGCAGCGGGTATGGATGATATTGCAGTGGAATTTATCAAAAAAGGGGATGACTGTATTGTTGACTTGTTAGTAAGGTTATTTAATGTATGTATGACTCATGGTGAGGTGCCTGAGGATTGGCAGAATGCTTGCATAGTGCCATTGTACAAAGGCAAAGGGGATAAAAGTGAGTGCTTAAATTACAGAGGTATAAGTTTGTTTAGTGTTCCTGGTAAATTATATGGGAGGGTATTGATTGAGAGGGTGAAGGCATGTAGAGAGCATCAGATTAGGGAAGAGCAGTGTGGTTTCAGAAGTGGTAGAGGATGTGTGGATCAGGTGTTTGCTTTGAAGAATGTATGTGAGAAATACTTAGAAAAGCAAATGGATTTGTAAGAGGATGTATGGATCAGGTGTTTGCTTTGAAGAATGTATGTGAGAAATACTTAGAAAAGCAAATGGATTTGTATGTAGCGTTTATGGATCTGGAGAAGGCATATGATAGGGTTGATAGAGATGCCCTGTGGAAGGTATTAAGAATATATGGTGTGAGAAGCAAGTTGTTAGAAGCAGTGAAAAGCTTTTATCGAGGATGTAAGGCATGCATACGTGTAGGAAGAGAGGAAAGTGATTGGTTCTCAGTGAATGTAGGTTTGCGGCAGGGACGTGTGATGTCTCCATGGTTGTTTAATTTGTTTATGGATGGGGTTGTTAGGGAGGTGAATGCAAGAGTTTTGGAAAGAGGGGCAAGTATGCAGTCTGTTGTGGATGAGAGAGCTTGGGAAGTGTCAGTTGTTGTTCGCTGAAGATACAGCACTGGTGGCTGATTTGTGTGAGAAACTGCAGAAGCTGGTGACTGAGTTTGGTAAAGTGTGTGAAAGAAGAAAGCTGAGAGTAAATGTGTATAAAAGCAAGGTTATTAGGTACAGTAGGGTTGAGGGTCAAGTCAATTGGGAGGTAAGTTTGAGTGGAGAAAAAGTGGAGGAAGTGAAGTGTTTTAGATATCTGGGAGTGGATTTGGCAGTGGATGGAACCATGGAAGTGGAAGTGAATCATAGGGTGGCGGAGGTGGCAAAAGTTCTTGGAGCTTTGAAGAATGTGTGAAAGTTGAGAACATTATCTCGGAAAGCAAAAATGGGTATGTTTGAAGGAATAGTGGTTCCAACAATGTTATATGGTTGTGAGGCGTGGGCTGTAGATAGAGTTGTGCGCAGGAGGGTGGATGTGCTGGAAATGAGATGTTTGAGGACAATATGTGGTGTGAGGTGGTTTGATTGAGTAAGTGATAATAGGGTAAGAGATATTGTGTGGTAATGAAAAGAGTGTGGTTGAGAGAGCAGAAGAGGGTGTTTTGAAATGGTTTGGTCACATGGAGAGAATGAGTGGGGAAAGATTGACCAAGAGGATATGTGTCAGGGGTGGAGGGAACGAGGAGAAGTGGGAGACCAAATTAGATGTGGAAAGATGGAGTGAAAAAGATTTTGAGTGATCGGGGCCTGAACATGCAGGAGGGTGAAATGTGTGCAAGGAATAGAGTGAATTGGAACGATGTGGTATACCTGGGTCGACATGCTGTCAATGGATTGAACCAGGGCATGTGAAGCATCTGGGGTAAACCATGGAAAGTTGTGTGGGGCCTGGATGTGGAAAGGGAGCTGTGGTTTTGGTGCATTATACATGACAGCCAGAGACTGTGTGTGAATGAATGTGGCCTTTGTTGTCTTTTCCTAGCGCTACCTCGCGCACATGCTGGGGGAGGGGGTTGTTATTTCATGTGTAGTGGGATGGCGATAGGAATGAATATAGGCAGACATTATGAATTATGTACATGTGTATATATGTATATGTCTGTGTGAGTATATATATGTATACGTTGAGATGTATAGGTATGTATATTTACGTGTGTGGATGTGGATGTATATACATGTGTATGTGGGTGGGTTGGGCCATTTTTTCGTCTATTTCCTTGTGCTACCTCGCTAACGCGGGAGACAGCGACAAAGTGAAAAAAAAAATATACTGAAGATGAGTCAATGAATGTTAGAACACTGATAAAGAGTGCAAGTACAAGATGATGGGTTAATAAGCTGCCAACATAGTCTTCAATCCAGTAGAGGACCAGTTGATTTAGCTTTTCCCATTAGAACTGTATTTGAAAAATGTTGGGAATGGAACAAGTAGCTTTAATAGAATTAGAAAGAGCTTTTGATAGGATTATTAGAAATAAAATCTGGAGGACATTAGAGAGCTTGGGAAGTGAGTCAGTTGTTGTTCGCTGATGATACAGCGCTGGTGGCGGATTCATGTGAGAAACTGCAGAAGCTGGTGACGGAGTTTGGTAAAGTGTGTGGAAGAAGAAAGTTAAGAGTAAATGTGAATAAGAGCAAGGTTATTAGGTACAGTAGGGTTGAGGGTCAAGTCAATTGGGAGGTGAGTTTGAATGGAGAAAAACTGGAGGAAGTGAAGTGTTTTAGATATCTGGGAGTGGATCTGTCAGCGGATGGAACCATGGAAGCGGAAGTGGATCATAGGGTGGGGGAGGGGGCGAAAATTTTGGGAGCCTTGAAAAATGTGTGGAAGTCGAGAACATTATCCCGGAAAGCAAAAATGGGTATGTTTGAAGGAATAGTAGTTCCAACAATGTTGTATGGTTGCGAGGCGTGGGCTATGGATAGAGTTGTGCGCAGGAGGATGGATGTGCTGGAAATGAGATGTTTGAGGACAATGTGTGGTGTGAGGTGGTTTGATCGAGTAAGTAACGTAAGGGTAAGAGAGATGTGTGGAAATAAAAAGAGCGTGGTTGAGAGAGCAGAAGAGGGTGTTTTGAAATGGTTTGGGCACATGGAGAGAATGAGTGAGGAAAGATTGACCAAGAGGATATATGTGTCGGAGGTGGAGGGAACGAGGAGAAGAGGGAGACCAAATTGGAGGTGGAAAGATGGAGTGAAAAGGATTTTGTGTGATCGGGGCCTGAACATGCAGGAGGGTGAAAGGAGGGCAAGGAATAGAGTGAATTGGAGCGATGTGGTATACAGGGGTTGACGTGCTGTCAGTGGATTGAATCAAGGCATGTGAAGCGTCCGGGGTAAACCATGGAAAGCTGTGTAGGTATGTATATTTGCGTGTGTGGACGTGTGTATGTACATGTGTATGGGGGGGGTTGGGCCATTTCTTTCGTCTGTTTCCTTGCGCTACCTCGCAAACGCGGGAGACAGCGACAAAGTATAAAAAAAAAAAAAAAAAAAAAAAAAAAAAATTAGAAAACTTTCACTGTGGAATAGAAATGAAATTAATGAGAGCAATGAAAAGTATGTACAATCATAAACAGTGTTGAGTCAAATATAGAGAGATTGACAGTAAGTAGTTTGAAGTAAAACCTTGAGTCAAAGAAGAATATGATTCCATCTTTAATTTATCATATATTTTTTTTTTTTTTTTTTTCCGCTGTCTCCCGCGTTTGCGAGGTAGCGCAAGGAAACAGACGAAAGAAATGGCCCAACCCACCCCCATACACATGTATATACATACGTCCACACATGCAAATATACATACCTACACAGCTTTCCATGGTTTACCCCAGACGCTTCACATGCCTTGATTCAATCCACTGCCAGCACGTCAACCCCGGTATACCACATCGCTCCAAATCACTCTATTCCTTGCCCTCCTTTCACCCTCCTGCATGTTCAGGCCCCGATCACACAAAATCTTTTTCACTCCATCTTTCCACCTCCAATTTGGTCTCCCTCTTCTCCTCGTTCCCTCCACCTCCGACACATATATTCTCTTGGTCAATCTTTCCTCACTCATTCTCTCCATGTGCCCAAACCATTTCAAAACACCCTCTTCTGCTCTCTCAACCACGCTCTTTTTATTTCCACACATCTCTCTTACCCTTACGTTACTTACTCGATCAAACCACCTCACACCACATATTGTCCTCAAACATCTCATTTCCGGCACATCCACCCTCCTGCGCACACTCTATCCATAGCCCACGCCTCGCAACCATACAACATTGTTGGAACCACTATTCCTTCAAACATACCCATTTTTGCTTTCCGAGATAATGTTCTCGCTTCCACACATTCTTCAAGGCTCCCAGAATTTTCGCCCCTCCCCCACCCTATGATCCACTTCCACTTCCATGGTTCCATCCGCTGCCAGATCCACTCCCAGATATCTAAAACACTTCACTTCCTCCAGTTTTTCTCCATTCAAACTCACCTCCCAGTTGACTTGACCCTCAACCCTACTCTACCTAATAACCTTGCTCTTATTCACATTTACTCTTAACTTTCTTCTTTCACACACTTTACCAAACTCAGTCACCAGCTTCTGCAGTTTCTCACATGAATCAGCCACCAGCGCTGTATCATCAGCGAACAACAACTGACTCACTTCCCAAGCTCTCTCATCCCCAACAGACTTCATACTTGCCCCTCTTTCCAAAACTTTTGCATTCACCTCCCTAAGAACCCCATCCATAAACAAATTAAACAACCATGGAGACATCACACACCCCTGCCGCAAACCTACATTCACTGAGAACCAATCACTTTCCTCTCTTCCTACACGTACACATGCCTTACATCCTCGATAAAAACTTTTCACTGCTTCTAACAACTTGCCTCCCACACCATATCATTCTTAATACCTTCCACAGAGCATCTCTATCAACTCTATCATATGCCTTCTCCAGATCCATAAATGCTACATACAAATCCATTTGCTTTTCTAAGTATTTCTCACATACATTCTTCAAAGCAAACACCTGATCCACACATCCTCTACCACTTCTGAAACCACACTGCTCTTCCCCAATCTGATGCTCTGTGCATGCCTTCACCCTCTCAATCAATACCCTCCCATATAATTTACCAGGAATACTCAACAAACTTATACCTCTGTAATTTGAGCACTCACTCTTATCCCCTTTGCCTTTGTACAATGGCACTATGCACGCATTCCGCCAGTATGGATAAATATTTGAAATATGCATGGGTGAAGATGAAGAAATAAGTTCACCATATGCTAATGATGTAGCTGTTATAACTGAAACTTAAGTAGACTTATATGATGCACTGGATAGGTGGGCAGTTTGTTTGAACAGAATCTAAGAAAATTAGTAGAAGTGAAATGGAAATAATGACCACCAGTAGAAACATAGGTGAGAGTGTATGGAAGACCACCAGCTGCAGCAGTTGAGTAATTTCAAATATTTATGATGAAACTCATCAGCAAATGAAAATAGACAACAGAGTTTTTAAATGCAATTTAAACTTCACTATGCTATACCCAGTACTGAAAGATAGAGATGTACCATTCATATGCAAAACATTCTTTCCCTTTCCTAAGACCCATTTCTGTTTATGGATCAGAAGCATGGTCACTCAAGACAAAAATAAGTCCAAGATCCAGGCTGCTGAAAAGAGAGCACTGAGGTTAATCAGAGACAAGATAAGAAAGCAAGATCAAAGAGGATGTTACAGCCATATTGGAAATAAATGAAATGAACAGGCTAAAATGGTATGGTCATGCACAAAGAATGGAAGACAAGATACGCCACTCCCTTCATGCAGATGTCGCGCAGAACATCCCAGGATGAAATGGACTGAGGACATCAAAAGCTAGCTCTAAAGAAAAGGGAATACACTGAAGGAAGTTGAAGAAAACAAAGAGGACAGGAGCAAGTGAAGAAGATTGACTGGGAGGCTGTTGACGGACAGACTTTATTTACCCATGTTGAGAAAGGTGAAAAACTTCTAAAAGAATCACATTTTGATAAAGTGATCAATTGACTATTTGTGTTCTCAATTAAAATGCACCCTGTTCATTACTTGTAAACATAAGATGCACAGAAATATATAAACATAGTTAATCTTCATGATACATCATTAATCTATATGCTTATAAAGTTGACTGCAGAAGTTAGAGACTGAAATATCAAAATGACATGAATATCTCCTCTGCAAAGGTAACTAATAGCAACCAAATAAAAGATGGCAGGCAACCACCAGTGAGGGAGATACTATTCCCATATATTAGGAGGGTTAGTTATGGCGGTGCAGTGAGCCAACACTGGAGCGAATGTCACATTTTCTCCCTTGACCAGGTTTCTGTGTTTCATGTGTGCTTCACCTACACATGGGTTGCTGGAACTCAGTCCGCAAGCACATACCGCCTTCATATCATGCATAACTTTTGATACTCATATACTGTATGGAAGAACATACAAAGTATGTTTCTTCAGCACTGTGTTGAGAAGAGTTGAGCTGTTCTTGGGGTTATGTTGACTGACATCAAGAGACTGGGATCCACTTCACCTCCACCAACATGGCTCTTGGACTTGGCTGTTTCTCTTTCCACCTCTACAACATTTGTGGTCTGAGAATCAACTTCCCCCTCTTGAATACTGGTACTCTGTTTCGTCACCTTATCTCTCTGAAACCCAGCTGGCCAAGGATGCCTCTCCACTTCACTATCACATCTCTAACAAAAATCTTTACCAACTTTTCCACTCCAAGTAGTGTCTGTGCTTAATGTAGTACAAAAATACAATTGCTTGCCTCATGGATTTGGATTCTCCCAATTTCAGAGCTACCTGGTTAAAATTTCTTTAGCATCTATATCGATACTTTTATGGTTTGTTTATTTTCCCTTCATTTTCTCCAATTATGTACAACTCACCAAGTATTTAGTTATCTTGCCATGAAGCATTGTTTTCTTTGTATCCATCTGAATCAACTAATTAAACACCAAACTTATGTTTTAAATTGTCAAGATCATTCCTTTTACATACTCAACATCTTTATACACACCTGAACCCTCCAACTGTAGGTGCAATATTTGTGTCCCCTGAGGGGACTTTCAATTAATACTTAGAGCTAGGCTTGTTCACACCCATTTCCCCTTACTCAGAACACCAACTCTGGCTGGCTTTTTGGATGGCTCAGTGGCCTTCCATGCACAGCTTTTGTACAGATAAGTATCACTTAAGGAATAGTTGTGCCACAGATTTATTTAATAATTGTATGGGCTTGGAATTCCACTGACCGAGGTAACACTGAACTTAGTGACTAGTTACAAGTGATGCAGTACGTACAAAAAATGAATCTTCAAAAGGGTTTTCCCTCTGTAAAATGACAGATTGGCATTCAAGAGACAGTACACAGAAAGTTATATTAATAGCTCTGCATTAGCCTGGTCCATTGCTGAGTGAGGAGTGGCAGCAAGTGTGGGTGAAACACCATACAGCTCCCAGTATGGGAGGACGTGGAGATGATTTTTTCTTTCTATTCACCTTGTTTACAGTTCCCAGTATGGGAGGATGTGGGGATGATTTTTCTTTTTATTTACCTTGTTTACAAACTGTACCATACATGATGCGTATATCCCCTCCTCCTACTAATCATCTCTACCTTCAACCAACAATGCCAGGCCACAAAAAGCAGCATCAGTTTTCAGAATTGGTAAGTATCCCATAGTAAAACTATGATTACTATTCTTAGGTTCTGTTTTGGTGTCTAGATTGTTTGAGCTGGCTGACTACCCATAGTAAATACTTGGAAAAAGTTGATGCTAATTAGATTGGGATTTTGGGTCATAATTCTGCTAGAGTACTTCTCAGTTACAGCCTGGGTTTTTGAGTAGATGATATTTACATTGAAATGTATCTTAGCTCTTAACATAAGGGATCCTTGAGAAAATTGAAATGTTGAATGAGAGTTCACTGCATGAACTCCTTTTTAAGAAGATATATTGTTGAATAAGTGAGTCATACCTTTACTGACTTTCCTTGGGACCATCATTGCTTTTTGGCTTGGATGCCACTATCCATACCAATCATACAGTGAAGCTCATTGTGACTGAGATAGAGTACTATGAGTCTTCTTTTGATAAATCATCTCCTAATCATGGTTTCATAGCCCTTGCTCTCATGGCTGTTGCAATAAGGACACAGTATATCAGGCCTTGAAGTTTCTTTTCTTGTGAATCTTATTTCTCTTTCCTTTCTGTTTGGAATCATTACAGAACTGTTCTCTGTAGTGTCAAACATGCCTTGATAATAAATCATGCTGGTTTGACTTCAACTGATTAATCTCTCTGGTCCTTACCCAAAAGTTTCTCAATAGCTTCTGCCATTGTACCTTTTGTTTTCTTTTCTGATCTTATCTGATCAATATATTGTTAACTCTCCAGCTGATAAAGCCACTCTTTTTATCCCTTTATTTTCCTTTAACTACTTTAGATGTTTCCACTCCTAGTCCTTCCCCAACTTCCTCCCTTGTGCAGGATCTTCCAGGTACTATTCAAACTTCAAGTGAGTAAGGCTTACAGCCCTGAAGGTATATTCCCTCATGTGCAAATAAAGTGCCCCTCTGAGCTAGCTCCAATCGTTCCTTATCGTTTGTCTGTCTGAAAATTCAAATTCTTGAAAGAATTACTTGGTGCAGTCTATCCCAAAGAGAGAAGATTATTTTAACTTTCTATCACTGCATTGCTCTCACTACCTTTTTCTCCAAAGTCTTTGAGATTCTTAACTCTCACTTTCTATAACACTTACAATTTCATTCCCTTCTTTCAAATCAGCAGTTTAGTTTTTGTAGTCCAAAGTCCTTTGATGGTCATCTCTGTGTCTCACCTCAGATCTTCCTCTCTCTGGATATTGGTGTATTTTTTCTCATGGCCCATGACATCTCCAAATCATTTGACAGTGCAACAGAAGCCCTTGCTTTCTAAACTTTCTTACCTTGGCTATTCTTCTTCTCACTTCTCTTTAATAAATGGCTTTCTTTCTACTTGTTCCATCACAGTAGACATTGTAGAAGCAACTTCTCCCTCTTTTGCAACACTTTGTGGTGTCCCTAAGTGTTCTGTCCTATCATTTACCCTCTTTCTTATCTCTGTGTATGATTTCTCTCAACTTCAACCCCTGTTCAGTATTAAACCTGTGTGTCTACATGCTTGAGCTCACTTTCCCTCCAGTTCTTATTCTGGTATTCATTCTTTTTCTCAAAATAAACATGATTTCTATCAATTTGGTCCTTTGCAGCATATGGGAATTGGGAAGCATTAACCTTGATAATTTCAGTCATGCAAAATTATGACTCATGCTTATATCTTTTTCTAAGTCTTGTTTCCTATTCCATTAAAACCTCTGTTATCTTTATATGAGACAACAGAATGTTCAAAACATGTTTTTCAATTTTGGTTGGTAAAGAAATATAAAAATATTTCAAATCACAACAATCAGTGTACTCACCCTCCCAGTTTATTGTAGCATTAGTGATTGTTTACCATCTCTAATGTGTTGTGTGCTGATCATAAACATTTGTTTATTTTGTGCACCTTAGATTACTTTTAGAGACATTGGCCCCTTTTTAGCATTGTCACTTATTGCATAACTTCTCCATGAAGCCATCTATATTTTGCACGAATTGCCTTGAAATGAAAATGGAATTGTGCAAGAGACTGGTTAAAGGCGAGTCTAAGGTGGCGCTTATGAAGGAGGAGCTGTGCAAGAGGCTGATTAAGGGCAAATCCAAGGTGACACTTGTGAAGGACTTTACAGTCATTTGTGCATTTGCTTGCTTATATTGATATATTATCTATGCAAAATATTTACAGATATGTAAGATATTTTCAAATATGATTTCTGAATGATTTGATGTATTAAAAAACTTTGAATAACGAGATTTTATCTAAAACTGCTGAATCTCCTAAATATTTTGTGTAAAAGAAGTTTTACTGTATTGAATTTCAAAACACTGTGATTTAGTCTTGCATTAATATAAACATGTGCTGAACATAACTGTATCATCTATACTGGTGACCCACTGTAATGGATATTACAAAATCTGTTTCCCCAAAGCTGGAGATGTTGTGTAGGTGCCACAGTTTTTTTCTTTGCTGATGGATGTTTCATATTTAGAGGGGTCTCATTTTCCTTAGTATGGAGTCCTGCTTGCTTATCTTGGGTGTCTCTTCCTTCATCTTCTTATATGGCTTATGAAACAGAAGCTTTTTGTTTCATTAACACTCCTGCTATAATCTGTTTTCAGTCGTCCCTTTTCATTTGGCATCATATTGCTTGCCTTTCTCTGTTCTCCATGTATTATTTTAGCCACTATTCCCATAAGCTTTTTGATTGTCTTAGCTGCATTGGCAACCACTTCCCATAGTCCTGTGTAGAGGCCAGCCATGCAAGGATTGACTTATATGGTACCTCCATGTTTTCTCAAACAGAAAAGCTGTGGAATTCTCCTCTATCTTTCTTCTTTTTCTCTCATTCTATAACTTTTTCATCCTGAAGTCAGGCCTACGAACATTCGAGGAGTTCAAACTCATTTTGTTGTATACTATTTTTGTCATGCCTTTCATTTTTCCATTCATCTGAGATGGCTATAGTTTAGGCATGTTTTTGCCTGTACCTTGTCAGCTACTATAGAAAAAATTATTACAGTTTCTTTAATAATTATGTGACTAACCTGAGAGATTTTTATGTTTTATGTAGTTTGTATGTTTGCAGCAATAAAGGATTAGAAAATGTATTTATTTTGTACAAGTTGAAGTAGACTTAGTGATAAGTCAAAGAACTGATGGAGTTCTGTACAAATATTTTATTTTTTTATTTTATTATACTTTGTCGCTGTCTCCCGCGTTTGCGAGGTAGCGCAAGGAAACAGACGAAAGAAATGGCCCAACCCCCCCCCCATACACATGTATATACATACGTCCACACACACAAATATACATACCTACACAGCTTTCCATGGTTTACCCCAGACGCTTCACATGCCTTGATTCAATCCACTGACAGCACGTCAACCCCGGTATACCACATCGCTCCAATTCACTCTATTCCTTGCCCTCCTTTCACCCTCCTGCATGTTCAGGCCCCGATCACACAAAATCTTTTTCACTCCATCTTTCCACCTCCAATTTGGTCTCCCTCTTCTCCTCGTTCCCTCCACCTCCGACACATATATCCTCTTGGTCAATCTTTCCTCACTCATTCTCTCCATGTGCCCAAACCACTTCAAAACACCTCTTCTGCTCTCTCAACCACGCTCTTTTTATTTCCACACATCTCTCTTACCCTTACGTTACTCACTCGATCAAACCACCTCACACCACACATTGTCCTCAAACATCTCATTTCCAGCACATCCATCCTCCTGCGCACAACTCTATCCATAGCCCACGCCTCGCAACCATACAACATTGTTGGAACCACTATTCCTTCAAACATACCCATTTTTGCTTTCCGAGATAATGTTCTCGACTTCCACAAATTCTTCAAGGCCCCCAGAATTTTCGCCCCCTCCCCCACCCTATGATCCACTTTCGCTTCCATGGTTCCATCTGCTGCCAGATCCACTCCCAGATATCTAAAACACTTCACTTCCTCCAGTTTTTCTCCATTCAAACTCACCTCCCAATTCTGTACAAATATTTTTGAAAATATACTTATGGCCAGCAGAATGTTATATACATATTTTCATTATGTATTTAAAAGATCTTCAAGAGTTTTATATTAATCTGTTAGCGGCTGCAAGAGGATGTGCTAAATGTACTTGAAATAAGTGCTGTACTGATTCATACAGCTGAAAAATTTTAGTCAGCAACTCATGATACTTTTTGTAATAATTTTTGATGGCCACCATATCTCTTGTACATCTCCAGTATGTAGTGAACAGATTAACATAGTTTTGATTCAGCTCATTGGTACTATTAAGAAAAGTTGAGTTGGTGTTTTCAGATTGAAAGTAATATATAATAATGTTGATGTTGGCGATTAATGATAAAGGGTTAGAATTCTGGTATTGTTTAAGGAAGAGTGCATCTAATATTGCTGGAGTCATGGAAACAAAGCTTACTGAAGAGATGACTTCTCTCTCTTCTTCACAAAAGGGCACATATAGTATGGAGGGCAAGAGAAGGCAAAGGAGGGGAAGGATTGGCCTTCTTGATAAAAATTAGCCTCAAGTTTCAGTAATTGTTCAAGGATGGCCTGTTCAGACAATACATAATGAGGAGAGTAAGTATAGATGTTATTGCATTTTCCTCAAAAAAATTTTAACTGTCAAGAACAAATATATTGATGACAATGAAGGAACAATTAGGACGATACATGAAACAGGAAAATACATTTCTCAGAGATGGTAATGATAATGGAGTATAAGTTTTAAAGAGGTAAAACGTATCCATGATCATTACTCATATGATCATGGATACTGAGATGATTATATATGATACACCAGTTGGAAAAAGTGATCACATATTAGTCTGGTTTAGCTATGCAGTGAGTGAAGATTTTAAAAGTGCAGAGTTAAGACAAAAAGGAGAGAGAATCATGGCAACTATGCAAACCTTAACAATTTCTTTAATAACATACGTTACAAAATGGATTTCAGTCACGAGGAACCAGGCAGGGCCTTGTGATGAAAGGTGCTTTGAAATTTATGATGAAAGAGTGGAAATGTGGATTCCTCAGGCCTCAGATACAAAGAGAATGTTAAGATAAGGGAAGATTTGTTCGGTAAAAGATGTCTGAAACAGAGGAGCTTTGAGCTGTGCAGTGGGAAAGACACAAGTGGCATTCCAGCCAGCCAGCATTTATAAAGTATAAGAGAGCAAGGAATGAGAACTTTAAAACTTTTCACAGTGGAAGACACTATAGTCTCAACACCAGTGGTGATTGTGCATTATTTTATTTTTATTTTCTATTATACCTAGTCGCTGTTTCCCGTGTCAGTGATATGGTGTTTGGAAACAGATGAAAAATGGCCCATCCCCTCATATACATGTATTTTTTTATTTTATTATACTTTGTTGCTGAAAGAATGGCCCATCCCACCCACATACACATGTATATACATACACTTCCACACACGCACATGTGCATACCTATACATTTCAACGTATACATATATATACATACACAGACATATACCTATATACACATGTACATAATTCATACTTGCTGCTTTTATTCATTCACTTTGCCACCCCGTCACACTTGAAATGACACCCCCCTCCCCCCACACGTGCGCGAGGTAGTGCTAGGAAAAGACAACAAAGGCCACATTCGTTCACACAGTTTTTAGCTGTCATGTATAATGCAGAAAAACCACAGCTCCATTTCCACATCCAGGCCCCACAAAACTTTCCATGGTTTACCCCAGACGCTTCACATACCCTGGTTCAATCCATTGACAGCATGTCAACCCTGGTATACCACATGGTTCCAATTCACTGTTCCTTGCATGCCTTTCACCCTCCTGCATGTTCAGGCCCCGATTGCTTAAAATCTTTTTCACTCCATCCTTCCACTTCCAGTTTGGTCTCCCACTTCTCCTCGTTCCCTTCACCTCTGATACATATATCCTCTACGTCAATCTTTCCTCACTCATTCTCTCCATGTGACCAAACCATTTCAACACACCCTCTTCTGCTCTCTCAACCACACTCTTTTTATTACCACACATCTCTCTTACCCTTTCATTACTTACTCTGTCAAACCACCTCACACCACATATTGTCCTCAAACATCTCATTTTCAACACATCCAACACTCCTTCAAACAACCCTATCTATAGCCCATGCCTCGCAACCACATAACATTGTTGGAACCACCATTCCCTCAAACACACCCATTTTTGCTTTCCGAGATAATGTTCTCGCCTTCCACACATTCCTCAATGCTCCCAGAACCTTTGCCCCCTCCCCGCCCTGTGACTCACTTCTGCTTCTATGGTTCCATCTGCTGCCAAATCCACTCCCAGATATCTAAAACACTTCACTTCCTCCAGTTTTTCTCCATTCAAAATTACCTCCCAATTGACTTGTCCCTCAACCGTACTGTACCTAATAACCTTGTTCTTTTCCACAAATTTTCAGCTTTCTTCTTTCAAACTACCAAACTCAGTCACCAGCTTCTGCAGTTTCTCACCTGAATCAGCCACCAGCGCTGTGTCATCAGCGAACAACAACTGACTCACTTCCCAAGCCCTCTCATTCACAACAGACTGCATACTTGCCCCTCTCTCCAAAACTCTTGCATTCACCTCCCTAACAACCCCATCCATAAACAAATTAAACAACCATGGAGACATCACACACCCCTGCTGCAAACCAGCAGAGGATTTGTGGATCAGATGTTTGCTTTGAAGAATGTATGTGAGAAATACTTAGAAAAACAGATGGATTTGTATTTAGCATTTATGGATCTGGAGAAGGCATATGATAGAGTTGATCTGTGGAAGGTATTAAGAGTGTATGGTGTGGATTGGCGAGTTGCTTGAAGCGGTGAAAAGTTTTTATCGAGGTTGTAAGGCATGTGTACGAGTAGGAAGAGAGGAAAGTGATTGGTTCCCAGTGAATACATGCATATATACATATATAGACATTGGTGAAAGGGGCAAATGGGGAGTTAATAACAAGTAGTGGTGAAGAGAGAGGGAGATGGAGTGAGTATTTTGAAGGTTTGTTGAATGTGTTTGATGATAGAGTGGCAGATATAGGGTGTTTTGGTCGAGGTGATGTGCAAAGTGAAAGGGTCAGGGAGAATGATTTGGTAAACAAAGAAGAGGTAGTGAAAGCTTTGCGGAAGATGGAAGCCAGCAAGGCGACTGGTTTAGATGGTATTGCAGTGGAATTTATTAAAAAAGGGGTGACTGTGTTGTTGACTGGATGGTACAGATATTCATTGTATGTATGGTTCATGGTGAAGTGCCTGAGGATTGGTGAAATGCATGCATAGTTCCATTATACAGAGGCAAAGAGGATAAAGGTGATTGTTCAAATTTCAGTGGTATAAGTTTATTGAGTATTCCTGGGAAATTATATGGTAGGGTATAGATTGAGAGGGTTAAGGCATGCACAGAACATCAGGTTGGGGAAGAGCAGTGTGGTTTCAGAAGTGGTAGAGGATGTGTGGATCAGGTGTTTGCTTTGAAGAATGTATGTGAGAAATACTTAGAAAAACAGATGGATTTGTATGTAGCATTTATGGATCTGGATAAGGCATATGATGGAGTTGATAGAGATGCTTTGTGGAAGGAATTAAGAGTATATGGTGTAAGAGATAAGTTGCTAGAAGCAGTGAAAAGTTTTTATCAAGGATGTAAGGCATGTATACGAGTAGGAAGAGAGGAAAGTGATTGGTTCCCAGTGAATGTCGGTTTGCAGCTGGGGTAAGTGATGGCTCCATGGTTGTTTAATTTGTTTATGGATGGGGTTGTTAGTGAGGTGAATGCAAGAGCTTTGGAGAGAGGGGCAAGTATGCAGTCTGTTGTGGATTAGAGGGCTTGTGAAGTGTTGGTTGTTGTTCGCTGATGATACATCGCTGGTGGCTGATTTGTGTGAGAAACTGCAGAAACTGGTGACTGAGTTTGGTAAAGTGTGTGAAAGAAGAAAGCTGAGGGTAAATGTGAATAAGAGCAAGGTTATTAGGTTTAGCAGGGTTGAGGGACAAGTCAATTAGGAGGTAAGTTTGAATGGAGAATCCTGGAGGAAGTGAAGTGTTTTGAATATCAGAGTGGATTTGGCAAGTATGCAGTCTGTTGTGGATGATAGGGCCTGGAACACAAGTCAGTTGTTGTTTGCTGATGATACAGCTCTGGTGGCTGATTTGGGTATGAAACTGCAATGGTTGGTAACTGAGTTTGGTAAAGTGTGTGAAAGGAGAAAGTTGACAGTAAATGCAAATAAGAGCAAAGTTATTAGATTCAGTAGGATTGAGGGACAAGTTAATTGGGAGGTAAGTTTGAAAGGAGAAAAACTGGAGGAATTGAAGTGTTTTAGGTATCGGAGTGGATTTGGCAGCGGATGGAACCATGGAAGTGGAAGTGAGTCATAGGGTGGAGAAGGGGGCAAAGGTTCTGGGAGCGATGAAGAATATATGGAAGGTGAGAACGTTATCTCGGAAAGCAAAAATGGGTATGTTTGAAGGAATAGTGGTTCCAACAATGTTATATGGTTATGAGGCTTGGGCTATAGATAGGGTTGTGCAGAGGAGGGCGGATGTGCTGGAAATGAGATGTTTGTGGGCAATATGTGGTGTGAGGTGGTTTAAGTAATGAAAGGGTAAGAGAGATGTGTGGAAATAAAAAGAGTGTGGTTGAGAGAGCAGAAGAGGGTGTACTGAAATGGTTTGGTCATATGGAGAGAATGAGTGAGGAAAGATTGACAAAGAGGATATATGTGTTAGAGGTGGAGGGAACGAGGAGAAATGAGAGACCAAATTGGAGGTGGAAAGATGGAGTGAAAAAGATTTTGAGTGATTGGGGCCTGAACACACAGGAAGGTGAAAGGCATGCAAGGAATAGAGTGAATTGGAACGATGTGGTATACCACGGTTGATGTGTTGTCAATGCATTGAACCAGGGGTACACCATGGAATGTTTTGTTGGGCCTGGATGTGGAAAGGGAGCGGTGGTTTCGGTGCATTACACATGATAGCTAAAGACTGTGAGTGAATGAATGTGGCCTTTGTTGTCTTTTCCTAGCACTACCTCGCCTGCACACAGGGGGAGGGGGGGTGCCATTTCATGTGTGGCAGTGTGGCGGCGGGAATGGATGAAGGCAGTATGTATGAATATGTACATGTGTATATGTGTATATGTCTGTGTATGTATATGTATGTACACGTTGAAATGTATAGATATGTATATGTGCATGAGTGGGCATTTATGTATATATATGTGTATGTGGGTGGGTTGGGCCATTCTTTCGTCTGTTTCCTTGTGCTAACACGGGAGACATTGATTTTTTTTTTTTTTTTTTTTTTTGCCGCTGTCTCCCGCATTTGCGAGGTAGCGCAAGGAAACAGACGAAAGAAATGGCCCAACCCACCCCCATACACATGTATATACATACGTCCACACACGCAAATATACATACCTACACAGCTTTCCATAGTTTACCCCAGATGCTTCACATGCCTTGATTCAATCCACTGACAGCACGTCAACCCCGGTATACCACATCGCTCCAATTCACTCTATTCCTTGCCCTCCTTTCACCCTCCTGCATGTTCAGGCCCCGATCACACAAAATCTTTTTCACTTCATCTTTCCACCTCCAATTTGGTCTCCCTCTTCTCCTCGTTCCCTCCACCTCCGACCATATATTCTCTTGGTCAGTCTTTCCTCACTCATTCTCTCCATGTGCCCGAACCATTTCAAAACACCCTCTTCTGCTCTCTCAACCACGCTCTTTTTATTTCCACACATCTCTCTTACCCTTACGTTACTTACTCGATCAAACCACCTCACACCACACATTGTCCTCAAACATCTCATTTCCAGCACATCCATCCTCCTGCGCACAACTCTATCCATAGCCCACGCCTCGCAACCATACAACATTGTTGGAACCACTATTCCTTCAAACATACCCATTTTTGCTTTCCGAGATAATGTTCTCAACTTCCACACATTCTTCAAGGCTCCCAGAATTTTCACCCCCTCCCCCACCCTATGATCCACTTCCGCTTCCATGGTTCCATCCGCTGCCAGATCCACTCCCAGATATCTAAAACACTTCACTTCCTCCAGTTTTTCTCCATTCAAACTCACCTCCCAATTGACTTGACCCTCAACCCTACTGTACCTAATAACCTTGCTCTTATTCACATTTACTCTTAACTTTCTTCTTTCACACACTTTACCAAACTCAGTCACCAGCTTCTGCAGTTTTTCACATGAATCAGCCACCAGCGCTGTATCATCAGCGAACAACAACTGACTCACTTCCCAAGCTCTCTCATCCCCAACAGACTTCATACTTGCCCCTCTTTCCAAAACTTTTGCATTCACCTCCCTAAGAACCCCATCCATAAACAAATTAAACAACCATGGAGACATCACACACCCCTGCCGCAAACCTACATTCACTGAGAACCAATCACTTTCCTCTCTTCCTACACGTACACATGCCTTACATCCTCGATAAAAACTTTTCACTGCTTCTAACAACTTGCCTCCCACACCATATATTCTTAATACCTTCCACAGAGCATCTCTATCAACTCTATCATATGCCTTCTCCAGATCCATAAATGCTACATACAAATCCATCATTGATAAAGTATAATAATGATAATAATGAGTACATACATTATTCATATACTATATGCATAGTACCATTGTACAAAGGCAAAGGAGATAAAGGTGAGTGTTCATACTACAGAGGCATAGGTTTGTTGAGTATTCCAGGGAAATTTTATGGGAGGGTATTGATTGAGAGGGTGAAGGCATATACAGAGCATCAGACTGGGAAAAACCAGTGTGGCTTCTGAAGTAGTAAAGTATGTGTGGATCAGGTGTTTGCTTTAAAGAATGTATGTGAAAAATACTTGGAAAAATAGATGGATTTGTATGTAGCATTTATGGATCTGGAGAAGGCATATGTTAGGGTTGATAGAAATTCTTTGTGGAAGATTTTAAGAGTGTATGGTGTGAGAGGTAAGTTGATAGAAGCAGTAAAATGTTTTTACCAGAGATATAAGGCATGTTTACGAGTACTAAGAGAGGAGAGTGAATAGTTTCCAGTGAATGTCTGTTTGTGGCAGGGGTGTGTGATGTCCCCATGGTTGTTAAATTTGTTTATAGATGGGTTGGTTAGGGGGGTAAATGCACGAGTTTTGGAGAGAGGTGCGAGTATGCAGTGTGTTGTGGATGAGAGGGCCTGGGAAGTGAGTTGATTATTGTTTGTCGAAGATACAGCTCTAGTGGCTGATTCATGTGAGAAACTTGAGAAACTGTGGAGGTTGGTGACTAAGTTTGGAAAAGTGTGTGAAAGGAGTAAGTTGAGAGTAAATGTGAGTAAGAGCAAGGTTATTAGGTTCATTAGGGTTGAGGGACAAGTTAAATGGGATGGAAGGTTAATGGAGAAAAGTAGAGGAAATGAAGTGTTTTAGATATCTGGAAGTGAACTTAGCAGTGGCTGGAACCATGGATGCAGAAGTGGGTCACAGGGTGGGGAAGGAAGCGATGAAGAATGTGAGGAAGGAGAGAATGTTATCTCAGAACAAAAATGGGTATGTTTGAAGGAGTAGTGGTTCCAACATTGTTATATGGTTGTGAGACAAGGGCTATAGATAAGGTTGTATGGAGGAGGGTGGATGTGTTGGAAATTAAATGTTTGAGGACAATATGTGGTGTGAGGTGGTTTGATCGAGTAAGTAATGTAAGGGTAAGAGAGATGTGTGGAAATAAAAAGAGTGTGGTTGAGAGAGCAAAAGAGGGTGTGTTGAAATGGTTTGGACATATGGAAAAAATGAGTGAGGAATGATTGACAAAGAGGATATATGTGTCAGAGATGGAGGGAACAAGGAGATGCGGGAGACCTAATTGGATCTGGAAGGATGGAATGAAAAAGATTTTGAGTGATCAGTGCCTGAACATACAGGAGGATGAGAGGCACGTTGAGAATAGAGTTGATTGGAACAATGTGATATGCTGGGGTCAACGTGCTTTCAGTGGACTGAATCAGGGCATGTGAAGTGTCCGGGGGAAACCATGGAAAGGTCTGTGGGGCCTGGATGTGCATAGGGAGCTGTGGTCTCGGTGCATTAAACATGACAGTTAGAGTGTGAGTGTGAACGAATGTGGCTTTTTTGTCTGTTTCCTGCCCTTGCCTCAAAATCTTTTTCACTCCATCTTTCCACCTCTTATTTGGTGTACTGCCTCTTGTTCCCTCCACCTCTGACACATATATCCTCTTTGTCAATCTTTCCTCACTCATTCTCTCCATATGTCCAAACCATTTCATCACACCTTCTTCTGCTCTTTCAACTACACTCTTTTTATTACCCTACATCTCCCTTACCCTTTCATTACGTACTCGATCAAATCACCTTGCACCACATATTGTCCTCAAAAATTTTATATACAACACATCCACCCTTCTCTGAACAACCCAATCTATAGCCTGCGCCTCACAACCATATAACATTGTTGGTACTACTGTTCTTTCAAACATTACCAGTTTTGCTCTCTGAGATAACGTTCTCTCCTTCCATACATTCTTCATCGCTCCCAGAACCTTCACCCCCTCTCCCAGCCTGTGACTCACCTCTGCTTCCATGGATCCATCCCCTGCTAAGTCCACTCCCAGACATCTAAAACACTTCACTTCCTCCAATTTTCCTCCTTTCAAACTTACCTTCCAATTAACTTGTCCCTCAACCCTACTGAATCTAATAACTTTGCTCTTATTCTCATTTACTGTCAACTTTCTCCTTTCACACACATAACCAAACTCAGTCACCAACTTTGCAGTTTCATGCCCAAATCAGCCATCAGAGCTGTATCATCGGCAAACAACAACTGACTTGTGTCCCAGGCCCTATCATCCACAACAGATTGCATACTCGCCCCTCTTTCCAAAACTCTTTCATTTACCTCCCTAACAACCTCATCCATAAACAAATTAAACAACCATAGGGACATTACACACCCCTGCTGCAAACAGACATTCACTGGGAACCAATCACTCTTCTCTCTTCCTACTCATACACATGCCTTACATCCTTGGTAAAAACTTTTCACTGCTTCTAGCACCTTACCTCCCACACCATATATAAAGCATCTCTATCGACCCTATCATATTCCTTCTCCAGATCCATAAATGCCACATACAAATCCATCTGTTTTTCTAGATATTTCTCACATACATTGTTCAAAGCAAACACCTGATCCACACATCCTCTACCACTTCTGAAACCACACTGCTCTCCCCCAGTCTGATGCTCCGTACATGCCTTTACCCTCTCAATCAATGCCCTCCCATATAAAATCCCTGGAATACTCATCAAACCTATGCCTCTGTAGTTTGAACACTCACCTTTATCTCCTTTGCCTATGTACACTGGTACTATGCATGCATTCCGTCAGTCCTTGATCAAGGCCTCAACTGCCTGTGCTTTCTCATCTAACATAAAAAAATGAAAAAAGTGTATGGCAGAGAAGAAAATTTGTGTGATGTCCTTTGAAGTAACTGTGGTGTTTGAAGTATAAGTATTATCTTGTTTGTTTGCCTATCATTTTCTTACAGTTCTCATCCATAGTTCAGAACAGCTTTTGTCATTATATGTCAGCATGAAATAGTTTCAGGTGATACACTTTATTATCTTGTACTTGAGCAAAGGTGTTGAGAAATTTTAAGGAAAAGATCATCAACATATTGAAGCCATCGTTGCTTGATATTGGTAATTCAATCTATTTATGTGCTGCCACTACAAAAATGTATATTTGACAATGTGTCATTACCCTTCTGTCTCAGTATTTGTGAGCATAATCTAAACATGATAATACACACCAGAAAGTTTTTCTGACACTGTAGTTACCCCCTGTTGAGGTGATAAAGTGATTAGATTATGGGATACATTTTTTTTTTTTTTTTTTTGCTTTGTCGCTGTCTCCCGCGTTTGCGAGGTAGCGCAAGGAAACAGACGAAAGAAATGGCCCAACCCACCCCCATACACATGTATATACATACGTCCACACACGCAAATATACATACCTACACAGCTTTCCATGGTTTACCCCAGACGCTTCACATGCCTTGATTCAATCCACTGACAGCACGTCAACCCCGGTATACCACATCGCTCCAATTCACTCTATTCCTTGCCCTCCTTTCACCCTCCTGCATGTTCAGGCCCCGATCACACAAAATCTTTTTCACTCCATCTTTCCACCTCCAATTTGGTCTCCCTCTTCTCCTCGTTCCCTCCACCTCCGACACATATATCCTCTTGGTCAATCTTTCCTCACTCATTCTCTCCATGTGACCAAACCATTTCAAAACACCCTCTTCTGCTCTCTCAACCACGCTCTTTTTATTTTCCCCACTCTCTCTTACCCTTTTTTTATTACTCGATCAAACCCCTCACACCACCAGTCCTCAAACATCTCATTTTCCCCACATCCATCCCCTGCGCACAACTCTATCCATAGTCCCCGCCTCGCAACCATACACATTGTTGGAACCCCTATTCCTTCAAAAATACCCATTTTTGCTTTCCGAATAATGTTCTCGACTTCCACACATTCTTCAAGGCTCCTGAATTTTCACCCCCTCCCCCACCCTATGATCCACTTCCTCTTCCATGGTTCCATCCGCTGCCAGATCCACTCCCAGATATCTAAAACACTTCACTTCCTCCAGTTTTTCTCCATTCAAACTCACCTCCCAATTGACTTGACCCTCATCCGATCTGTACCTTATAACCTTGCTCTTATTCACATTTACTGTAAACATACTTGTTGTGAACTTCTTCAGTCTTTCAAATGTATCAGTTCCTCTGAAATAAAAGTTTGAAAGACTGCTTTCTTTCATTATATATCTAAGAGTACACAGGCTTGCAGATCAGTTAATTCCATCTGTTACATATAAGTTGAATCTTCTTTTAACACTTCATATGGGTTCTGTAACATTATGTCCTTTCCATGTTTAAGGCAATTGTTTTATCTTTTCTTGAAATTTCTTTGCAGTGCAATTAGCATTTTATTGTTTTTTTTTTTTTTGATTTTTTGTTTCTCAGCTTTTTACTTGTATGATTCGTTAAAGAAAAATTATCAAAATATTTTTTCTCATGAATTAATACTAAGCATTTGAATTTCAGGAAAATACATGATTTATGCTGGATGAGCAGTCCTAAGAAAAGGTGCATGGGTGGGTGGATGGGAGGAGGTCCCTAGAAGGCACACAACTGCCTCCAGGCAGCTTAAGTGAATCATCTTTTGTCTGTTTGCCATACAGTGCATGTAAAAATCAATTTGTGGTGGGTAAAGTATGTGTGTAGATTGATGCTTATAGCACCATGCTCCATAACTTTAGACTGATGATCATAGCATGAAAAGGATTAACACAAATACAAAAGACTTCATATTAATGATAAATGGAGATATTACAGTCATATTAACTAAACTTATCCAGAAATAATTGTTACCTTTTAGAAATAATTTATCAATAACTGCTAATTAATATAAAACTAGAAATGTGACCACATTGAAAAATCCCCAGCTGGTAAACACAAAATTTCTGCACATTTCACACTGCTATTTAGTGTACCTTGATTTTTATAGTATGAAGAAATAAGAGAAAATTACTTGAAAGAGTAGAACTAAAATGGCTTAATATTTTGAAGCCAAAAATGTAATCAATCTTGAGAATACATGGTGCAGTAAAAGTAAAACATCTCAAATTACATAGTTAGTTAGTATGATCTTTGGGTTAAGTGTTATTAGAAAGAGTATTAACCTCAAGCTCTCTGTTTCTAACACATAATTTACAGATGTCAGTAAAGTTCATAAGTAAGGAAGTCTTTCCCCTCTTGATGAAGTTTGTTCACAAATGTGTATGCTGCCATTTACTGTAAACATACTTGTTGTGAACTTCTTCAGTCTTTCAAATGTATCAGTTCCTCTGAAATAAAAGTTTGAAAGACTGCTTTCTTTCATTATATATCTAAGAGTACACAGGCTTGCAGATCAGTTAATTCCATCTGTTACATATAAGTTGAATCTTCTTTTAACACTTCATATGGGTTCTGTAACATTATGTCCTTTCCATGTTTAAGGCAATTGTTTTATCTTTTCTTGAAATTTCTTTGCAGTGCAATTAGCATTTTATTGTTTTTTTTTTTTGTAATTCCTAATATCATTATAAATATAACTTATACATGCTAGAAAATTTTATGCAGACAGAATAGATGGCTACCCCCTGCGGAGTTGATAAAATGTTTAGATTCAGGGGCAGTTGATTGCACAGTTTTGCATGATTTTTGAATTCTAAGCATAACTCAACATGATAGAAATTTCATAATTATATCCTGTAGGTGATATGCTGATTAGATTTTAGGGCATGTAATTGCATAAATTAGCGTGTCAATTTGGGAAAGCTAATTTTGTGGCAAATTGTTGGTAGCACAGCAAAGTAGCAATAATACATGACAGAAACTTCATATTTACACTAAAGCTATCCCTTATGAAGATGACAAACTGATTACATTAGGGGCATGTAATTGCATTGTTTTTGGAAATTAATTAGATTTTTTCTGTTGAATTGTTACATCTAAGGGATATTGAATGATGGTAGTTCATATTTATAGCATATATGTACAAAGGCAAAGGGGATAAGAGTGAGTGCTCAAATTACAGAGGTATAAGTTTGTTGAGTATTCCTGGGATATTAGATGGGAGGGTATTGATTGAGAGGGTGAAGGCATGTACAGAGCATCAGATTGGGGAAGTGCAGTGTGGTTTCAGAAGTGGTAGAGGATGTGTGGATCAGGTGTTTGCTTTGAAGAATGTATGTGAGAAATACTTAGAAAAGCAGATGGATTTGTATGTAGCATTTATGGATCTGGAGAAGGCATATGATAGAGTTGATAGAGATGCTCTGTGGAAGGTATTAAGAATATATGGTGTGGGGGCAAGTTGTTAGAAGCAGTGAAAAGTTTGTATTGAGGATGTAAGGCATGTGTACATGTAGGAAGAGAGGAAAGTGATTGGTTCTCAGTGAATGTTGGTTTGTGGCAGGATGCGTGATGTCTCCATGGTTGTTTAATTTGTTTATGGATGAGGTTGTTGGGGAGATGAATGCAAGAGTTTTGGAGAGAGGGGCAAGTATGCAGTCTGTTGTGGATGAGAGAGCTTGGGAAGTGAGTCAGTTGTTGTTCGCTGATGATACAGCGCTGGTGACTGATTCGAGTGCGAAACTGCAGAAGCTAGTGAGTGAGTTTGGTAAAGTGTGTGAAAGAAGAAAGCTGAGAGTAAATGTGAATAAGAGCAAGGTTCTTAGGTACAGTAGGGTTGAGGGACAAGTCAATTGGGAGGTAAGTTTGAATGGAGAAAAACTGGAGGAAGTGAAGTGTTTTAGATATCTGGTAGTGGATTTGGCAGCGGATGTAACCATGGAAGCGGAAGTGAATCATAGGGTGGGGAAGGGGGCGAAAGTTCTGGGAGCGTTAAAGAATGTGTGGAAGTCGAGAATATTATCTCGGAAAGCAAAAATGTGTATGTTTGAAGGAATAGTGGTTCCAACAATGTTATATGATTGCGAGGCATGGGCTATAGATAGAGTTGTACAGAGGAGGGTGGATGTGCTGGAAATGAGATGTTTGAGGACAATTTGTGCTGTGAGGTGGTTTGATTGAGTAAATGATAAAAGGGTAAGAGAGATTGTGTGGTAATAAAAAAAGTGTGGCTGAGAGAGCAGAAGAGGGTGTTTTGAAATGGTTTGGTCACATGGAGAGAATGAGTGGGGAAAGATTGACCAAGAGGATATATGTGTCGGAGGTGGAGGGAACGAGGAGAAGTGGGAGACCAAATTGGAGGTGGAAAGATGGAGTGAAAAAGATTTTGTGTGATCGGGGCCTGAACATGCAGGAGGGTGAAAGGAGGGCAAAGAATAGAGTGAATTGGATCGATGTGGTATACCGGGCTTGACGTGCTGTCAGTGGATTGAATCAAGGCATGTGTATGGGGGTGGGTTGGGCCATTCTTTCGTCTGTTTCCTTGCGCTACCTCGCTTCGCGGAAGGACAGCGTCAAAGGAAAATAAATAAATATAATATATCAACATATACATTTACATACAGAGACATATACATACATACGCATGTACATATTCATTACTTGCTCTCCATCCTTTCCTTTCGTTACCCCACCCCACAGGAAAACAGCATTGCTATCCATTGCTTCAGTGAAGTAGCACCAGGGAATAGACAAAATAGGTCACAATCGTTTCACACTCTGTCTCTAGCTGTCATGTAATAATGCTCCGAAACCATAGCTCCCTTCACCCTCTCAATCAATGCCCTCCCATATAAAATCCCTGGAATACTCATCAAACCTATGCCTCTGTAGTTTGAACACTCACCTTTATCTCCTTTGCCTATGTACACTGGTACTATGCATGCATTCCGTCAGTCCTTGATCAAGGCCTCAACTGCCTGTGCTTTCTCATCTAACATAAAAAAATGAAAAAAGTGTATGGCAGAGAGGAAAAATTTGTGTGATGTCCTTTGAAGTAACTGTGGTGTTTGAAGTATAAGTATTATCTTGTTTGTTTGCCTATCATTTTCTTACAGTTCTCATCCATAGTTCAGAACAGCTTTTGTCATTATATGTCAGCATGAAATAGTTTCAGGTGATACACTTTATTATCTTGTACTTGAGCAAAGGTGTTGAGAAATTTTAAGGAAAAGATCATCAACATATTGAAGCCATCGTTGCTTGATATTGGTAATTCAATCTATTTATGTGCTGCCACTACAAAAATGTATATTTGACAATGTGTCATTACCCTTCTGTCTCAGTATTTGTGAGCATAATCTAAACATGATAATACACACCAGAAAGTTTTTCTGACACTGTAGTTACCCCCTGTTGAGGTGATAAAGTGATTAGATTATGGGATACATTTTTTTTTTTTTTTTTTATCGAAGATATAAGGCATGTGTACGTGTAGGAAGAGAGGAAAGTGATTGGTTCTCAGTGAATGTAGGGTCACGGCAGGGGTGTGTGATGTCTCCATGGTTGTTTAATTTGTTTATGGATGAGGTTGTTGGGGAGATGAATGCAAGAGTTTTGGAGAGAGGGGCAAGTATGCAGTCTGTTGTGGATGAGAGAGCTTGGGAAGTGAGTCAATTGTTGTTTGCTGATGATACAGCGCTGGTGGCTGATTCATGTGAGAAACTGCAGAAGCTGGTGACTGAGTTTGGTAAAGTGTGTGAAAGAAGAAAGCTGAGAGTAAATGTGAATAAGAGCAAGGTTCTTAGGTACACTAGGGTTGAGGGAAACATCAATTGGGAGGTAAGTTTTAATGGAGAAAAACTGGAGGAAGTGAAGTGTTTTAGATATCTGGAGTGGTTTTGGCAGCAGATGTAACCATGGAAGCGGAAGTGGATCATAGGGTGGGGGAGGGGGCGAAAATTCTGGGAGCCTTGAAGAATGTGTGGAAGTCGAGAACATTATCTCGGAAAGCAAAAATGGGTATGTTTGAAGGAATAGTGGTTCCAACAATGTTATATGGTTGCCAGGCGTGGGCTATGGATAGAGTTGTGCGCAGGAGGATGGATGTGCTGGAAATGAGATGTTTGAGAACAATATTTGGTGTGAGGTGGTTTGATCGAGTGAGTAACGTAAGGGTAAGAGAGATTGTGTGGTAATAAAAAAAGTGTGGTTGAGAGAGCAGAAGAGGGTGTTTTGAAATGGTTTGGTCACATGGAGAGAATGAGTGGGGAAAGATTGACCAAGAGGATATATGTGTCGGAGGTGGAGGGAACGAGGAGAAGTGGGAGACCAAATTGGAGGTGGAAAGATGGAGTGAAAAAGATTTTGTGTGATCGGGGCCTGAACATGCAGGAGGGTGAAAAGCGTGCAAGGAATAGGGTGAATTGGAAAGATATGGTTATACCGGGGTCGACATGCTATCAATGCATTGAACCAGGGCTTGTGAAGCATCTGGGGTAAAACCATGGAAAGTGGTTCCTGGATGTGGAAAGGAAGCTGTGGTTTCGGTGCATTATTACATGACAGCAAGAGACTGAGTGTGAAGGAATGTGGCCTTTGTTGTCTTTTCCTAGTTCTACCTCACACACATGAGGGGGTAGGGGTTATTATTTCATGTTTGGTGATGGGAATGAATAATGGAGACAGTATTAATTATGTACATGTGTGTATATGTATATGTCTGTGTGTGTATATATATGTTTACGTTGAGATGTATAGGTATGTATGTATGCCGTGTGTGGATGTGTGTGTGTATACATGTGTATGTGAGTGGGTTGGGCCATTTCTTTCGTCTGTTTCCTTGCGCTACCTCGCAAACGCGGGAGACAGCGGCAAAAAAAAAAAAAAATATATATATATATAATATATATATTATAAGTTGAGATGTATAGGTATGTATGTATGCCGTGTGTGGATGTGTGTGTGTATACATGTGTATGTGAGTGGGTTGGGCCATTTCTTTCGTCTGTTTCCTTGCGCTACCTCGCTTCGCGGAAGGACAGCGTCAAAGGAAAATAAATAAATATAATATATCAACATATACATTTACATACAGAGACATATACATACATACGCATGTACATATTCATTACTTGCTCTCCATCCTTTCCTTTCGTTACCCCACCCCACAGGAAAACAGCATTGCTATCCATTGCTTCAGTGAAGTAGCACCAGGGAATAGACAAAATAGGCCACTTTCGTTCACACTCAGTCTCTAGCTGTCATGTAATAATGCTCCGAAACCATAGCTCCCTTCACCCTCTCAATCAATACCCTCCCACATAATTTGAGCACCCACTCTTATCCCCTTTGCCTTTGTACAATGGCTCTATGCAAGCATTCTGCCCATCCTCAGGCACCTCACATACATTGAATAACCTTACCAACCAGTCAACAATACAGTCACCCCCTTTTTTAATAGATTCCTCTGCATTACCATCCAAACCCGCTGCCTTGCCGGCTTTCATCATCTGCAAAGCTTTTACTACTTCTCTGTTTACCAAATCGTTCTCCCTAAACCTCTCACTGTGCACACCACCTCGACCAAAATACCATATATCTGCCACTCTGTTATCAAACACATTCAACAAACCTTCAAAATACTCCATCTCCTTCTCACATCACCACTACTTGTTATCACCTCCCCATTAGCCCCCTTCACTGAAGTTCCCATTTGTTTATTTACCTCCTTCCAAAACATCTTTTTATTCTCCCTAAAATTTAATGATACTCTCTCACCCCAACTCTCATTTGCCCTCTTTTTCACCTCTTGCATCTTTCTCTTGACCTCCTCTTTCTTTTATACATTTTCCAGTCATTCGCATTTTTTCCCTGCAAAAATCATCCAAATGCCTCTCTCTTCTCTTTCACTAATAATCTTATTTCTTCATCCCAATCACCAGTCCTTTTTCAGCACATAAATCTACAAGCTCCTCACCATTTCCATTTATAACACTTAACACCCCATGTATACCAATTATTCCATCAACTGCAACATTACTCACCTTTGCATTCAAATCACCCATCACTATAACCCAGTCTTGTGCCTCAAAACCACTAACACACTCATTCAGCTGCTCCCAAAACACTTGCCTCTCATGATCTTTCTTCTCATGCTCAGGTGCATATGCACCAATAATCACCCATCTCTCTCCATCAACTTTCAGTTTTACCCATATCAATCTAGAGTTTACTCTCTTACACTCTATCACATACTCCCATCACTCCTGTTTCAGGAGTAGTGCTACTCCCTCCCTTGCTCTTGTGCTCTCACTAACCCCTGACTTTACTCCTAAGACATTCCCAAACCACTCTTCCCCTTTACCCTTGAGCTTCATTTCACTCAGAGCCAAAACATCCTGGTTCCTCTCCTCAAACATACTACCTATCTGTCCTTTTTCTCATCTTGGTTACATCCACACACATTTAGACACCCCAATCTGAGCCTTCGAGGAAGATGAGCACTCCCCGCTTGACTCCTTCTTCTGTTTCCCCTTTTAGAAAGTTAAAATACAAGGAGGGGAGGGTTTCTAGCCCCCCACTCCCATCCCCTTTAGTTGCCTTCTACGACACGTGAGGAATGCGTGGGAAGTATTCTTTCTCCCCTATCCCTAGGGATAATATATATATATATATATATATATATATATATATATATATTATCCCTGGGGATAGGGGAGAAAGAATACTTCCCACGTATTCCCTGCGTGTCGTAGAAGGCGACTAAAAGGGGAGGGAGCGGGGGGCTGGAAATCCTCCCCTCTCACTTTTTTTTTTTTTTTTTTTTTTTTTAATTTTCCAAAAGAGGGAACAGAGAAGGGGCCCAGGTGAGGATATTCCCTCAAGGGCCTAGTCCTCTGTTCTCAACGCTACCTCGCTAATGCGGGAAATGGCGAATAGTATGAAAGAAAGAAAAATATATATATATATATATATATATATATATATATATTATAGGAGATGGAGTGAGTATTTTGAAGGTTTGTTGAATGTGTTTGATGATAGAGTGGCAGATATAGGGTGTTTTGGTCGAGGTGGTGTGCAAAGTGAGAGGGTTAGGGAAAATGATTTGGTAAACAGAGAAGAGGTAGTAAAAGCTTTGCGGAAGATGAAAGCCGGCAAGGCAGCAGGTTTGGATGGTATTGCAGTGGAATTTATTAAAAAAGGGGGTGACTGTATTATTGACTGGTTGGTAAGATTATTTAATGTATGTATGACTCATGTATGCCGGCAAGGCAGCAGGTTTGGATGGTATTGCAGTGGAATTTATTAAAAAAGGGGGTGACTGTATTATTGACTGGTTGGTAAGGTTATTTAATGTATGTATGACTCATGGTGAGGTGCCTGAGGATTGGCGGAATCCGTGCATAGTGCCATTGTACAAAGGCAAAGGGGATAAGAGTGAGTGCTCAAATTACAGAGGTATAAGTTTGTTGAGTATTCCTGGTAAATTATATGGGAGGGTATTGATTGAGAGGGTGAAGGCATGCACAGAGCATCAGATTGGGGAAGAGCAGTGTGGTTTCAGAAGTGGTAGAGGATGTGTGGATCAGGTGTTTGCTTTGAAGAATGTATGTGAGAAATACTTTGAAAAGCAGATGGATTTGTATGTAGCATTTATGGATCTGGAGAAGGCATATCATAAAGTTGATAGAGATGCTCTGTGGAAGGTATTAAGAATATATGGTGTGAGAGGCAAGTTGTTAGAAGCAGTGAAAAGTTTTTATCGAAGATATAAGGCATGTGTACGTGTAGGAAGAGAGGAAAGTGATTGGTTCTCAGTGAATGTAGGGTCACGGCAGGGGTGTGTGATGTCTCCATGGTTGTTTAATTTGTTTATGGATGGGGTTGTTAGGGAGGTGAATGCAAGAGTTTTGGAAAGAGGGGCAAGTATGAAGTCTGTTGGGGATGAGAGAGCTTGGGAAGTGAGTCAGTTGTTGTTCGCTGATGATACAGCGCTGGTGGCTGATTCATGTGAGAAACTGCAGAAGCTGGTGACTGAGTTTGGTAAAGTGTGTTAAAGAAGAAAGTTAAGAGTAAATGTGAATAAGAGCAAGGTTATTAGGTACAGTAAGGTTGAGGGTCAATTCAATTGGGAGGTGAGTTTGAATGGAGAAAAACTGGAGGAAGTGAAGTGTTTTAGATATCTGGGAGTGGATCTGGCAGCGGATGGAACCATGGAAGCGGAAGTGGATCATAGGGTGGGGGAGGGGGCGAAAATTCTGGGAGCCTTGAAGAATGTGTGGAAGTCGAGAACATTATCTCGGAAAGCAAAAATGGGTATGTTTGAAGGAATAGTGGTTCCAACAATGTTGTATGGTTGCGAGGCGTGGACTATGGATAGAGTTGTGCGCAGGAGGATGGATGTGCTGGAAATGAGATGTTTGAGGACAATGTGTGGTGTGAGGTGGTTTGATCGAGTGAGTAACGTAAGGGTAAGAGAGATGTGTGGAAATAAAAAGAGCGTGGTTGAGAGAGCAGAAGAGGGTGTTTTGAAATGGTTTGGTCACATGGAGAGAATGAGTGAGGAAAGATTGACCAAGAGGATATATGTGTCGGAGGTGGAGGGAACGAGGAGAAGAGGGAGACCAAATTGGAGGTGGAAAGATGGAGTGAAAAAGATTTTGTGTGATCGGGGCCTGAACATGCAGGAGGGTGAAAGGAGGGCAAAGAATAGAGTGAATTGGATCGATGTGGTATACCGGGCTTGACGTGCTGTCAGTGGATTGAATCAAGGCATGTGTATGGGGGTGGGTTGGGCCATTTCTTTCGTCTGTTTCCTTGCGCTACCTCGCAAACGCGGGAGACAGCGGCAAAAAAAAAAAAAAAAAAAATATATATATATATATATATATATATATATATATACATATGAAAAATGGAAGAAATAATTTAGAAAACTGAAACTTCTAGCTTAAAATGAAATGAAAAAAAATGAATGTCACATAATGGTTCAACCTCTGGCTATGGAAAAGGGAAATGTATAGTTTATTTACACAAACGTCAATAGTAGTTTTCATCAATTTTACCACTGTATCATACTGCCTCGTCCACTTCTCTTATCATGAAACCGGAATATTGGCTTATGATGTTTCACAATTGTCTTCATTACACAAAGTACAACCATATCTTGGATACATGAGGATATATTCATTCATTCATTTACTTTTGTTTTGCTTTGTCGCTGTCTCCCTTGTTAGCAAGGTAGCGCAAGGAAACAGGCAAAAGAATGGCCCAACCCACTCACATGCACATGTATATACATACACGTCCACACACACAAATATACATACCTATACATCTCAGCGTATGAATATATACACACACACAGACATATACATATATACACATGTACCTAATTCATACTGTCTGCCTTTATTCATTCGCATCGCCACCACGCCACACATCAAATAACAACCCCTTCCCCTCGCATGTGCGCGAGGTAGCACTAGGAAAAGACGACAAAGGCCACATTCATTCACACTCAGTCTCTAGCTGTCATGTATAATGCACCGAAACCACAGCTCCCTTTTCCACATCCAGTCCTCACAGAACTTCCATGGTTTACCCCAGACGCTTCACATGCCTTGGTTCAATCCATTGACAGCATGTCAACCCCGGTATACCACATCATTCCAATTCATTCTATTCCTTGCATGCCTTTCACCCTCCTGCATGTTCAGGCCCCAATCACTCAAAATCTTTTTCACTCCATCTTTCCACCTCCAATTTGGTTTCCCACTTCTCATTCCCTCCACCTCTGACACATATATCCTCTTGATCAATCTTCCTCACTCATTCTCTCCATGTGACCAAACCATTTCAAAACACCCTCTTCAGCTCTCTCACCTCACTCATTCTCTCCATGTGACCAAACCATTTCAAAACACCCTCTTCTGCTCTCTCAACCACACTCTTTTTATTACCACACATCTCTCTTACCCTAATATTACTTACTCGATCAAACCACCTCACATCACATTTCCTCAAACATCTCATTTCCAGCACATCCACCCTCCTCTGCACCTCTCTATCTATAGTCCACGCCTCTCAACCACATAACATTTTGGAACCACTATTCCTTCAAACATACCCATTTTTGCTTTCCGAGATAATGTTCTCAACTTCAACACTCCCAGAACTTTTGCCCCCTCCCCCACCCTCTAATTCACCTCCACTTCCATGGTTCCATCCGCTGCCAAATCCACTCCCAGATATCTAAAACACTTCACTTCCTCCAGTTTTTTACTATTCAAACTTACCTCCCAATTGACTTGTCCCTCAACCCTGCTGTACCTAATAACCTTGCTATTCCCCCCTGCGCTGTCGTATATATATATAGAAAGGGTAGTGAGTGGTGGGATGAAGAAGTAACATTATTAGTAAAAGAGAAGAGAGGCATTTGGATGATTTTTGCAGGAAAATGATGCAAATGACTGGAAGATGTATAGAAGAAAGAGGCAGGAGGTCAAGAGAAAGCTGCAAGATGTGAAAAAGAGGGCAAATGAGAGTTGAGGTAAGAGAGTATCAATGAATTTTAGGGAGAATAAAAAGATGTTTTGGAAGGAGGTAAATAAAGTGCGTAAGACAAGGGAACAAATGGGAACTTCAGTGAAGGGGGCTAATGGGGAGGTGATAACAAGTAGTGGTGATGTGAGAAGGAGATGGAGTGAGTATTTTGAAGGTTTGTTGAATGTGTTTGATGATAGAGTGGCAGGTATAGGGTGTTTTGATCGAGGTGGTGTGCAAATTGAGAGGGTAAGGGAAAATGATTTGGTAAACAGAGAAGAGGTAGTAAAAGCTTTGTGGAAGATGAAAGCCGGCAAGGCAGCGGATATGGATGGTATTGCAGTGGAATTTATTAAAAAAGTGGTGACTGTATTGTTGAATGGTTGGTAAGGTTATTTGATGTATGTATGACTCATGGTGAGGTGCCTGAGGATTGGCAGAATGCTTGCATAGTGCCATTGTACAAAGGCAGAGGGGATAAAAGTGAGTGCTCAAATTACAGAGGTATAAGTTTGTTGAGTATTCCTGGTAAATTATATGGGAGGGTATTGATTGAGAGGGTGAAGGCATGTACAGATTGGGGAAGAGCAGTGTGGTTTCAGAAGTGGTAGAGGATGTGTGGATCAGGTGTTTGCTTTGAAGAATGCATGTGAGAAATGCTTAGAAAAGCAAATGGATTTGTATGTAGCATTTATGGATCTGGAGAAGGCATATGATAGAGTTGATAGAGATGCTCTGTGGAAGGTATTAAGAATATATGGTGTGGGAGGCAAGTTGTTAGAAGCAGTGAAAAGTTTTTATCGAGGATGTAAGGCATGTTTACGTGTAGGAAGTGAGGAAAGTGATTGGTTCTCAGTGAATGTAGGTTTGCGGCAGGGGTGTGTGATGTCTCTATGGTTGTTTAATTTGTTTATGGATGGGGTTGTAAGGGAGGTGAGTACAAGAGTTTTGGAGAGAGGGGCAAGTATGCAGTCTGTTGTGGATGAGAGAGCTTGGGAAGTGAGTCAATTGTTGTTTGCTGATGATACAGCGCTGGTGGCTGATTCATGTGAGAAACTGCAGAAGCTGGTGACTGAGTTTGGTAAAGTGTGTGAAAGAAGAAAGTTGAGAGTGAATGTGAATAAGAGCAAGGTTCTTAGGTACACTAGGGTTGAGGGAAACATCAATTGGGAGGTAAGTTTTAATGGAGAAAAACTGGAGGGAGTGAAGTGTTTTAGATATCTGGGAGTGGTTTTGGCAGCAGATGGAATCGTGGAAGCGGAAGTGAATCATAGGGTTGGGGAGGGGGCGATGTGTGGAAGTCGAGAACATTATCTCGGAAAGCAAAAGTGGGTATGTTTGAAGGAATAGTGGTTCCAACAATGTTATATGGTTGCCAGGCGTGGGCTATGGATAGAGTTGTGCGGAGGAGGGTGGATGTGCTGGAAATGAGATGTTTGAGAACAATATTTGGTGTGAGGTGGTTTGATCAAGTGAGTAATGATAGGGTAAGAGAGGTGTGTGGTAATAAAAAGAGTGTGGTTGAGAGAGCAGAAGAGGGTGTTTTGAAATGGTTTGGTCACATGGAGAGAATGAGTGGGGAAAGATTGACTAAGAGGATATATGTGTCAGAGGTGGAGGGAACGAGGAGAAGTGGGAGACCAAATTGGATGTGGAAGGATGCAGTGAAAAAGATTTTGAGTGATCAGGGCCTGAACATGCAGGAGGGTGAAAAGCGTGCAAGGAATAGGGTGAATTGGAAAGATATGGTATACCGGGGTCGACATGCTATCAATGCATTGAACCAGGGCTTGTGAAGCATCTGGGGTAAACCATGGAAAGTGGTTCCTGGATGTGGAAAGGAAGCTGTGGTTTCGGTGCATTATTACATGACAGCAAGAGACTGAGTGTGAAGGAATGTGGCCTTTGTTGTCTTTTCCTAGTTCTACCTCACACACATGAGGGGGTAGGGGTTATTATTTCATGTTTGGTGATGGGAATGAATAAAGGCAGACAGTATTAATTATGTACATGTGTGTATATGTATATGTCTGTGTGTGTATATATATGTATACGTTGAGATGTATAGGTATGTATGTATGCGTGTGTGGATGTGTGTGTGTATACATGTGTATGTGAGTGGGTTGGGCCATTCTTTCGTCTGTTTCCTTGCGCTACCTCGCTTACGCGGAAGACAGCGTCAAAGGAAAATAAATAAATATAAATATATCAACATATACATTTACATACAGAGACATATACATACATACGCATGTACATATTCATTACTTGCTCTCCATCCTTTCCTTTCGTTACCCCACCCCACAGGAAAACAGCATTGCTATCCATTGCTTCAGTGAAGTAGCACCAGGGAATAGACAAAATAGGTCACAATCGTTCACACTCTGTCTCTAGCTGTCTTGTGTAATGAACTGAAACCATAGCTCCCTATCTACATAAAAAAACTAAACATTTTGAACAGCCATTTTATTTTGAAACACCTTTTGGTCATTGATTTTGAAAATGATGTACAAAAATTTTGACATTTTTTCATACAACTTAAAACAGGACCATTGTTAGTTTAGGAAAATTATATTATCTACCATATTGGCCAATTTTGTATGAGCAAGTTACTTTGATTTTTGTTTCTCAGCTTTTTACTTGTATGATTCGTTAAAGAAAAATTATCAAAATATTTTTTCTCATGAATTAATACTAAGCATTTGAATTTCAGGAAAAATACATGATATGCTGGACTGAGCAGTCCTAAGAAAAGGTGCATGGGTGGGTGGATGGGAGGAGGTCCCTAGAAAAGGCACACAACTGCCTCCAGGCAGCTTAAGTGACTCATCTTTTGTCTGTTTGCCATACAGTGCATGTAAAAATCAATTTGTGGTGGGTAAAGTATGTGTGTAGATTGATGCTTATAGCACCATGCTCCATAACTTTAGACTGATGATCATAGCATGAAAAGGATTAACACAAATACAAAAGACTTCATATTAATGATAAATGGAGATATTACAGTCATATTAACTAAACTTATCCAGAAATAATTGTTACCTTTTAGAAATAATTTATCAATAACTGCTAATTAATATAAAACTAGAAATGTGACCACATTGAAAAATCCCCAGCTGGTAAACACAAAATTTCTGCACATTTCACACTGCTATTTAGTGTACCTTGATTTTTATAGTATGAAGAAATAAGAGAAAATTACTTGAAAGAGTAGAACTAAAATGGCTTAATATTTTGAAGCCAAAAATGTAATCAATCTTGAGAATACATGGTGCAGTAAAAGTAAAACATCTCAAATTACATAGTTAGTTAGTATGATCTTTGGGGTTAAGTGTTATTAGAAAGAGTATTAACCTCAAGCTCTCTGTTTCTAACACATAATTTACAGATGTCAGGTAAATGTTCATAAGTAAGGAAGTCTTTCCCCTCTTGATGAAGTTTGTTCACAAATGTGTATGCTGCCATTTACTGTAAACATACTTGTTGTGAACTTCTTCAGTCTTTCAAATGTATCAGTTCCTCTGAAATAAAAGTTTGAAAGACTGCTTTCTTTCATTATATATCTAAGAGTACACAGGCTTGCAGATCAGTTAATTCCATCTGTTACATATAAGTTGAATCTTCTTTTAACACTTCATATGGGTTCTGTAACATTATGTCCTTTCCATGTTTAAGGCAATTGTTTTATCTTTTCTTGAAATTTCTTTGCAGTGCAATTAGCATTTTATTGTTTTTTCCACATGTAACTTAGAATTCATTTTCTTGCTAGATATGACATTTTTATATTGAGAGGATTATGTAAAATTAATTTTACTTACCTGCTTCACAAAAATATTTATCTTGACCATAAAGGTATTCCTGTCAACATATATGTCGGACATCAGTTTCCCTTTACCCTGTAACATTAGGTTCAGATTAATCAAATGCTCTGTTGCATCACTTAGGAAAGCCAAATCCCAAATTCTATGTCCATTAGAAAATGTTTCATGACCTCTTTCTTTCTAATTGAGAAAGGTGTTAGTATCATGACGAAGAGCAAAAAATCATTTGAGGACCTTCCTCTGCTAAACCATCTAACTGGCATGATGTAAATGGTGCCTGTAGTTTGCACCTGTCTCAGACAAAAATGTTGGAAGTGATTGTCATGCAGCCCATGATACCTGATGAAATTCCTGCATGATACAGTACCACTCATCACATTATTCCCACCATAAAAATTACTGCCTGATGATGGGTGATGCAGAGAGCACTGCATTTGATTTTGGTATTGATTAATGAATTCTTGTAACTAAACCAGTTTTACTTGCTAACATATTTCTTGCACCATCAGTTGTCACACATTCAGTTGCACCCAGCTCATGATGAGCTTTTTTTCCAGATAATTACACCTTAAGAATAAGATTTCTGCAGTTGTAGTGCCTCTCAAACTCTTAAGTGTGCACATATAACTTAATTCTAGGTATAATCTATACCCCTCACAAAACTCTGTAATTGAAGATTGTCTATATATTATTGCTCTCATCCACTGCTAGAGAGAAATACAGGCACCTCTCAGTTTATGAGATAATTACATTTGTGGTAATGGGTAGGTAAATCAAAGATACATAAATCAAACAATGGAGATAATGGAGATTAGGGAGTTTCATTATTGATAAGACAGTACTGAATTACACCAGTGAAAAACCACAGTACACATGTACAAGGAAGTATTAAGCACTATGATACATATACTGGATGATGAATTCAATGAAAGCAGAAAATAAACTTAATTCCAACACTTGCATTTACTGCTGTTCCTGAAATGCTTGCTAGTGCTAATTGAGAGGGAGGAGGTGAATGGTGGAGTTCCTGGGGAAAGGGTTCATTTGGGTGAGATGATGTAGTTTGCGAAGGTGGTGGTGATGGTCAAGTGGGTTCAGCTTTTACATCTCTAGATGTTGATGGCTGGCCCTCTTTATGATTGTCCTTTTTCTGCAAAAAGAAATATTGTGTTGTCTGTTTGGCTTTCATTGTCTTCTCATAGAATTTTTTACAGTCCTTGATTTCAGCTAGGACATTTTGGGCCACCTTTGAACTGCTTTCTATGTTTGGGTCATCCTTGTCAGATATAGTGAGAGCAATGTCAGTGTAGTGAAATGCTTCAACTAACCACTTGTTAGTGACAGAACACACTTGTTCGACCTCCCTCTCTTCTGCTACCTCCTCTTTCTGGTGTTCTATCTCCTCCTGGAGAAGGTCATTCAAATGCCTCTTCCTTGTGCAATTCTTGCAACTACTCCATATCACCCTCCTTAACTTCCTCAAAGCCAGTTTTTTTTTGCCATTTCCACAGTGTGTGCATATGTTCTTGATACATAGATGATAACATCAAAACCCTGAAATCCATGAAGAAACTAAGGACAGAGCTTCCCCCACATTCCGTTCTTACAAACACTGATGACTCCCTTCCAGGTCTCACTGATGATCATGATGGGATCCCTGAAGGTGAAGGTCATTCTTTGCCCTCATGAGCCTTGCAGACGTTCTCCTTAAATAGTAGGCTTTGAAAGTAGATATCATCCCCTGGTCCATGAGCTGGATTTGAGATGTAGTGTTGGGCAGAAGAATGTTTTCTCTAAGGTCCTGTATTAAAGGTGGATGGACAGGGGCATTATAGATAACAAGCCAAAACTTGAAAATTATACATCCCTTCACACAGTACCCCTTCAGCTTTAGATGTAGCTTTGTAGAAAAATAATCACTGAAAATTTTGCCTGTTATCTACCCCATTGAATTAGAATAATCATAAGCAGACAAAAATTGTTGCTCATATCCCTTAAGATCCCTTGGATTTTCTGAATGGTAGGCCATTAATGGTGTGAGCTTGCAACCCTCTTTGGCATTGCACCTCCCTAGCAGTGTAAGGCATTCCTAGGTAGCTATGAATCCTGGTGCAGTCTTCTCTTCAAAGTAGACGTATGTTCTCAAAATCGTTATTCTTCGAAAATAATCTGGTCTTACATCCATTAAAAATTTGCTTAGGAGAATAACTGCCTTTCTTGATAATGGTTTTGAGTGTTCCCAGGAAATTTTTGGCAGCAACAGTATCAGCAGAAGCAGCCTCACCAGTCATCTTGATATTGTGATAATTGTAGTGTTTCCAAAAATTTGTGAACTAACCAGAACTTGCTTGAAATGTCTTCAGTGCTCCTTCCTCTACTACCAAGTCATTGAATATGGTACGGGCCTTTGCTTGCATTACAAGCAGGCTGTTGGGAACATTTTTATAAGTTAAGTATTCGATCCAAATGCTCATCATTCATTCCATTCTTTCCATGATTGAACTTTGAGAATAATAGGTCTCAGATGCAATCATTAATATACCAATCTTGGCACTCTTCTTGGTATTCTTCTCATTATCACAAATAATCCTTAAGGTAGATTCAATAAGTTCAAGTGCAGACTTCATATCAGCTGTTTGTTTATCTCTCATAGCATTTGAGCACCGTCATCTTAATCACAGTGGTGATGCCCTCACACCTATTAGCACCACTGGTACCGGAAGAACTTAAAGGATGCTTTGGCAGCATGATGCAAGTAGCAAAAAGACATGCATCATGCAGTATCGTGCAGCACTAAATGCTGTAGCATTTTTTGACTGCAGACCGTATCTACGCACAGAGGACTGCAATGTTGGAAGCTGCATACCCATTCCACATATGTGCACTTCTTGTATGGCACTGGCAATGCCACACCGTTGTGGTGCCAGCCCAGTGATGATCAAATTATTCCAAACATAAGTCTATTTAGATTAAAAGAAAAGTGTAAATGAACCATGCACATTATTCTAAAAATGGCATAAATCAAACATGCATAAATCAAGAGGTCCCTGTATTCACTATTTTTCTCCTTGTTAGTGAGTGTGCTGTGTAGCTTTCCTTCCTTGTTTTCAGCATGCCTGGTGATTGTAGATGCAGATAATTTGCAATCCTGATTCAAAATACCTTTTCAAGGTACATATCGTCTTTACTTTTCTCCTTATAATTCTTCACAAGCTCCCTATCAGTGATTGGTCTCTCACTTTCAACAGTGTATGTAGCCATATGATAACTAACTCACACAGGAAACAAGGTTTCTTTGACACACTTTTTAAGAATCTCTCTGTAGAAACAGATTTTTTAATGGAAGCTATCTTCTTCATTCACACCTCTCCTTGAAATTGTTGTTCTTGTCATGAGATGTGTTGAATACCCCTTGAATAAGGCATTTTCAAGGCACTTGAAATGATAATTACTTCTATCATTGAATTCACTATGATTTTCTCAAATTTTTGTGCTTATTCAGAGTAGAATTTTTTTTTGCAGGTATCTGTTTTTTAAACTAGCTTGAAAAAAAATATGTTGTTAATCCTTCTTAGGCAAAGAGTATATAGTCATTGTAAATAAGTTTAATGACAATATCATCATTGATTTGTGAAAAGTAGTGTAATTAAAGAGATGTGTGACATGACATAATTTTTCAGTTTTTCAGAACAAAAACTATTTAGCTCTGGAAGTATATATGTTAGCTTTTTTAATTGGAAATAAAATTAGGCATATATGGGGTAACATTTTGTATCAGTAAACTTGTCAGTAACTGCTTGTTCAGCCTTGAATTTTTTTGTATGAAAAAGTGTAATTGGGTCCTTTTCCTATTAACCAAACTCTTAATTTTGCTAAAAAAAATTATGGGTAATTGACTTTAATTTTTGAATATGCTTTTTAATTTGGTCTGAAATGTTTTCTTGGTAACTATATTTACATTTTCTTTAATTCACCACATTTATATACAGTAATTCAGTATTTGTGATCACCTTTAAAACTGTAGGATTGATAACCATGTAGCTAACTGAAGTCATTGGAATCCTAAGCCCAAACAATCCACAATGAAGTTTTCTTTTTGTTTATTACTGCAGTAGAAAATTAAAATCAACTCGACTGTGTTACAATAATTGTATGAATTGTAACTGATGGTGCAGCATGCCATTGATTCACAAGTTCAGCCAGAAGCACAATCATCATTAGTAAATCATTGAATGAATAAACTGAATGAAATACATTGGAAGTAGTGGGAAGAATCAGAGAATATTAGATGAGTAGAAAGTTCTCTACCTTGATATTGACTCCAATTAGCACTGGATAAATTCATGAACTTCAATATATGTCATCCCTCCCTGTAGATTTTTCTTTCCTCTTAGTTCAACCTACTTCCTTTTACCTGCACCAGTTTTCTAATCTGTCTTACTGCCAGTGATGATAGGTTAATTGTACAGCCAACAAAACCCTAAACCAGTTGTTTAGGTAATTTTGGTGGGGGATGTTGTGCTATTTCCCTTCTGAAACTTTACCCTCTCCTTCATTGTTCCAATGCCTTTCATGTTAGGGACATTGTAATACACCTTGATACTTTTCTCCTCCCCTGAATCTCATTCTGCTTTTTTCTTTTCTGCTTATAATCATTGCACAACTGTTCCTCATATAGTTCAGCATGCCTTCATATGAAGAAAGTGTACTGATTTAACCTCTTCTTCATCTGATGATGTTTTCTGGTCATTAACCAAAAGCATCTGCAATAACCACTGCAGTTTATCCTTCCATCGTTTCTGACTTGATCATTCTGTAGTCACTTTGTTTGCCATCTTACTTTCCTCTGACTTTACTCTGAATGATTTCACATCTAGTCCCACCTCTTACCACTGAATGTGTACCCTCTTTTATATTCTTCTTATGCATGGTCTTCCAAATACACTCCTAGTTATAATAGTTCAAGGCATACTTCCCAATGTCATACCTCCTTTATCCCCAAAGGAAGTGTGTCTCTGAGTTAGATCTGATTCTTTCTTGTAAATCGTTCCTTTTGCCTAAAAAGATGCATACTTTCTCTTCCTAGGAGTATGCTTTGGTGCACTGTGGTCTAACCCTTTTTACCTAATGTCCCATCAGTCTCACTTCCACTGTCTCCAAAGTCTTTGAAACTCCCCTCAACTCTTACCTTCTCAAACACTGAGATCATCTTTCACTTTCAGATCACCAACATGGGTTTAACAGTGCAAATTGTGCTGGTGACCTTCTCACTGTTGTGACCCACATTTGTTCCTCCTTTCTTAGGAATTTTGATGAATCTTTTGTCATGATCCTCAACATCTTCAAAGCACTTGACAGGGCTTATCATGTCATTGCCTTCCAAATTTCCTTCCTTTGGCTTTTCTGGTTCTTTTGTATTGACACAAACTTTCTTGTCCCAACCCACCCACATACTCATGTATATACATACACGCCCACATACGCAAATATACATACCTATACATCTCAACGTATACATATGTATACAAACACAGACATATACATATATACACATATACATAATTCATGCTGTCTGCCTTTATTCATTCCCATCGCCATCCCGCCACACATGAAATTACAACCCCCTCCCCCCTCATGTGCGCGAGGTAGCGCTAGGAAGACAACAAAGGCCCCATTCATTCACACTCAGTCTCTAGCTGTCATGTAATAATGCACCGAAACCACAGCTCCCTTTCCACATCCAGGCCCCACAGAACTTTCCATGGTTTACTCCAGACACTTCACATGCCCTGGTTCAATCCATTGACAGCACGTTGACCCCGGTATACCACATAGTTCCAATTCTCTCAATTCCTTGCATGCCTTTCACCCTCCTGTATGTTCAGGCCCCGATCACTAAAAATCTTTTTCACTCCATCTTTCCACCTCCAATTTGGTTTCCCACTTCTCATTCCCTCCACCTCTGACACATATATCCTAGGATCTTGGTCAGTCTTTCCTCTTTCATTCTCTCCATGTAACCAAACCATTTCAAAACACCCTCTTCTGCTCTCTCAACCACACTCTTTTTATTACCACACATCTCTCTTACCCTATTATTACTTACTCGATCAAACCGCCTGACACCACATATTGTCCCTCCTGTGCACAACTCTATCCATAGCCCATGTCTTGCAACCATACAACATTGTTGGGACCACTATTCCTTCAAACATACCCATTTTTGCTTTCCGAGATAATGTTCTCAACTTCCACACATTCTTCAAGGCTCCCAGAATTTTTACCCCCTCCCCCACCCTATGATTCACTTCTGCTTCCATGGTTCCATCCGCTGCCAAAGCCACTCCCAGATATCTAAAACACTTCACTTCCTCCAGTTTTTCTCCATTCAAACTTACCTCCCAATAGACTTGACCCTCAACCCTACTGTACCTAATAACCTTGCGCTTACTCACATTTACTCTCAACTTTCTTCTTTCACACACTTTACCAAACTCAGTCACCAGCTTCTGCAGTTTCTCACATGAATCAGTCACCAGCGCTGTATCATCAGCGAACAACAACTGACCCACTTCCCAAGCTCTCTAATCCACAACAGACTGCATACTTGCCCCTCTTTCCAAAACCCTTGCATTCACCTCCCTAACAACCCCATCCATATACAAATAAAACAACCATGGAGACATCACACACCCCTGCTGCAAACCTACATTCACTGAGAACCAATCACTTTCCTATCTTCCTACTTGTACACATGCCTTACATCCTTGATAAAAACTTTTCACTGCTTCTAACAACTTGCCTCCCACACCATATATTCTTAGTACCTTCCACAGAGCATCTCTATCAACTCTATCATATGCCTTCTCCAGATCCATAAATGCTACATACAAATCCATTTGCTTTTGTAAGTATTTCTCACATGAATTCTTCAAAGCAAACACCTGATCCACACATCCTCTACCACTTCTGAAACCACACTGCTCTTCCCCAATCTGATGCTCTGTACATGCCTTCACCCTCTCAGTCAATACCCTCCCATATAATTTCTCAGGAATACTCAACAAACATATACCTTTAATTTGAGCACTCACTCTTATCCCCTTTGCCTTTGTACAATGGAACTATGCACGCATTCTGCCAATCCTCAGGTACCTCACCATGAATCATACATACATTAAATAACATTACCAACCAGTCAACAATACAGTCACCCCCTTTTTTTGATAAATTCCATTGCAATGCCATCCAAACCCGCTTCCTTGCCGGCTTTCATCTTCCGCAAAGCTTTTACTACCTCTTCTCTGTTTACCAAATCATCCTCCCTAACCCTCTCACTTTGCACACCACCTTGACCAAAAACACCCTATATCTGCCACTCTATCATCAAACACATTCAGCAAACCTTCAAAATACTCACTCCATCTCCTTCTCACATCACCACTACTTGTTGTCACCTCCCCATTAGCCCCCTTCACTGAAGTTCCCATTTGTTCCTTTGTCTTACGCACTTTATTTACCTCCTTCCAGAACATCTTTTTATTCTCCCTGAAATTTAATGATACTCTCTCACCCCAACTCTCATTTGCCCTCTTTTTCACCTCTTGCACCTTTCTCTTGACCTCCTGCCTTTTTCTTTTATACATCTCCCACTCATTTGCAGTATTTCCCAGCAAAAATCATCCAAGTGCCTCTCTCTTCTTTCTCACTAATAATCTTACTTCTTCATCCCACCACTCACCACCCTTTCTAATCTGCCCACCTCCCACGCTTCTCATGCCACATGCATCTTTTGCGCAAGCCATCACTGCTTACCTAAATACATCCCATTCCTCCCCCACTCCCCTTACGTCCTTTGTTTTCACCTTTTTCCATTCTGTATACAGTCTCTCCTGGTACTTCCTCACACAAGTCTCCTTCCCAACATCATATATATATATATATATATATATATATATATATATATATATATTCCTATGAGTCCATGGGGAAAATGAAACACGAAAAGTTCCCAAGTGCACTTTTGTGTAATAAGCATATCATCAGCGGAGACACAAGAGAGAAATATAACAGTCAGTTGATGTACATCGAAGAGATGAAGCTAGGACGCCATTTGAAAACATGTGATTGTCCAAAACATATATATATATATATATATATATATATATATATATATATATATATATATGTATATATATATATTTTTTTTTTTTTTTTTTTTTCTCTCCATTCAAACTTACCTCCCAATTGACTTGACCCTCAACCCTACTGTACCTAATAACCTTGCTCTTATTCACATTTACTCTTAACTTTCTTCTTTCACACACTTTACCAAACTCAGTCACCAGCTTCTGCAGTTTCTCACATGAATCAGCCACCAGTGCTGTATCATCAGCGAACAACAACTGACTCACTTCCCAAGCTCTCTCATCCACAACAGACTTCATACTTGTCCCTCTTTCCAAAACTCTTGCATTCACCTCCCTAACAACCCCATCCATAAACAAATTGAACAACCATGGAGACATCACACACCCCTGCCGCAAACCTACATTCACTGAGAACCAATCACTTTCCTCTCTTCTTACACGTACACATGCCTTACATCCTTGATAAAAACTTTTCACTGCTTCTAACAACTTGCCTCCCACACCATATATTCTTAATACCTTCCACAGAGCATCTCTATCAACTCTATCATATGCCTTCTCCAGATCCATAAATGCTACATACAAATCCATTTGCTTTTCTAAGTATTTCTCACATACATTCTTCAAAGCAAACACCTGATCCACACATCCTCTACCACTTCTGAAACCACACTGCTCTTCCCCAGTCTGATGCTCTGTACATGCCTTCACCCTCTCAATCAGTACCCTCCCATATAATTTACCAGGAATACTCAACAAACTTATACCTCTGAAATTTGAGCACTCACTCTTATCCCCTTGCCTTTGTACAATGGCACTATGCACGCATTCCGCCAATCCTCAGGCACCTCACCATGAGTCATACATACATTAGATAACCTTACCAACCAGTCAATAATACAGTCACCCCCTTTTTTAATAAATTCCACTGCAATACCATCCAAACCTGCTGCCTTGCCGGCTTTCATCTTCCGCAAAGCTTTTACTACCTCTTCTCTGTTTACCAAATCATTTTCCCTAACCCTCTCACTTTGCACACAACCTCAACCAAAACACCCTATATCTGCCACTCTATCATCAAACACATTCAACAAATCTTCAAAATACTCACTCCATCTCTTTCTCACATCACCACTACTTGTTATCACCTCCCCATTTGCGCCCTTCACTGAAATTCCCATTTGCTCCCTTGTCTTACGCACTTTATTTACCTCCTTCCAGAACATCTTTTTATTCTCCCTAAAATTTAGTGATACTCTCTCACCCCAACTCTCATTTGCCCTCTTTTTCACCTCTTGCACCTTTCTCTTGACCTCCTGTCTCTTTCTTTTATACATCTCCCACTCAATTGCATTTTTTCCCTGCAAAAATCGTCCAAATGCCTCTCTCTTCTCTTTCACTAATAATCTTACTTCTTCATCCCACCACTCACTACCCTTTCTAATCAACCCACCTCCCACTCTTCTCATGCCACAAGCATCTTTTGCGCAATCCATCACTAATTCCCTAAATACATCCCATTCCTCCCCCACTCCCCTTACTTCCATTGTTCTCACCTTTTTCCTTTCTGTACTCAGTCTCTCCTGGTACTTCCTCACACAAGTCTCCTTCCCAAGCTCACTTACTCTCACCACCCTCTTCACCCCAACATTCACTCTTCTTTTCTGAAAACCCATACAAATCTTCACCTTAGCCTCCACAAGATAATGATCAGACATCCCTCCAGTTGCACCTCTCAGCACATTAACATCCAAAAGTCTCTCTTTTGTGCGCCTGTCAATTAACACATAATCCAGTAACGGTCTCTGGCCATCTCTCCTATTTACATACGTATACTTATGTATATCTCGCTTTTTAAACCAGGTATTCCCAATCACCAGTCCTTTTTCAGCACATAAATCTACAAGCTCTTCACCATTTCCATTTACAACACTGAACACCCCATGTATACCAATTATTCCCTCAACTGCCACATTACTTACCATTGCATTCAAATCACCCATCACTATAACCTGGTCTCGTGCATCAAAACCACTAACACACTCATTCAGCTGCTCCCAAAACACTTGCCTCTCATGATCTTTCTTCTCATGCCCAGGTGCATATGCACCAATAATCACCCATCTCTCTCCATCAACTTTCAGTTTTACCCATATTAATCGAGGATTTACTTTCTTACGTTCTATCACATACTCCCACAACTCCTGTTTCAGGAGTACTGCTACTCCTTCCCTTGCTCTTGTCCTCTCACTAACCCCTGACTTTACTCCCAAGACATTCCCAAACCACTCTTCCCCTTTACCCTTGAGCTTCGTTTCACTCAGAGCCAAAACATCCAGGTTCCTTTCCTCAAACATACTACCTATCTCTCCTTTTTTCACATCTTGGTTACATCCACACACATTTAGACACCCCAGTCTGAGCCTTCGAGGAGGATGAGCACTCCCTGCGTGACTCCTTCTTCTGTTTCCCATTTTAGAAAGTTAGAAAATACAAGGAGGGGAGGATTTCTGGCCCCCCCGCTCCCGTCCCCTCTAGTCGCCTTCTACAACACGCGAGGAATGCGTGGGAAGTATTCTTTCACCCCTATCCCCGGGGATAATATACATATATATGCATATATATATATATATATACATATACACATACATACGCACATATACACACATACACACATATACATATATATACATATGAAAAATGTAAGAAATAATTTAGAAAACTGAAACTTCTAGCTTGAAATGAAATGAAAAAAATGAATGTCACATAATGGTTCAACCTCTGGCTATGGAACAAAAAAAAAATTTATTTTGCTTTGTCGCTGTCTCCCGCGTTTGCGAGGTAGCGCAAGGAAACAGACGAAAGAAATGGCCCAACCCACTCCCAAACACATGTATATACACACACGTCCACACACGCAAATATACATACCTATACATCTCAATGTATACATATATATACACACACAGACACGTACATATATACCCATGCACACAATTCACACTGTCTGCCTTTATTCATTCCCATCGCCACCCCGCCACACATGGAATACCATCCCCCTCCACCCTCATGTGTGCGGGGTAGCGCTAGGAAAAGACAACAAAGGCCTCATTCGTTCACACTCAGTCTCTAGCTGTCATGCAATAATGCCCGAAACCACAGCTCCCTTTCCACATCCAGGCCCAACACAGCTTACCATGGTTTACCCCAGACGCTTCACATGCCCCGATTCAATCCACTGACAGCACGTCAACCCCGGTATACCACATCGATCCAATTCACTCTATTCCTATATATATATACGAGTGGATGGATCATTCTCCATCTGTTTCCTGGTGCTACCTTGCAAACATGGGAAACAGTGATCAAGTATGATAAAAAGTACCAGGAGCAATTTTAGAATGGCAAAAGGTGAGAGCAAATGACATGGGGGGGAGTGGGTGAGGAATGGTATGTATTTTGGGAAGCATTGATTGCATGTACAAAACATGCGTGTGGCATGAGAAAAGTGGGAGGTGGGCAGATTAGAAAGAGTAGTGAGTGATGGAATGAGGAGGTGAAGTTGTTAATGAAAAAGAAAAGAGAGGCGTTTGGATGATACTTACAAGGAAGGAGTGCAAATGATTGGGAGATGTATAAAAGAAAGTAGCAGGAAATCAAGAGGAAGGTGCAAGGTTGAAAAAGAGGGCAGATGAGAGTAGGGATGATAGAGTATTATTAAATTTGTGGGAGAATAAAAAGATGTTTTGGAAGGAGCTAAATAACTTGCAAATGACAAGAGAACAAATGGAGGCATTAGTGAAGGGAGAAGTAATAACAGGTGGTGATAAAGTGAGGAGATGGAGTGAGTATTTTGAAGGTTTGTTGAATGTGTTTGATTATAGAGTGGCAGATGTAAGGTGTTTTGGTTGGGGTGGTGTGCAAAGTGAGAGGTTCAGGGAGAATGGTTTGATTAAGAGAGAAGAGGTAATGAAAGCCATGCAGAAGATGAAATTCAGCAAGTTGGCAGGTTTAGATGATATTGCAATTGAATTTATTAAGGAAGGGGGTGACGGTGTTGTTGATTGGTTGGTAGGGATATTCAATGTATATATGGATCATGTTGAAGTGCCTGAGGAGTGGCAGAAAGCTTATATAGTGCCAGTGTACAAAGGTAAAGGGGAAAAAGGTGTGTTCAAACTACAGAGGCATAAGTTTGTTGAGTATCCCTGGAAAATTGTATTGGAGGGTATTGATTGAGAGGGTGAAGGCATGTACAGAGCATCAGATTGGGGAGGAGTAGTGTGGTTTCAGAAGTGGTAGAGGATGTGTGGATTAGGTGTTTGCTTTGAAGAATGTATGTGAGAAATACTTAGAAAAACAGATGGATTTGTGTATGGCATTTATGGATCTGGAGAAGATATATGATAGTGTTGATAGAGATGCTTTGTGGAAGGTCTTAAAAGTATATGGTGTGAGAGGTAAGTAGCTAGAAACAGTGAAAAGTTTTTATCGAGGATGTAAGGAATGTGTACGAGTAGGAGGAGAGGAGAGTGACTGGTTCCCAGTGAATGTCGGTCTGCGGCAGGGGTGTGTGATGTCTCCATGGTTGTTTGATTTTTTTATGGATGGGGTGGTTAGGGAAGTAAATGCAAGAAATTTGGAAAGAGGGGCAAGTATGCAGTCTGTTGTGGATGAGAGGGCCTGGGAAGTGAGTTTGGAAAAGTGTGTGAGAGGAGAAAGTTGAGAGTAAATGTGAATAAGAGCAAGTCTGTTAGATTTATTAGGGTTGAGGGACAAGTTAATTGGGAGGTAAGTTTGAATGGAGGAAATTTCCAGGAAGTGAAGTGTATTAGATATCTTGGGGTGGACTTGGCAGTAAATGGAACCTTGGAAGTGTAAGTGCATCACAGGATGGGGGAGAGGGTGAAGGTTCTGGGAGCAATGAAGAATGTGTGGAAGGAGAGAACATTATCTCAGAGAGCTAAAATGGGTGAGTTTGAAGGAATAGCAGTTTCTACAATATTATATGGTTGTGAGGCATGGGCTATAGATAGGGTTGTACGGAGGAGGGTAGATGTGTTGGAAATGAAATGTTTGAGGATATGTGGTGTGAGGTGATTTGATAGGGTAAATGATGTAAGAGAGATGTGTGGTAATAAAAAGAGTGTGACTGAGAGAGCAGAAGAGGGTGTGTTGTAATAGTTTGGATGTATGGAGAGAATAAGTGAGGTAAGGTTGACAAAGAGGATATATTGTGTCAGAGGTGGAGGGAACAAGGAGAAGCAGGAGACCAAGTTGGAGGTGGAAGGATGGAGTGAAAAAGATTTTGAGCGATCGGGGCCTGAACCTACAGGTGAGTGAGAGGTGTGTAAGGAATAGATTGAATCAGTACCATGTGGTATACCACGGTTGACATGTCAGTGGACTGAAACAGGGCATGTAAAACGCTTAGAGTAAAGCTGTCTGGGATAGCTTTCCTTCCACCTATCCATCAGCTAGAGTGGAATCATCAGCATTCCACCTTACTGCAAGAATTGAATCATAGTGTTCCACCTTATAAATGTTTCTGCTGTCATCACCTCTTTTCTACCATCCGTTTCCACTGGATGAGATATTGCTGTCCCCTCTCTGATCTGCAGGTATTACTTCAGCCACTGTTCTTGTGAGCTGTCTGTGTGTGTGTGTGTGTGTGTGTGTGTGTGTGTGTGTGTGTGTGTGTGTGTGTGTGTGTGTCCCAGCTGCTGCTTTCTTTAATGTCTGTGTGGAGATCAGCCCCTTGAGGATAAACCTGCATGATACATCCTTTTCTCATGAGCAAAGCTCAGGAATTCTTTTCCTTCTTTCATCTTTCCTTGTGCCTATGAGCTTTTCATCTGTGAGAGTGACTTATACAAACACCCATGAAGTTCAGATTAATTCCTAAGTTCTTTTATCTCATACTCTACATTTTTCCTTTCATGTAAGATGGCCAAGATTAGGGCATATGTTAGTCTGTTTCATGTTATCTGCTGTAAGAAAAAATTAATGATACTCATGACACTTGCCAGATGCTTCTGGTAGTATTGTACAAGGGTACCTAGTGACAGCACTAGGATCCCATTCCTTTATCAAGGAATAAAGTATTGAAATTGAATTGAATTGAAAACATATGAGAGAAACAATACCCAAAGTTCTGCCTTTGATTAAGTATCGATGGGAAACAAATATATACATCATGGGTGCAGTTGAAACCCTCAGCCACACAGAGGTTAAAAGACACAGATACTAGCTTCCTAGTTTTTTTTACCTGTGTTCCAACCTCAACTCGCTGTGAGTGACATGGACTTGAATCTGTCTCTGCTCTGATGATGTGATGATTGTATCTAGGGAGGGATAAATGTATACTCCACGAGTCAGATTCAAACCATGGAAAGGAGCCAACTTGGCCATGTGGTGGTTAAAAGACACTGGAATTAGTTTATCAATGTTTTCCCCACATATCAACCTTTTCTAAGTGGGGATGACCTGGACTTTGATATATCTCAGCCCGATTTTTGTGACATATTCATTTATGGAAAGACAAATGGAGTATTCACCTCAGGTTGTATTCAAACCGTCAGAGGGGCATCCAGCCACCTGAAGCCCACACAGGTTGAAAAACACAGGCATGTTCCCCAACATCAACTCAACTGATTTTGGTGTGACACAGACTTTAATCTGTAGCACTCTCAATGGTGTGACAAATGTATCGGGGTCACAGTAGATTAAAGTTCATGTTACCCTCTAATGAGCTGAGGTTGGGACATAGGAAAAACACTGGGGAAGTAGTGCCTGTGTCATTTGACCACAGTGTGGCCGTGGGGGTTGGTTGCACCTCCCAGGGTTTGAATCTGACCAGTGATGTATGTACATTTGTCTTTCATTCATACATTTGTTACACTGTTGTAGCTGAGATAGATTGAGGTCCATTTCATTCCCGCCAAGTTGAGGTTGGGACACAGGAAAACTCTGGGAAACTAATGTCTGTGTCATTAACCTTTGTTTGACTTAGGTAGCCAGACACCTCCTCTAGGGTTTAAATCTGTCAGTTTTGGTGGTTGAATTCAAAGGTGAAAGTCACAAGTAATATTCTTAAGGGGGTATAAAACTCATGTGGTGTAGCAATAGTGTTCCTGACCATGATGCATTCATGGGCCACTCATGGTCGAGCACATAGATTCACATCCTAGTTACAGCAGTCAGTCCACAGTCAACTCAGCTGTTCATCCACCCTTAGGGGTTGGTTGATAAAATGGGTGCCTGGCTCAGGCTGATTCAAGTAAGAGACTGCAGAAGTTGGTGATTGAGTTTGGAAAAGTTTGTGAAAGGAGAAAGTTGAGAGTAAATGTGAATAAGAGCAATGTTATTAGGTTCAGTAGGGTTGACAAGCAAGTTAATTTGGATGTAAGTTTGAAAAGAGAAAAATTTGAGGAAATGAAGTCTTTTAAATATGTGGGAGTGGACTTAGCATCGAATGGAACCATGGAAGTGAGTCACAGGGTGGGGGAGGGGGCAAAGGTTGTGGGAGCAATGAAGAAAGTGTGGAAGGAGAGAATATTATCTCGGAAAGCAAAAATGGGTATGTTTGAAGAAATAGTAGGTCCAACAATATTATATGGCTGGAGAGGCATGGGCTATAGATAGGGATGTGCAGAGGAGGGTGGATGTGTTGGAAATGAAATATTTGAGGACAATATGTGGTGAGAGATTGTTTGATTGAGTAAGTAATGTAAGGGCAAGAGAGATGTGTGGAAATAAAAAGAGTGTGGTTGAGAGAGCAGAAGAGGGTGTTTTGAAATGGTTTGGACATATGGAGAGAATGAGTGAGGAAAGATTGACAAAGAGGATATATATATGTCAGAGGTGGAGGGAACAAGGAGAAGCGGGAGACCAAATTGAAGTTGGAAGGATGGAGTGAAAAAGATTTTGAGTGATCAGGGCCTGAACACATAGGAGAGTGAGAGGTGTGCAAGGAATAGAGTGAATTGGAACGATGTGGTATACCGGGGTTGATGTGCTGTCGATGGACTGAACCATGGAAAGGTCTGTGGGGCCTGGATGTGGATAGGGAGCTGTGGCTTTGGTGCATTACACATGACATCTAGAGACTTGAGTGTGAACAAATGTGGCCTTTTTTAGTCTGTTTTCCTGACGATACCTCACTGAAGCATGGTGTAGCGATGCTGTTTCCTATGGGGCAGGGTAGTGCCAGGAATGGATGAAGGCAAGCAAGTATGAATATGTACATGTGTTTATATGTATATATCTGTGTATGTGCATGTATATGTATGTGTGTATATGTTAATACACCGCTTGAATTGAAGTAACTTTGTTTCAGCGTCATTTCAGGAATTAATATTTTAGATGGTTCCCACCTTTAAGAAAGAAGGGTAAATTTTCTTAATTTCAGAAAATTTTAATTGTACCCCAGAAAGAAAGTTAAAATGGAACAAGAAGTTGGAATTTTGTTTATGAATTTTATTTTGCATTTGCAGTGAATACAGATACTTCTTTACAATATAAAGAGACTTCCTAACTCGTAAAAGAAAATCTGCTGATTGAAGAACAGAAATTATGAAAGCAGGTTTGGATGGTATTGCAGTGGAATTTATTAAAAAAGGGGGTGACTGTATTGTTGACTGGTTGGTAAGGTTATTTAATGTATGTATGACTCATGGTGAGGTGCCTGAGGATTGGCGGAACGCGTGCATAGTGCCATTGTACAAAGGCAAAGGGGATAAGAGTGAGTGCTCAAATTACAGAGGTATAAGTTTGTTGAGTATTCCTGGTAAATTATATGGGAGGGTATTGATTGAGAGGGTGAAGGCATGTACAGAGCATCAGATTGGGGAAGAGCAGTGTGGTTTCAGAAGTGGTAGAGGATGTGTGGATCAGGTGTTTGCTTTGAAGAATGTATGTGAGAAATACTTAGAAAAGCAAATGGATTTGTATGTAGCATTTATGGATCTGAAGAAGGCATATCATAAAGTTGATAGAGATGCTCTGTGGAAGGTATTAAGAATATATGGTGTGGGAGGCAAGTTGTTAGAAGCAGTGAAAAGTTTTTTATCGAGGATGTAAGGCATGTGTACGTGTAGGAAGAGAGGAAAGTTATTGGTTCTCAGTGAATGTAGGTTTGCGGCAGGGGTGTGTGATGTCTCCATGGTTGTTTAATTTGTTTATGGATGGGGTTGTTAGGGAGGTGAATGCAAGAGTTTTGGAAAGAGGGGCAAGTATGAAGTCTGTTGTGGACTTGTGGGAAGTGAGTCAGTTGTTGTTCGCTGATGATACAGTGCTGGTGGCTGATTCATGTGAGAAACTGCAGAAGCTGGTGACTGAGTTTGGTAAAGTGTGTGAAAGAAGAAAGTTAAGAGTAAATGTGAATAAGAGCAAAGTTATTAGATACAGTAGGGTTGAGGGTCAAGTCAATTGGGAGGTAAGTTTGAATGGAGAAAAACTGGAGGAAGTAAAGTGTTTTAGATATCTGGGAGTGGATCTGGCAGCGGATGGAACCATGGAAGCGGAAGTGAATCATAGGGTGGGGGAGGGGGCGAAAATCCTGGGAGCCTTGAAGAATGTGTGGAAGTCGGGAACATTATCTCAGAAAGCAAAAGTGGGTATGTTTGAAGGAATAGTGGTTCCAACAATGTTGTATGGTTGCGAGGTGGGGGCTATGGATAGAGTTGTGCGCAGGAGGGTGGATGTGCTGGAAATGAGATGTTTGAGGACAATGTGTGGTGTGAGGTGGTTTGATCGAGTAAGTAATGTAAGGGTAAGAGAGATATGTGGAATTAAAAAGAGCGTGGTTGAGAGAGCAGAAGAGGGTGTTTTGAAATGGTTTGGGCACATGGAGAGAATGAGTGAGGAAAGATTGACCAAGAGGATATATGTGTCGGAGGTGGAGGGAACGAGGAGAAGTGGGAGACCAAATTGGAGGTGGAAAGATAGAGTGAAAAAGATTTTGTGTGATTGGGGCCTGAACATGCAGGAGGGTGAAAGGCGTGCAAGGAATAGAGTGAATTGGATCGATGTGGTATACCGGGGTTGACGTGCTGTCAGTGGATTGAATCAGGGCATGTGAAGCGTCTGGGGTAAACCATGGAAAGTTGTGTGGGGCCTGGATGTGGAAAGGGAGCTGTGGTTTCGGGGATTATTGCGTGGCAGCTAGAGACTGAGTGTGAACGAATGGGGCCTTTGTTGTCTTTTCCTAGTGCTACCTCGCACACATGAGGGGGGAGGGGGATGGTATTCCATGTGTGGCGAGGTGGCGATGGGAGTGAATGGGGGCAGACAGTGTGAATTGTGTGCATAGGTATATATGTATGTGTCTGTGTGTGTATATATATGTGTACATTGAGATGTATAGGTAATTTTATTTGCGTGTGTGGACATGTGTGTGTGTATACATTGTGTATGGGGGTGGGTTGGGCCATTTCTTTCGTCTGTTTCCTTGCGCTACCTCGCAAACGCGGGAGACAGCGACAAAGCAAAATAAATAAATAAATAAAATAATGTTTATAAAGATCCACATATTAAAAGGGTGACCTGTCACTCCTTTTCAATACTCATTATCGTAGTTCTTCTCCAGTCCATATCTCATTTGGGATTCTAACTTAGCTCTAATCCCTGCCTTTTTATCAACTTTGCCCCTTCTTTATCCATCAGGAATCTTTCAGATATGAGACCCATTCCTTCCCCATTGTCAGTCAGTGATTATTGGAATAGTTTGATTTGCACTTTTTATGAACTCTTACCTGCAAGAAATTACAGCCTTTTGAGATTTTCTGGATGATCCTTCATTTCATAAGCAATAGCATATGGTCTTATTTAAAATGTCAGAAAGGCCACCACTATCATGTCTTGAATCTTGAACTCTTAAACATATCACATATCATAATCAATGCATTTTTTGTATAATTTTCCTTGAAGAGACAATGAATGTTGCTACATACAGGTTTCCCCCTCTTTAAATGAATTTAAGGCTAAAAGACTTAACACCAAAAATTTAATATAAGCGATTTGGTTCTGAATTCAGCAGTTTAAGAGAGCAAAGCTAGCATATTGTTTCAAAATTTGTGCCTTGCATCTCTGTACAGCAAACAGAAGGCACTACAAATGATGCAAGAAGCATTTATTTAAGTGGAGTTTTTTTCTATGATTTTAAAGGCATAGCAGGATCTCATTCTCTGAAGTGACCAGATTACACTTATTGAGTTTTTAAGGTGTGCAGAAGATGGATGGCAGGTATGCAGCCCATTTGGATGTCTACCGCACAATACTAAACTCCAGTTTACTTGCTGTACTTATTTCTCCAAAGAAAGGAGCTGAAAAATAAGACCATGACTGACTGTCAGACTTCAGTTTACCAAACTGCACATTTATAATTGTGTAGAGTAGAGCAGTCAAGATTAAAGAGTCTGTTGCCCTGTCAGCTTCACCATAGGTGGAAATAACAATCAATGTAACAGCCACAGTAAAAAACAGTTTAATTGAGAAATTGGAGAAAGTGACTCTGCCACTGCTATTGAATGACCATCTATCCACTCCCTTAATGCTCCATTTTATACTACATGACAATCATCACTCATCCTGTGCATGAGAAAAACCAGCCTGTTTGGTGAGTATTCATTTATGATTTAAATTGCAGTGAATTATATTACCTAATATTGATGTCACTATATGTGTTTGCTATGTCAGTTAGTGAAGAGGTAGTGTATAGTATTGGGCCTTGGAAAGGATCTGGAACATGTCTTCCTTTGTTCTATGTTTTGAGTGTTTTGTTTTGAACAAATTTGTTTTGAACACAATTTTCCAGGAACACAACCCAAATTTAAAGTTGGGGAGACCTGTATTGCCAAAATTTGTTCTCTTGCTAGTATTAGGGAATACTAAAGGTAACACACAGGATATTGAAATCAAATAGTGCTGTACATAGTAATATGATAGTGACATATAGGCGGTGTATCGTTGTGTACCTCATACTTAGCAATGGCTTTGGTTTGAAATATAACAAAGTTGGTTTGCATACAGTGATCACACTACATGTAACTTGGGTTGAACATTATGTGCATTCTGTTAAAAGTAGAAAGAATACTTTAGAAGTACTGATCACTAAGAACTTTGTGTTGCAATGGCAAGATTTAAAGATGCTTCAGTCTGCAGCCCTTCCTCTTCTTATCCAATAAGCTATTTCCTTTATTTGAAGCATAGTGGCCCAACCAAAATCTTTTGTCAGTGTGATAAGTTTACATCTCACTTGCATTTATTTCCTGTGAATAATGTGCCTATATTAAATACAGTGATATCATAACTTGGTAAGTGTAGATATGTTTTATAGGTTTAGTTTTGATTAATCTAGACTTGAATGTCAGTTAATTTTCCGGTATGTCAAGTGTAGTAAGCGAGATATCTCCACAGGTGGGACTGGGCAGCAGGGATCAGAGGACTGGTGGAGGAGATGCCCCTAAGAAGAGGCACCAGTGCCCCTACTGTGTCTACTCCACTGCTAGAAAAGACCATTTGAAAAAGCACATACGTACTCACACTGGGGAGAAACCATTTGCATGTGCACACTGCCCATACCGCTCCTCACAGAAATATAACTTAAAGAGTCATGAGTTTACTCATAAATTTTGAAATATTTTGAAAGTGAAATTGTGATATATATCAGTATTATTTTTGAAAATCAAATGGCATGAAATCTCTAGCCTTTATGGAAAGAAGAAGAGGCCATATGTTAGATATAGATTTATATTTATCAGTATTCAGAATATTTCTAGTAATGAGATAACTTGCATATCTGTTTCTTCAGTCAGACTGGCTATGTTACAAATTTACCTGGGTTTGGTTTACTCAGGGTTGCTCAATTCCATTCCAAAAGCTATCCAATAGCTGCATATGGTATTACTTGGGTATGAAAATATGGCGTGATTGCTGTACAGTACTGTTATTATACTGTAGTCATTGAGATTGGATAATCATATATAGAAGTCTAATGAACTAGTTTTATTTCTTAGTTACTTTCTTTGTAGATTTTTGGAATAGAGATATGATATTCCACTAACAGCACTCTCTCTTTTGTGAAATATTTCTGCTTATAATGAGAGATCACCCAAACAAATTTTTTGCAATGTAGTGTTTGTGTAATAAGTATTTTTGATTACTTATTTGTCTTGCACAGGGAGGGAGTTTTACACACATAGGGCCCCATCTTTTAGACATTCACAACTATCATACAACTTCTTCGATTTATGTATGTTGTCTGCATTATCCATGCCCTCAGTCATCCTTTTCCATCCATTAACCTCTCCCATACTATAAAAGCACTTCTTTCCATCTTTTATAACAAGATTTTTGCTAAATTTCATATTATGTTCTGTGGTTGATCTATCCCTACATCTTTCGAGGAACTATTTTAAAATGTTATAGATTATGATAAGTTCACCCCTAGTGTTTCACTCTTGTGTGAGTGTTTGTGTGTGTGTGTGTGTGTGTGTGTGTGTGTGTGTGTGTGTGTGATTGCTGTTTTTGTGTTATGAGGAGAGAGTTTTACACTTGTGTAACTGGGAGAGAGTTTTATGCTCGTGTTACATGTGTGCACGTGTGTGTGATTGCATATTGTATGTACTGTATAGGGAGAGATTTTGACACTTATAGGGCCCCATTTCTTTAACTGTTTATCTCATACAACTTATTTCTGTATGCTGTCTGCAGTGACCATGTCTTCAGTCAGTTTATTCCATTCATCCACCATTTTGATAATATAAAAGTACTTCCTTACATCTTTTTGGTCATGTTATTTGCTTAATTTTGTGATATAACTTCTGGGTGTTCTACCCCTATGTCCCTCATAGAACTATCACTGTCTTGGTTGAGATTTTTTTGTGCCTCTCTTCTTTCTTCCTTGATAGTCAAATGTAAAGTCTCTAACATTTCCCTGTAACTCAGCTCTCTCAATTCTGGTACCTTCTTTCTTACCTCTTTATACTTCAATAGGTATGCTGACCAGACTTGAGTAGCATAGTTTCGTTTTGCCACATTTTTTATGTCAACTGCTTGTTGAACATTCCTTACCCATGAACTTGAATGCGATTCTGATATTTGCCAGCAGATAACTGGTCTCCTGAACTCTTCTTCTGAGGTGACTCTGGTGACAGGTTAGGGACACTGTTGTCTCCCAAGTCATTCTCACACAGATTCCTACAGCTTGTTTCTTATTGAATGAGTGTGTATGTGGTATAATTACATATTTGTTCCTACTTCTACTGTACTGGGAGGGAGTTTTACATTTGTGGGGTCCCAGTTCTTGAACATTCTCTACCATGATACAACTTTTAAGATTTCTATATGCTTTCAGCTTTTACCATGTCTTGATTTATTTTCTTCCATTCCTCCAAAACTCTTATGATATAAAAGTACTTTTTCACATCTCTTTTTATTAAGTTTCGAGTTTGATTTCATGTTATGTCCTCAGTTCTTCCATCCATACATATCTCAAAAAACGGTACACTGTCTGCATTATCACTCTGCTTTAAAATCTTAAAGATTGTAATTGGGTTACCCCTCACTCTTTTCTTCCAAGATAGGCAAATTTATGGCCTCTACCTTTCCCTGTAATTCAGCTGTCTAGATTCTGGTACAGTATTTGCTGCTATCCTTTGGACATTTTCTGTTAGTTACTTGAGTTTTTTTTTAGGTTCATTGACCAAACTTGAGAAGCATAATTTAGTTTTAGCTTATGTATAATGTGCTGAATGTTTTATCCATGAATATGATTGAATTTATGATATTTGCTAGCAGGTAGTTGGATCAATTTCTTTAACTATCTTCTTAAGGTGTGGCTGGCTCTGGCAATAGCTTGGGGGGATGTCCACTCTCAAGTCTGACAAATATGATTTTCCTGCAAACATATGGGTATACAGGTTGAACCTCTTTTATTTGGCAACCTTGGGACCTGTCCATTGCCGGATCACAGAAAATGCTGGAAAACAAAAATTGACCCCTAAGGGCACCCCCTATGCAAACATATCTCTGACCCCTAGTCTTGCCAGCTCAGTCCACATACATATTGTTGTGACCAAAGGCAGAACAAAGCTTAAATCAGGAAATAATACAACCATTAATGCTTCCAAACAAGGTTTTTTTTTACTGATATATCAAATTACATCAGAAGTATCCCCAGATGGAGACTCCTCAGTATCTTGGGCAAGGGTTTTTCGTAGCATATGATGTCAATACAGGGTAGATTTGTCAGCATTATACACTTATTCCGCTGCTACTAACTGTGCATATTTACCCACAAACTTTGTCTTAACTCTGTGATCAGTAGTTAATATAATGAATGGCCATAAGTTGGTAGTTGGCTTTGGTTGACTCTTGTTACTATTGTTGTTTTATTGATATTGTCAAGGCACCCAGCCTGCGCTGCGTCAGTCCCAGCCAGGCATCTGGCTCATACACTCTCTCTCTCGCCCTGTACATGTTGCTGTTGGTTGATTAATAGAGAATTAGAGTTTTTATCGATTCTTGTAATATGACTGTACACTGCAAGTTTTCATGTCAGCACCTTGCTTTTCACTGCACACACTGTGTATTGAAATTACATGTCTCTGTTTAAACTTATATAACCATCCTAGCAGATATTCACAGTCATAGTCTAGCTTTAGTTCTCTATGAAAAACTTTGGCCTGCTCGATAAGCATCTCCCCAGAAATGCTTACACCCTCATTACGTGGGAGTTTAAATTGATTTATATGTGCACTGCCCAGTTCTGTACTCCTAGCACCTTTCAAACCTTCCCAAAACTTTAAAGTTTTCTGGCTTTCATTTTATGCAAAAAAATAAGTGTAAGAAACTGATTAGCTTGGCTGTAGTGTGAACAGATTTTGGTGCCATAGCATTGCTAACATCACTGCCCTGGTGGCAGATCCACAAATTAACAGCAGCAGATTCAAAATGTGCCAGACCACAGAGTGCTGGATTAGGGAGGTACAACCTGTACTGATAAACTGTGCTCTATGATATTCATACAGTAATTCTTTCCACCTTTATGAGGCTTATGCAGCAATCAGGAAACCAGCCAGTTCCACTTATCAGAACTGCAGTTCATAATGTGTAATGATGTTGTGTGCGTGTGTGTATGAGAGTGCAGAGCAGTTGAGTCGTAAGTGCTTGGTATCTTCATAGTGGTTGCATTGTTGGCATGAAGGGTCTTGGGATGTGGTAAAACAGTATTTGTTGTGTTGTTGGAATGGGTGTTGTCTAGAGTGTAGACAGGAAATTATGAGTCATATTTATCTGGGGAACGTTACCTTTAATGGGTGTATGTCTAATGGGTAGGTCATAAAGTGTTGTAAAGTTGATGTTAGCTATTTGTTACTTATGGGGAGGGAGTTTTACAATTGTTGAAATAAAAAATACCATTTCTTGAACCTCTGCTATTATACAAGTTCTTGAATTCATATACTTATACTGTCTTTATTGAACCATGTCCTCACTCATTCAGTTCCATTCATCCACTACTGTCAAATAATGGAAGTATTTCTTTTTGTAACAATTTGCTTGCATAGTTTAATGTTGTGTCCTCCAGTTCCTCTATACTTACATTTCTCAAAGAACTGTTCACTGTCCTTATCATTGATCTGTTGTAAAAGTTTAGATACCATGATCAGGTCACCCATCATTCTTCTTTCTTCCAAGGTTGGCAAATTTAAAGCCTCTACACTTCCCATGTAACTTAGCTCTCTTAATTCTGGTACCGTCTTAGTTGCCCTTCCCTGCACCTTCTTTATTAGCTCTTTGTGCAACTTTATGTAAGGTGACCAAACTTGTGTCTTCATCTTGTGCAGAAGATGCAGGGCAATTGAGTAGTAAATGCTTGTTGTCTGCTTTATGGTAGTTATATCATGGACAAAAAGTGTCATGGAGTATGTTGAAATGTTGTTTGTAGTGTTATAGTGAAGGATGATGTCCAGAGCATAAGCAGGAGAGTTAGAATCTGCAGAAGTTGGTGACTGAGTTTGGAAAAGTGTGTGAAAGGAGAAAGTTAAGAGTAAATGTGAATGAGAGCAAGGTTATTAGGTTCAGGAGGGTTGTAGAACAAATCAAATTGGGATGTGAGTTTGAGTGGAGAAAAATTGGGAAGTAAAGTGTTTTAGATATCTGGGAGTGGACTTAGCAGTGAATGAAACCATGGAAGCAGAAGTGAGTCACAGGGTGAGGGAGGGAGCAAATGTTCTGGGAGCGATGAAGAATGTGTGGAAGGAGAGAACATTATCTTGGAGAGCAAAAATGGGTATGTTTGAAGGATTGGTAGTTCCAACAATATTATATGGTTGCGAGGTATAGGCTGTAGATAAGGTCGTATGGGGGAGGGTGGATGTGTTGGAAATGAAATATTTGAGGGCAGTATGTGGTGTGCAGTGGTTGGATCAAGTCTGTAATAAAAGGCAGTAAAAAAGGTGTGGTTGAGAGAGCAGAAGACGGTGTGTTGAAATGGTTTGGTCATATAGAGAGAATGAGTGAGGAATGATTGACTAAGAGGATATATATGTCAGAGGTGGATGGAACACAGAGGAGCGGGAGGCCAAATTGGAGGTGGAAGGATGGTGAAAAAGATTTTGAGTGATCAGGGCCTGACCACCAGGAGGGTTAGAGGTGTGCTAGGAATAAAGTGAATTGGAATGATGTGGTATACTGGGGTCGAAGTGCTGTCATTGGACTGAACCAGGGCATGAGAAACATCTGGGATAAACCATGGAAAGGTTGATGTGGCCTGGATGTGGGTGGGGAGCTGTGGTTTTGGTGCATTACACATGACAACTAGAGACTGAGTGTGAAAGAATGTGGCCTTTTTTGTCTGTTTTCCTGGTGCTACCTCACTGAAGAAGGGGGTAGCTATGCTATTTCCTGTTGGGCGGGGTAGTGCCAGAAATGGATGAAGGCAAGCAAGTATGAATATGTACATATGTGTGTGTTTGTAAATATATATATATATATATATATATATATTTTTTTTTTTTTTTTTTTTTTTTTTTCCATACTATTCGCCATTTCCCGCGATAGCGAGGTAGCGTTAAGAACAGAGGACTGGGCCTTTTTTGGAATATCCTCACCTGGCCCCCTCTGTTCCTTCTTTTGGAAAATTAAAAAAAAAAAAAAAAAAAGAGAGAGGGGAGGATTTCCAGCCCCCCGCTCCCTCCCCTTTTAGTCGCCTTCTACGACACGCAGGGAATACGTGGGATGTATTCTTAATCCCCTATCCCCAGGGATATATATATATATATATATATATATATATATTCCCTGGGGATAGGGGAGAAAGAATACTTCCCACGTATTCCCTGCGTGTCGTAGAAGGCGACTAAAAGGGGAGGGAGCGGGGGGCTGGAAATCCTCCCCTCTCGTTTTTTTTTTTTTTTTAATATTCCAAAAGAAGGAACAGAGAATTGGGCCAGGTGAGGGTATTCCCTCAAAGGCCCAGTCCTCTGTTCTTAACACTACCTCACTAATGCGGGAAATGGCGAATAGTTTGAAAGAAAGAAAAGATATATATATATATATATATATATATATATATATATATATATATATATATATATATATATATATATATATATATATATATATATATATATGATCCACTTCCGCTTCCATGGTTCCATCCGCTGCCAGATCCACTCCCAGATATCTAAAACACTTTACTTCCTCCAGTTTTTCTCCATTCAAACTTACCTTCCAGTTGACTTGACCCTCAACCCTACTGTACCTAATTACCTTGCTCTTATTCACATTTACTCTTAACTTTCTTCTTTCACACACTTTACCAAACTCAGTCACCAGCTTCTGCAGTTTCTCACATGAATCAGCCACCAGCGCTGTATCATCAGCGAACAACAACTGACTCACTTCCCAAGCTCTCTCATCCCCAACAGACTTCATACTTGCCCCTCTTTCCAGGACTCTTGCATTTACCTCCCTAACAACCCCATCCATAAACAAATTAAACAACCATGGAGACATCACACACCCCTGCCGCAAACCTACATTCACTGAGAACCAATCACTTTCCTCTCTTCCTACACGTACACATGCCTTACATCCTCGATAAAAACTTTTCACTGCTTCTAACAACTTGCCTCCCACACCATATATTCTTAATACTTTCCACAGAGCATCTCTATCAACTTTATGATATGCCTTCTCCAGATCCATAAATGCTACATACAAATCCATTTGCTTTTCTAAGTATTTCTCACATACATTCTTCAGAGCAAACACCTGATCCACACATCCTCTACCACTTCTGAAACCACACTGCTCTTCCCCAATCTGATGCTCTGTACATGCCTTCACCCTCTCAATCAATACCCTCCCATATAATTTACCAGGAATACTCAACAAATACTCAACACATTCTGCCAATCCTCAGGCACCTCACCATGAGTCATACATACATTAAATAACCTTACCAACCAGTCAATAATACAGTCACCCCCTTTTTTAATAAATTCCACTGCAATACCATCCAAACCTGCTGCCTTGCCGGCTTTCATCTTCTGCAAAGCTTTTACTACCTCTTCTCTGTTTACCAAATCATTTTCCCTAACCCTCTCACTTTGCACCCCACCTCGACCAAAACACCCTATATCTGCCACTCTATCATCAACCACATTCAACAAACTTTCAAAATACTCACTCCATATCCTTCTCACATCACTACTACTTGTTATCACCTCCCCATTTGCACCCTTCACTGAAGTTCCCATTTGCTCCCTTGTCTTACGCACTTTATTTACCTCCTTCCAGAACATCTTTTTATTCTCCCTAAAATTTAATGATGCTCTCTCACCCCAACTCTCATTTGCCCTCTTTTTCACCTCTTGCACCTTTCTCTTGACCTCCTGTCTCTTTCTTTTATACATCTCCCACTCAATTGCATTTTTTCCCTGCAAAAATCGTCCAAATGCCTCTCTCTTCTCTTTCACTAATAATCTTACTTCTTCATCCCACCACTCACTACCCTTTCTAATCAACCCACCTCCCACTCTTCTCATGCCACAAGCATCTTTTGCGCAATCCATCACTGATTCCCTAAATACATCCCATTCATATATATATGAGATGTTTGAGGACAATGTGGGGTGTGAGGTGGTTTGATCGAGTAAGTAATGTAAGGTTAGGAGAGATGTGTGGAAATAAAAAGAGCGTGGTTGAGAGAGCAGAAGAGGGTGTTTTGAAATGGTTTGGGCACATGGAGAGAATGAGTGTGGAAAGCTTGACCAAGAGGATATATGTGTTGGAGGTGGAGGGAACGAGGAGAAGTGGGAGACCAAATTGGAGGTGGAAAGAAGGAGTGAAAAAGATTTTGTGTGATCGGGGCCTGAACATGCAGGGGGGTGAAAGGAGGGCAAGGAATAGAGTGAATTGGATCGATGTGGTATACCGGGGTTGACGTGCTGTCAGTGGATTGAATCAGGGCATGTGAAGCGTCTGGGGTAAACCAGGGAAAGTTGTGTGGGGTCTGGATGTGGAAAGGGAGCTGTGATTTCGGGCATTATTGCATGACAACTAGAGACTGAGTGTGAACGAATGGGGCCTTTGTTGTCTTTTCCTAGTGCTACCTCGCACACATGAGGGGGTAGGGGGATGGTATTCCATGTGTGGCGAGGTGGCGATGGGAATGAATAAAGGCAGACAGTGTGAATTGTGAGCATGGGTATATATGTATGTGTCTGTGTGTGTATATATATGTGTACATTGAGATGTATAGGTATGTATATTTGCGTGTGTGGACGTGTATGTATATACATTGTGTATGGGGTTGGGTTGGGCCATTTCTTTCGTCTGTTTCCTTGCGCTACCTCGCAAACGCGGGAGACAGCGACAAAGCAGAATAAATATAGATATATCACTGGGGATAGGGGAGAAAGAATACTTCCCATGCATTCCTCACGTGTCGTAGAAGGCGACTAAAGGGGACGGGAGAGGGGAGCTGGAAACCCTCCCCTCCTTGTATTTTAACTTTCTAAAAGGGGAAACAGAAGGAGTCATGCGGGGAGTGCTCATCCTCCTCAAAGGCTCAGATTAAGGTGTCTAAATGTGTGTGGATGTAACCAAGATGAGAAAAAAGGAAAGATAGATAGTATGTTTGAGGAAAGGAACCTGGATGTTTTGGCTCTGAGTGAAACGAAGCTCAAGGGTAAAGGGGAAGAGTGGTTTGGGAATGTCTTGGGAGTAAAGTCTAGGGTTAGTGAGAGGACAAGAGCAAGGGAAGGAGTAACACTACTCCTGAAAAAGGAGTGGCGGGAGTATGTGATAGAGTGTAAGAAAGTAAACTCTAGATTGATATGGTTAAAACTGAAAGTGGATGGAGAGAGATGGGTGATTATTGGTGCATATGCACCTGGGTATGAGAAGAAAGATCATGAGAGGCAAGTGTTTTGGGACCAGCTGAGTGAGTATGTTAGTAGTTTTGATGCACGAGACCGGGTTATAGTGATGGGTGATTTGAATGCAAAGGGGAGTAATGTGGCAGTTGAGGGAATGATTGGTGTACATGGGGTGTTCAGTTTTGTAAATGTAATTGGTGAAGAGCTTGTAGATTTATGTACTGAAGAAGGACTGGTGATTGGGAATACCTGGTTAAAAAGAGAGATATACATAAGTATACGTATGTAAGTAGGAGAAATGGCCAGAGGGTGTTATTGGATTATGTGTTAATTGATAGGCGTGCGAAAGAGAGACTTTTGGATGTTAATGTGCTGAGAGGTGCAACTGGAGGGATGTCTGATCATTATCTTGTGGAGGCGAAGGTGAAGATTTGTAGGTGTTTTCAGAAAAGAAGAGAGAATGTTGGGGTGAAGAGGGTGGTGAGAGTAAGTGAGCTTGGGAAGGAGACTTGTGTGAGGAAGTACCATAAGAGACTGAGTACAGAATGGGAAAAGTTGAGAACAAAGGACGTAAGGGGAGTGGGTGAGGAATGGGATGTATTTAGGGAAGCAGTGATGGCTTGTGCAAAAAATGCTTGTGGCATGAGAAGCATGGGAGGTGGGCAGATTAGAAAGGGTAGTGAGTGGTGGGATGAAGAAGTAAGATAATTACTGAAAGAGAAGAGAGAGGCATTTGGATGATTTTTGCAGGGAAATAATGCAAATGAGTCGGAGATGTATAAAAGAAGGAGGCAGGAGGTCAAGAAAAAGGTGCAAGAGGTGAAAAAGAGGGCAAATGAGAGATGGGGTGAGAGAGTATCATGAAATTTTAGGGAGAATAAAAGATGTTTTGGAGGGAGGTAAATAAAGTGCATAAGACAAGGGAGCAAATGGGAACTTCAGTGAAGGGGGCTAATGGGGAGGTGATAACAAGTAGTGGTAATGTGAGAAGGAGATGGAGTGAGTATTTTGAAGGTTTGTTGAATGTGTTTGATGATAGAGTGGCGGATATAGGGTGTTTTGGTCGAGGTGGTGTGCAGAGTGAGAGGGTTAGGGAGAATGATTTGGTAAACAGAGAAGAGGTAGTAAAAGCTTTGTGGAAGATGAAAGCTGGCAAGGCAGTGGGTTTGGATGGTATTGCAGTGGAATTTCTCAAAAAAGGGGGTGACTGTATTGCTGACTGGTTGGTAAGGTTTTGTAATGTATGTATGACTCATGGTGAGGTGCCTGAGGATTGGTGGAATGCTTGCATAGTGCCATTGTACAAAGGCAAAGGGGATAAGAGTGAGTGCTCAAACTACAGAGGTATAAGTTTGTTGAGTATTCCTGGTAAATTATATGGGAGGGTATTGATTGAGAGGGTGAAGGCATGTACAGAGCATCAGATTGGGGAAGAGCAGTGTGGTTTCAGAAGTGGTAGAGGATGTGTGGATCAGGTGTTTGCTTTGAAGAATGTATGTGAGAAATACTTAGAAAAGCAAATGGGAAAAGCAAATGGATTTGTATGTAGCATTTATGGATCTGGAGAAGGCATATGATAAAGTTGATGGAGATGCTCTGTGGAAGGTATTAAGAATATATGGTGTGGGAGGCAAGTTGATAGAAGCAATGAAAAGTTTTTATCGAGGATGTAAGGCATGTTTACGTGTAGGAAGAGAGGAAAGTGATTGGTTCTCAGTGAATGTAGGTGTGCGGCAGGGGTGTGTGATGTCTCCATGGTTGTTTAATTTGTTTATGGATGGGGTTGTTAGGGAGGTGAATGCAAGAGTTTTGGAAAGAGGGGCAAGTATGCAGTCTGTTGTGGATGAGAGAGCTTGGGAAGTGAGTCAGTTGTTTGCTGATGGTACAACGCTGGTGGCTGATTCATGTGAGAAACTACAGAAGCTGGTGACTGAGTTTGGTAAAGTGTGTGAAAGAAGAGAGCTGAGAGTAAATGTGAATAAGAACAAGGTTATTAGGTACAGTAGGGTTGAGGGACAAGTCACTTGGGAGGTGAGTTTGAATGGAGAAAAACTGGAGGAAGTAAAGTGTTTTAGATATCTGGGAGTGGATTTGTCAGCGGATGGAACCATGGAAATGGAAGTGAATCATAGGGTGGGGGAGGGGGCAAAAGTTCTGGGAGCGTTGAAGAATGTGTGGAAGTCGAGAACATTATCTCGGAAAGCAAAAATGGGTATGTTTGAAGGAATAGTGGTTCCAACAATGTTATATGGTTGCGAGGCATGGGCTATAGATACAGTTGTGTGGAGGAGGGTGGATGTGCTGGAAATGAGATGTTTGAGGACAATGTGTGGTGTGAGGTGGTTTGATTGAGTAAGTAACGTAAGGGTAAGAGAGATGTGTGGAAATAAAAAGAGCGTGGTTGAGAGAGCAGAAGAGGGTGTTTTGAAATGGTTTGGGCATATGGAGAGAATGAGTGAGGAAAGATTGACCAAGAGGATATATGTGTCGGAGTTGGAGGGAACGAGGAGAAGTGGGAGACCAAATTGGAGGTGGAAAGATGGAGTGAAAAAGATTTTGAGTGATCGGGGCCTGAACATGCAGGAGGGTGAAAGGAGGGCAAGGAATAGAGTGAATTGGATCGATGTGGTATAGCGGGGTTGATGTGCTGTCAGTGGATTGAATCAGGGCATGCGAAGCGTCTGGGGTAAACCATGGAAAGCTGTGTTGGTATGTATATTTGCGTGTGTGGACGTGTATGTATATACATGTGTATGGGGGTGGGTTGGGCCATTTCTTTCGTCTGTTTCCTTGCGCTACCTCGCAAATGCGGGAGACAACGACAAAGCAAAAAAAGAAAAAAAAATATATATATATATTTATATGCAAGTGAGTCAGTTTTTGTTCGCTGATGATACAGCGGTGGTGGCTGATTCATGTGAGAAACTGCAGAAACTGGTGACTGAGTTTGGTAAAGTGTATGAAAGAGGAAAGTTAAGAGTAAATGTGAATAAGAGCAAGGTTATTAGGTACAGTAGGGTTGAGGGTCAAGTCAATTGGGAGGTAAATTTGAATGGAGAAAAACTGGAGGATGTAAAATGTTTTAGATATCTGGGAGTGGATCTTGCCGCGGATGGAACCATGGAAGCGGAAGTGAATCATAGGGTGGGGGAGGGGGCGAAAGTTCTGGGAGCCTTGAAGAATGTGTGGAATTCAAGAACATTATCTCGGAAAGCAAAAATAGGTATGTTTGAAGGAATAGTGGTTCCAACAATGTTGTATGGCTGCGAGGCGTGGGCTATGGATAGAGTTGTGCGCAGGAGGGTGGATGTGCTGGAAATGAGATGTTTTAGGACATTATGTGGTGTGAGGTGGTTTGATCGAGTAAGTTATTTAAGGGTAAGAGAGATGTATGGAAGTAAAAAGAGTGTGGTTGAGAGAGCAGAAGAGGGTGTTTTGAAATGGTTTGGTCATATGGAGAAAATGAGTGAGGAAAGATTGACCAAGAGGATATATGTGTCAGAGGTGGAGGGAACGAGGAGAAGTGGGAGACCAAATTGGATGTGGAAAGATGGAGTGAAAAAGATTTTGTGTGATCGGGGCCTGAACATGCAGGAGGGTGAAAGGCGTGCAAGGTATAGAGTGAATTGGAACGATATGGTATACCGGGGTCGACGTGCTATCAATGGATTGAATCAGGGCATGTGAAGCGTCTGGGGTAAACCATGGAAAGTTGTGTGGGGCCTGGATGTGGAAAGCGAGCTGTGATTTCGGTGCATTATTACATGACAGCTAGAGACTGAGTGTGAACGAATGGGGCCTTTGTTGTCTTTTCCCAGCGCTACCTTGCACACATGAGGGGGAAGGGGGTTGTTATTCCATATGTGGCTGGGTGGCAATGAGAATAAATAAAGGCAGACAGTATGAATTATGTACATGTGTATATTTGTGTATGTCTGTGTGTGTATATATATGTGTACATTGAGATGTATAGGTATGTATATTTGCGTGTGTGGACATGTATGTATATACATGTGTATGTGGGTAGGTTGGGCCTTTCTTTCGTCTGTTTCCTTGCGCTACCTCGCTAACGCGGGAGACAGCGACAAAGCAAAATAAATAAGTGAATAAATGAATAATATATATATATATATATATATATATATATATATATATATATATATATATATATATATATATATATATATATATATATATATATATTTCTTTTTCAGGCCCCGATCACACAAAATCTTTTTCACTCCATCTTTCCACCTCCAATTTGGTCTCCCTCTTGTCCTCGTTCCCTCCACCTCCGACACATATATCCTCTTGGTCAATCTTTCCTCACTCATTCTCTCCATGTGCCCAAACCACTTCAAAACACCCTCTTCTGCTCTCTCAACCACGCTCTTTTTATTTCCACACATCTCTCTTACCCTTACGTTACTCACTCAATCAAACCACCTCACACCACACATTGTCCTCAAACATCTCATTTCCAGCACATCCATCCTCCTGCGCACAACTCTATCCATAGCCCACGCCTCGCAACCATACAACATTGTTGGAACCACTATTTCTTCAAACATACCCATTTTTGCTTTCCGAGATAATGTTCTCGACTTCCACACATTCTTCAAGGCCCCCAGAATTTTCGCCCCCTCCCCCACCCTATGATCCACTTCCGCTTCCATGGTTCCATCCGCTGCCAGATCCACTCCCAGATATCTAAAACACTTCACTTCCTCCAGTTTTTCTCCATTCAAACTCACCTCCCAATTGACTTGACCCTCCACCCTACTGTACCTAATAACCTTGCTCTTATTCACATTTACTCTTAACTTTCTTCTTACACACACTTTACCAAACTCAGTCACCAGCTTCTGCAGTTTCTCACATGAATCAGCCACCAGCGCTGTATCATCAGCGAACAACAACTGACTCACTTCCCAAGCTCTCTCATCCCCAACAGACTTCATACTTGCCCCTCTTTCCAAAACTCTTGCATTCACCTCCCTAACAACCCCATCCATAAACAAATTAAACAACCATGGAGGCATCACACACCCCTGCCACAAACCTACATTCACTGAGAACCAATCACTTTCCTCTCTTCCTACACGTACACATGCCTTACATCCTCGATAAAAACTTTTCACTGCTTCTAACAACTTTCCTCCCACACCATATATTCTTAATACCTTCCACAGAGCATCTCTATCAACTCTATCATATGCCTTCTCCAGATCCATAAATGCTACATACAAATCCATTTGCTTTTCTAAGTATTTCTCACATACATTCTTCAAAGCAAACACCTGATCCACACATCCTCTACCACTTCTGAAACCATACTGCTCTTCCCCAATCTGATGCTCTGTGTGATCGGGGCCTGAACATGCAGGAGGGTGAAAGGAGGGCAAGGAATAGAGTGAATTGGAGCGATGTGGTATACCGGGGTTGACGTGCTGTCAGTGGAGTGAATCAAGGCATGTGAAGCGTCTGGGGTAAACCATGGAAAACTGTGTAGGTATGTATATTTGCGTGTGTGGACGTATGTATATACATGTGTATGGGGGGGGTTGGGCCATTTCTTTCGTCTGTTTCCTTGCGCTACCTTGCAAACGCGGGAGACAGCGACAAAGTATAATGAAAAAAAATATAATATATATATATATATATATATTTTTTTTATTTGCTTTGTTGCTGTCTCCCGCATTTGCGAGGTAGCGCAAGGAAACAGACGAAAGAAATATATATATATATATATATATATATATATATATATATATATATATATATATATATATATATATATAGACAATTTTCTTTTTTATTTTGTTTGCCATTTCCTGAATCAGCAAGTAATGCCAAGAACAGTCGAAAGGTAACATTTTTTCACATCCATTCTCTAGCTGTCTTATGTAATGCATTGAAACCACAGCTCCCTACCCACAACCAGATCCCAATGTTCTTTCCATGGTTCACCTCGGTGGTTCACATTCCCTGGTTCAGTCCATTGACAGCATGTCCACCCCTGTATACCACATCATTCCAATCCACTCTGTTCCATTTTCACCTTTCACCCTCAAGCATGTTCAAGTCCCAATCACTCAAAATCTTTTTCACTCCATCCATCCATCTCAAATTTGGTCTCTGTTCCTTCCGTTTCTGACTCATGTAACCTCTTTGTTGGCCTTTCCCCACTCATTCTATCCCTATATTCAGAACATTTCAGCACATTGTCTTCAGCTGTCTCAACGACACTCCTTATATAACCACACCTCTTTCTTACCCTTTTATTTCTCAGTCAGACCACCTCACAGTATATATTGCCCCTAAGCTCTTCATTTCCAACTCATCCACCCTCTGCATGTCTTTATCTGTAGCCCATGCCTCATATCTGTATAATATTTTTTGGACTACTATACCTTCAAACATATCCATTTTTGCTATCCCAGATAACAATCTCTTTTATCACACATTCTTCAGTTCTACTAGAACCTTTGCCTCCTTACCCACCCTATACCATTTTCCATTCCCCATGGTTAAAATTCACTCCCTCTTCCCACTCCTGGGCATTAAAAACATCACTTCACCCAGTTTTTCTCCATTCAAACTCACCCCAATATAACCTGTCCTTAACTCTGCTAAACCTAATAATTTTTTTTTACTAACATTTAGTCTCAGATTCCTCCCTTCACATAACCTTCCAAACTCAGTCAGCAACTTCTGCAGTTTGTCACGGAAAGGGCCCCACCGTGCTGTATCACCAGCAAAAACAACTGACTCACTTCCCAAGCTCTCTCATCCCAACAGACTTCATACTTGCCCCTCTTTCCAAAACTCTTGCATTTACCTCCCTAACAACCCCATCCATAAACAAATTAAACAACCATGGAGACATCACACACCCCTGCCGCAAACCTACATTCACTGAGAACCAATCACTTTCCTCTCTTCCTACACGTACACATGCCTTACATCCTCGATAAAAACTTTTCACTGCTTCTAACAACTTGCCTCCCACACCATATATTCTTAATACCTTCCACAGAGCATCTCTATCAACTCTATCATATGCCTTCTCCAGATCCATAAATGCTACATACAAATCCATTTGCTTTTCTAAGTATTTCTCACATACATTCTTCAAAGCAAACACCTGATCCACACATCCTCTCCCACTTCTGAAACCACACTGCTCTTCCCCAATCTGATGCTCTGTACATGCCTTCACCCTCTCAATCAATACCCTCCCATATAATTTACCAGGAATACTCAACAAACTTATACCTCTGTAATTTGAGCACTCACTCTTATCCCCTTTGCCTTTGTACAATGGCACTATGCAAGCATTCCGCCAATCCTCAGGCACCTCACCATGAGTCATACATACATTAAATAACCTTACCAACCAGTCAACAATACAGTCACCCCCTTTTTTAATAAATTCCACTGCAATACCATCCAAACCTGCTGCCTTGCCGGCTTTCATCTTCCGCAAAGCTTTTACTACCTCTTCTCTGTTTACCAAATCATTTTCCCTAACCCTCTCACTTTGCACACCACCTCGACCCAAACACCCTATATCTGCCACTCTGTCATCAGACACATTCAACAAACCTTCAAAATACTCATTCCATCTCCTTCTCACATCACCACTACTTGTTATCACCTCCCCATTTACGCCCTTCACTGAAGTTCCCATTTGCTCCCTTGTCTTACGCACCCTATTTACCTCCTTCCAGAACATCTTTTTATTCTCCCTAAAATTTACTGATAGTCTCTCACCCCAACTCTCATTTGCCCTTTTTTTCACCTCTTGCACCTTTCTCTTGACCTCCTGTCTCTTTCTTTTATACTTCTCCCACTCAATTGCATTTTTTCCCTGCAAAAATCGTCCAAATGCCTCTCTCTTCTCTTTCACTAATACTCTTACTTCTTCATCCCACCACTCACTACCCTTTCTAAACAGCCCACCTCCCACTCTTCTCATGCCACAAGCATCTTTTGCGCAATCCATCACTGATTCCCTAAATACATCCCATTCCTCCCCCACTCCCCTTACTTCCATTGTGCTCACCTTTTTCCATTCTGTACACAGTCTCTCCTGATACTTCTTCACACAGGTCTCCTTCCCAAGCTCACTTACTCTCACCACCTTCTTCACCCCAACATTCACTCTTCTTTTCTGAAAACCCATACTAATCTTCACCTTAGCCTCCACAAGATAATGATCAGACATCCCTCCAGTTGCACCTCTCAGCACATTGACATCCAAAAGTCTCTCTTTCGCACGCCTGTCCATTAACACGTAATCCAATAACGCTCTCTGGCCATCTCTCCTACTTACATAAGTATACTTATGTATATCTCGCTTTTTAAACCAGGTATTCCCGATCATCAGTCCTTTTTCAGCACATAAATCTACAAGCTCTTCACCATTTCCATTTACAGCACTGAACACCCCATGCATACCAATTATTCCCTCAACTGCCACATTACTCACCTTTGCATTCAAATCACCCATCACTATAACCCGGTCTCGTGCATCAAAACCGCTAACACACTCATTTAGCTGTTCCCAAAACACTTGCCTCTCATGATCTTTCTTCTCATGCCCAGGTGCATATGCACCAATAATCACCCACCTCTCTCCATCAACTTTCAATTTTACCCATATTAATCGAGAATTTACTTTCTTACATTCTATGACATACTCCCACAACTCCTGTTTCAGGAGTATTGCTACTCCTTCCCTTGCTCTTGTCCTCTCACTAACCCCTGACTTCACTCCCCAGACATTTCCAAACCACTCTTCCCCTTTACCCTTGAGCTTCGTTTCACTCAGAGCCAAAACATCCAGGTTCCTTTCCTCAAACATACTACCTATCTCTCCTTTTTTCACATCTTGGTTACATCCACACACATTTAGGCATCCCACTCTGAGCCTTCGAGGAGGATGAGCACTCCCCGCGTGACTCCTTCTTCTGTTTCCCATTTTAGAAAGTTAATACAAGGAGGGGAGGATTATATATATATATATATATATATATATATATATATATATATATATATATATATATATATATATATATATATATATATGTCTCTCTCTCTCTCTCTCTCTCTCTCTCTCTCTCTCTCTCTCTCTCTCTCTCTCTCTCTCTCTCTCTCTCTCTCTCTTTCTCTCTCAGTATTATTGCATTACTTACAAATTGATTAGCTTGCTGAAGAGAGACTCTTGTATATGAACTTTCTGCGAGGGGCAGCTGGTGGGATGTCTTTGAGGGTGAAGATTTGTAGAAGTTTTCAAAAAATAGGAAAAAGCATGTATGATGTGACTGGTGAAAATAAGTGGGCTTAGAAAAGAAATCTGTGGGAAGAATTATTTGGAGAGACTGCGTGTAGAATGGTAGAAGATTAGGGTAAGTGAAGCTAGGAGAGTGGGTGAAGAATGGAAGGTAATAGGGAAGCATTGCTGGCATATGTGAGAGAAGCAAGTGGTAACGTAAGTTGGGAGGTGGGTAGGTGTGAAAGGGTAATGAGTGGTGGGATGAAAAGGTAAAGTTGCTAATGAAAGAGAAGAGTGAGGTATGTGGGTGGTACTTACAGGGAAGGTGTGCAAATGAATGGGGGTTTATGAGGGAAAGCTGCAGGAGGTCAAGAGGAAGATGCAGGGCTTGAGAAAGAGTGTACAAATGAGGGTGTGGGTGAGTGAGTATCAGTAAACTTCAAGGAGAATAAAAACTTTTGGAAGAACGATATCAGTTTGAAAAAATAGGAGAACAAGTGAGAACATTGGTCAAGGGAGCAAATAGGGAATTGGTGAAGGGGTGAGGAGGAGATGGGATGATTGCTGAATGTGTTTGGTGATAGGGTGGCAGATGTAGGGTGCTTAGGCCAAGGAGGTATGCAAAGTGAGAGAGTCATGGCAAGTGGTTTGGTGAAGAAAGAAAAGGTGGTGAAAGATGTGAATGATGGAATGTGGCATAGCACCTGGAGTGGATTGTATTGCAGTTGAATTTCTTTAGAAAGAGGTTGACTTTATTGTTTATTGGTTAGTTGGGATTTTCAATGTATGTATGGATCATGGAGAAATGCATAAGGATTGGCAGAATGCATGTATGGCCGTTGTATAAAGGCAACAGGAACAAAGGTGAGTTGAGTGTTCAAACAACAGAGGTACTTGTTGATTTCTATGGGAGAGTGGTGATTGAGAGGGTGATGGCATGTCCAGAGCATCATATTGCAAAGAAACAGTGCAATTTCAGAAGTGGTAGAGGATGTATGGATCAGGCATTTTCCTTAAAGAATGCAAGTTTAAGAAAGAGAAAAAGAAGGATTTATATGTGTCATTTTATGAATCTGGAGAAGGCATATGATAGGGTTGATAGAGATGCCTTGTGGAAGGCCTTATCACTATATGGTGTGGGAAGAAATCTGCTGGAAGCAGGGAGTAAGTATTTTTCAAGGGTGTCTGGCATGTGTATGAGTAGGAAGAGGGGACTTTGAGTGGTTCCAGATGAAGGGTGGTCTGTAGCAGGGGTGTGTTATATCACCATGTCTATTTGATTTTTAATGGATGGTACGGTGAAGAGGTAAAGGCTGCAAGGGTCCTGGATAGGTGAGTATGCAGTGTGTAGGGATGAAAGGGTCTGGGAAGTGAGTCAGTCATTGTTAGCTGGTGAGACATCAGTGGATGGGAGATTCAAATGAGAAATTGCAGAAGTTGGTGACTGAATTTGGAGGAGTGTATAGAAGGAGGAAGTCGAGAGTAAATGTGAATAAAGATAGTGTTATTAGATTTAGCAGGGTAGAGGGACAAATTAGTTAGGGTGTAAGGATGAATGGAAAACAATTGGAGAAAATTAAATACTTTAGATACTTGGAAGTGGGTGTGGCAGGAAATTGACCTATGGAAGCAGGAGTCATAGGGTAGGTGAGGTGGTGACTGTTCTAGGAACATTTAAGAGTGTTTGGAAAGAGAGGTCATTATCTTGGATGGCAAAAATGGGTATGTTTGATGGTATAGTAATCCTAACGATGCTGAATATACGTGAGGCATGAGCTATAGATGCAGATGTATGGAAGAGGTTGGATTTGTTGAAAATTTGATGTTTATGGGCTGTATATGGTGTGAGGTGGTTTGATTAAGTAATAAAGGACATGAGAGAATTTTGGTAATAAGAAGAGTATAACTGAGAAAACTGAAGAGGGTGTGCTGAAATGGTTTGGACATATGGAGAAAATGAATGAAGAGAAGTTGATAAAGAGGATATATGTTTCAGAAGTGGAGGGGACAAAGAGAAGGGGAGAACAAACTGGAGATGGAAGGACAGAGTGAAAAACATTTTAACTGGTTGGGGAATGGACATGCAGGAGGGTGAAAGGCATGCATGGGATAGAGTAAAGTGGGACAAAGTAGTGTATAGGGGTGCAAGTGCTGTCAGTTGACTAATCCAGGGTGTGTGAAGTGGCCGATAGAAACAATGTGAAGGTCTGTGAGGCCTGGTTGTGGATAGGGGGCTGCAGATTGCACATGAAGGCTAAAGAATGGATGTGAGTGAATGCGAACTTTCTTTGTGTGTCCGTGGCGCTTCCCTGCTATTGCGGGAAGCAGGCAGACAATTACAAGTATATATATGTGAATTTGTATTTAATTTGCCAAGTAGATGTTTTTTTAAGTTAAATCTTCCTCAGTGATAAAACTTAATATGTTTAGTCACTGTTATTTTCATATCACTTTGCAATTGATAATATGTTACTAATAGAACAAGAGTTAGTTAATAGACATAGGGTGAGATTGAATCATGTACCAGTACCTGAAAGTAGTTCTTTTATAGATTGTTAAGTTAATTATTTAATTTATGAGAATTATTGTAATGAAAAGCTGTTATGTATAAAGTATTAGGTCTCTTAAATGTTTTGCATATGGTATCCATCCAGTAGTACAATCCTTTTAGTGTGTAGCATATACCATCCAGCCATTGGTGAAGTTTTAATGCCAGTGCATAAACCTCTCTGTTTAAAGATTGCCATGTGTAGTGCATCTTTTCCATATTGATAGACACAGGAATAGATTCAGGATTTCTCAAACATGAATACTTGTAAAATGTAACACAGGTAGAATATAAAGAAAGAACTGTATTTTTGAAAACATAAACTCCCAAAATTTGTCCTTCAGTGCATTCAGAATTACCATTAACTTAGAGCATGAGGTTCCAGAGTTGACTGCTGTTTTTATCTTGTGATACCATAGCCCACACCACCATTCTGACTGTCTCAAAAGATAATAGCAAAGTTCCAATCTTTTCCATATTATTTGTGTGATATTTTCTTGACTTTTACCCTGACAGTGAAATATAAAAAGTGTAGATGTTATGATGCTTGGAATAGTGTTGTGAAGAAGCACACTCTGCTTGAAATTGTCTGGAAAGTGGAAAACCTTTTGAGTAAGATGAAGATGAGGTACTGCATCACTTGAATGAGTCATATGAGGTTGGTAACACAACTGCATATGATATTGTGTGGCACAATGAAAAGTTGTTAAAATTCTAAACAGAGTAAATCTTGTAAGGGCATTGTAGACATTGATAAGTGTGTTGGAGTTGAAAAAGGAAGGATTGTGGGTTATTATTGTATAATAATTTCAGTCAATGTTTCTTGAATGTTTTATATGGTATATATATTTATATATTACAAACAAATAACATTCAGAACCTGCAATATGTATACAGACCACTCTGTAAAGGTTGTGGGATACTCTGCCCACAATTTAGGGCCTATATTTATAAGATCTGTAAAACTCCAAACTTCCCACTTTGCTTGCTTCCAAGGATCATGGATTTTCAATATTCTACCTGGACATATGTAAGGTAAAGTTTTTCTCATATTATCTAGAATTGGTGATATGTTAATGTACTGCCATATTTTTAAAGTATTTATAGTTAAATGTAGTATTTTACTGTAAGATGAAATGATTAGCCATAAAATGAATGATCATTTTTTTATCAAATAACATCTACTTTAAAGTAGAATTGAAAGTACAAGATGACTAAATATATATGATTTTATTTAGTAAATGGAACTTGTACTAACCACTTATTTTATGCATAATAAGAAGTGGTTAGATGAAACTGGAAAGAGTATGTTTCACATCTTTTAGCAGAATGACTGAATGTTGTATCAGAGTAGAATTTTAAGTCTTACTGGAAGGAACTCTTTTAACTGTGGATGTTGTTAATTTGTTATGGAAACATGACCAAATGGCTGTAAATTATGACTTTTTCTGTTCAGTGGAAATATATGTCATTTTTGCTATGATGATGTTAGAAATAAATGAGAATCATACCAAGTTTTGGGATATCGATAGTACCTTGTATTTGTAACACTCACAAAAATGATAGATACACCAAGAGATATTTTTGTAGTTCACAAATGATTCATCAGTTACCGTATCTTCCTTAGGCATTAAATAAGCTTGAGCCATGATTTACCATTACTTTAACAGTTCAGTTTTCAGTTCAGTTCATTGACAGCATGTCTACCCTGGTATACCACATAGTTTCAGTTCATTCTATTCCTTGCACCCCTCTCACCCTCATCCATGTTCAGGCCCTAATCACTCAAAATCTTTTTCATTCCATCTTGCCACCTCCAATTTGGGCTCCTGCTTCTTGTTCCCTCTGCCTCTGACACATATATCCTCATTGTCAACCTTTCCCCACTCATTCTCTCCGTATATCCAAACCATTTCAACACACCCTCTTCTGCTCTCTCAACCACACTCTTTTTACTTCCACACATCTCTCTTACCCTTACATTACTTAGTCAAACCACCTCACAGCACATATTGTCCTCAAACATTTCATTTCCAACACATCCACCCTCCTCTGTACAACCCTCTCTTTAGCCGATGTCTTGCAATCATATAACATTGTTGGAACTACTATTCCTTCAAACAACCCATTTTCACTCTCTGAGATAATGTTCTCTCTTTTCACACATTCTTCATTGCTCCCAGAACCTAACCCCCTCCCCTATGACTCACTTCCACTTCCATGATTCCATTTGCTGCTAAGTCCCATCCCAGATATCTAAAACACTTCACTTCCTTCAATTTTTCTCCATTCAAACTCACATCCCAACTAACTTGTCCCTTAATCTTGCTGAACCTAATAACCTTGCTCTTTTTCGCATTTACTCTCAACTTTCTCCTTTCACACACTTTTCCAAACTCAGTCACAAGCATGTGCAGTTTCTCACTTGAACCAGCCACCAGTGCTTTATCATCGGCAAACAACTCACTTCCCAGGCCCTCTCATCCCAACGGACTGCATACTCACCCCTCTCTCCAAAACTCATGCATTTACCTCCCAAACCACTCCATTCATAAACAAATTAAATATCCAAGGGGAAATCACTCTCCTCTCTTCCCACTTGTACACAAGCCTTATGCCCTTGATGAAAAACTCTCTGCTTCTAGTGGCTTACCTCCCACACCATAACTCATAAGACCTTCCAGAAAGCATCTCTATCCACCTGTCATATACCTTCTCCAGATCCATAAATGCCACATACAGATCCACCTCTTTCTGTGAATATTTCTCACACATTCTTCAAAGAAAACACCTGATCCACACATCCTCTACCACTTCTGAAACCACACTGTTCCTCCCCAGTCTGATGCTCTGTACATGCCTTCACCCTCTCAGTCAGTATCTTCCCATACAATTTTGTAGGAATACTCATCAAACTTATGCCTCTGTAGTTTGAACACTCACCTTCATCCCCTTTGCCTTTGTACAAAGGCACTATACATGCATTCTGCCAATCCTCAGGCACTTCACCATGTTCCATATGTGCATTGACTATCCTTACCAACCAATTAACAACACAGTCACCCCTTTTCTTAATAAATTCGACTGCAGTACTATCTAATCATGCCACCTTGCCAGATTTCATCTTATGAAAGGCTTTCACCAACTCTTCTCTCTTCACCAAACCACTCTTCCTTGACTCTCTCACTTCACACACCACCCCTATCAAAACACCCTACATCTGCCACTCTTATCATCATACATATTCAACAAACCTTCATAATACTCACTCCATCTCCCCCTCACTTCATCACCACCTTTTATCACTTGTGTGTGTGTGTGTGTAGGGTTAGGAGAGAAAGAATTTTATCACTGTATTCATTGCTTAACGTAGAAGATGATTAGATGGGGCAGGAATGAGGGGCTGGTCCCCCCTATGTATTTCAGTTTTAAGAGAAGGAACAGAAAGAACCAAGCAGAGGGTGCTTATCCTCCTTGAAGGCTGAGGCTGGGGTGTCTAAATGTTTGTGAATGTAACCAAGATGAGAAGAGAGGAGAGTTAGGCAATATGTTTAAGGAAAGAAATCTGAATGTTCTGGCTCTGAGTGAAACAGAGCTCAAGGGTAGAGGGGAAGAATGAACTGAAATGTCGTAGGAGTAAAGTCATGGGTAGGTGAGAGAACATGAGCTAAGGAAGGAGTAGCGCTACTCCTGAAGCAGAATTAGTGGGAGTGTGTAATATAGTGTAAGGAGGTAAATTCTAGAGTGATATTGATAAAAATGAAAGTGGATGGCAAGAGATGGGTGATTATTCATTCTTATGTATCTGGCCTTGAGAAGAAGGATATTAATGAGAGGTTTTGGGAGCAGCTAAATGAGTGTGTCAGCAGTTGAGATGTAAGATTTGAATGTGATTTAAATGTGATTTAAATGTGAAGGTAAGTAATGCAGCAGTTGAAAGTATAATAGGGACACATGGGGTATTCACTGTTGAAAATGGTGAACAGCATGTTGAGTTGTGTGCTGAAAAAGGAATGGTGATTAGGAATACCTGGTTTAGAAAGAGAGGTATACACAAGTACATGTATGTGAGTAGGAGAGATGGTCAGTGGGCAGTATTGGATTATATATTAATTGATAGGCATGTGAAAGAAAGACTTTTGGTTTTGGGAACATCGGTAAAAGGGGCAAGTAGTGAGGTTATAACAGGTTGTGAAGAAATGAGGAGATGCAATGAATATTTTGAGGTTTTGTTAAATGTGTTTGATGATAGAGTGGTAGATATAGGTTGTTTTGGTTGGGGTGGTGTGCAGTGAGAGGGACAGTGAGAATAGTTTGTCAAGTGGAGAAGAGGTAGTGAAAGCTATGCAGAAGATGAAATTCAGGAAGGTGGTGGCTTTGGATTGTATTCCAGTGGAATTTATTAAAAAAGGGGGTGACTGTGTTGTTGACTGATTGGTAAAGATATTCATTGTATGTATGGATTGTGGTGAAGTACCTGAGGATTGGCAGAATGCATGCATAGTGCCATTTTACAAAGGCAAAGGGGATAGAGGTGAGTCTTCAAACTGCAGAGGCATAAGTTTATTGAATACTCCTGGGAAATTATATGGGAGGGTATTGATTGAGAGGGTAAAGGCATGTATAGAGCATCGGATTGGGGAAGAGCAGTGTGGTTTCAGAAGTGGTAGAGGATGTGTGGACCAGGTGTTTTCTTTGAAGAATGTATGTGAGAAATACTTAGAAAAGCAGATGAAGTTGTATGTACCATTTATGAATCTGGAGAAAGCATATGATAGGGCTGATAGAGATGTTTTGTGGAAGGTTTTAAGAGTATATGGTATGGGAGGTAAGTAGCTAGAAGCTGTGAAAGTTTTTTCAAGGATGTAACACATGTGTACTAATAGGAAGAGAGGAGAGTGATTGGTTTCCTGTGAATGTTAGTTTGTGCCAGGGGTATGTGTTGTCCCCATGGTTGTTTGATTTGTTTATGGGATGGTTAGGGTGAAATGCAAGAGTTTTGGAGAGAGGTGTGAGTATGCACTTTGTTAGGGATTAGAGGGCCTGGGAAGCGAGTCACTTGTTGTTTGCTGATGATACAGCCCTGATGGCTGATTCGGGTGAGAAACTGCAGAAGCTGGTGACTGTGTTTGGTAGTGTGTGTGAAAGGAGAAAGTTGAGAGTAAATGTGAATAAGAGCAAGGCTATTAGGGTCAATAGAGTTGAGGGACAACATGATTGGGAGGTAAGTTTGAATAGACAAAATTGGAGGAAATTAAGTGCTTTAGATATCTGGGAGTGGACTTAGCAGTAGATGGAACCATGGAAGCGGAAATAAGTCACAGGTTGGGGGAGGGAGCGAAGGTTCTCGGAGTGATGAAGAATGTGTGGAAGGAGACAACATTTTCTTGGAGAGCAAAAGTGGATATATTTGAAGGAATAGTAATTCCAACAATGTGATATGGTTTAGGGGCATGAGCTATAGATAGGGTTGTACAGAGGAAGTTGGATGTGTTGGAAATGAAATGTGTGAGGACAACATGTGGTGTGAGGTGGTTTGATCGAGTAAGTAATGAAAGGGTAAGAAAAGAGACATGTGGTTTTAAAAAGAGTGTGGTTGAGAGAGCTGAAGAGGGTGTGTTGAAATGGTATGGACATATGGAGAGAATGAGTGGGGTAAGGTTGACAAAGAGGATATATGTGTCAGAGGTGGAGAGAACAAGGTGAAGTGGGAGACCAAATTGGTGATGGAAGGATGGAGTGTAAAAGATTTTCAGCAATCAGGGCCTCAACATACAGGAGGGTGAAAGGTATGCAAGGAATAGAGTGAATTGGAATGATGTGGTATACCGGGGTCAACTTGCTGTCACTGGATTGAACCAGGGCATGTGAAGCATCCGAGGTTAACAATGGAAATGTCTGTGAGGCCTTGATGTTGATAGGGAGCTGTGGTTTTGGTGCATTGCACATGACACCTAGAGACTGAGTGTGAACGAATGTGGCCTTTGTCGTCTTTTCCTAGCGCTACCTTGTGCACATGCAGGGGTAGGGGGCTGCCATTTCATATGTAGCGGAGTGGTGGTGGGAATGGATGAAGGCAGCATGTTTGAATGTATATATATGTATATGTCTGTGTATGTATACATTGAAATGTATAGGTATGTATATATGTGTGTGTGGGCGTTTATGTATATACATGTGTTTGTTGATGGGTAGGGCCATTCTTTCATTTGTTTCCTTGCGCTACCTCACTAATGCGGGAGACAGCGACAAAGTATAATAATGATATTTATTTTATATATGATTAATCGCTGTCTCCCGCATTACCAAGGTAGCGCATGGAAACATATGAGGAGTGGCCCAACCCACCCACATACACATGTATATACATAATCGCCCACACATGCACATATACATACATATACATTTCAACATATGCATACATATACATGCACAGACATATACATATATACGCATATACATATTCATACTTGCTGCCTTCATCCATTTCTGTTGCCACCCTGCCACACAAGAAATAGAATTTATTTTATATTTCATATTTTATATTTATTTTATATATACTTAATCGCTGTCTCCCGCATTACCAAGGTAGCACATGGAAACATACACGGAATGGCCCAACCCACCCACATACACATGTATATACATAAACGCCCACACACACACATATACATACGTATACATTTCAACATATGCATACATATACGTGCACAGACATATACATATATACGCATGTACATATTCATACTTGCTGCCCTCATCCATTCCTGATGCCACCCTGCCACACATGAAATAGTGCCAGGTAGCACTAGAAAAAGACAATAAAGGCTACATTTGTTTACACTCAGTCTCCAGCTAACATGTGAAATGCACTGAAACCACAGCTCCCTTTCCACATCCAGTCCCCACAGACCTTTTCATGGTTTACCCCAGACACTTCACATGCCCTGGTTTAATTCATTGACAGCATGTCAACCCCGGTATACTACTGCGTTCCAGTTCACTCTATTAATTGCACGCCTTTCACCCTCCTGTATGTTCAGGCCCCGATCCCTCAAAATCTTTTTCACTCCATTGTTTCCACCTCCAATTTGGTCTCCCACTTCTCGTTGTCCCCTCCATCTCTGACACATATATCTTTTTTGTCAATCTTTCCTCACTCATTCTCTCAATGTGTCCAAACCATTTTAACACACCCTCTTCCGCTCTCTCAACCACACTCTTTTTATTTCCGCACATCCCTCTTACCCTTTCATTACTTAATCAAACCACCTCACACCACATATTGTCCTCAAACATTTAATTTCCAACACATCCAACCTCCTCTGCACAACCATATCTATAGCCCATGCCTCGCAACTATATTACATTGATGGAACCACTATTCCTTCAAACATACCCATTTTTGCTCTGAGATAATGTTCTTACCTTCCACACATTCTTCAACACTCCCAAAACTTTCGCTCCCTTCCCCACCATGTGACTCGATTCCGCTTCCATGGTTCCATCCGCTGCTAGATCCACTCCCAGATATCTAAAACACTTCACTTCCTCCAGTTTTTCTCCATTCAAACTTACCTCCAAATTAACTTGCCCATCAACCCTACTGAACCTAGTAGCCTTGCTCTTTTTCACATTTACTCTCATCTTTCTCCTTTCAAACACTCTACCGAACTCAGTCACCAACTTCTGCAGTTTCTCACACGAATCAAACACCAGGGATGTATCATCAGCAAACAACAACTTACACACTTCCCATGCCCTCTCATCCACAGCAGACTGCATACTTGCCCCTTTCTCCATAATTCTTGCATTCACTTCCTTAACCACCCCATCCATAAGCAAATTAAACAACCATGGAGACATTACCCACTCCTGCTGCAAACCAATATTCGCTAGGAACCAGTCACTTTCCTCTCTTCCTACTCATACACATGCCTTACATCCTTGGTAAAAACTTTTCACTGCTTCTAGCAACTTACCTGCCACACCATATACTCTTAATACCTTCCACAAAGCATCTCTATCAACCCTATCTTATGCCTTCTCCAGATCCGTAAACGCTACATACAAATCCATCTGTTTTTCTAAGTATTTCTCATACATTCTTCAAAGCAAACACCTGATCACACATCCTCTACCACTTCTGAAACCACACTGCTCTTCTCCAATCTGATGATCTATACATGCTTTTACCCTCTCAATCAATACCCTCCCATATAATTTCCAAGGAATACTCAACAAACTTATGCCTCTGCAATTTGAACACTCACCTTTATCCCTTTTGCCTTTGTCCAATGGCAGTATGCATGCATTATGCCAATCCATTTTGTACATTTATTTATTTATTATTCTTAGTTGCTGTCTCTTGCGTTAGCGAGGTAGTGTAAGGAAACAGACGAAAGAATGTCCCAACCCACCCACATACACATGTATATACATGAATGCCCACACACGCAGTTATACATACCTATACATTTCAACAAATAAATACATATACGTACACAGAGATAAGCATATATGCACTTGTACATATTCATACTTGTTGCCTTCATCCATTCCCATCGCCACCCCACCACACATGAAAAACAGCACCCCCCTCTCTCCGCTTGCATGAGGTAGCACTAGGAAAAGACAACAAAGACCACATTCGTTCACACTCAGTCTCTATCTGTCAAGTGTAATGCACCAAAACCATAGCTATCTTTCCACATCCAGGCCCCACAAAACTTTCCATGGATTACCCCAGACACTTCACATGCCCTAGTCCAATCCATTGACAGCACGTCAACACTGGTATACCACATTGATCCATTTCACTCTATTCCTCACATACCTTTCACCCTCCTGTATGTTCAGTCTCCAATCGCTCCAAATCTTTTTCACTCCATCCTCCCACCTCCAGTTTGGTCTCCCACTTCTGCTCGTTCCCTCCACCTCTGACACATACATCCTCTTTGTCAATTTTTCCTCACTCATTCTCTCTATGTGACTAAACCATTTCAATACACCCTCTTCTGCTCTCTCAACCACTCTTTTTATTGTCACACATCTCTTTTGCCCTTTCATTACTTACTCGATCAAACCACCTCACACCACATATTGTCCTGAAATATTTCAATTCCAACACATCCACCCTCCTCTGCACAACCCTATCTATAGCCCATGCCTTGCAACCATATAACATTGTTGGAACCAATATTCCCTCAAATATACCGAATTTTGCTGTCCAAGATAACATTCTCGCCTTCCACATATTCTTCAATGCTCCTCTATCCTTCGCTCCCTCCCCCATCCTGTGACTCACTTCTGCTTCCATGGTTCCATCCAGTGCTAAATCTTCTTCCAGATATCTAAAACACTTCACTTCCTCCAGTTTTCTCCATTCAAACTTACCATCCAGTTAACTTGTCCCTCAACCCTACTCAACCTAATAACCTTGCTCTTATTCACATTTACTCTCAGATTTCTTCTTTCACACACTTTACCAAACTCAGTCACCAACTTCTGTAGTTTCTCACCAGAATCAGCCACCAGTGCTGTATCATCAGCAAACAACAGCTGCCTCACTTCCCAAGCCTTTTCATCCACAACAGACTGCATACTTGCCCCTCTCTCCAAAACTCTTGCATTTACCACCCTAACAACCCCATCCATAAACAAATTAAACAACCATGGAGAAATCACGCATCCCTGCTGCAATCCAACTTTCACTGAGAACCAATCACTTTCCTCTCTTCCTACTCGTGCACATGCCTTACATCCTTGATAAAAACTTTTCAATGCTTCTAGCAGCTTACCTCCCACACCATATGCTCTTAATACCTTCCACAAAACATCTCTGTCCATAAATGCTACATACAAATCCATCTGTTTTTCTAAGTATTTCTCACAAACATTCTTCAAGGCAAACACCTGATCCACACATCCTCTACCACTTCTGAAACAACACTACTCTTCAACAATGTGATGCTCCATACATGCCTTTACTCTCCCAATCAATGCCCTCCCATATAATTTCCCAGGAATACTCAACAAGCTTTATACCTCTGTAATTTGAACACTCACCTTTATCCATACATACATTGAATATCTGCACCAACCAGTCAACAACACAGTCACCCCCTTTTTTAATAAATTCCACTGCAATACCATCCAAACCTGCTGCCTTGCCAGCTTTCATCTTCTACAGAGCTTTCATTACCTCCTCTCTGTTTACCAAACCATTTTCCCCTGACCCTCTCACTTCGCACTCCACCACAACCAAAACACCCTATATCTGCCACTCTATCATCAAACACATTCAACAAACCTTCAAAATACTCACTCCATCTCCTCACTTCAACACTACTTGTTATTACCTCCCCATTTGCCCCCTTCAACTATGTTCCCATTTTGTTTTCTTGTTTTACGCACTTTATTTATCTCCTTCCAAAACACCTTTTTTTTTTTTTTTTTCAAACTATTTGCCATTTCTCGCAGTAGCGAGGTAGTGGTAAGAACAGAGGACTGGGCCTTTGGGGGAATATCCCCACCTAGCCCCCTTCTCTGTTCCTTCTTTTGGGAAAAAAAAGAAAAAAAAAAAGAAAAAAAAACATCTTTTTATTCTCCATAAAATTTAATGATACTCACTCACCCCAACTCTCATTTACTCACTTTTTCACCTCTTACACCTTTCTCTTGACATCTTGCCTCTTTCTTTTATACATCTCCCAGTCATTTGCACTGCTTCCCTGCAAAAATCATCCAAATGCCTCTCTCTTCTCTTTTACTAACAATCTTTCTTTCTTCAACCCACCACTCACTACCCTTTCTAATCTGCCCACCTCTCACCTTTCTCATGCTACAAGCATCTTTTGTGCAAGCCATCACTGTTTCCCTAAATACATCCCATTCCTCTCCCACTCCCCTTATGTTATTTGCTCTCACCTTCTTCCATTCTGCACTCAATCTCTCCTGGTACTTCCTCACACAAGTCTCCTTTCCAAGCTAACTTACTCTCACCCCTCTCTTACCCCAACATTCTCTCTTCTTTTCTGAAAACCTTTACAAATCTTCACTTTCACCTCCACAAGATAATGATCAGACATCCCTCCAGTTGCCCCTCTCAGCACATTAACATCCGAAAGTCTTTCTTTCATGCTCCTATCAATTAACACGTAATCCAATAACGCTCTCTGGCCATCTCTCCTACTTACATACGTATACTTATGTATATCTCTCTTTTTAAACCAGGTATTCCCAACCACCAGTCCTTTTTCAGCACACAAATCTCCAAGCTCTTCACCATTTCCATTTACAACACTGAACACCCCATGTACACCAATTATACCCTCAACTGTCACATTACTCACCTTTGCATTCAAATAACCCAGTCTCTTGCATCAAAGCTGCTAACATACTCACTCAACTGCTTCCAAAACACTTGCCTCTCATGATCTTTCCTCTCATGACCAGTTGCATAGGCACTAATAATGACCCATCTCTCTCCATCCACTATCAGTTTTACCCATATCAATCTAGAGTTTACTTTCTTACACTCTATCTTAACTCCCACAATTCCTGCTTCAGGAGTAGTGCTACTCCTTCCTTTGCTCTTGTCCTCTCACCAACTCCTGTTCACTCCCAAGACATTCCCATACCACTCATCCCCTTTACTCTTAAGCTTCGTTTCACTCAGAACCAGAAATATCCAGGTTCCTTTCCTCAAACATACTACTTGTCTCCTTTTTTCTCATCTTGGTTACATCCACACACATTTAAACACCCAAATCTGAGCCATCGGGGAGGATGAGCACTCCCCGCATGACTCCTTCTTATGTTTCCCCTTTTAGAAAGTTAAAGTACAAGGAGGGAAGGGTTTCTAGCCCCCCGCTCCCGTCCCCTTTAATTGCCTTCTACAACACGCGGGGAATGTGTGGGAAGTATTCTTTCTCCCCTATCCCCAGGGATATCATTATGTACATAAATATATATATATATTTTTTTTCCTCTTACATATTTGCCATTTCCTATTTTGATGAAGTAACATCAAAAACAGATGACTTAGTATTAGAGGGGAAAATCTTCACTTGGCCCCTTTCTCTTGTTTCTTCTTTTGGGAATGGAAACCACAAGGGGAGGATGTGTAGCCCCCTGCTCCCAGGAGTTAGTGTGAGGGTGCAAGCTAAGATAGGGATAGCTCAGCTACTGAAGGAATTGTGGGAGTGTGTTTAGGAATGTAAGTGAACCTCAGACTGATATGGGTAGAAATGAAAGTGGATCATGAGAGGTGGGTTATCATTAGTGGTGATGCACCTGGAAATAACAGGGTTAAGGAAGAGAAGCTAGTGATTTGGGAGAGGTGTGTGAGTGTATCAGCAGTTTGGTTGTGAGGGATGAGTATTAGTGCTAGAGATTTTAGTGCAAAAGTAGGTAATGTTGCACTTCAAGATATAATTAGGAGGCATGAGGTATTCATTGTTGAGTGAAAATGGTCAGCTTATGGAGTTGGTTGCTGAAAAAGGACTGGCAACTGGAAATACCTGGTTTGAAAAGAGAGATACATAAGTATACATGAGTGAGTAAGAGTGATGGAAAGCAGGCATTATTGGAGAGACTCTTGAGGAATACCAAGGAATTCAAAGTGTAGCTGACCAGTGGGCCCTGTTGAAGCTGTTTGTGATAGTGGAAGATATCAGAAACTGCATAGTAGTGTGGTAAAAGTAAAAAGGCATACAGATGATTCAAGGAGGAAATCCTTCCTAATGTTCATGTGACTAAAGAGGTGCAAATAATGTTAGTCATGAACTTGTAGTGAAATGTGCTTTAAATCTGCTTTAGAACTTATCTATGGTGCTGCTTTCAACCATTCCATATGTTAACACTCTTGTGTACCTCACCTGATTTGAGGAAACACCTTGGCCCACAAGTTTGCATCCATTACTACAAGTGAAATCGGATGAAGATTGAGATTGTCACCTTTTAGCCTTCACTTTTCTTTGCTAAAGAAATTTAAGTCATTTAATTGGTTCTCATAGGATTTGTTTCTTAGTCTGGAAATCATATTGTTAGCTCAGTGCCTTACTTCATTCTGTGTATATCTTTTCAAATTGGATGATCAAAACTAAACACAATATTCAAGATAGGACGGACAAGTCAGTGAATTGAGTTTGAAATCACTACCCATGAATCCAAGAATTTTGTTTACTCTTTTTACTGCTTCTAAGCACTGCTTAGTTGGCTTTAGGTCCCCAAATATTATCAAACCAGTCATTTTCCTCATTTACCTTTTGCAGTTCAACAGAATTTATATGGTAATTTATCTTTTTGTTTTTATTTCTGATGTATATACCTTCACACTTATCGATATCAAAATTCATTTGCCAATCTGAAGCTGTGGACGTTCAGGTTCAGTTGTAGATTTATTTCCCAGTTTAGAATCAACTACAAATTTTGGTAACTTACAATCCAACCTGTTATTAGTGTCATTTATGTATATGTAAAAGAGAAATGGTCCCAAGATTGACCGTGTAGCACCCCACTTGAACATCTAACCATTCTAAGGCAAAACCATTAATCACTACTCTTTGTTTATGGCAATTCTACCAATTTCATATCCACCAAAGTAAAATCCTGTCAATACCAAATGACTTTGATGCAGAATTTTATTTAATGCTTTTTGAAATTCTGCATAGATGACATCAGCTGCTTTACTTTCATCTAACATGCTGATTATGTCATGAAAGAAAGTAAGCAGATCCGTCAGACATGAGTAATTTTGTCAAAAACCATGCTGAGAATTGTTTGTTAAGTGGTGGTGTTGTAATAGGTTACAGTTTTGTCTCAAATGATAGTTTCCATAAATTTCCCAACTGCAGACTGTAAGTTATTTGGACAGTAATTTCCAGGCTGTGAATTATTACCTTTTTTGAATACTTGTGTTACCTTAGCAAAGATCCATTTCTCTAGAACTTTCCCTGTTGCAAGTGACTCATTGAGAAGAGGATTCAGAGCCTAATTATTGCATTTTTTGACTCTCATTCTCCTTGGATAAAACTTATCAGGGCTTGCCGTTTTGTTTACTTTCATTCTGTTTGTTGCTGATAGTATTTCATCAGCATTTATGTCAGTATATTGGAGCACATTCTATTTTTTTATTCCTTGGATGTGAATATGCAGAGAGGAGCAGATGGTGGGGTCTAATCATTACTTGGTGGTGGCAGATGCGTAAATTTATAGGGGCTTTAGGAAAAACCAGGCCAAAAATGAAAGAATTGCCGCAACCATCGTCGAGTAGTTAGCTGAGGGTGAGGAGGACTAGTGCTTTTCACCAGAGATACTGAGGGATGGAAGGGCTTAACCCCAATTTTCATAGAGATATCCTATAGAATGTCTGGCATACCCATGTGACACTACCCTAGATGGAAAGTTTTTGATTCCTGAAAACTATATTTTTTTAAGATCAGTGTTAAAAGCAATTTCATTATTAGTCCATCACTTCGCACTTCCACAGGTTATTTTCCCAACATTTGGTTTAGATAAAGTGTGTATAGCTACAGATTTCAGTGCCTTTAATTTTTTAACACTGTGATATATTGACCAATTATCTGACCAAATTTTTATGTCAGTCTAGGTCTCTGCACTGCCTTGTTAATTGTTGCAGATCACCAGTTAGATTTTCCATAATTTGTAACTACTTATTGTTTTGGTTGCTTCTTAGACTTTAATCCAATCACATGCACATGTATCAGTACCATGGGGTTAGCTTTCTACAAAACATGATATATGAAAGATGATACTGTTTAGAGCTCTAATCCACTTAGTTTACATAAGTAGTTTTCAGAAGTTTTCCTAGATAATTTTTAAGTCCTAGAATGAAGATGATCAAATTGATTGTAAGATGTACTCCAGTAGGTGATAGAGGGAAAAGGTGTGGATAAATTCATATTTTGATTTAGCTGAAGTATGTAAAACAGAAAAAGAAAAGTAACAGTAGTGGAAGATGAAATGATTGTAGTTTTGAGTCATTTGAAGGGAAAGGATGGAAAGGGAACTGTAAGTGGAGAGAATCAGTTTGATTTGTGTATGGAGTACAGTTTGTATATGACTTGCTATCATTACAGGGATAGATTAGATACTACAGATACATAGTTTGTTGATGGAAACAACAGAAATTTTTACAAGAAGAGAGACAAGTGTTTTAAGTGACTGCGTCTTCAGTTTTGAGACGAGATTGGGTATTAGTGATGGGCGATTTGAATTTGAAAGGTGAGAATGTGTAAGTTGACAGTATGGTTATGGAGCAAAGGGTATTTAGTGATATGTATGGAAATGATTAACAGCGTGTGTAGTTGTGTGCTGAAAAAAGACTGATGGTTGGGAATACTTGATTTAAAAAGAGGACATACATAAATATACATAGGTGATTAAGAAAGATAGGAAGAGGTAATTCTTGAATATTATACTAATTGATTGAGCAAAAGAGGGATTCATGGATGTGAGTATGCTGAGAGGGGCAGCTGGTGGAATGGTTTATCAGTACTAGATGGAGATGAGAGTGAATATTTCTTGAGGCTTTAGAGGAAGAGGAAATGATATTGGTGAGAAGAGAGTGGTAAAAGTAAGTGAGCTTAGAATAAAGGTTTTTGTGAAGAGCTGCCATGAGAGACTGAGTGTAGAATGGCAAGAGATGTAAGGTATAAGTAAAAGAAAGTATGGGAGTGGGTGAGAAATGGAAAGCATTTAGGGAATCAGTGATGTAGGGGACAAATGGGGAAGGGAATGGAGTGATTGCTTTGAAGGATTGTTGAATATGTTTGATTATAGGATGGCAGATGTGGGTTGTTTTCGTCAGAGAGGTATACAAAGTGAGATAACTATGGGATGTGGTGTGGTGAAAAGGGAGGAAATAGTGAAATCTTTGTATAAGATGAAATGTGGTAAGGCAGCTACAGTGAATGGTATTGTAATTGAAATCTTAAGAAAGGGGGTGACTGTGTTGTTGATTGTTTAGTTACAATTTTCATTGTATTTATGGATCATTATGGAGTGCCTGAGGACTGGTTGAATGGCTGTATAGTGCCACTGTATCAAGGCAGGGGAGATGAAGGTGAATATTCAAATTACAGAGGTGTAAGTTTTTTGGTGTCGTTGTTAAGTTATACAGAAGATTGTTGATGGTGATGGAGGGATTGTTGGCATGAATAGAGCATCAGATTAGGGAAGGACAATGTGGTTTTAGAAATAAGAGGATTTGTGGACCAAGCATTCACTTTAGATAATGTGTGCAAGAAATACTTTGAGAAATACAAAGACTTGTATATGGTGTTTATGGATACGGAGAATGTGTATGATGTAGATGCTATGCAGAAGGTGATGTGAATATTTGGTGTGGAAGGAAAGCTGCTAGATGCAGTGAAAAGTTTTCACAAAGCATGTGTGTGTGTGTGTGTGTGTGGAAGAGAGGAAACTGAGTGGTTCCAGTTGAGGGTGGGTTTGCATCACGGGTGTTTGAATTTGCCATGGCTGTTTAATTTGTTTATGGTTGGGGTGATGAGAAAGGAGAAAGCATTGGTCTTGGAGAAAGAAGCAGTAATGCAGTTTGGGGGGAATTTGAGTCTGTTGCTGCTTGATGATGACAAGGTGTTGGTTACAGGTTCAAGTAAGAAACTGGAGAAGCTGGTGTCTTTAAAAGGAGAAAGTTCCAAGTAAATGTGAATAAAGGCAATGTTATTAGGTTTAGCAGTGAAGTGAAACAGGTTATTTTGGAGTGTTACTTTGAATATGCAAAACTTGGAGGAAGTGGAGTGTTCCAGATACATGCGGATGGACAATGCAGTGAATGGAACTATAAGAGCTGAAGTGAGCCAGAGGTAGGTGAGGAGGTAAACATCCTGGGATCATTAAGGAATATCTGGAGACAGGTCACTGTCTTTAAGGGCAAAGATGAGTATGTTTGATGGTATAGTAGTCCCATCAGTGATGTATGGATGTGAGGCGTGGGCCTAAGGCAGATGTGTAAGGAGAGCATGGAAGTGTTAGAAATGAAATGTTTTAGGACAGTATGCATTTGAGACAAACTGATTGAATGAAAAGTGATAGGCTACAAGAGAGATGTGGTGGCAAGAGAAGTATGTGTGAGAGAGCTGAAGAGACTGTACTGAAATGGTTTCGACATATGGAGAGGATGAGTGAGGCGAGAATGACTAATAAGAGGGTATACATGTCAGAAGTGGAGGGAACAAAGATGAACAAAAAGAAGGTGGAAGGATGAAGTGAAAGATGCTTTGAAATAGAGTTGACTGAATCCATGTTGTTTATGGGGGACAACATGTAATTGGGTTGAGCCAGGGTATATGAAGCTGTCAGGGGAACCACAGAAAGTTTTTTAGGTACCTTGTTGTAGATATTGGACTCTGATTTCAGTGCCTCATGCATGAAAAATAAATGAGGCTATTTCTTCAGCTGTTCCTGGCACTTCCTTGTTGATGCAGGAAATGGCAGCTATGTATGAGAAAAAAATACTCTTGAGTGTACCAGCTTAGTTGCATGTGAGAGTAGTGATTGACAGGGTGGTTGTATGCACTGAACATCAGACTGGGGAGGAACAATTTGGTCTCAGGAATGGTAGAGGATATGTGTGTAAGGTGTTTGCTTTGAAGAATGTGTATGAGAAAGAGAAACAGAGGGATTTACATTTGGCTTGTATGGATCTGGGGAAAGCTTCTGATAGGGTTGATAGAGATAGTCTGTGAAAGATATTATGAATATATGGTGTGGGAGGAAAGCATTTAGAATCAGTCAGGAGTTTTTATCAAGAGTGTAAGGCATGTGTACTTGTAGATAGAGAGGAGGGTGAGTAGTTCCAGGTGAAGGTGCGTCATCGACGGGTGTGTGATATCACCATGGCTGTTTAATCTGTTTATGGATAGGGTGGTGAGGGAAGTGAGTGCAAGGGTTTTAAAGATGGGTAGGTATGTAGTCTGTTTGTGTGGGGGTGCTAGGAAGGTGAATCAGTTATTGTGATGACATGGCGATAGCAGATTCAAACGAGAAGCTGCAGAAATTGGTTTCTGAATTTGTGAGAGTGTGAAATTTAGAAAGTTGAGAGTAAATATAAATAAAAGCAAGGTCATTAGCTTTAGCACTGGAGAGAGACAGGTTAGTTGATGTGTAAGTCTGAATGGAGAAAACTTGGAAGACGTACAGTGTTTTCAGTACCTGGAAATGGACGTGGCGGCAAGTGAAACCATGGAAGCTGAAGTGAGTTATAGGGAGGTGAGAGGAAAAAGGTCCTGGGAACATTGAGGATTGTGTGAGAAGAGAGCTCATTATCAGGGAGGGTGAAAATGGACATGTTGGAAGATATAGTTGTCTTGATGGTGTTGTATGAACATAAGGCATGGGCTTTAAATGAGAATGAATGGAAGAGTGTGAATGTATCAGAAATGAAGTGTACAAGGACAACAGGTTGATTAAGATAGGGTTGTAGCAATAAGAGGAGCATGGTTGACAGAGCAAAAGAGATTTGCTGAAATGGTTTGGACTGATGGAGAGAGTCAGTGAGGAGAGGTTGACAAAGAGGATGTATATATCATAAGGAGGAGAAGGGAAAGACTGATTTGGAGATGGAAGGATGGGATGGAGGTTTTGAGTTCCAGGGCTTGAATATGCAGAAGGATGTAAGGCCTACATGAAATGGAGTGAATTGGAGGAATATGGAATGCAGGGGCTGATGCAGTATCAGTGGATTGAACCAGGGTATATGAAGCAGCTGGGGGAAACCCCAAAAAGGTCTCGGCCTGGTTGTGAATGGGGCTGTGGTTCTGATGTATTACACATGTTAGCTGAATGAGACCAGTTATTTGCATGTACCTGGTTCATCCTCAGTAAGATGAGTTATGGCAAACAAGTGTGAAGTGAAAATTGTTTTAGACGGCTTGTCTCTATATATGATTTCTCTTTAACCTTCAGCCTTATTCACTCTAATATTGAGGATTCTACTTAACACACAAAAACCCTTTTTCTCTCCCCTCATTTACATGTTCTCTTTCTGGCATTGAACTCCTTTCCTCCCTTGATTTGGACCTGTGCATCACTCGAAGTGGGGAAGCAGTAACCTAGTTAAATTCAATGGTGCTAAAATGCAGTATTCCCCTATATCCCCTTTAAAGTGTCACTTGTCCCATTTCAAAAAACCATAATTAATTGCTCTAATGACATAAGCTTGGGCATAGTCTTATCCTGCACTCTGTTCAGGAAACCCCACATAATCAGCTTCTCAGAGTTTGCTTCCTAACAGTTGGGTATGTTGTATAGGTGCCTATTATTTTTCTCATGGGCAGCAATTTTATATCTATAGGGGTTTTATTTGCATCAGTATGGAGTACAGGTACACCACTGAATTTCTGGCAATTGATGGTTTGGCACCTCCTTTATTCTGGACAAAATTACATGAGGGAACTTGAAATTACTGTGGCCAAACTTATTTACATTCTTTACACTGCACTTGTTAGTGGTGATATTGCAATTCTGTGAGATTCTTACCTTATGTTGCTTAAATTTAACCTTATCTATGGCTTCTAAGACATATGAGAGTGTCAGTCTTGGTGTCAAACGTAAACACCATTCCACATCAATCCAAGATAAAGTAGAACTGTTAAGAAAAATGGACTGTGGTGTTTCGGTGCATAAGCTGTGTGGCATCTACAGTATTGGCTCATCAACTGTTTATGATATAAAGAAGCAAAGGGAGAAAATATTGAAATTCTATGCAAGCAGCGATTCCAAGAAGCAAATGATGATTAGAAAAACTGTGAAAGATGGTAGGAGTACTGAGCACAATCGAGTGATTATGGAATGGTTTTGGCAGCGTTGGAGTGATGGAGTGGACTTGTCAGGTAGCATGATAATGGACCAGGCTAAGTTGTTCCATAAAGAACTTAAATTACAACATGAGCGTGACTATAGTGAACAATGGCTTCAAAGATTCAAGAAGCATTATGGAATTTCCATGAATAAAGTGTGCAGAGAAAAGCGGTTTGCAAACTATGAAGAAGCTGCTGAGTGTGTGGACGAATTTTTTAAACTTGTAGCTGATGAGCACTCCAGTCCTGAGCAGGTGTATAATGCAGATGAAACTGCATTATTCTTGTGATGCACACCTAGGAAAACACTAACAACAGAGGACGAAGAAGACCCCACAGGATTCAAACAATCTAAGGACAGACTTACCATCTTATGGTACTCAAACATTTAATATTCATTTAATTTAAATTTCTAGCAGTCCATGGTATACTTTAGACTCATGTGCAATGTATAATTAGTGGGTTAGAGGTGTGTTGATGAATTATAATTACGTGACCATGGTTGGTCCGGCAAAATGGTTAATCCGGTAAGGCTTTGGAACCAAGAGTGCTGGAAAATTGGTGGAGTACCTGTCCTACTTATATATCTTGGATGGTTCTTCATTCACCTCTCACTTAGAAGGAGAGGAATCAAAAGCCTTCCATATTTTCCCCAACAGCTCAGCTCTGATTGCTCTGATTTTGTTGCCCCTTTTCTTGCTTTATAATTATTCTTTTGGCCACTGCACCTAAGAACTGTCCTTATGTGTCCTTGTCGCCAAGGCTTGGGCCACAGACAGGCATATGGCTGCTGCTTACTTTAGTTTTGCATGGGAACTGGCCACAAGAGAATTGAGCATTATGATACTCCTTTCTTTCCTTGGAAGCAAAGTTTTGGAATTTTCATCCTTCTTTCATGTTTATTCTTCCTATGAATTATAATCTTTTTACCTTTAAGTGTCACATCTGCAAACATATGCAGAGCCATGATCAATTTCATTTTTTTCATAGTCTTTTTGTTTTCATGTAAGATGGCCTTGAGTGAGGTATGTTTTATCAATGCCATGTCAGTCACTGTAAAGAAAAATAGAAAAAGTGAAGGAGAGAGAAGAATGAACATTTTAGAAGTAATAAGTTAAAATTCAGAGAAATATGAGAAGGCATTTTGCCAAGCATGCATATATATATATATATTTTTGTGTTGCCTTTGGCAGTCTTTGAACAGAATACATTTAGTTCTTAATTGTTGTGTATGCCATACAACCTGTTGTGGTTTTCCTGTTAGACCATGTGTTTATCTCTATATGTATCTACTTTTTTCTATCAATGAATCTAGCACATAAGCATGATATTCATATAGAATCATTTCTAAATGCAACAATTGCACAACAACAGTGGGTGTGTAGTAATTTGTCACTGCTTTAAGATTATTCAGATTAATGAGAAATTAGATACATGGCATGTTAGCACGTACAAAATTTTAATTAATTTTTCATAGCACATACCTGCATACTCTGTTGTCTAAGAACCAACAGTAGTAAGTGGAATAGGAATAATTTCTCATGTCTGTAAAGAATTGGTGGTCAGTTTCCTGAGGGATGATGGGATGGTTGTTTGTAGTGACCAAGCAGTTTCAAAGGATTTTGCATGAATTATCCAGCTCTCACTATTTGAACATTGATCATGTAGAACTAGGTATAGATATCTTAACAACTGAACAGTATTGTATGTTAAGAACTGCTGTATATATTTTTTAAATAGTTCACTCTAATATTGAATTAGAACTCTACAGCAATCATATCTTTATACGTATTTTCCACAGTTTTAAAGGATTTGAAATTAGCATTCTCATCATCTTTACTATTGAAATTCCACATTTTAAAGTTAGCATTAGCAGTGATAGTGTAAACTGACTTGTGGTAGTGATTAAGGTGGCACCTGTTCCTCACAGGTGGAGTATGTTGGCCAGGGGGCCAGTAGAAGAGGACTCACCAGCAAGAGGCATCAGTGCCCCTACTGTTCCTACAACACTTCTAAGAAAGGGCACTTAACAGAGCATGTTCGAACTCACACTGGAGAGAAGCCATATGCCTGCTCACTCTGTCCTTTAAAGTTCTCTCAGAAGATGAATTTTAAGAGACATTTCCGTATTCACACTGGAGAAAAACCATATAAATGTGTTCAATGCCCTTATCAGTCTTCTCAAGGAACATCTTTAAAGAAACATATTTTTAACTACCATAAATCCACAAGCATATTTAATGTCCCTGTTGACTGATTTTTATGATAGGGTAAAATCTACAAATACTGAGATCTGTACTGTATTTAGTATGGAAGTGAGAATTTTAACCAAGTTTATGGAAAGTTTACTGAATAGAAAAAGCTCAAAATATTGCTGTAGGGTCATTAGAGAAACAAACAGGTAGCTTAGGATAGCAGGGCTGTAAGTCTACCCCAGTGAAATGATTATTCCTGCCATATGCTGTCTTTAAGGATAAGGGATGTGGATCCTAACTATGCAAATTCATTACCACTAAATTTGCAAGTCTAAAGAGATTTGATTCACCTTGTGTAATTGAGAAGAGAGTGTTTGAAAATAGGTAGAAGTATGAATGATAGTGTACTTCAGTAAAATAATGGTAAACACCTGATTATGGTGTTGGTCGTCCAAGATGAGCGGTACTAATTAGCCATCTTCTTCACTTCTATTGGCACCCTAAAGTTTTCTATGCATTTTATGTTTTGAGGTTCATTACATAAGCTCCTGTATCTGTTTGAAACACAATTAGGGATTACTATACTGTATCAATGAATTTTTTAATAATGTGTGATATGTATGTTTAGAAGTCTTTATTATCGTACATTATGTTGCTTTTTCCCTGCATTTATTGTATGGTAGCACATAAAGAATCTTCTTCAAGCATTTTGAATGCCAAGTGTTTCCACACTTTGGGTATTGGGTATTCAGATACTTTACTCAAAGCACTTGCTGAAGAATTTTGCACATTGATTTGAGTATCATTAGAGTGAAGCAATTACCACTTGCCTTTCAAAGAAATAAGAATTCACAGGTAAATGAAGGTTGCCTCAAGAAGTGTCAGTTAGGGTTCATCCCATGCAGAGGTTATTGTTACAGGAATATAAGCATTTTTCCCCTCTTCCTTCAAGACAACCTCTTCTTGAAGTCCAGGGTTCAACCGTACCTGTTCTGAGGTCATTCAGGCAAGGGATCAGGCACATCAGGCTTGGACAAATTCTCCTTCCTTCAACTCCCATTCAGCATTTATCACAATCTATAATTGAGGTGAATACAATAAACATGAGGCAAAGAATGGCTTTATTCAAAGGAATTGCAATAATCCCTCTTTCTGGTCTTTACCTATGTGCATTACATATGTCACTCTACCTTTCCTTCACTTTTCCATTCTAACAGTACTGTAGATGTCTCTCACATAGACAAAACAACTGTCTGTGGTTCCTGTTTCTCCTGTACGTCTTCCTTGGATGATTCTAACATTTCTTCACTAACATTACTAATCCAATGCCTCTTCCTGTAATCTCTTTTTGAACCATCCAAAAAATTCTTCTCTCTATGGACACAAGCAAGGTTATTGACCTGATGCTTCCATTCCCTTGTACTGAAAGTGTGCCTCTGAATTTTCACTTGTGCTTACTCATCTTTTCAGTTTTTCATTAGAAACCAGAACTTTTCCTTAGTCTTGGAAGCAGACACTGGTGCATCCCATTTGACATCTACCATTTCCTAAGTCTTTGAATCCCTCCTCAGTTCCCATATCCTCTGATGACTTGAATCTATTAGTCTTCTTTCTGATCATAAGGTAAGATCCACTGGTGATATTCTTTCCTATCTTGCTAATATCTGGTTATCATCCCTGAAAGATTTTGGGGAATGCTGTGTTGTTGCCATTGATATATTCAAAGCTGTTGATAGGGTGTGGCATCGGGGTGGAGACTATTTTGCTGTGTGGCCACCTCCTACATGGAAGAGAGTGGGCATCAGAGATATAGATAGATAGAAGCCAGAATTAGAATTTTAGAATTTTCTTCTCAAGTGTGGTCGCTACACCTAAAAAAAGCACAAAAAGCTAATAGAAAAGGTCCAGAAGAGGGGAACAAAACTGGAACAGAACCGGGAGAATTAAATTACAGGGAAAGGCTAAAGGCTTTAAGCTTCCTAACTTACAAGAGAGAAGAGTGAGGAATGACATGGTCACAACTTGTAAGTTTTTTTTAATAGATCAGTGACATGGACAGTGAACAGTTCTTTGAGAAGTGTAAGGATAGAGCAACCAGAAGACATAACATGAAACTGAGCAAGAAATTTGTTAAAAAAAGGATTCCAAAAAGTACTATTATAGTACAGGAACCTCTTGATATATGCATGTTTGGCTTATGCTATTTGCAGAATGAATTGCATGGTCCATTTACATCTTTATTTAATTTACATGGGATTATTTTTGGAATAACATAGTCGTTATTAGTCTAGCAGTGTAGTGATCTGGCATTGCTGGCACTTTGCAAGAAGCCCACATATAGGCACAGAGTGATACAGTTAGAGAATTTTTTACCACAGTATAAGATATAATGCATGTATTTTGTCTCTTGCATCATGCCACCAAAGCGTCTTATAAGTTTTTCTGGTACCATTGGTGCTAAGAAGCGAAAGGCCACCACCAATGATGTTAAGATGGATGTGCTCAAATGTTGTGAGAAGATCCTGGATGATTAGGCACTTAAAATCTTCAGAAATGGCAGGCAAATAGGCAAGAGAAACAGCTGAAATAGGCAAAAGTAGGCAACATAAAACCAAAAAAGGCATTAAATGTTTTACTTGATATGATTATAGAAATATTATGTATAGTATTACAACACATTTAGTAAAATAAATGATAGTTAACCATTCAACTTGTGCAAAATTGTAAATTGTTACAGCTGTACACTTGAAATCACTCTCATTGTTGTTAGGGGTCCCTGACATGCGCCAGGTCAGATGAGCTGAGTACCTTGTAAACACAGGTTGGTTACTCCTTTAACTTCTGTGTTTCCTTGTTTATGTTATGTTTTGCCAATCTTACTGATAAGTTAGAATTGTGGATAAGGTTTTCATAATGTTGGTTTTTCTGCTAGATGTGTATCTTGGCATGAGAGTAAGTGCTGTTGTTTATAGCTGTGCATGTTTTGTTACAGGATGTAACGGCAGTGCTATTGTTTGTGCAATAAAACTACAAGTCCTGTTATGCAGTTGGTTTGCTTCAGTTTATTGCACATATGATTTCTAAGAGGTCATGGAATGGTTTTTATGCCTTGACCGCTTTGATGTGGATCCAGACTCCCATACTGCTGTTAAGGATTGGAACCACTGCCTCAAGACGTCTACAAACTTTACCCTGGCTGTGCAAAAAAACTTCTCCCACGGAAGATTAGACCTGTTCTCTCAGACTACATTGCTTCATAAGTGTATGACTAGATAATGGACTGTGATATGTATGAAAAAATTGAGAAGGCCTTGACAGGATTGTATGTGATACCCAAAAATTAAATATTCATCATACATTTTCTCGCCACTCATAGACAAGAACCAGATGAGTCTCTTGACTAGTTTCTCCTGGAGTAGAAGCTCCTCTCTAAGGACTGCCAAGTTAAAGCTAATGGGCTAGCCTCAGGTCCAGTACATCACCAACTACTAGAAAACAAAGCCTTAAACTCATAGACTGCATATAAGCAGACCTGCACACTGGAAATGGCCCAGAAACATTCTGCCTCTTATTCTTTTGCTAAACCTATAAATGCTGCAGTGCCTCAATCACTGAGTCATGTGGATGATTTTGAAATCACAGAAAAGAAAGTTAATACAGTTTCTGCTGCTACAACCAGTGCTTTCTGTGTTTACAACCAGCACCCCTGCAGTCAGTGTCCCTTTAGGGAGGAGATGTATTTGAAATGTGAGAAAAAGGGGCATTAATGTTAAGGTATGGTGATAGGTGAAACAGTCAAATAGTCCCCTCATCTCGGAACACTGTGCCTCAATGCTTGCTACTTTAGCTGGAGCCACACCTTCATGCCTTGATAAATCTGTATGCCGTTTGAAAATCAACAGGATTCCTGTTGATGCTCTTATTGACACTGGTAGTTCAGAAAACTTTGTGCAGGATTACACAGTGAAACTGAACAAGTCAACCATACATTCTGACAAGGGAGAAGTTTCAGTGGCCGATGTATCACTTTCCTTGAAAATCTTTGGTCAGTGTACTATGGACATAGAGCTGCAAGGAGAAACTTACCATGGTGTTAAGCTCAAGGTGTTACCCAGCTTGTGTAGTGATGTGATTTTAGGTCACGAATTGTTACAAGATCATTCTGCACTGGAAGTGGCATTCAGAGGAGAAAGCTATATCTGCTACACTAACTCAGAATTGTTGTCCTGTGGCATTCTTCTCTCGTACTCTTTCTAATAGTGAATAGAAGCATTCTTTTGTAGAGAAAGAAACATATGCTGCAGTAGAAGACCTTAGGAATTGGAAATGCGTTCTTGTTGGACATCATTTCAAGCTTATTACAAATCAGTGCAGTGTAAAATTTATGTTCGACTAATCTGCTAACAAAATTAAAAATGACTAGATAGCAAGATAGCACATCTTGCTATCACTATGATATTGTGTACCAGCCAGGTGAAGAAAATATACCAGCAGTTGCCCTCTCATATGTGTGTGTGATGTTTCTACTACAGATAAACTTAGGGAAGTACATGAAAACCTTTGCCATTCTGGAATGTCTCAAATGGTGCTTTTTGTCCGTGGTCAGAATCACTGCATCTTGTCAAGTATATTCTGAAGTCAAACCTCATTTCCACAAGGTGGACTCTGACCAAGGTATGACGTCGATTCCTGTACCCTCAGTAGAATTGAAGCTATCTGTAGGGAGGAGGATAGTGTGTTTAATATAGACCTGTGAGACCATTTTAGTCATGATAGATCTCTATGCTAGGGACAGCCTTCACTTGAATGGAATACGGAAAGCCTACCTTGGGAGAGTACTTGATGAAAATATTAGGCATTTTTTTTTAATTGAGGTTAACTACTCAGAAGAGCAAATCACTTTCTTGCTAATGAAGGAAATAGGAGAGTGGGGGAGGATGAGGGTGTAGCTGAGGAAGGTGGGTTGTTGTAGAGGGAATGTGAGTGTGAATAGGATCTGAGGGACAAAGTGTCCAGTTTGACCTCTATAATGGTAGTAGTAGAGGATGGATGGGACCTCGGTGGTAGGGATCCTCAGGGAGTAGCAATAACTTCACAGGCAAAGTAAGGTCAAGTAGGGTCAGTTGGGGACAACTCAGGCAGTATAAGTAACATGTTAGTACAGCTACAGGTAAACTCGCTGGTAACTTTTAGGAACAAGGCTGGTAGGGTCCAGTGTGGGGAGGGTCACAGTAAGGCAGCAAACCCAAAACAGATGGAGAACAATCTCTCTCCCACTGCTGCACATGCAGACAATGACAGTGATACTTCAAACATGCATACTGACAGTGAAAAAAAAAAAAGGCAAATCCATTCCAGGAATCAGCTCCAGGGAATATAAGTTTGATATACACAAACACCTGGAGCATCATCACAGATCATGATGAACTTATATCCTATGCAGTTAATGAAGAACCAAACATATTGCAATATCAGAAACAAGGGTAAACTCTGAGAATAAATACTTAATCACCGAGTTAGCAATACCCAGATACAAACTATTATGAAAGGTATCATATACAGGGTAGATGGTGGAGTTTTGATTTACATTGATAACAGTCTAAGTGCTCTTTAGATAAGCAAAGTGGACACACACATGTATGACTCTATATTACCATTACTGACAAGTTCAAAAGTAAACTACGTCTTGGCTTTATTTACAGGCCTCTTAAGCAAAAAGATCATGATAATATGTACAGTGAAATCAAAGCTATAGTAAAGAGTAAAAAGGTTATGATAGAAGGAAACTTCAACAGTCCAAACATAAATTGGAACATGTTAACAAGTGACTTTGAGGGAACGAACTAATAGAACTAATTGAAGATGCTTTTCTAGAAGGGTTAATTAAAAAACCAACTAGAGGTAAAAACCATTCTTGAACTTGTCCTCACCAGTGACATAAATTAAATCAACTCTTGCAAAGTAGTCGAGAGTTTGTCAAACTGCAATCACCATTTGATTAGATTAGGGATAAATTTAGATTATGAAATAAAGGACAACAAACTCCTGATCCCAGATTACAGTTCAGCAAATTTTGCAAACATTAGACATGAAATTTGCAGTTCTCATCAGACAAAACTTCTTTAAGTTCACACAATAGAGGAAATTGGAATAATTCTAAAAATAGACACTCAAGATTGAAAATAAACATATTCCATAAATTACAAAGAGAACTTGCAATATTTCAAAACCGTCATGGATGAACAGGAGAATAGGACTAATTTCCCAAAAGAAAACACATATAAGAAATTAAATCAATTGGAACTGATGAAAATCATCAAGAATAATTCAAATTCCAAAGGGAATGTAAGAAGGTCATAAGACAGAGTCAACATGAGGAAGGGAAAAGAATTTCCTAGAAAGTTAAGAATAATCATAAGGAATTCTTCAAATATAGAAGACAAAGGAAGGCAGTAAAAGAAGGAATCAAGCCATTGCAAAACGAACATGACACACTAATTTATTCCTTTAACTCTGTATTCACAAATGAAGAAATATCTCAAATAGTGCAACCTGTGAAAATGTTTCAAGGATCTGATGAAGAAGAGTTGAAGGTTAGAGAAATAAAGAGCTCTGAAGTACTTAAATACATTGACCAGTTAAATTCTAACAAATCCAATGGCCCAGATAACTTAGCTTTATGATTTTTAAAAGAGGTTTGGAGACAGATGATATACCCCATAACAAAAAATTCAAATCTCTATCGGATGGTCAGGTACCAGCTGACTGGAAACTAACAGTTGTTACTCTTATATATTAAAAAGGAGACTGAAAGTATGCCTTGAACTACCACCCAATTAGCTTTATGTTAGTGGTGGGTAAAACGATGGAAAAAATAATACGGGATAAAATTGTCACATTTCCAGAACACAGAATTATCACAGAATTATATCAAACAACCAACACAGTTTCTGCAATAGGAGACTTTTTAATGTTAGTTATCAGAATTGGGATGAAAAAGTACTGTCTGATGTAGTATATATTGATTTCCAAAAGGCTTTTGATAAAGTACTTCACGAGAGACTTGTGCATAGAGTCAAAGCAGATGGAATCAGTGAAAAACTCTGTACATGGATCAGAGACTGGCTCACTGGAAGAAAGCAGTGTGTAGTGTTTGATGGCGAAGCCTCAGATTGGCTAGACTTAACAAGTGGTGTGCTACAGGGGTCAGTCTGAAGCCCAATTCTTTTCATAATATACATTAATGGCCTAGAACTTGGTCTCATATCTAAGATTTCCAAATTTGTTGACAATACTAATCTAGGAGGTAGAGCTGTAAAGAGCAGGGACTGCAAAATTATTCAAAGAGATCTTAACTTACTAGCAGAGTGGTCAGACAGATGGCAAATGAAGTTTAATTCTGACAAGTGTAGTTATGCACTTTGGAGACAAGAATATACTTCACGACTACAAACTATTTGGAAACTCTAACTAAACTAAATAAAGAAAAGGACCTTAGAGTTGTCATTAGCAACACTGAAGTATGCTAAACAATGTCAAGCAGCAAGTAAAAAAGGGAACCAAATGGTAGCCTTCATAGCCAGGAACAAAGATTACAAGACACCAGAAACAGTTCTCACACTTTACAGTTCTTTAGTAAGATCACACCTTGAACATGAAGTCCAGTTTTGGCCCCCAAACTATACAAAAGACATGGAAAAATTAGAGCAAGTTCAAAGATGCACCACAAAATTTATCCCTTCCCTTAAATATCTACCTTAAAAAACGTAGACCACAGCAACTTAATTTAAGTGTTCAAAATTTTGAACAAGTTCGATAAAGTAAATCACAAACATCTTTGAAATACAAGAAAATACAATTACCAGGACATATGGAATAAAACTCAAGCTAAAAGATGTAGTATGGATGTGTTTTTTGCTTATTCTCTGCTCTTTGTGAATGTGTAAGAAAATAATCGCCTATCAGTAGCATCTAGATTCAGTCAGGAATGGGGGTGATATCAAACAACCACAGATTGTCCACATAGGCAGCTGACATTGTGAGACCTTATCTTTCTAATGGTTCAGTATTACAGAAACTTCGTTTCATGTGCAAAATTATAAAGATATTGTATACATTACCTTCAGGCTGTGTGTATAAGTTGTACATGAAACAAGAATGGATTTTGTGTTTAGACTTAGGTGCCATCTCCATGATATCTCATTATCTGTTATCCATCATGACAGCTGTGGAAAACAGGATAGTATGGAAACAAACAAGTTAGAGTTGAGGCATACATACCTCAACGTTTTGACCATCCAACATTCCTCAGGAGATACTTATTCCAGCATTCAGTGAGACTGTGTTCCCTAGCAAGTGATGGTCACCTAGTTGGCCACCTTGGCATGTCACTTCCTGATTGGATAGGTTGTCCTGCTGCCTTCATCCATTCACAGCGATCTCCAATGCCTGACTTGACCAGCAGATGAACCCAGACCTTGTGTTAAAATTGCTTTTAATCCCTTCATCTAGGTAAGCTCTCACAATATCACTGAACGGTTTGTTACTTGCCTGTACTTGCCTTGGCATTGACCGTTTAGTGATAGTATGTAAGAACTTACCTAGAGGAAGGGATCAAGAACAATGTTAACACAAGGTCTGGGTTTATTTGCTGATCGCATCAGGCAGTGGAGATTGCTGTGAATGAGTGGAGGCAGCAGGACAAGTCGTCCAATCATAGAGCAACACACCAAGGCGTCCGCCAAATGCTGGAATCAGTATCTCCTGAGGAAGACTGTTGAACGGTCAAAATGTTGAGGTATGTCTCAACTCTAACCTGTTTGTTTCCATACCATCATGTTTTCCACAGATCTCATTATGTATAAGCAAATTATTTCAAAATCAGAAAAAAATCCAAAATTCAAAACACTTCTGGTCCCAGGCATTTTGGATAAGGGATACTCAACCTGTACTGTACTTGGTAACCTGACCTTCTTCATGCATCCTGGATATGTATCTTTATGGGCACACCGCTAAGTGTACTGTTTGCTGCTTTGTTATCATCCTGTTATTGACTTTTATGATATGATTCCTGGAAAACCCAGTCCAGTCTTATGATGCTCCAGACAACCAAATGTTCACCTATTCACTGTTCTACATATCATGTAAATTTACAACCAATAAATCTTTCATGTGATGTAGTCCTCCAGTTTTCAAAAAAGTAATCTCATAAGTCTAGGATATTTGGTCAGTGTCCAGTCTGAAAAAGTATATTTACCTCAGTTTTCTACATAGTGCTAAAAACAAATATTTTTGACTATGTAACCAGTAAGCTGATCTTAATCTCAAGAAGATAAACCAAAAGTACAGATTTTTAAAAACATCATTTAGATACAGTGTCATTTGTCAGATATGAGAACGAGAGACAGTAGAGGTGCAAGTATAGTTCCTTGGGGAACTGAGATTTTTACCTTAGGGCATTGAATATGTCCTGTGGGTACTGTTACAGCAGGATTATACCTCAAGAGAATGTGGAATGATAATGAGAGAGAGGAAAACATTACTAAGGAAGTAAGATTACAAGTTTAAATTTTGGGGTGTAAGATTTAGTGATGGCTAATCCCTTAATATTCTATACTGTTATCCTTTCCTATGCTCAAGTTGTTTAGAAATATATTTATTCACTTATAGTTTTAAAGATATTTTTAGAACAATGAGCAAAGTCACTTGGTAGTATATTTTGTCCACTACTTTATAGATGGCCCAGCACTGTGCTAAAAAGTGCGAAAGTTAGGCCTAAGTGTCAAGGAAGTTGCCACTGCACATGTTTTGTTATTCATTTTAAGTACATTAGAGTATTGATTACTGACAGTTGTTATGTTTTAGGCAATTAATCTTTTCTTGTTATAATCACTGATAATTTATCAACTCTAGAAAAGCTTATAGAATTATAAGCCACACAGTCAGATGCAGTGTTGTCAGGGTCAGGCAGGCACTGGCAACACTACTTCCACGTTTGCTAGAAAATCTTTTCCTAATTTATCACAGTCATCTCTTGATGCCTTAAGAGTCTGTCCAAAAAATCAGTCTTCATGTGGTCAAAAGACACGACATCATTGTCAAATGATTCAGGATCATCTTCACCTTCATCCTATAAACCTATTTAAAAGCTGATCAGTCTACCTTCCTGGGAAATTTAAGCAAATGTGCTCTCATTAGCATAGCTGGAGGACAGACTACAAAGGAAAGGGATTATTGTGTGCTACTACCATAGCCACCATCCAGACTCAGTGCATGGTCCTGAAATTATGGAGTAAATATCCATTCAGAGGCACCACCCAGCATGTGTGAATATCTGTGAAGAGATACTGAGGGGATAAAAGAAGTTGAATTTGTAGTTGGATTTATTTTGAAAGGGTGTATAGCATCATGGAAAAGTGATTATGTGCTTGATATTGAAACAAAGGTAGTCATTCTGTGTTCTGTTTAAACAGAATATAAATGATTTAAGCGGAAGTGAATCATAGGGTGGGAGAGGGGGCGAAAATCCTGGGAGCCTTGAAGAATGAGTGGAAGTCGAGAACATTATCTCCGAAAGCAAAAATGGGTATGTTTGAAGGAATAGTGGTTCCAACAATGTTGTATGGTTGCGAGGCATGGGCTATGGATAGAGTAGTGCGCAGGAGGGTGGATGTGCTGGAAATGAGATGTTTGAGGACTATATGTGGTGTGAGGTGGTTTGATCGAGTAAGTAATGTAAGGGTAAGAGAGATGTGTGGAAATAAGAAGAGCGTGGTTGAGAGAGCAGAAGAGGGTGTTTTGAAATGGTTTGGGCACATGGAGAGAATGAGTGAGGAAAGATTGACAGAGAGGATATATGTGTCGGAGGTGGAGGGAATGAGGAGAAGTGGGAGACCAAATTGGAGGTGGTAAGATGGAGTGAAAAAGATTTTGAGTGATCGGGGCCTGAACATGCAGGAGGGTGAAAGGCGGGCAAGGAATAGAGTGAATTGGATCGAAGTGGTATACCGGAGTCGACATGCTGTCAGTGGATTGAATCAGGGCATGTGAAGCGTCTGGGGTAAACCATGGAAAGTTGTGTGGGGCCTGGATGTGGAAAGGGAGCTTTGGTTTAGGGCATTATTGTATGACAGCTAGAGAATGAGTGTGAACAAATGGGGCCTTTGTTGTCTTTTCCTAGTGCTACCTCGCACACATGAGGGGGGAGGGGGATGTTATTCCATGTGTGGCGAGGTGGCGATGGGAATGAATAAAGGCAGACAGTGTGAATTGTGTGCATGTGTATATATGTATATGTCTGTGTGTGTATATATATGTGTACATTGAGATGTATGGGTATGTATATTTGTGTCTGGGGACATGTATGTATATACATGTGTATGTGGGTGGGTTGTGCCATTTCTTTCGTCTGTTTCCTTGCACTACCTCGCAAACGTGGGAGACAGTGACAAAGCCAAATGAATAAATAAATGATAAATGATTGTATGAATTAAGAAAGAATGACTTCATAGTACAGTGAGCAAAGTTGATGGCGAGATTATAATGAATTTTGTTGAAAAAATGACCAACAGTTTCGTAGGTGGTAATCAGGGCAGGTTTTGGAACAGAAGAGAATTAATAAACAGGATATTTTGCCCTTTGAGAGATAGATTAGAAAATTCTAAGATAAAGAATGCAATGGGTGCTCCATGATAGATGAATTATGATAGGAAAGGACTTTGTGAAGTTCCATTACTGTAGTGCGAATGGAAAACTTTCTTATGTTGTTGAAAGATGTTATAAAGGAAGAGTGCATGTGTGAGAGTAATTGGTGATATGAATAAGTGGTTTACAATGAATACAAGGGTTTGAATTGTACAGTTTTACCATTGAGGTTAATTGCTTTAGTGTGAGTGAATTCGGGGTGATATCAGTCTTAAGCTGAACCATGGCAGACCAGAATGGAAAATATCGCATTAAAGTATTAAGTCAGAGTAGGAGTACAATAGCTTGATACTTTGATTTATGATGTATGTAAGAGGATGATGATATTGAATTAAGTAAGCATAAGTAAGAGAAAAAATTCTGCGAGCAACATTCCACTGGGAAAACATAACCCAATAATGGTCATCTTGGGAAAAAGAAAATATTGTGAGAAAAAGAATGAATAAATCGATCAAAGCTCCTTATGTGTTTGTGAACCTAGATCTACAAGGTAGAAGAGTTGTAGAAATATGGAAAGACAATAAAAAAGATCATTTTAAAGCTTCACTGATTGAGGAAAGAAAGAGTTTACATGATGGCCAGTCCTGAGTGGCTGGTCTCCACATTGAAAGTATAGGAAACGGCAGCCAGGCATGAGCCATGGGTCCAAGTCTCAGAGACAGGAACGCTTGCAGGTGGCTCACCATAGCAGTTTTGAAATAAATGCAAGTAGAACAAGGAGTGGGCAGAAACATAACTGCAGATAGAAGGGGATGGATGGAGAGAGGTGGTACTGGGAAATTGATGAGACAGAATGCTTTTAATTCCACTCTAGCTGATACTGAAACAAAGGAAAAATTCATCCCAAGTTTGTGAGCAGTGGTCTATATTGAGGTACATAACATCCCTATAGATATGAAATAGCTGCTTAATTGAAAATGATTATCACACCCATACCATACCCTAAGCTTCTGGAAAGATTTTGTAATTTTGATTACATGAGGTATCCAGAGTAGAATAAAGGACATGGTTATGCCAGTCATGTTTATGTTATTATAGGAATGAATTATGGTGTTTTAGAATCTACTCAAAAATTAATGACATTTGGAAACAGATTTAGATAGAAATTCCATTCTAGCATTATTGAAGTTACCCAGGATACTGCTTCTCCATTCTGAAATGCTGTATAGGGCTGAATTAAGAGAGATATGTATGTTGTGAAAAAGAAAATAAGCACTTGAGTGAAGAGGGAAAATTAATTGAAGTATGTGGATTAGAATCATTAACATAGGAGAGAATAGGGTAAGATCTTTTATGGAGTGAAGAAAGAGAGGCAGCAGTAGGATAATACAATGAGGGACACCACTCTTGGTAAAATAAAAGGGAAAATTCACCACATCATTAAGTACTGCAGTGGACTGACTAAAGAGGAGGCTGTACATTAGAAAATGAAGAGGATAGAAAAAGCCAATGAAAGGAAGTTTAGAAAGGATAAGCTTATGCTATGCTCTGCCGATTGCTTTGGAGATGTTGAGAGCCACTACAAAAGACTCACCAAAATCCTTGTGAGAGAAAGATCAGAGATGAGTCATGTGGGAAAGAAAATCACCAGGAGACCATTTACTGTAAAAACCGTATTGGCAACCAGAGAGAAGGAAATAGGATTATAAGTGCTTGGGAAAGTGAGAGTTAAGGAAAGTTTTGAACATGTTTTAGTTTGTTTCCCTTCATAGATTCATTGGTGAGGACTTGCAGACACTGGATACACTGAGGACGGACATTCCCCGATCTCTCTCTCAGCTCAGTGAAGCCATATTTCAGAAATTCAGGCTTATACTGCAATTATTGTTTGCATTGAGCCATCGTTCCAACAATGTTATATGGTTGCGAGGCATAGGCTCTAGATAGGGTTGTATGGAGGAGGCTGGGTGTGTTGGAAATAAAATTTTTGAGGACAATATGTAGTGTGAGGTGGTTTGATCGAGTAAGTAATGAAAGGGTAAGAGAGATGTGTGTGGAAATAAAAAGAGTGTAAGGACAGGGATAAGTGGAGATCCTTTTGCCATGGCCACCCATTATTGGGAGTTCCTGGAGGGAACAGACGTCAGAGATACAGATAGATACATACATAGATCACAGCAAGATCAGAGGCACACTCCCCTTGGACTTGAGGAGGTATGCCATATGGGCCATGTTCCTTTTCTACTTGAAGGTAGGAAAGTGCTTGCAATACCCTATATAAGGAAAATAAAGGAAAAAGCAAGATTCAGTGGCAGGAGGTAGGGGAAGAGGATTAGATGCAATATCATCCAAAGTAGATTGAAAGGAGCATAAGGTAACAAAAAGTGCATCTATGCATTGGAGAATTAGCTATAGATTTATAAGGTTAGAAGAGATAAGGAAAGGTAGAATTACAGGAGATGCTTTTGGTTAATAGTGATGTAAATATATTGGAAGAGTAAGTCAAATCAACATGCTTGGTTTTATTTATTTATTTTTTTGTATTTTACTTTGTCACTGTCTCCCACGTTAGTGAGGTAGCGCAAGGAAACAGACGAAAGAATGGCCCAACCCACCCACATACACATGTACATACGTACATGTCCACACATGCACATATACATACCTATACATCTCAACGTATACATATATATACACACACAGACATATACATACATACACATGTACATAATTCATACTGTCTGCCCTTATTCATTCCCGTCGCCACCCCACCACACATGAATTGACAACCCCCTCCCCCACATGTGCACGAGGTAGTGCCAGGAAAAGACAACAAAGGCCACATTCATTCACGCTCAGTCTCTAGCTGCCATGTATAATGCACCGAAACCACAGCTCCCTTTCCACATACAGGCCCCACAAAACTTTCCATGGTTTACCCCAGACGCTTCACATGCCCTGGTTCAATCCATTGACAGCACGTCGACCCCGGTATACCACATCATTCCAATTCACTCTGTCACTTGCATGCCTTTCACCCTCCTGCATGTTCAGGCTCCGATCACTCAAAATCTTTTTCACTCCATCTTTCCACCTCCAATTTAGTCTCCCACTTCTCCTCGCTCCCTCCACCTCTGACACATATATCCTCTTGGTCAATGTTTCCTCACTCGTTCTCTTCATATGACCAAACCATTTCAAAACACCCTCCTCTACTCTCTCAACCACACTCTTGTTATTACCACACATCTCTCTTACCCTTTCATTGCTTACTTGATCAAACCACCTCACACCACATATTGCCCTCAAACATCTCATTTTCAGCACATCCACCCTCCTCCGCACAACTCTATCCACAGCCCATGCCTCGCAACCATATAACATTCTTGGAACCACTATTCCTTCAAACATACCTATTTTTGCCTTCCAAGATAACGTTCTCAACTTCCACACATTCCTCAACGCTCCCAGAACTTTTGCCCCCTCCCCCACCCTATGATTCACTTCCATTTCCATGGTTCCAACCACTGCCAAATCCGCTCGCAGATATCTAAAACACTTCACTTCTTCCAGTTTTTCTCCATTCAAACTTACCTCCCAATTCACTTGTCCCTCAACCCTACAGTACCTAATAACCTTGCTCTTATTCACATTTACTCTCAGCTTTCTTCTTTCACTCACTTTACCAAACTCAGTCACCAGCTTCTGCAGTTTCTCACCTGAAACAGCCACCAGCACTGTATCATCAGCAAACAACAACTGACTCACTTCCCAAGCTCTCTCATCCACAACAGACTGCATACTTGCCCCTCTTTCCAAAACTCTTGCATTTACCTCCCTAACAACCCCATCCATAAACAAATTAAACAACCATGGAGACATCACGCACCCCTGCCACAAACCAACATTCACTGAGAACCAATCACTTTCCTCTCTTCCTATTCGTACACATGCCTTACATCCTCGATAAAAACTTTTCACTGCTTCTAACAACTTGCCTCCCACACCATATATTCTTAATACCTTCCACAGAGAATCTCTATCAACTCTATGATATGCCTACTCCAGATCCATAAATGCTACATACAAATCCATTTACTTTTCAAAGTATTTCTTGCATACACTTTTTAAAGCAAACACCTGATCCACACATCCTCTACCACTTCTGAAACCAGCAAACACCTAATCCATACATTGTCTATCACTTCTGAAACCACACTGCTCTTCCCCAGTCTCATGCTCTGTACATGCCTTCACATCAATACCCTCCCATATAATTTCCCAGGAATACTCAATAAACTTATACCTCTGTAATTTGAGCACTCACTTTTATCCCCTTTGCCTTTGTACAACAGCACTATGCAAGCATTCCGCCAATTCTCAGGCACCCTCACCATAAGTCATACATACGTTAAATAACCGTACCAACCAGTCAACAATACAGTCACCCCCTTTTTTTATTTTAACAAATTCCACTGCAGTGCCATCCAAACCTGCTGCCTTGCCAGCTTTCATCTTCCACAAAGCTTTTATTACCTCTTCTCTGTTTACGAAATCATTTTCCCTAACCCTCTCACTTTGCACACCACCTCGACCAAAACACCCCATATCTGTCATTCTATCATCAAACACATTCAACAAGCCTTCAAAATACTCACTCCATCTCCTCACACCACCACTACTTTTTATCACCTCCCCATTTGCCCCCTTCACTGATGTTCCCATTTGTTCCCTTGTACCACGCACCCCACCCACCTCCTTCATAAACATCTCTTTACCCTTCCCAAAACCCAACGACATTATCTCACCTCAACTCTCATTTACCCCGCCTTTCACCTTCCGCACCCCTCTCTTGACCTCCTGCCTCTCCCCACTAAACATCTCCCTGTCACCTGCACCATTTCCCCGCAAAAACCATCCAAATGCCTCTCTCTTCTCTTTCACTAACAATTCCACTTCTTCATCCCACCACTCTCTACCCTTTCCAGTCTGCCCACCTCCCATGCTTCTTATGCCACAAGCATCCCTTGCGAAGCCACCACCACTTCCCCAAATATATCTCATTCCTCCCCAACTCCCCCTACTTCACCTGTTCTCACCCCTTTCCATTCCATACTCAGTCTCTCCTGGTTCTTCCTCACACAAGTCTCCTTCCCAAGCTCACCCACTCTCACCACTCTCTTCACCCCAACATTCTCTCTTCCCTCCTGAAAACCTCTACATATCTTCACCTTTGCCTCCACACGATAATGATCAAACATCCCTCCAGTTGCCCCTCTCAGCACATTAACATCCAAAAGTCTCTCTTTCACATGCCTATCAATTAACAGGTAATCCAATAACACTCTCTGGCCATCTCTCCTACTCACATACGTATACTTATGTATATCTCTCTTTTTAAACCAGGGATTCCCAATCACCAGTCCTTTTTCAGCACATAAATCTACAAGCTCTTCACCATTTCCATTTACGACACTGAACACCCCATGTACACCAATTATTCTCTCAACTGTCACATTAATCACCTTTGCATTCATATCACCCATCACTATAACCTGGCCTTGTGCATCGACACTACTAACACACTCACACAGCTGCTCCCAAAACACTTGCCTCTCATGATCTTTCTTCTCATGCCCAGGTGCATATGCACCTATAATCACCCATCTCTCTCCATCCACTTTCAGTTTTACCCATATCAATCTAGAGTTTACTTTCTTACACTCTATCACATACTCCCACCACTCCTGTTTCAGGAGTAGTGCTACTCCTTCCCTTGCTCTTGTCTTCTCACTAACCCCTGACTTTTCTCCCAAGACATTCCCAAACCACTCTTCCCTTTTACCCTTGAGCTTCGTTTCACTCAAAGCCAAAACATCCAGGTTCCTTTCCTCAAACATGCTACCTATCTCTCCTTTTTCTCATCATGGTTACATCCACACACATTTGACACCCCAATCTGAGCGTTTGAGGAGGATGAGCACTCCCTGCATCACTCCTTCTGTTTTCCCTTTTAGAAAGTTAAAATACAAGGAGGGGAGGGTTTCTAGCCCCCCCGCTCCCATCCTCTTTAGTCGCCTTTTACGACACGTGAGGAATGCGTGGGAAGTATTCTTTCTTCCCTATCCCCAAGGGAACAAATGGGAACATCAGTGAAGGGGGCAAATGGGGAGATGATAACAAGATGGGTGATGTAAGAAGATGGAGTGAGTATTTTGAAGGTTTGTTGAATGTGTTTGATGATAGAGTGGCAGATATAGGGTGTTTTGGTCGAGGTGGTGTGCAAAGTGAGAGGGTGAGGGAGAATGATTTGGTAAACAGAGAAGAGGTAGTAAAAGCTTTGCAGAAGATGAAAGCCGGCAAGGCAGTGGGTTTGGATGTTATTGCAGTGGAATTTATTAGAAAAAAGGGGATGACTGTATGTTAACTGGTTGGTAAGGTTATTTAATGTATGTATGACTCATGGTGAGGTGCCTGAGGATTGGCAGAATGCTTGCATGCAAGGTGCCATTGTACAAAGGCAGAGGGGATAAAAGTGAGTGCTCAAATTACAGAGGTATAAGTTTATTGAGTACTCCTGGGAAATTATATGGGAGGGTATTGATGTGAAGGCATGTACAGAGCATGAGACTGGGGAAGAGCAGTGTGGTTTCAGAAGTGGTAGAGGATGTGTGGATTAGGTGTTTGCTGGTTTCAGAAGTGGTAGAGGATGTGTGGATCATGTGTTTGCTTTAAAAAGTGGTATAAGTTTGTTGAGTATTCCTGGGAAATTATATAAGAGGGTATTGATTGAGAGGGTGAAGGCATGTACAGAGCATCAGGTTGGGGAAGAGCAGTGTGGTTTCAGAAGTGGTAGAGGATGTGTGGATCAGGTGTTTGCTTTGAAGAATGTATGTGAGAAATACTTAGAAAAGCAAATGGATTTGTATGTAGCACTTATGGATCTAGAGAAGGCATATGATAGAGTTGATAGAGATGCTCTGTGGAAGGTATTAAGAATATATGGTATGGAAGGCAAGTTGTTAGAAGCAATGAAAAGTTTTTCTCGAGGATGCAAGGCATGTGTATGTGTAGGAAGAGAGGAAAGTAATTGGTTCTCAGTGAATGTTGGTTTGTGACAGGGGTGCGTGATGTCTCCATGGTTGTTTAATTTGTTTATGGATGGGGTTGTTAGGGAGGTGAATGCAAGAGTTTTGGAGAGAGGAGCAAGTATGCAGTCTGTTGTGGATGAGAGAGCTTGGGAAGTGAGTCAGTTGTTGTTTGCTGATGATACAGTGCTGGTGGCTGTTTCAGGTGAGAAACTGCAGAAGCTGGTGAAAGTGTGTGAAAGAAGAAAGCTGAGAGTAAATGTGAATAAGAGCAAGGTTATTAGGTACAGTAGGGTTGAGGGACAAGTCAACTGGGAGGTAAGTTTGAATGGAGAAAAACTGGAGGAAGTGAAGTGTTTTAGATATCTGGGAGTGGATTTGGCAGTGGATGGAACCATGGAAATAGAAGTGAATCATAGTGTGAGGGAAGGGACGAAAGTTCTGGGAGTGTTGAGGAATGTGTGGAAGTTGAGAATGTCATCTTGGAAAGCAAAAATGGGTATGTTTGAAGGAATAGTGGTTCCAACAATGTTATATGGTTGCAAGGCATGGGCTATAGATAGAGTTGTGCAGAGGAGGGTGGATGTGTTGGAAATGAGATGTTTGCTGACAATATGTGGTGTGAAGTTTGATCAAGTAAGTAATGAAAGGGTAAGAGAGATGTGTGGTAATAAAAAGAGTGTGGTTGAGAGAGCAGAAGAGGGTGTTTTGAAATGGTTTGGTCACATGGAGAGAATGAGTGAGGAAAGATTGACAAAGAGGATGTATGTGTTCGAGGTTGAGAGAACGAGAAGTGGGAGACCAAATTAGAGATGGAGTGAAAAAGATTTTGAGTGATCAGGGCCTGAACATGCAGGAGGGTGAAAGGTGTGCAAGGAATAAAGTGAATTGGAATGATGTGGTATACCAGGGTCGACATGTTGTCAATGGATTGAACCAGGGCATGTGAAATGTCTGGGGTAAACCATGGGGGGCTAGAAATATTCCTCTCTCATTTTTTTTTAATTTTCCAAAGGAAGAAACAAGGGGGTGCTGGGTGAGGATGTTCCCTCAAAAGCCCAGTCCTCTGTTCTTAACGCCACCTCGCTAACGCGGGAAATGGCGAATAGTTTGAAAGGAAAAAAGAATATATATACATTTTTTTTCACACCATTTGCCATTTCCCGCGTTAGTGAGGTAGCGTTAAGAACAGAGGACTGGGCCCTTGAGGGAATATCCTCACCTGGCCCCATTCTCTGTTCCTTCTTTTGGAAAATTAAAAAAAGAACGAGAGGGGAGGATTTCCAGCCCCCTGCTCCCTTCCCTTTTAGTCGCCTTCTACGACATGCAGGGAATACGTGGGAAGTATTCTTTCTCCCCTACCCCCAGGGATAAGTATAATTGTAAGTATAAGTATATATATGAGGGGGGAGGGGGATGGTATTCCATGTGTGGTGAGGTGGCGATGGGAATGAATAAAGGCAGACAGTGTGAATTGTGTGCATGGGTATATATGTATGTGTCTGTGTGTGTATATATATGTGTACATTGAGATGTATAGGTATGCATATTTGCATGTGTGGACGTGTATGTATATACATGTGTATGGGGGTGGGTTGGGCCATTTCTTTCGTCTGTTTTCTTGCGCTGCCTCGCAAACGCGGGAGACAACGACAAAGCAAAATAAATAGAAAATGAATATATATATATATATATCGCTCCAATTCACTCTATTCTTTGCCCTCCTTTCACCCTCCTGCATGTTCAGGCCCTGATCACACAAAATCTTTTTCACTCCATCTTTCCACCTCCAATTTGGTCTCCCTCTTCTCCTCATTCCCTCCACCTCCGACACATATATCCTCTTGGTCAATCTTTCCTCACTCATTCTCTCCATGTGACCAAACCATTTCAAAACACCCTCTTCTGCTCTCTCAACCACGCTCTTTTTATTTTCACACATCTCTCTTACCCTTACGTTACTTACTCGATCAAACCACCTCACACCACACATTGTCCTCAAACATCTCATTTCCAGCACATCCATCCTCCTGCGCACAACTCTATCCATAGTCCACGCCTCGCAACCATACAACATTGTTGGAACCACTATTCCTTCAAACATACCCATTTTTGCTTTCCGAGATAATGTTCTCGACTTCCACACATTCTTCAAGGCTCCCAGAATTTTCGCCCCCTCCCCACCCTATGATCCACTTCCGCTTCCATGGTTCCATCCGCTGCCAGATCCACTCCCAGATATCTAAAACACTTCACTTCCTCCAGTTTTTCTCCATTCAAACTCACCTCCCAATTGAATTGACCCTCAACCCTACTGTACCTAATAACCTTGCTCTTATTCACATTTACTCTTAACTTTCTTCTTTCACACACTTTACCAAACTCAGTCACCAGCTTCTGCAGTTTCTCACATGAATCAGCCACCAGCGCTGTATCATCAGCGAACAACAACTGACTCACTTCCCAAGCTCTCTCATCCCCAACAGACTTCATACTTGCCCCTCTTTCCAAAACTCTTGCATTCACCTCCCTAACAACCCCATCCATAAACAAATTAAACAACCATGGAGACATCACACACCCCTGCCGCAAACCTACATTCACTGAGAACCAATCACTTTCCTCTCTTCCTACACGTACACATGCCTTACATCCTCGATAAAAACTTTTCACTGCTTCTAACAACTTGCCTCCCACACCATATATTCTTAATACCTTCCACAGAGCATCTCTATCAACTCTATCATATGCCTTCTCCAGATCCATAAATGCTACATACAAATCCATTTGCTTTTCTAAGTATTTCTCACATACATTCTTCAAAGCAAACACCTGATCCACACATCCTCTACCACTTCTGAATCCACACTGCTCTTCCCCAATCTGATGCTCTGTACATGCCTTCACCCTCTCAATCAATATGCTCCCATATAATTTGCCAGGAATACTCAGCAAACTTATACCTCTGTAATTTGAGCACTCACTCTTATCCCCTTTGCCTTTGTACAATGGCACTATGCACGCATTCCGCCAATCCTCATGCACCTCACCATGAGTCATACATACATTAAATAACCTTACCAACCAGTCAACAATACAGTCACCCCCTTTTTTAAATAAATTCCACTGCAATACCATCCATATGTATACATTCAGTAAGTGAGTACATAAGTAAGTAAGTAAGTGAGCTTGGAAAGGAGATTTGTGTGAGGGAGTACTAGGAGAGATTGAGTGCAGAATGGCAAAAGGTGAGAGCAAATGACATAAGGGTAGTGTGGGAGGAATGGGATGTATTCAAGGAAGCAGTGATGGCTTGCGAAAAAGATGTCTGTGGCATGAGAAAGGTGGGAGGTGGGCAGATTAGAAAGGGTGGTGAGTGGTGGGATGAAGTATGATTGTTAGTGAAAGAAGAGAGAGAGATGCATTTGGACAATTTTTGCAGGGAAGTAGTGCAAATGATTGGGAGATGTATAAAAGAATGAGGCACAAGGTTAAGAGAAAGGTGCAAGAGGTGAAAAAGAGGGCAAATGAGAACTGTGGTGAGAGAGTATCATTAAATTTTAGGGAGAATAAAAAGATGTTTTATCTCTAGGGATAGGGGAGAAAAAAGACTCCCCTCGTATTCCCTGTGTGTTGTAGAAGGCAACTAAAGGGGGCGGGAGTGGGGGCTAGAAACCCTCCCCTCCTTGTATTTTAACTTTCTAAAAGGGGAAACAGAAGAAGGAGTCAAACAAGGAGTGCTCATCCTCCTCAAAGGCTCAGATTAGGGTGTCTAAATGTGTGCGGATGTAACCAAGATGAGAAAAAGGAGAGATAAGCAGCATGTTTTAGAGAGGAACCTTGATGTTTTGGCTTTGAGTGAAACGAAGCTCAAAGGTAAAGGGAAAGAGTGGTTTGGGAATGCCTTGAGAGAAAAGTCAGTGGTTGGTGAGAGGACAAGAGCAAAGGAAGAACTAGCACTACTGAAGCATGAGTTGTGGGAGTATGTGATAGAGTGTAAGAAAGTAAACTCTAGATTGATATGGGTAAAACTGAAATGGATAGAGAGAGATGGGTGATTATTGGTGCCTATGCACCTATTCATGAGAAGAAAGACCATGAGGGGTAAGTGTTGTGGGAGCAGCAGAGTGAGTGTGTTAGCAGCTTTGATACACGAGACCAAGTTATAGTGATGGGTGATTTGAATATAAAAGTGAGTAATGTGGCAGTTGAGGGTATGATTGGTGTACATGAGGTGTTCAGTGTTGTAAATGGAAATGGTAAAGAGCATGTAGATTTGTGTTCTAATAAGGGACTGATGATTAGGAATGCCTGGTTTAAAAAGAGAGATATACATAAGAGTACGTATGTAAGTAGGAGAGATGGCTAGAAAGCATTATTGGATTATGTATTAATTGATAACGTGTGGAAGAGAGGCTTTTGGATGCTAATGTGTTGAGAGGGGCAACTGGAGGGATGTCTGATCATTATCTTGTGGAGGCGAAGGTGAAGATTTGTAGAGGTTTTCAGAAAAGAAGAATGTTGGGGTGAAGAGAGTGGTGAGAGTAAGTGAGCTTGGAAAGTAGACTTGTGTAAGGAATTACTAGGAGAGATTGAGTGCAGAATGGCAAAAGTTGAGAGCAAATGACGTAAGGGGAGTGGGGGAGGAATGAGATGCATTTAGGGAAGCAGTGATGGCTTGTGCAAAAGATGCATGTGGCATGGGAAAGGTGAGAAGTGGGCAGATTAGAAAGGTTAGTGAGTGGTGGGATGAAGAAGTAAGATTATTAGTGAAAGAGAAGAGAGAGGCATTTGGATGATTTTTGCAGGAAAGTAGTGCAAATGATTGGGAGATGTATAAAAGAAAGCGGCAGGAGGTCAAGAGAAATATGCAAGAGGTGAAAAAGAGGGTAAATGAGAGTTGTGGTGAGAGAGTATCATTAAATTTTAGGGATAATAAAAAGATGTTTTATCCCTAGGGATAAGATAGAAAAAATATTCCAAACATATTCCCCATGTGTCGTAGAAGGTGACTAAAGGGGGCGGGAATGAGGGCTAGAAACCCTCCCCTCCTTGTATTTTAAGTTTCTAAAAGGGGAAACAGAAGGAGTCATGCGAGAAGTGCTCATTCTCCTTGAAGGCTCAGATTGGGGTGTTTCAATGTGTGTGGGTGTAACCAAGATGAGAAAAAAGGAGAGATAGGTATTATTCTTGAGAGAAGAACCTGGATGTTTTGGATCTGAGTGAAATGAAGCTCAAGGGTAAAGGGGATGAATGGTTTGGGAATGTTTGAGGAGTGAAGTCAGGGGTTGGTGAAAGGACAAGAGCAAAGGAAGGAGTAGCTCTACTCCTGAAGCAGTTGTGGGAGCATGTGATAGAGTGTAAGATCTAGATCGATATGGGTTAAAGTGGATGGAGAGGGATGGGTGATTATTGGTGCCTATGCACCTGGTCATGAGAAGAAGGACCATGATAGGCAAGTGTTGTGGGAGCAGCCGAGTGAGTGTGTTAGCAGCTTTGATGCACGAGACTGGGTTATAGTGATGGGTGATTTGAATATAAAGGTGAGTAATGTGGCAGTTGAAGGTATGATTGGTGTACATGGGGTGTTCAGTGTTGTAGATGGAAATGGTGAAGAGCTTGTAGATTTGTGTGCTGAAAAAGGACTGGTGGTTGGGAATACTTGGTGTAAAAAGAGAGATATACATAAGTATATGTATGTAAGTAAGAGAGATGGCCAGAGAGCATTGTTGGATTATGTGTTAATTGATAGATGTGTGAAAGAGAGACTTTTGGATGCTAATGTGTTGAGAGGGGCAACTGGAGGGATGTCTGATCATTATCTTGTGGAGGCAAAGATCTGTTGAGGTTTCCAGAAAAGAAGAGGAAATGTTGGGGTGAAGAGAGTGGTGAGAGTAAGTGAGCTTGGAAAGGAGACTTGTGTGAGGGAGTACCAGGAGAGATTTAGTGCAGAATGGCAAAAGGTGAGAGCAAATAATGTAAGGGTAGTGGGGGAGGAATGGGATGCATATAGAGAAACAGTGATGGCTTGCACAAATGATGCTTGCAGCATGAGAAAGGTGGGAGGTGGGCAGATTAGAAAGGGTAGTGAGTGGTGGGATGAAGAAGTAAGATTGTTAGTGAAAGAGAAAAGAGAGGCATATGTAAGTAGGAGAACGTTATTGGACCATGTGTTAATTGATAGGCATGTGAAAGAGAGACTTTTCAATGCTAAGGTGCTTAGAGGGGCTGCTGGAGGGATGTCTGATCGTTATCTTGTGGAGATAAAGGTGAAGATTTATTGAGGTTTTGAGAAGAGAAGAGAAAATGTTGGGGTGAAGAGAGTGGTGAGAGTAAGTGAGCTTGGAAAGGAGACTTGCTTGTGTGAGGAAGAACCAGGAGGGATTGAGTGCAGAATGGCAAAAGGTGAGAGCAAATGATGTAAGGGGAGTGGGGGAGGAATGGGATGTATTTAGGGAAACAGTGATGGCTTGCATAAAAGATGCTTGTAGCATGAGAAAGGTGGGGGAGGGCAGATTAGAGAGGGTAGTGAGTGGTGAGATGAAGAAATAAGATTGCTAGTGAAAGAAAAGAGAGAGGCATTTGGACAATTTTTGCAGGGAAGTAGTGCAAATGACTGGGAGATGTATAAACAAAAGAGGCAGGAGGTCAAGAGAGAGGTGCAAGAGGTGATAAAGAGGGCAAATGAGAGTTAGGGAGAGCAAGTATCATTAAATTTTAGGGAGAATAAAAAGATGATTTGGAAGGAGGTAAATAAAGTGCGTAAGACGAGAACAAATAGGAACGTTGGTGAAGGGGGCTAATGGGGAGGTGATATCAAGTAATGGTGAAGTGAGAAGGAGATAGAGTAATTATTTTGAAGGTTTGTTGAATGTGTTTGATGATAGAGTGGCAGATATAGGGTGTTTTGGTTGAGGTGGTGTGTGAAGTGAGAGGGTCAGGGAGGATGTTTTGGTAAACAGAGGAGAGGTAGTGAAAGCTTTGCGGAAGATGAAAGCTGGCAAGGCGGTGGGTTTGGATGGTATTGCAGTGGAATTTATTGAAAACAGGGGGTGACTGTGTTGTTGATTGGTTGGTAAGGATATTCAGTGTATGTATGGATCATGGTGAAGTGCCTGAGGATTGGGGAAATACATGCATAGTGCCATTGTACAAAGGCAAAGGGGATAAAAGTGAATGTTCAAATTACAGAGGTATAAGTTTGTTGAGTATTCTTGGGAAATTATATGGGAGGGTATTGATTGAGAGAGTAAAGGCATGTACAAAGCATCAGATTGGGAAAGAGCATTGTGGTTTCAGACGTGGTAGAGAATGTGTGGATCAGATGTTTGCTTTAAAGTATGTATGTGAGAAACACTTAGAAAAACAGATGGATTTGTATGTAGCATTTATGGATCTAGAGAAGGCATATGATAGGGTGGATTGAGATGCTTTGTGGAAGGTTTTAAGGGTATATGGTGTGGGAGGTAAGTTGATAGAAGCAGTGAAATATTTTTAACCAAGGATGTAAGGCATGTGTACGAGTAGGAGGAGAGGAAAGTGATCGGTTCCCAGTGAGAGTCGGTTTGAGGCAGGGGTGCATGATGTCTCCATGGCTGTTTAATTTGTTTATGGGTGGGGTTGTTACGGAGGTGAATGCAAGAGTTTTGGAGAGAGGAGCAGATATGAAGTTTGTTGGGGATGAGAGGGCTTGGGAGATGAGTCAGTTGTTGTTCGCTGATGATACAGTACTGGTGGTTGATTCAGGTGAGAAACTGCAGAAGTGGGTGACTGAATTTGGTAAAGTGTGTGAAAGAAGAAAGTTGAGTGTAAATGTGAATAAGAGCAAGGTTATTAGATTTAGTAGGGTTGAGGGACAAGTTAATTGGGAGGTAAGTTTGAATGGAGAAAAACTGGAGGAAGTGAAGTGTTTTAGATATCTGTGAGTGGACTTAGCAGCAGATGAAACCATGGAAGCGAAGGTGAGTCACAGTGTGGGGGAGGGGTAAAGGTTCTGGGAGCATTGAAAAATGTGTGGAAGGCAAGAACCTTAGAGTGCAAAAATGGGTATGTTTGAGGAAATTGTGGTTCAAACAATGTTATATGGTTGCGAGGCATGGGCTATAGATAGGGTTGTGCGGAGGAGGGTGGGTGTGTTGGAAACGAAATGTTTGAGGACAATATGTGGTGTGAGGTGGTTTGATCGAGTAAGTAATGAAAGGGTAAGAGAGATGTGTGGTAATAAAAAGAGTGTGGTTGAGAGAGTAGAAGAGGGTGTGTTTAAATGGTTTGGACACATGGAGAGAATGAGTGAGGAAAGATTGACGAAGAGGATATATGTGTTAGAGGTGGAGGGAAGAAGGAGAAGCAGGAGACCAAATTGGAGGTGGAAGGATCGTAGCCTGAACATACAGGAGGGTGAAAGGTATGCAAGGAATAGAGTGATTAGGTATGTAAGGAATAGAGTGATTTGGAATGATTCGATATAACAGGGTTGAAGTGCTGTAAATGGATCAACTCTGTAATTTGAACATTCACTTTTATATCAACTGACTTATATTTCTCTCTTGTGTCTCCCCTGATGATGTGATTATTACACGAAAGTGCACTTGGGAACTTATCGTGTTTCATTTTTCTTGTGGACTCATAGGAATATCTTGATCACGCACAAAATTGTGATCCTTTCCAATATATATATATATATATATATATATATATATATATATATATATATATATATATATATATATATATAAACACACATATATATATATATATATATGTGTTTGATGATAGAGTGGCAGATATAGGGTGTTTTGGTCGAGGTGGTGTGCAAAGTGCGAGGGTTAGGGAAAATGTTTTGGTAAACAGAGAAGAGGTAGTAAAAGCTTTGCGGAAGATGAAAGCTGGCAAGGCAGCAGGTTTGGATGGTATTGCAGTGGAATTTATTAAAAAAGGGGGTGACTTTATTGTTGACTGGTTGGTAAGGTTATTTAATGTATGTATGTATGTATGTATGTATGACTTAGAAAAGCAAATGGATTTGTATGTAGCATTTATGGATCTGGAGAAGGCATATGATAGAGTTGATAGAGATGCTCTGTGGAAGGTATTAAGAATATATGGTGTGGGAGGAAAGTTGTTAGAAGCAGTGAAAAGTTTTTATCGAGGATGTAAGGCATGTGTACGTGTAGGAAGAGAGGAAAGTGATTGGTTCTCAGTGAATGTAGGTTTGCGGCAGGGGTGTTTGATGTCTCCATGGTTGTTTAATTTGTTTATGGATGGGGTTGTTAGGGAGGTGAATGCAAGAGTTTTGGAAAGAGGGGCAAGTATGAAGTCTGTTGGGGATGAGAGAGCTTGGGAAGTGAGTCAGTTGTTGTTCGCTGATGATACAGCGCTGGTGGCTGATTCATGTGAGAAACTGCAGAAGCTGGTGACTGAGTTTGGTAAAGTGTGTGAAAGAAGAAAGTTAAGAGTAAATGTGAATAAGAGCAAGGTTATTAGGTACAGTAGGGTTGAGGGTCAAGTCAATTGGGAGGTGAGTTTGAATGGAGAAAAACTGGAGGAAGTGAAGTGTTTTAGATATCTGGGAGTGGATCTGTCAGCGGATGGAACCATGGAAGCGGAAGTGGATCATAGGGTGGGGGAGGGGGCGAAAATTCTGGGAGCCTTGAAGAATGTGTGGAAGTCGAGAACATTATCTCGGAAAGCAAAAATGGGTATGTTTGAAGGAATAGTGGTTCCAACAATGTTGTATGGTTGCGAGGCGTGGGCTATGGATAGAGTTGTGCGCAGGAGGATGGATGTGCTGGAAATGAGATGTTTGAGGACAATGTGTGGTGTGAGGTGGTTTGATCGAGTAAGTAACGTAAGGGTAAGAGAGATGTGTGGAAATAAAAAGAGCGTGGTTGAGAGAGCAGAAGAGGGTGTTTTGAAATGGTTCGGGCACATGGAGAGAATGAGTGAGGAAAGATTGACCAAGAGAATATATGTGTCGGAGGTGGAGGGAACGAGGAGAAGAGGGAGACCAAATTGGAGGTGGAAAGATGGAGTGAAAAAGATTTTGTGTGATCGGGGCATGAACATGCAGGAGGGTGAAAGGAGGGCAAGGAATAGAGTGAATTGGAGTGATGTGGTATACCGGGGTTGACGTGCTGTCAGTGGATTGAATCAAGGCATGTGAAGCGTCTGGGGTAAACCATGGAAAGCTGTGTAGGTATGTATATTTGCGTGTGTGGACGTATGTATATACATGTGTATGGGGGTGGGTTGGGCCATTTCTTTCGTCTGTTTCCTTGCGCTACCTCGCAAATGCGGGAGACAGCGACAAAGCAAAAAAAAAAAAAAAAAGACTCATGGTGAGGTGCCTGAGGATTGGCGGAATGCGTGCATAGTGCCATTGTACAAAGGCAAAGGAGATAAGAGTGAGTGCTCAAATTACAGGGGTATAAGTTTGTTGAGTATTCCTGGCAAATTATATGGGAGGGTATTGATTGAGAGGGTGAAGGCATGTACAGAGCATCAGATTGGGGAAGAGCAGTGTGGTTTCAGAAGTGGTAGAGGATGTGTGGATCAGGTGTTTGCTTTGAAGAATGTATGTGAGAAATACTTAGAAAAGCAAATGGATTTGTATGTAGCATTTATGGATCTGGAGAAGGCATATGATAGAGTTGATAGAGATGCTCTGTGGAAGGTATTAAGAATATATGGTGTGGGAGGCAAGTTGTTAGAAGCAGTGAAAAGTTTTTATCGAGGATGTAAGGCATGTGTACGTGTAGGAAGAGAGGAAAGTGATTGGTTCTCAGTGAATGTAGGTTTGCGGCAGGGGTGTGTGATGTCTCCATGGTTGTTTAATTTGTTTATGGATGGGGTTGTTAGGGAGGTGAATGCAAGAGTTTTGGAAAGAGGGGCAAGTATGAAGTCTGTTGGGGATGAGAGAGCTTGGGAAGTGAGTCAGTTGTTGTTCGCTGATGATACAGCGCTGGTGGCTGATTCATGTGAGAAACTGCAGAAGCTGGTGACTGAGTTTGGTAAAGTGTGTGAAAGAAGAAAGTTAAGAGTAAATGTAAATAAGAGCAAGGTTATTAGGTACAGTAGGGTTGAGGGTCAAGTCAATTGGGAGGTGAGTTTGAATGGAGAAAAACTGGAGGAAGTGAAGTGTTTTAGATATCTGGGAGTGGATCTGGCAGCGGATGGAAACATGGAAGCGGAAATGGATCATAGGGTGGGGGAGGGGGCGAAAATTCTGGGAGCCTTGAAGAATGTGTGGAAGTCGAGAACATTATCTCGGAAAGCAAAAATGGGTATGTTTGAAGGAATAGTGGTTCCAACAATGTTGTATGGTTGCGAGGCGTGGACTATGGATAGAGTTGTGCACAGGAGGATGGATGTGCTGGAAATGAGATGTTTGAGGACAATGTGTGGTGTGAGGTGGTTTGATCGAGTAAGTAACGTAAGGGTAAGAGAGATGTGTGGAAATAAAAAGAGCGTGGTTGAGAGAGCAGAAGAGGGTGTTTTGAAATGGTTTGGTCACATGGAGAGAATGAGTGAGGAAAGATTGACCAAGAGGATATATGTGTCGGAGGTGGAGGGAACGAGGAGAAGAGGGAGACCAAATTGGAGGTGGAAAGATGGAGTGAAAAAGATTTTGTGTGATCGGGGCCTGAACATGCAGGAGGGTGAAAGGAGGGCAAGGAATAGAGTGAATTGGAGTGATGTGGTATACCGGGGTTGACGTGCTGTCAGTGGATTGAATCAAGGCATGTGAAGCGTCTGGGGTAAACCATGGAAAGCTGTGTAGGTATGTATATTTGCGTGTGTGGACGTATGTATATACATGTGTATGGGGGTGGGTTGGGCCATTTCTTTCGTCTGTTTCCTTGCGCTACCTCGCAAACGCGGGAGACAGCGACAAAGCAAAAAAAAAAAAAAAAAAAAAATATATATATATATATATATATATATATATATATATATATATATATAAAAAAAAAAATATATTATTATACTTTGTCGCTGTCTCCCGCGTTTGCGAGGTAGCGCAAGGAAACAGACGAAAGAAATGGCCCAACCCCCCCCCATACACATGTATATACATACGTCCACACACGCAAATATACATACCTACACAGCTTTCCATGGTATACCCCAGACGCTTCACATGCCCCGATTCAATCCACTGACAGCACATCAACCCCGGTATACCACATCGCTCCAATTCACTCTATTCCTTGCCCTCCTTTCACCCTCCTGCATGTTCAGGCCCCGATCACACAAAATCCTTTTCACTCCATCCTTCCACCTCCAATTTGGTCTCCCTCTTCTCCTTGTTCCCTTCACCTCCGACACATATATCTTCTTGGTCAATCTCTCCTCACTCATCCTCTCCATGTCCCCAAACCACTTCAAAACACCCTCTTCTGCTCTCTCAACCACGCTCTTTTTATTACCACACATCTCTCTTACCCTTACGTTACTCACTCGATCAAACCACCTCACACCACACATTGTCCTCAAAAATCTCATTTCCAGCACATCCATCCTCCTGCGCACAACTCTATCCATAGCCCACGCCTCGCAACCATACAACATTGTTGGAACCACTATTCCTTCAAACATACCCATTTTTGCTTTCCGAGATAATATATATATATATATATATATATATATATATATATATATATATATATATATATATATATATATATAGGTATATATAGGTATATATGTATATACCTACCTCACAAACGTGGGAGACAGCGACAAAGCAAAATAATAATAATGGATATATATATATATATATATATATATATATATATATATATATATATATATATATATATATATATATATATATATATATTGTACAGTATCCCTGGGGATAGGGGATTAAGAATACTTCCCACATATTCCCTGCGTGTCGTAGAAGGCGACTAAAAGGGGAGGGAGCGGGGGGCTGGAAATCCTCCTCTCTTGTTTTGTTTTTTTTAATCCTCCAAAAGAAGGAACAGATGGGGCCAGGTGAGGATATTCCAAAAAAGGCCCAGTCCTCTGTTCTTAACGCTACCTCGCTAATGTGGGAAATGGCGAATAGTTTAGAAAAAAAAATATATATTGTACAAAGGCAAAGGGGACAAAGGTGAGTGCTTAGATTACAGAGGTATAAGTTTCTTGAGTATTCCTGGGAAATTATATGGGAGGGTACTGATTGAGAGGGTGAAGGCATGTACAGAGCATCAGATTGGGAAAGAGCAGTGTGGTTTCAGAAGTGGTAGAGGATGTGTGGATCTGGTGTTTGCTTTGAAGAATGTATGTGAGAAATACTTAGAAAAGCAAATGGATTTGTATGTAGCATTTATGGATCTAGAGAAGGTATATGATAGAGTTGATAGAGATGCTCTGTGGAAGGTATTAAGAATATATGGTGTGGGAGGCAAGTTGTTAGAAGCAGTGAAAAGTTTTTATCGAGGATGTAAGGCATGTGTACGAATAGGAAGAGAGGAAAGTGATTGGTTCTTAGTGAATGTAGGTTTGCGGCAGGGGTGTGTGATTTCTCCATGGTTGTTTAATTTGTTTATGGATGGGGTTGTTAGGGAGGTGAATGCAAGAGTTTTGGAAAGAGGGGCATGTATGCAGTCTGTTGTGGATGAGAGAGCTTGGTAGGTGAGTCAGTTGTTGTTCGCTGATGCTACAGCGCTGGTGGCTGATTCATGTGAGAAACTGCAGAAGCTGGTGACTGAGTTTGGTAAAGTGTGTGAAAGAAGAAAGTTAAGAGTAAATGTGAGTAAGAGCAAGGTTATTAGGTACAGTAGGGTTGAGGGTCAAATCAATTGGGATGTAAGTTTGAATGGAGAAAAACTGGAGGAAGTGAAGTGTTTTAGATATCTGGGAGTGGATTTGGCAGCGGATGGAACCATGGAAGCGGAAGTGAATCATAGGGTGGGGGAGGGGGCAAAAATTCTGGGAGTGTTGAAGAATGTTTAGAAGTCGAGAACATTATCTCGGAATGCAAAAATGGGTATGGCAAAAATGGTATGTTTGAAGGAATAGTGGTTCCAACAATGCTGTATGGTTGGAGGCGTGGGCTATGGATAGAGTTTTGTGGAGGAGCTTGGAGGTGCTGGAAATGAGATGTTTGAGGACAATATGTGGTGTGAGGTGGTTTGATCAAGTAAGTAATAATATGGTAAGAGAGATGTGTGGTAATAAAAAGAGTGTGGTTGAGAGAGCTGAAGAGGGTGTTTTGAAATGGTTTGGTCACATGGAGAGAATGAGTGAGGAGAGATTGACCAAGAGGATATATGTATCTGAGGTGGAGAGAACGAGGAGAAGTGGGAGACCTAATTGGAGGTGGAAAGATGGAGTGAAAAAGGTTTTGTGTGATCGGGGCCTGAACATGCAGGAGGGTGAAAGGCGTGCAAGGAATAGAGTGAATTGGAATGATGTGGTAATCTGGGGTTGACGTGCTGTCAATGGATTGAACCAGGGCATGTGAAGCGTCTGGGGTAAACCATGGAAAGTTCTGTGGGGCCTGGATTTGGAAAGGGAGCTGTGGTTTTGGTGCATTATTACATGACAGCTGGAGACTGAGTGTGAACGAATGGGACCTTTGTTGTCATCCTAGTGCTACCTCGCGCACAGGAGGGGAGAGGGAGTTGTTATTTCATGTGTGGCGGGGTGGCTATGGGAATGAATAAAGGCAGACAGTATGTATTATGTACATGTGTATATATGTATATGTCTGCGTGTGTTTATATATGTATACGTTGAGATGTATAGGTATGTATATTTGCGTGTGTGGACTGTATGTATATACATGTGTATGTTGGTGGGTTGGGCCATACTTTCGTCTGTTTCCTTGCGCTACCACGCTAACGCGAGAGACAGCGATAAAGCAAAATAGATAATGAAAATAAATATATATATATGCTTGTATGGGTGTTTATGTATATGCATGTGTACGTGGATGGGTTGGGCCATTCTTTCGTTTGTTTTCTTGCTCTACCACGCTGACGCCAGAGACGGCGATGAAGTATGATAATGAAAAAAAGAGTATACTTTCACATACATATACATGTATACATCTGTAAATATTCATACTTGCTCACTTTCAACCTTTCACAATACCATCCTGCCCCACAGGAAACAGCACAAATGCATGAAGGGAAAGAAAAATGACAACATATACATTCTCATCTATACCCCAACACCTGAATGCTTCCCCTTGCATCAGGAAGGTAATTTCAGGAAACACAAAGGTGTACCTGACTTTACAAAGGCAGCTTTGCAGTGACTCCAAGCAGAAATGAAAGTCAGGTAGGATTCAGGGTAAGGGAAGAGTTTCGTAGCCCAATACATTTTGTGCTTAATGTGACTAGCATCATAGTAGGAAACTTCAAACCTTGATTAATAATGAAAGTTATGGTACATGGTGTGATGTAGGACTCCTTTCCAGCCAAATTAACCTCTGCTATATGGTTAGCACAGCTGTAGGTATTTTGGCCGGTGGAGCAGTACCCATCCCAAGGAAAGTCAATAAAGAAGCTGTGCAGTGATGACTGCTGAGATCTAAAGTGCCAGAGTTGGCATTTCAAGAGGAGATGGGGATGGGCAAGTTCAAATGGAAGTGCAAAGGATCTTTGTTTTTAAGGGGATAGTTATTTGTAGCATTGTAACAGAGCAAAGGGAAAATTGAAAGTTGTTGATGAGTTAGATATTTTGGAGTGATGATAAACCCTTTGAGTGCTGAGGCTGTATATGTATATCCTTATGTCTTTCCCATGTTCAAATAGTTCCATGCTTTCTAGAGGCTGGAAAGTCCTCAAGTATTAGATAATCATAGATCACCCATGCACAAATTTCGAAGAAGGTCCCATCTTGCTAATCCACGGTGAGATGGACAAGATTTTGTCTGCTCGGTTGATAATGACACTCAGCTGATTTGGACATAACAAGCGACCATAAGGAATGATTTTGAACATAATATTATAGGAAGACTCAATCAGTCTCAGACCTCTAGTTAAAGGAAAATTAGAGCTGAGAATAATGCACAGGGTAACGGTACATGCAGAGTGTAAATGATGGTGGTACATGCTTGCTCTGAATAGCTGTGGATGTTTATTCTTTCTTTTTACCTATATCTTTTATGCCTATTTCTTCTGAAGACTCCCTTTAAGGGGTGGCCATGGCAAAAGTCTCCACTTATCCCTGTCTGTTTAAATGGTTCAAAATCCTCTTTTTTTCCATATTGCTGAGACACCTCTTTTGCCCCAACAATAACTTGAAGGATCACAGAAGATGACCATGGGGAAATAAAAGTTAAAAGGGGAGTCACACAAAGGAGAAAAATTAAGGTGTAGAAAATACTATGATGAATATAGTTTGAATGTAGAGTGTGCAAGAAGCTTGAATAATATATTACTCTTCTGTCCCTCATGTAATGTATGGATTTGAAATGGTAATTTTTTTCTAGATCCAGAGAAGCATGTTGTGAGAGAAGTAAAGAATAGATATTTTCAGAGCATACAGTAAAGACTCCAGTAACCACATTAATTGGTGTGCAAAGAGTGTGCAGCAGCAGCTAAGAGAGCGATTCTTCCCAGGGGCTTGCAATAGAAAAATAATGTTTAATGAATTACATTAGAATTCACTTGTTTGCATGATGAGATAGATTACCTTATATTTTTTACTCAAATAGGAAAATGCTTGAAGAAGAGTACAGCTGCAAGAAAATACGTACACATTAGTACAAAAAGAAATGTGAAATACTGTCCTGTATATATACTGTATACTTACCAGTACTCTGTATATACTGTGTACTCACCGGTATTATCATATTAAGAACTTGAACTGAACTGTGAGACATGGAAGAAAAGGACATTAGATTAACTGTAATCTAGTAAAGTTTGAGTGATTTTGACCAAACCTGCTTACTCATTCTTGTCACAGATTGATGGCTACATGAATTGATTAGTGACTTAACAGAGGTGTGGCTTAAGGAGAACTTCTGTTGGTGGAATACATTAAGTAGGTAAAGATTAATGTGAAAAAGATACCATGTGGTAAAGGATGTGAAGAAATTGATAGAAAGATGCTTAGAGAAAAGCCTTTTTAGATGAAAATAACCACACAGGACATGAGAAATGGTAATTTGGTGATGAAAATATATGAATGTATGTATGTATGGTAATGCAAGAAAATGGACAGAAGCAGTGAGTTAATTGCTTAGGGCAAAAAAGTACATATTTCAGATAAGAATACAAATGGAATCACATTTGATCATTTGCAGTGGAAGCATTTTGTATGAGAATGGCATGAATGGAGTTGTTAATCTCTTCAGCTAACATATCAGCTTGATTTTAAGATGAAGCATGTATGCACTTGTATTAGTATGGAAACCTTTGTTCATTTCAGCACTTATGTATTAGTGATGTAATAGGCTGAATGCTCTTTATCCACCAAATATGAATGGGAGCAAGTATTTAGATAAATAGATGTATTGAATAGAATGAAATGCCAGCTACTCTTACTTAGTATGTTGCACTTATTCAGGACAGAGATTCACATAACAGATTTATGAAGTTGTGTTTTAAGTTACAGTTTTCTGGATTTCTATTGTTGAGGGAGGCCAGTTCTCAAGCAAATTTTCTTGTGGAAAGGGATTCTTAATAGAAATAGAACATATATTCCTTACTATCCAATGTAAAGATTATCTCTAGACTCATGTTTTGAAAGTTTAATATATACTGTAGATTGTTTTGGACAGTAAATGAAATGTGCGTCCCCAACAGGTAGGGACGGACAGTGATGGTCCAAGGACTGACGGGGAAGGAGTCTCAGGAGCTGGGCTGGATCTCATTGGCAAAAAGAAGATAAAAAAGTGTCCATACTGTACATACACTACAACTAGACTTTCCCATATGATTAATCACAATCGCACCCACACTGGTGAGAAGCCATACTCTTGCCCCATGTGCTTTTTTCAGACATGCAGGAGTGATAATCTAAGGAGGCATATTCGCAATCATGCTCGTGAAAAGCCATACGTTTGCTGTCAGTGCCCCTTAAGTTTTACCACAAAAGGTAATCTCAGTAAGCATCTTCGAACCCATGCTGTTCAAAATCCATTTTACTGTCCCCACTGCCAGTATCATTGTCCAACTCTGGAAATTTATAAGGAGCATATTTGTACTCACACGAGTTAGATGATATCTGTCATATGAATAGAGTTTTCTTTTTAGTTGTTATATTGTGTATAATAAAGAATTTATTTGTATATAGTGGCCTTCAATTTTTCCATTTGTAAATATGAGATTTGTTCTGAGGGAGATGAAGCAAAGGAAATTAGCCACAGCTATCATTTATTACAGAAGGTTTTGAAAGATAGATAGGTTGCAAGAGATATACTACTGAACATTATCACCTAAAAAGCTATCTTATAATTTTATAGTCATTCACTTTATCTATGCTAGAATATGATTAATCAGTAAGTAACAGATTATGACAACCTGTGCATTAAACTGAAAGTTTCTTTTATACCAAAAAATGAATGTATATAATCCAACTGAGTCCTATTTGAAACATTGAAACATTGATTGTATGTAACAGGAAAAATATGCAGCATTGATGGTGGAGGAGGGAAAGGCTAGACATAAATATTAGGGTAGAGTGGATTTAGAATTACATATTTCTTCTTTCATATTCACTAATACAGTTATTCCTGGCTTTTAGATAATGATACACTTCTTTATATAGGTTGCAGGAATTTATCAGAATCGCTACACAGTAATATGTAGTATCACATTGTAACTGGTGAATACTGCAGTTGTACTCAACCAGATTAGACTTCATGATGGTGCCTCTCATCATCTTCAAATAATTTGGTGTGATACTCAAATATGCAACCTCTTTAGTGTTAGGTGCCACCAGTAGCTTTCTGTATATCATTGGGCATGCTTGCAGAAATTGCATAAACTTGTAATCACAAGAAAATTACCATTAGAGAGTAGGAACAATAGCCCAATATGATTAAGAGAAATGCAGAATGGCACCGTATAGATTATCATGTGAACACAGAGGTGTCAGTTCTGTATTGAGAATGAATCTGAAAAAGGAAGTTTTATAGTTTTTCCATTTTACCCCAAAGTCTGTTAAAATGAGTTTGGTTTTATAAGGGACTTACTTACTGACTTTGTATATTTGTCATGATACTCTTTTTTTTGTGCTGTTTACGCTGCACTTAGATTCTTTTTGTATTGGAATTCAGATTCCAAAACCTTAATGTTGAAATTTTTTGCTTTTAGCTTTGTGTAGAAATAACACAAGCCAAGTCATAAGCATTTCCTTTGGCTCAAATGTATATCGCATCATTATTACTCTTAGACTTCTCCTTCCTCTACACAATCAGGGGATTATGCATTTAAAAAGCATTTCAGTTTCTAAAAGATGGAACAAAAGGAGTCAAACAGGGAGTGCTCATCTTCCACAAAGGCTCAGGCTGAGTTGTCTAAATGTGTGTAGATGTAACCAAAATGAGCAGAGATGAGAGAGGTAGTATGTTTAAGGCAAGAGACCTGGATGTTCTAGCTCAGACTGAAACAAAGCTGAAGGATAAAGGGGAAGAATGGTTTGGAAATGTGTCTGGAACAAAGTTGGGTCGTTGAGAGAACAAGAGCCAAGTTAGGAGTAGCACTAATCCTGAAGCAAGAGTTATGGGAGTGTGTGAAAGAGAGTAAAGGAGTAAGTTCTAGTCTGATGTGGGTAAGAATGAAAGTGGATGGGAGGAGATGTGTGATTATTAGCACTTATTCACCAGGTCATGATAAGAAAGATCATGAGGAGCTAAGTGCTTTGGAGTAGCTGAGTAAGTAAGTCAGCAGTTTTGATGTAAGAGATAAGGTTTTAGTGATTGGTGATTTGAATGTGATGGTAAGTAATGTGGGGGTTAAGGATGTGATTGGGGTGTATGGAGTACTTAGCTTTATGAATGAAAATGAAAAAGGACAAGTAATAGGAAATACCAGGTTTGAAAATAGGGACATATACAAGTAATACGTATGTGAATCTGAGAGATGATTAGCGGGTATAATTGAATTACATTTTAATTGATACAAGAGCAAAAGAGAGACTTTAGGATTGAAATGTGTTGAGAGGGGCAGCTGGTGGGATGTCTGATCATTATCTTTTAGAGATGAGGGTGAAGATTTGTAGTTCTTGAAAAAGAGATAACACAGTCAGTGAGAAGAGAGGGGTGAGAGTAAGTGGGCTTAGAAAAGACTTGTGTGAAGCAGTAGCAGAAGAGTTTGAGCATAGAATGGCAAAAGGTGAGAGTAAATGAAGCATGGGGAGTAGTTGAGGTATGGGAGGTATTTAGGGAAGTGGTGATGGCATGTGTGAGAAATGCATGTGGCATGTGAAAGGTGATAAGATTGGAGGATTTGGAAGGGTACTGAGTGGTGGGATGCAAAAGCAAAGCTCATAGTGAAAGAAGAAAGAGAATTTGGGTATTTTTTAGAGGGAAGGAGTGCAAATGATTGAGGGATGTATAAGAGAAAGTAGGAGGATGTCAAAAGGAAGGTGAAGTGGTTGAAAAAGGACTAATAAGAGGATATTTTGAAAGGTTATTAATGTAAAAAAAAAATAGGAACATTGGTGAAGGGGGCAAAAGGGGAAGTGTTAATAGGTAGTGATGATGTGAGGAGGAGATGGAGTGAGTATTTTGAAGGACTGCTGAATGTGTTTGATGATAGGATGGCAAATGTAATGTGTCTGGGTCAGGGTGATATGCAAAGGGAGAGAGTCAAGGAGAATGGTTTGATGAAGAGAGGAGGTAGTGAAAGCCATGCTTAAGATTAATTGTGGCAAGGCAGCTTGGGTGGTTGGTATTGTAGTTGAATATATTAAGAAAGGAGATGACTGTGTTGCTGAATATTTGGTAAGAATATTCACTATATGTATGGATCATGGTGACATGCTTGAGGATTGGCTGAATGCATGTATAGTGCCATTGTATAAAGGCAAATGGGATAAAGATAACTGTTCCAACTACAGAGGTGTAACCTGTTGAGTGTACCTGGTAAGTTGTATGGATGGGTATTGATTGAGAGGATGAAGTTATGTACAGAGCATCAGATTTGGGAGGAAGAGTGTGGTTTCAGAAGTGATAGAGGAAGTGTGGATCAGGTGTTTGCTTTAAGGAATGTGTGAGAAATACTTTAAAAACTGATGGATTTAGATGTAGCATTTATGGATTTGGATAAAGCATATGATAGGGTTGATAGAGATGTCTTGTGGAAGACCTTAAGAGTATATAGTTTGGGAGGAAAGATGCTACAAGCATTGGGAAGTTTTTATCAAGGGTGTAGGAGGTGTACAATTAGGAAGAGAGAAGAGTGAATTGTTCCAAGTGAAGATTGGTCAGCAGCAGGGTGTGTGATTTCACCATGGTTGTTTTATTTGTTTATGAATGGAATGATGAGGGATGTAAATGTGAGAATCTTGTAGTGAGGGGAGAGTATGCAGTCAGTGAGGGATAAGAGGGCCTGGGAAGTGAGTCAGTTGTTGTTTGCTGATGATACAGCACTGGTAGGAGATTCAAGTGAGAAACTGCAGTTGGTGACTGAAATTGGAAGAGTATGTGAAAGGAGCAAGTTGAGAGTAAATGTGAATAAAAGCAAGGTTAAGTTTAGCAGGTTTGAGAAACAGTTTAGTTGTGGTGTGAGTTTGAATGAAGAAAATTTGGAGGAAATGAAGTGTTTTAGATACCTGGGAGTGGATATAGCAGCAAATTGAACCACAGTAACAGAATTGAGTCAGAATGGATGAGATGGTGAAAGGTTTAGGAGTGCTGAATATTGTAAGGAAAGAGAGAATGTTATTTGGGAGGTTAAAAATAGATATGTTTGAAGTTATGATAGTCCAAACAATATTATATGGGTGTGAGGCTTGGGTTATAGATAAGGCTATGCAAGGTGGATGAATTGTGTTTGAAATTAAATGTTTGAGGACAATATGTGGTGTGAGGTGTTTTGCTCAGATGAGTAATGAAAGGGTAAGAGAGATGTGTGGCAATAAAAAGAGCTTGGTTGAGAGAGTTGATCAAAGAGGATGTGCTGAAATGGTTTGGACATATGGAGAGAATAATTGAGGGATGGTTGACAAAGAGGATATATGTATCAGAAGTGGATGGAACATGGAGAACAGGGAAACCAAATTAGAGGTGGAAATGATGGAATGAAAAAGATTTTGAGTGATCAGGGCCTGAACATGCAGGAGGATGAAAGGCACCCAAGGGATAGAGTGAAATGGGATGATGTACTGTCAATGGACAGAACCAGAGTATATAAAGCATCTGGGGTTAACCATGGAAAGATCTCTGGGGCCTGGTTGTGGATAGGGAGCTGGAGTTTCAGTGCATTACAAATGACAGTTAGGGAATGGGTGTGAGTGGATGTGGCCTTTCTTCGTCTGTTCATGACACTGCATCACTATCACAGGGAACAATGATCAAGTATGGAAAAAAAGGATAACTGATTCCCAGTTGCATGTTGAGATGCTCTCTCCAGTTTACTCTTAAAGAAGAGCCCAACTTAGAAAGGTGGAATGAGAGATAAAGTAAGGTCATTAGAAACTATTGTCAGGTGAATTATCTCTTGATAGTCATTCACACTCTTCTGAAGAAACTATTGTCAGGTGAATTATCCGTTGATAGTCATTCACAGTCCTCTGACTTCAAAGTGACAGAGAAATTTGTTAAGAAATATTAGAGCTAGTGTTGTTCATACAGCTGCATACCATCTCTTTCTTTTGGTGCCTAGTGAGTTACACTTGTAGGTAGACTGAATAGTGGGATGCAATAGGTAATATTACATTAATTTCGACAGCCATACTAAACTTAAGAAACAGATCTTACATTGCTGACAGTCTTTAAGTTCAGGATATGAAGCACACTCTTGTACCCAGTATAATCACCTCCTAGAAGAACACTGTGTGATTTTTTTCTTTTGCATTTTCCAGAAAGAAACCTAGAAGCTAGTGACAGCAGTTGAGAGTTTGTGTATAAGGAAAGAATTAAGAGCAAATGTGAACAAAAGTTAGTTAATGAGATGCAGGAGAAGATGAGATAGGTTAGTTTGAATATAAGTCTGGATGAGGAAGATTTGGAGGTAAGGAAGTGCTTTAGGTGTCTGGAAGTGGATAGCAGTGAACTGAACTATGGGGGCTAAAGTGAATCATAGGTTCGGAGTGGAGCTAAGATTCTGGGTGCATTAAGGAGTGTGTGGAAAGAGAGGTCACAGTTTGTAAGGGCAAAAATGGATATTTTTGAAGATAAAATAGTTCCAACATTGGTGAATGATACAAGTCTTGGGCCCTGAATACAAAAGAACAGAATGGGGACTTGTTAAAAATGATGTGCCCAAGGACAGGTTGTGGCATGAGGTAGGTTGAATATGTATAGATAGACAGTGTAAGAGTAAAGTGTGGAATGTAGTCTGATTGAGAAAGCTGACCAGGTCTGCTGAAATTATTCGGACAGATGAAGGATATGAGCGAGTAAAGATGAAGAAGACCTTTGTGTCAGATGTGTCGAGAGGAAGAGGTAGTGGGAGAACAAGCAGGAAAGAGAAGGCTAGATTGAAGGAGACATAGGAGTATTGGGGCTGGAACATTAAGGAGAGTGGTAGGCATGCATGGAATTGAATGAATTTAATTGATGTGATGTATAGGGGTGATATGCTGTCAGTGGGCTGAACTAGGGCATGTGGAGTGATCAAAGTAAACCTTTGAAATCTGTGGAACTTGATTGTGGATAGCAGGCTCTGGTTGTGGTGCATTATACATACATGATATCTGAGAATATCTGAGAAGTGTTGATTAGGTAATTGTTCATCTGTTCCTAACACTTCCTTTCTTAGGCAAGAGAAGCAATTGTGCATTATAAGAAAACAAGCTTCATCTTGTAGGATCTGTGCAAGAGCTGCTTATTCCAGCAGTGCTGCAACTATTTAATAACACCAAAAAATCAGAAAACATCAACTATGGCACCCCACTTGGGAAGTGTGATCATGTAGTCTTTGAATTTGAGTATGGATAGTGAAGGAATAATAGTAGAATCAGAAAGGAACCTTGACAATAAGAGATGAATGTGAAGAAATTATGCTGAGGTAGTACTTGATAGGCAGCCACCAACAAGGGAAGTATACTGCCAGCACTACCTGCCTGGGTATCGGGAGGGTTAGTGCCGGTTGCATAGTGAGCCAGCACTTTAGGTTGTCAAGTTGCACTCCTCTGACTTGGGTAGCTGTCTTTTCTTTCTGTCTCATCCACATATGGACTGCTGACATTGTATTCTTGAGCATGCAGTCTCTCTTTGTCACATGAAACACTTGACAATACTTAACTCACACAGTCATTCTTCATAACTAGATTTTCCTACAGGAAGCACTATGCGTTAGCCCTTTCTTTTGGCAAAATGGCTGGAGCAAGAGTTAGAAGTAGGTAGGAACATTAGGTAGGAGCATTAGTTGGACACATTAGGTAGAAGTGATAGGTTGGTACATTAGACAAGAACATTAGGTAAAATTGTTGGAAGGAACATGAGGTAGGAGCCTCTGGAAATATTGTGTTAGAGTTGCCCTCTGCCGGTGGCCTGTTAAGGGTGAGGCACTAAAGGCTAAGTAATGGCACTTGAGTTCACCAGTTATGAACTCTTTTGCTTTGGTCACCCCCCTTCAGGGAGTTCCCAGAGGGAATGGGCATCAGAGATATTGATAGATAGATAGGTATGCAGTGCTAAACATCTTTTTGTGGACCCTTAATTAGGACACAGAATTCAATATTCGTTGTGGAGAACAGTGTTACAAGAGGTTCTGTGAAGTACTTAAGGAGTCTGTAGTTAAGTACCAATTGTAGCTAGAGGGACAGATCAAAGAAGATACAAATCTTGATCTCCAGACATCAAAAGGTTTGAATCTTGACAGTTGAGTTTTATCTCATTCAACATTGTTTTTGGTGCTCAGATAAAGGTTTGATTGGAGTTCAGATGGTGACAGGTGTCTTATTAGCTCCCTCTGCTGTAGAGCCTACCTATGCTGATGCATCAAAGTGACACCATTGGCTAAAGAAATTTGTGGTCTTTAGTTGATAGTAAAAATTTGGCCTTCCTTATTCATTAATTATAGTTAAGAAGAGGTGTTTAAGATTGCAGAGGTTCTTGGCATACATCAAGAAAACATTGACAACCATAAATGTAGATAAAAGAATACTTTGCCCTCTGATGCAGTATAGAATAAAGTGCCCACAAAAAACATTGTGCGCCTCCCCATACATTTTCAAAAGCAATGTCACATCTACATTTAAGTACTGTGTATTTCTTTGGCCTTGATTAAAATCTGCAGACATCTGGGCATGGACTTGGCAAGGTTTCTGGTGTACTCTAAGTCCATGTTCTGGGTCCATTGGGTCTTGATCTCTTGAATGAGGTGAGGCAATGATGAGATGTTGTCGGAAGCAGCCACCTGATCTTGTGTTTTGGGCACCCAGTGAGCGTAGAAATCTCACATGTACCCACATTTTTTTGCTTCCAGGCAAAAAGTATTTAGCTAATATGATGTCAGATAGTGTTAGTTCAAAAAACTTAGCACATTTGACTTGGTAAAGATCTTTGAGAGAGAAACATAAAGACATTTGTCAAGCAAAGGCAAATCAAAATAACAAGAGGTAAAACTACAGTACACAGTGATGAGTGTATTTTGTTGTGAATGATTCCATGACAAGCTAGAAAACTTTGCTCAACATGGAATACACTGTTGCAAGTGTCAGTTCCAAAATCACTTTGCAGCTGTTTGAAAAACTAAGTCATTGAAGTTAAGGTGATTCAAGGTCATAATCTGTTTTGAGAGAACCCTGGTTGATATGTTTTTATTTTGCCGTTTGAAAAACTAAGTCATCAAACTTAAGGTGACTCAAGATCGTAATCCGTCTTGTGAGAATCCTGGTTAATATGTTCTTCTTTTGTGCACTTTGTGTCCAGCAAGCATAGCTATTTGTATATGCTCTCACCAGAACTTTTTACGTAAAGACCTAGGGTTTTAACATTTACAGATATCCAGGAGAAACTACATCCAGTAAGCCAGACGATGATTTGTGTTACTAAAACAGTCTTATTTGATTCCATCCATATCTCTCTCTGCCAGGTACTGGTCTTAATCTTTTGGGCAGAGACTGTTTACAAAAACTTAAAGTGGTCATTGGTGTATCATGTTGACTAATGGTTTTCCTAAATATGTTCTGAAAATTTCTTAAGTGAAGCATAGACAAAGTGTACTGAATAATGATCTACTTTGTATCCTAAGTTTTGTAAGCCTTAACCTGTACCACATATTTTGGGATTTAGTGTTGAAAAGGAACTAATTAACCTAAAAAATGAAGATATAATGAAATCTGCTGGGTTTTCCAATTGAACAGCACCTCATGTGCTGGTTTTATATCCAAACGATGAATTGATTATAGGTCTATGGAGCACAACACATAATTGTAAATCATGCACTTTCAGTTGATCCAAGTTCAAAAAATCCATTTTCTTATGGAACTGTATATGTATCATTACTGTCTCTCAGTCTTATATTTGATGTAAATGCAAATGCAAATTGTAGTTTCATATGATCCTTTGCAGACAGTATCAGAATAAGTAGAGAATTCTCTTCAGTAGCAAACAATGAAAAACTATTGACACAAGTCTTATGTTGTGGTGGGCTTTTGGTAAAAAGATGCTTTTTGATGGTTAAAAGAGTCAACTTTTCCATAGAGGAGGAAAGAAATTAGAAAGTGTGGAGTACCAAACAAAAACAAACTATATATATTGGAAGGGCAATGTAAAAGACAATAGAGTAATGATATTTGATGACCTTACATCAAGAAAACATAACAAAACAGTGGTTTACTCTTTCAAAAGGGTTTCATGCTGGATTTTAAGGACCTTCAAACCCAGGGAGCTGAAATGGAGGAGGATGTTCTACAGGTACTTATAATGACACTCTTCTGAATAGAATACCGCTATATGTTACCATCACATTTCAGGATAGGTAAAATTCAGGAGTTGAGAATATTCGGAGATCTTTCACAGCCCTCATTGTTGCTGCTAAGAACTTAATCTGCATGATACAACTGAAGGCACTGAGGCTGTTTTCTCTTAAATGCAGACAGGAGATATGTATTATAATGTACCCTTGGAAAATCTTGGAAGGTAGGGTTCCTAATCTGCTTTTGAAAAATTCTCAGACAGCACAACAGGTGTTGTAGACTAAACTTTCACCACCAGAATTGAAAGATGCAATAAGTAAGATTAGAGAAAAATGATCATGCTGGTCCCAAAATTGTGTAACTCATTGCTTGAAACCATAAGAAATGCTGTGGACCATTTAGTGGAGAAATTCAAGGGCTGTGACATGTATCTACTAAAGATGAACCAGATCAACCAGGATGTGGAAGTTATGTAGATCTTCATTCCGTAGCGAACAACAGCCTGAATGGGCAGAGGACTAGTATGACAGCATGGTTGTGGACTGAGCTGTACGTGATCTGAGAAAGCCAGTACAAGGTAAGGATTTTCAAAGTCACTGCAAGATAGGGTAAGTTATAACCAAACAGTTAGATTCACACCTAATGCACCAACCCACACCCTACTTATGAAGTGACTTCTGACCCAATCCAAAGACATCCCATCTCCAAAAGAACATGTAAACTTTCTCTTGAGACACTAATAACAAATTATTCATATTCCTAAACAGGAACTTATGAAAACCCTCACAAAATCCATAAAGAAACAACTGCTCACCCACCATTCATTCCCACTGGTACAAGCAGTGCAATGAAATCAGTATAGGACTTTCCTACAATAAGCCCCAGCATAACAAACTTTTTCATAAAACACTTTAGCCCTATTATAATCCAGATGCTTAAAGATATCTTCAACCACTCTTGGGTACTCAAAACTTCCCTAACACCTGGAATCTCTGCAACGCAGTACCACTCCTAGAACACTCTAAGCCACTGAACTCTCCCTCTTCCTATTGTTCGATATCACTTCTGTCTGGATTCAATATCCACACTCTTTAAAAAACAGATCCACAATAGGATCATGCAAAGTACCCTGCTCCCATGTATGCAACTTGGCTTATGGCCTACTCTCACATACACAACATGGCTTTAGACCCAATTATTTCACCATCACAAAACATATTGTAGAAGACTTCAATCAAAAACAATCCTCTCCCACGCATTCCTCACGTGTCATAAAAGGTGACTAAAGGGGACGTGAGCAGGGGGGCTGGAAACCCTCCCCTCCTTGTATTTTAACTTTCTAAAAGGGGAAACAGAAGGAGGAGTCACGCGGGGAGTGCTCATCCTCCTCAAAGGCTCAGATTGGGGTGTCTAAATGTGTGTGGATGTAACCAAGATGAGAAAAAAAGGAGAGATAGGTAGTATGTTTGAGGAAAGGAACCTGGATGTTTTGGCTCTGAAGCTCAAGGGTAAAGGGGAAGAGTGATTTGGGAATGTCTTGGGAGTAAAGTCAGGGGTTAGTGAGAGGACAAGAACAAGGGAAGGAGTAGCACTACCCCTGAAACAGGAGTGGTGGGAGTATGTGATAGAGTGTAAGGAAATAAACTCTAGATTGATATGGGTAAAACTGAAAGTGGATGGAGAGAGATGGATTATTGGTGCATATGCACCTGGACATGAGAAGAAAGATCATGAGAGGCAAGTGTTTTGGGAGCAGCTGAGTGAGTGTGTTAGTAGTTTTGATGCATGAGACTGGGTTATAGTGATGGGTGATTTGAATGCAAAGGTGAGTAATGTGGCAGTTAAGGGAATAATTGGTGTACATGGGGTGTTCAGTGTAGTAAATGGAAATGGTGAAGAGCTTGTAGATTTATGTGCTGAAAAAGGACTGGTGATAGGGAATACCTGGTTTAAAAAGAGAGAAATACATAAGTATACATATGTAAGTAGGAGAGATGGCCAAAGGGTGTTATTGGATTACATGTTAATTGATAGGCATGCGAAAGAGACTTTTGGATGTTAATGTGCTGAGAGGTGCAACTGGAGGGGTGTCTGATCATTATCTTGTGGAGGCAAAGGTGAAGATTTGTAGAGGTTTTCAGGAGGGAAGAGAGAATGTTGGGGTGAAAAGAGTGGTGAGAGTAAGTGAGCTTGGGAAGGAGACTTGTGTGAGGAAGTACCAGGAGAGACTGAGTACAGAATGGAAAAAGGTGAGAACAATGGAAGTAAGGGGAGTGGGGGAGGAATGGGGTGTATTTAGGGAAGCAGTGATGGCTTGTGCTGAAGATGCTTGTGGCATGAGAAGCGTGGAAGGTGGGCAGATTAGAAAGGGTAGTGAGTGGTGGGATGAAGAAGTAAGATTATTAGTGAAAGTGAAGAGAGAGGCATTTGGATGATTTTTGCAGGGAAATAATGCAAATGAGTGGGAGATGTATAAAAGAAAGAGGCAGGAGGTCAAGAGAAAGGTGCAAGAGGTGAAAAAGAGGGCAAATGAGAGTTGGGGTGAGAGAGTATCTTTAAATTCTAGGGAGAATAAAAAGATGTTTTGGAAGGAGGTAAATAAAGTGCGTAAGACAAGGGAACAAATGGGAACTTCAGTGAAGGGGGCTAATGGGGAGGTGATAACAAGTAGTGGTGATGTGAGAAGGAGATGGAGTGAGTATTTTGAAGGTTTGTTGAATCTGTTTAATGATAGAGTGGCAGATATAAGGTGTTTTGGTCAAGGTGGTGTGCAAAGTGAGAGGGTTAGGGAGAATGATTTGGTAAACAGAGAAGAGGTAGTAAAAGCATTGTGGAAGATGAAAGCCGGCAAGACAGCTGGTTTGGATGGTATTGCAGTGGAATTTATTAAAAAAGGGGGTGACTGTATTGTTGACTGATTGGTAAGGTTATTTAATGTATGTATGATTCATGGTGAGGTACCTGAGGATGGACGGATTGCTTGTATAGTGTCATTGTACAAAGGCAAAGGGGATAAAAGTGAGTGCTCAAATTACAGAGGTATAAGTTTGTTGAGTATTCCTGGTAAATTATATGGGAGGGTATTGATTGAGAGGGTGAAAGCATGTACAGAGCATCAGATTGGGGAAGAGCAGTGTGGTTTCAGAAGTGGTAGAGGATGTGTGGATGAGGTGTTTGCTTTGAAGAATGTATGTGAGAAATACTTAGAAAAGCAAATGGATTTGTATGTAGCATTTATGGATCTGGAGAAGGCATATGATGAGAGTTGATTGAGATGCTCTGTGGAAGGTATTAAGAATATATGGTGTGGGAGGCAAGTTGTTAGAAGCAGTGAAAAGGTTTTATTGAAGATGTAAGGCATGTGTACGTGTAGGAAGAGAGGAAAGTGATTGGTTCTCAATGAATATAGGTTTGTGGCAAGGGTGTGTGATGTCTCGATGGTTGTTTAATTTGTTTGTGGATGGGGTTGTTAGGGAGGTGAATGCGAGAGTTTTGGAAAGAGGGGCAAGTATGCAGTCTGTTGTGGATAAGAGGACTTGGGAAGTGAGTCACTTGTTGTTCGCTGATGATACAGTGCTGGTGGCTGATTCGTGTGAGAAACTGCAGAAGCTGGTGACTGAGTCTGGTGAAGTGTGTGAAAGAAGAAAGTTAAGAGTAAATGTGAATAAGAGCAAGGTTATTAGGTACAGCAGGGTTGAGGGACAAGTCCATTGGGAGGTAAGTTTGAATGGAGAAAAACTGGAGGAAGTAAAGTGTTTTAGATATCTGGGAGTGGCTTTGGCAGTGGATGGAACCATGGAAGCAGAAGTGAATCATAGGGTGGGGGAGGGGGCGAAACTTCTGGGAGCGTTGAAGAATGTGTGGAAGTCAAGAACATTATCTCAGAAAGCTAAAATGGGTATGTTTGAAGGAATAGTGGTTCCAACAATGTTATATGGTTGCGAGGCGTGGGCTATAGATAAGAGTTGTGCAGAGGAGGGTGGATGTGCTATACATGAGATGTTTGAGGACAATATGTGGTGTGAGGTGGTTTGATCGAGTAAGTAATGTAAAGGTAAGAGAGATGTGTGGTAATAAAAAGAGTGTGGTTGAGAGAGCAGAAGAGGGTATTTTGAAATGGTTTGGTCACGTGGAGAGAATGAAGAGGAAAGATTGACCAAGAGGATATATGTGTCAGAGGTGGAGGGAGCGAGGAGAAGTGGGAGACCAAATTGGAGGTGGAAAGATGGAGTGAAAAAGATTTTGAGTGATCAGGGCCTGAACGTGCAGGAGGGTGAAAGGTGTGCAAGGAATAGAGTGAATTGGAACGATGTGGTATACCGGGGTCGACGTGCTGTCAATGGATTGAATCAGGGCATGTGAAGCATCTAGGGTAAAGTTCTGTGGCGCCTGGATGTGGAAAGGGAGCTGTGGTTTCGGTGCATTATTACATGACAGCTAGAGACTGAGTGTGAACGAATGTGGCCTTTGTTGTCCTTTCCTAGTGCTACCTCGCAGACATGAGGGAGGAGGGGGTTGTTATTTCATGTGTGGCAGGGTGGCGATGGGAATGAATAAAGGCAGACTATGAATTATGTACATATGTATATATGTATATGCCTGTGTGTGTATATATATGTATACGTTGAGATGTATAGGTATGTATATTTGCGTGTGTGGACGTGTATGTATATACATGTGTATGTGGGTGGGTTGGGCCATTCTTTTGTCTGTTTCCTTGCGCTATCTCGCTAACCTGGGAGACAGCGACAAAGCAAAATAAATGAATATAAATAGATATCAACAAATCATCTGATGCTCCCCCGACACATCTTTACACAAAAAATAGTTGACACCACTGTCCATGAAAAATATTACTTAAAGTGGTTGACCGGATTCATAACCAGATGCCATACCAGAGTTGCTCACAATGGCTTTGCCTCTAAAACCCTTCAGCTCTACAACAAAGTTCTGTTTGTCCTGTTTTAAGGTGAAGGCTCGGATGTCTGAATGTATGAGGATGTAACCTGGATAAAGAGAGAGAGATAGTTTGTGTGTTTGGGGAAAGAAATTTTGCTTAAGGGGAAAGTGTTAGCTTTGGAATGTCCAAGGGGTAAGGTCTTCAGGTTAGTATGAAGGCAAGAGCAAAGGAAAAGGGTGGCACCTCTGCCAAAGAAGGAGTTGTGGGAATATGTGAGAGTGTAAGGAAGTGACCTTCAGACCGATGTGGCTGGAAATGAAAATGGACAGGGTTGTGGGTGACTGTTAATGCTTATGCATTTGGTAGTGACAGGGGCAAGGAACAGAGATGAATGTGTTAGAAGCTGAGTAAATAATCAAGTATGAGTGATGGGTGATTTGAATATAAGAGAGGAAAAATTGGCAGTTAGGATATAACTAGGGGTATGAGTTACCCACTTTGAATGAAAAATTGTACTGTGGCACAGTTGAATGTACAATTAGGGGAATTAGTGTACTCATTTATATTCACCTTACATGAAAGTGATGAACAGCTTTTGGAGATGTGTACAGAAGGACTGGTGATAGAGAATACTTGGTTTAGAAAAGGGAATATATAAGTATACATGGGTGAGTAGGGTTGGGGGTCAATGGGAATTTTTGGAGTATGTACTGATTGATAGATGTGCAAAGGAGAGAATTTTGGGTGTGAATGTGCTGAGAGGGGGATAGGATGTCTGATCACTCTTGATGGAGGCAAAGGTGAAAGCTTGTAGAGGCATTTGGAAAAGAGGAAATAATATAGGTGGGAAAAGGATGGTAAAAGTGAGTGAACATGTTTGAGGAGATACCAAGAGAGATTAGGTGAAGAATGGCAGAAGGTGAGAATACATGGTTTGTAAAAGGGAATGTATAAGTATACACAGGTGAGTAGCATTGGGTTTGATGGGAATTTTTGGATTATGTCTTGTTTAATAGGTGTGCAAAGGGAGAATTTTGGATGTGAATGTCCTGAGAGAGGGATGGGATGTCTGATCACTACTTGATGGAGGCAAGGATGAAAGCTTGTAAAAGCTTTTTGAAAAGAGGAAAAGGATGGTGAAAGTGAGTGAGCATGTGTGGGGAGATACCAGGAGAGATTGGGTGGAGAATGGCAGAAGGTGAGAATAAGCAAAACCAGAGGTGTGGGTGAGGAATGGAAAGTATTTAGGAAAGTCTTTGGCATGAGAAGTCTGTTTCTTGGCACTTCCTTCTTGATGCAAGGGGCGGCAATGCTGTTTCCTGTGGGCCAGGGTGGCACTGTGAATGGATGAAGGTGAGCAAGTATGAATATGTACATGTGTATATATGCATATGTATGTATGTATATATATTTATTTATGTTTAAGCATATATTACTATATTATGCTTTGTTGCTGTCTACCACGTTAGTGAGGTAGCGCAAGGAAAAGGATGAAAGAATGGCCCAACCCACCCACATAGACATGTATATACATACACGTCCACACACACACATATACATACCTATATATTTCAACGTATACATATATATATACATACACAGAAACATACACATATACAAATGTAAATGATTCATACTTGCTGCCTTTATTAATTTCCGTCGCCACCCCGCCACACATGAAATGACACCCTCCTCCCCCCCATACATGTGTGAGGTAGTGCCAGGAAAAGACAACAAAGGCCAGATTCATTCACACTCAGTCTCTAGCTGTCATGTGTAATGCACCGAACCCACAGCTACCTTTCCACATCCAGGCCCCACAGAACTTTCCATGGTTTACCCAGACGCTTCACATGCCCTGGTTCAATCCATTGACAGCATGTCGACCCCAGTATACCACATCATTCCAAATCACTCTATTCCTTGCACACCTTTCACCCTCCTGCATGTTCATGCCCCAATCACTCAAAATCTTTATCACTCCATCTTTCCACCCCCAATTTGGTCTCCCACTTCTCCTCGTCCCCTCTACCTCTGACACACATATCCTGTTGGTCACTCTTTCCTCACTCATTCTCACCATGTGACCAAACCATTTCAAAACACCATCTTCTGCTCTCTCAACCACACTCTTTTTATTACCACACATCTCTTACCCTATTATTACTTACCCGATCAAGCCTTCTCACATCACATATTGTCCTCAAACATTTCATTTCCAGCACATCCACCCTCCTCCGCACAACTCTATCCATAGCCCATGCCCCGCAACCATATAACATTGTTAGAACTACTATTCCTTCAAACATACCCATTTTTGCTTTCCGAGATAATGTTCTCGACTTTTACACATTCTTCAAGGCTCCCAGAATTTTCGCCCCCTCCCCCACCCTATGATTCACTTCCACTTCCATGGTTCCATCCACTGCCAAATCCACTCCCAGATATCTAAAACACTTTACTTTCTCCAGTTTTTCTCCATTCAAACTTATCTCCCAATTGACTTGTCCCTCAACCCTACTGTACTTAATAACCTTGCTCTTATTAACATTTATTCTCAGCAGCTTTCTTCTTTCACACACTTTACCAAACTCAGTCACCAGCTTCTGCAGTTTCTCACACGAATCATCCACCAGTGCTGTATCATCAGTGAACAACATCTGACTCACTTACCAAGCTCTCTCATCCACAACAGACTGCATACTTGCCCCCCTTTCCAAAACTCTTGTATTCACCTCCCAAACAACCCCATCCATAAACAAATTAAACAACCATGGAGACATAACAAACCCCCTGCCGCAAACCAATATTCACTGAGAACCAATCACTTTCCTCTCTTCCTACATGTACACACACACACACACACACACACACATATATATATATATATATATATATATATATATATATATATATATATATATATATATATATATATATATATATATATATATATATATATATTTTTTTTTTTTTTTTTTTATACTTTGTCGCTGTCTCCCGCGTTTGCGAGGTAGCGCAAGGAAACAGACGAAAGAAATGGCCCCCCCCCATACACATGTACACACACACGTCCACACACGCAAATATACATACCTACACAGCTTTCCATGGTTTACCCCAGACGCTTCACATGCCTTGATTCACTCCACTGACAGCACGTCAACCCCTGTATACCACATCGCTCCAATTCACTCTATTCCTTGCCCTCCTTACACCCTCCTGCATGTTCAGGCCCCGATCACACAAAATCTTTTTCACTCCATCTTTCCACCTCCAATTTGGTCTCCCTCTTCTCCTCGTTCCCTCCACCTCCGACACATATATCCTCTTGGTCAATCTTTCCTCACTCATTCTCTCCATGTGCCCAAACCATTTCAAAACACCCTCTTCTGCTCTCTCAACCACGCTCTTTTTATTTCCACACATCTCTCTCACCCTTACGTTACTTACTCGATCAAACCACCTCACACCACACATTGTCCTCAAACATCTCATTTCCAGCACATCCATCCTCCTGCGCACAACTCCATCCACAGCCCACGCCTCGCAACCATACAACATTGTTGGAACCACTATTCCTTCAAACATACCCATTTTTGCTTTCCGAGATAATGTTCTCGACTTCCACACATTTTTCAAGGCTCCCAAAATTTTCGCCCCCTCCCCCACCCTATGATCCACTTCCGCTTCCATGGTTCCATCCGCTGACAGATCCACTCCCAGATATCTAAAACACTTCACTTCCTCCAGTTTTTCTCCATTCAAACTCACCTCCCAATTGACTTGACCCTCAACCCTACTGTACCTAATAACCTTGCTCTTATTCACATTCACTCTTAACTTTCTTCTTCCACACACTTTACCAAACTCAGTCACCAGCTTCTGCAGTTTCTCACATGAATCAGCCACCAGCGCTGTATCATCAGCGAACAACAACTGACTCACTTCCCAAGCTCTCTCATCCCCAACAGACTTCATACTTGCCCCTCTTTCCAGGACTCTTGCATTTACCTCCCTAACAACCCCATCCATAAACAAATTAAACAACCATGGAGACATCACACACCCCTGCCGCAAACCTACATTCACTGAGAACCAATCACTTTCCTCTCTTCCTACACGTACACATGCCTTACATCCTCGATAAAAACTTTTCACTGCTTCTAACAACTTGCCTCCCACACCATATATTCTTAATACCTTCCACAGAGCATCTCTATCAACTCTATCATATGCCTTCTCCAGATCCATAAATGCTACATACAAATCCATTTGCTTTTCTAAGTATTTTTCACATACATTCTTCAAAGCAAACACCTGATCCACACATCCTCTACCACTTCTGAAACCGCACTGCTCTTCCCCAATCTGATGCTCTGTACATGCCTTCACCCTCTCAATCAATATCCTCCCATATAATTTACCAGGAATACTCAACAAACTTATACCTCTGTAATTTGAGCACTCACTCTTATCCCCTTTGCCTTTGTACAATGGCACTATGCACGCATTCCGCCAATCCTCAGGCACCTCACCATGAGTCATACATACATTAAATAACCTTACCAACCAGTCAGCAATACAGTCACCCCCTTTTTTAATAAATTCCACTGCAATACCATCCAAACCTGCTGCCTTGCCGGCTTTCATCTTCCGCAAAGCTCTTCTCTGTTTACCAAATCAATTTCCCTAACCCTCTCACTTTGCACACCACCTCGACCAAAACACCCTATATCTGCCACTCTGTCATCAGACACATTCAACAAACCTTCAAAATACTCATTCCATCTCCTTCTCACATCACCACTACTTGTTATCACCTCCCCATTTACGCCCTTCACTGAAGTTCCCATTTGCTCCCTTGTCTTACGCACCCTATTTACCTCCTTCCAGAACATCTTTTTATTCTCCCTAAAATTTACTGATAGTCTCTCACCCCAACTCTCATTTGCCCTTTTTTTTCACCTCTTGCACCTTTCTCTTGACCTGTCTCTTTCTTTTATACTTCTCCCACTCAATTGCATTTTTTCCCCTGCAAAAATCGTCCAAATGCCTCTCTCTTCTCTTTCACTAATACTCTTACTTCTTCATCCCACCACTCACTACCCTTTCTAAACAGCCCACCTCCCACTCTTCTCATGCCACAAGCATCTTTTGCGCAATCCATCACTGATTCCCTAAATACATCCCATTCCTCCCCCACTCCCCTTACTTCCATTGTTCTCACCTTTTTCCATTCTGTACACAGTCTCTCCTGGTACTTCCCCACACAGGTCTCCTTCCCAAGCTCACTTACTCTCACCACCTTCTTCACCCCAACATTCACTCCTCTTTATATGTATATATATATATATATATATATATATATATATATATATATATATATATATGGTGATGGTAAATTATATGGGAGGGTATTGATTGAGAGGGTGAAGGCATGTACAGAGCATCAGATTGGGGAAGAGCAGTGTGGTTTCAGAAGTGGTAGAGGATGTGTGGATCAGGTGTTTGCTTTGAAGAATGTATGTGAGAAATACTTAGAAAAGCAAATGGATTTGTATGTAGCATTTATGGATCTGGAGAAGGCATATGATAGAGTTGATAGAGATGCTCTGTGGAAGGTATTAAGAATATATGGTGTGGGAGGCAAGTTGTTAGAAGCAGTGAAAAGTTTTTATCGAGGATGTAAGGCATGTGTACGTGTAGGAAGAGAGGAAAGTGATTGGTTCTCAGTGAATGTAGGTTTGCGGCAGGGGTGTGTGATGTCTCCATGGTTGTTTAATTTGTTTATGGATGGGGTTGTTAGGGAGGTAAATGCAAGAGTCTTGGAAAGAGGGGCAAGTATGAAGTCTGTTGGGGATGAGAGAGCTTGGGAAGTGAGTCAGTTGTTGTTCGCTGATGATACAGCGCTGGTGGCGGATTCATGTGAGAAACTGCAGAAGCTGGTGACGGAGTTTGGTAAAGTGTGTGGAAGAAGAAAGTTAAGAGTAAATGTGAAAAAGAGCAAGGTTATTAGGTACAGTAGGGTTGAGGGTCAAGTCAATTGGGAGGTGAGTTTGAATGGAGAAAAACTGGAGGAAGTGAAGTGTTTTAGATATCTGGGAGTGGATCTGTCAGCGGATGGAACCATGGAAGCGGAAGGGGATCATAGGGTGGGGGAGGGGGCGAAAATTTTGGGAGCCTTGAAAAATGTGTGGAAGTCGAGAACATTATCCCGGAAAGCAAAAATGGGTATGTTTGAAGGAATAGTGGTTCCAACAATGTTGTATGGTTGCGAGGCGTGGGCTATGGATGGAGTTGTGCGCAGGAGGATGGATGTGCTGGAAATGAGATGTTTGAGGACAATGTGTGGTGTGAGGTGGTTTGATCGAGTAAGTAACGTAAGGGTAAGAGAGATGTGTGGAAATAAAAAGAGCGTGGTTGAGAGAGCAGAAGAGGGTATTTTGAAGTGGTTTGGGCACATGGAGAGAATGAGTGAGGAAAGATTGACCAAGAGGATATATGTGTCGGAGGTGGAGGGAATGAGGAGAAGAGGGAGACCAAATTGGAGGTGGAAAGATGGAGTGAAAAGGATTTTGTGTGATCGGGGCCTGAACATGCAGGAGGGTGAAAGGAGGGCAAGGAATAGAGTGAATTGGAGCGATGTGGTATACAGGGGTTGACGTGCTGTCAGTGGATTGAATCAAGGCATGTGAAGCGTCCGGGGTAAACCATGGAAAGCTGTGTAGGTATGTATATTTGCGTGTGTGGACGTGTGTATGTACATGTGTATGGGGGGGGTGGGGCCATTTCTTTCGTCTGTTTCATTGCGCTACCTCGCAAACGCGGGAGACAGCGACGAGGTATAAAAAAAAAAAAAATATATATATATATATATATATATATATATATATATATATATATATATATATACATTTGGACGATTTTTGCAGGGAAAAAATGCAATTGAGTGGGAGATGTATAAAAGAAAGAGACAGGAGGTCAAGAGAAAGGTGCAAGAGGTGAAAAAGAGGGCAAATGAGAGTTGGGGTGCGAGAGTATCATTAAATTTTAGGGAGAAAAAAAGATGTTCTGGAAGGAGGTAAATAAAGTGCGTAAGACAAGGGAGCAAATGGGAACTTTAGTGAAGGGCGAAAATGGGGAGGTGATAACAAGTAGTGGTGATGTGAGAAGGAGATGGAGTGAGTATTTTGAAGGTTTGTTGAATGTGCTTGATGATAGAGTGGCAGATATAGGGTGTTTTGGTCGAAGTGGTGTGCAAAGTGAGAGGGTTAGGGAAAATGATTTGGTAAACAGAGAATAGGTAGTAAAAGCTTTGCGGAAGATGAAAGCCGGCAAGGCAGTAGGTTTGGATGTTATTGCAGTGGAATTTATTAAAAAAGGGGGTGACTGTATTATTGACTGGTTGGTAAGGGTATTTAATGTATGTATGACTCATGGTGAGGTGCCTGAGGATTGGCGGAATGCGTGCATAGTGCCATTGTACAAAGGCAAAGGGGATAAGAGTGAGTGCTCAAATTACAAAGGTATAAGTTTGTTGAGTATTCCTGGTAAATTATATGGGAGGGTATTGATTGAGAGGGTGAAGGCATGTACAGAGCATCAGATTGGGGAAGAGCAGTGTGGTTTCAGAAGTGGTAGAGGATGTGTGGATCAGGTGTTTGCTTTGAAGAATGTATGTGAGAAATACTTAGAAAAGCAAATGGATTTGTATGTAGCATTTATGGATCTGGAGAAGGCATATGATAGAGTTGATAGAGATGCTCTCTGGAAGGTATTAAGAATATATGGTGTCGGAGGCAAGTTGTTAGAAGCAGTGAAAAGTTTTTATCGAGGATGTAAGGCATGTGTACGTGTAGGAAGAGAGGAAAGTGATTGGTTCTCAGTGAATGTAGGATTGCGGCAGAGGTGTGTGATGTCTCGATGGTTGTTTAATTTGTTTATGGATGGGGTTGTTAGGGAGGTGAATGCAAGAGTTTTGGAAAGAGGGGCAAGTATGAAGTCTGTTGGGGATGAGAGAGCTTGGGAAGTGAGTCAGTTGTTGTTCGCTGATGATACAGCACTGGTGGCTGATTCATGTGAGAAACTGCAGAAGCTGGTGACTGAGTTTGGTGAAGTGTGTGAAAGAAGAAAGTTAAGAGTAAATGTGAATAAGAGCAAGGTTATTAGGTACAGTAGGGTTGAGGGTCAAGTCAATTGGGAGGTAAGTTTGAATGGAGAAAAACTGGAGGAAGTAAAGTGTTTTAGATATCTGGGAGTGGATCTGGCAGCGGATGGAACCATGGAAGCAGAAGTGGATCATAGGGTGGGGGAGGGGGCGAAAATCCTGGGAGCCTTGAAGAATGTGTGGAAGTCGAGAACATTATCTCGGAAAGCAAAAATTGGTATGTTTGAAGGAATAGTGGTTCGAACAATGTTGTATGGCTGCGAGGCGTGGGCTATGGATAGAGTTGTGCGCAGGAGGATGGATGTGCTGGAAATGAGATGTTTGAGGACAATGTGTGGTGTGAGGTGGTTTGATCGAGTAAGTAACGTAAGGGTAAGAGAGATGTGTGGTAATAAAAAGAGCGTGGTTGAGAGAGAAGAAGAGGGTGTTTTGAAATGGTTTGGGCACATGGAGAGAATGAGTGAGGAAAGATTGACCAAGAGGATATATGTGTCGGAGGTGGAGGGAACAAGGAGAAGTGGGAGACCAAATTGGAGGTGGAAAGATGGAGTGAAAAAGATTTTGTGTGATCGGGGCCTGAACATGCAGGAGGGTGAAAGGCGGGCAAGGAATAGAGTGAATTGGATCGATGTGGTATACCGGGGTTGACGTGCTGTCAGTGGATTTAATCAGGGCATGTGAAGCGTCTGGGGTAAACCATGGAAAGCTGTGTAGGTATGTATATTTGCGTGTGTGGACGTATGTATATACATGTGTATGGGGGTGGGTTGGGCCATTTCTTTCGTCTGTTTCCTTGCGCTACCTCGCAAACGTGGGAGACAGCGACAAAGCAAAAAAAAAAAAAAAAAAAAAAAAATATATATATATATATATTCTTTTCTTTCTTTCAAACTATTCGCCATTTCCCGCATTAGCGAGGTAGCATTAAGAACAGAGGACTGGGCCTTTGAGGGAATACCCTCACCTGGCCCCCTTCTCTGTTCCTTCTTTTGGAAAAAAAAAAAAAAAAAAAAACGAGAGGGGAGGATTTCCAGCCCCCCGCTCCCTCCCCTTTTAGTCGCCTTCTACGACACGCAGGGAATACGTGGGAAGTATTCTTTCTCCCAGGGCCAGGTGAGGATATTCCCTCAAAGGCCCAGTCCTCTGTTCTTAACGCTACCTCGCTATCGCGGGAAATGGCGAATATTTATATATATATATATATATATATATATATATATATATATATATATATATATATATATATATGTATATATATATATATATTCACATCTACTCTTAACTTTCTTCTTTCACACACTTTACCAAACTCAGTCACCAGCTTCTGCAGTTTCTCACATGAATCAGCCACCAGTGCTGTATCATCAGCGAACAACAACTGACTCACTTCCCAAGCTCTCTCATCCCCAACAGACTTCATACTTGCCCCTCTTTCCAAAACTCTTGCATTCACCTCCCTAACAACCCCATCCATAAACAAATTAAACAACCATGGAGACATCACACACCCCTGCCGCAAACCTACATTCACCGAGAACCAATCACTTTCCTCTCTTCCTACACGTACACATGCCTTACATCCTCGATAAAAACTTTTCACTGTTTCTAACAACTTGCCTCCCACACCATATATTCTTAATACCTTCCAGAGAGCATCTCTATCAACTCTATCATATGCCTTCTCCAGATCCATAAATGCTACATACAAATCCATTTGCATTTCTAAGTATTTCTTACATACATTCTTCAAAGCAAACACCTGATCCACACATCCTCTACCACTTCTGAAACCACACAGCTCTTCCGTAATCTGATGCTCTGTACATGCCTTCACCCTGTCAATCAATACCCTCCCATATAATTTTCCAGGAATACTCAACAAACTTATACCTCTGAAATTTGAGCACTCACTCTTATCCCCTTTGCCTTTGTACAATGGCACTATGCATGCATTCCGCCAATCCTCAGGCACCTCACCATGAGTCATACATACATTAAATAACCTTACCAACCAGTCAGTAATACAGTCACCCCCTTTTTTAATAAATTCCACTACAATACCATCCAAACCTGCTGCCTTGCCGGCTTTCATCTTCCGCAAAGCTTTTACTACCTCTTCTCTGTTTACCAAATCATTTTCCCTAACCCTCTCACTTTGCACACCACCTCAACCAAAACACCCTATATCTGCCACTCTATCATCATATATATATATATATATATATATATATATATATATATATATATATATATATATATATACTCTGGGAAATTTTATGGGGGTGTATTGATTGTATTGTAACTTTCTAAAAGAAGAAACAGAAGAAAGGAGTCATGCGGGGAGTGCTCTTCCTCCTCGAACGCTCAGATTGGGGTGTCAGAATGTGTGTGGATGTAACCAAGATGAGAAAAAAGGGGAGATATGTAGCATATTTGAGGAGAGAATCCTGGATGTTTTGGCTCTTGAGTGAAATGAATCTCAAGTGTAAAGTGGAGAGTGATTTGGGAATGTCTTGGGAGTAAAGTCAGGGGTTAGTGAGAGGACAAGAACAAGGGAAGGAGTAGCACTACTCCTGAAACAGGAGTGGTGGGAGTATATGATAGAGTGTAAGAAAGTAAATTCTAGATATGGGCAAAACTGAAAGTTGATTGAAAGAGATGGGTGATTATTGGTGCATATGCACCTGGGCATGAGAAGAAAGATCATGAGAGACAAGTGTTTTTGGAGCAGCTGCGTGAGTGTGTTAGTAGTTTTGATGCCTGAGACCGGGTTATAGTGATTGGTGATTTGAATGCAAAGGTGAGTAATGTGGCAATTGAGGGAATAATTGGTGTACATGGGGTGTTCAGTGTTGTAAATGAAAATGGTGAAGAGCTTGTAGATTTATGTGCTGAAAAAGGACTGGTGATTGGGAATACCTGGTTTGAAAAGAGAGATATACATAAGTATATGTATGTAAGTAGGAGAGATGGCCAGAGAGCTTTATTGGATTACGTGTTAATTGATAGGCGCGCGAAAGAGAGACTTTTGGATGTTAATGTGCTGAGAGGTGCAACTGGAGGGATGTCTGATCATTATCTTGTGGAGGCGAAGTGAAGATTTGTAGAGGTTTTCAGGAGGGAAGAGAGAATGTTGGGGTGAAAAGAGTGGTGAGAGTAAGTGAGCTTGGGAAGGAGACTTGTGTGAAGAAGTATCAGGAGAGACTGAGTACAGAATGGAAAAAGTTGAGAACAAAGGACGTAAGGGGAGTGGGTGAGGAATGGGATGTATTTAGGGAAGCAGTGATAGCTTGCGCAAAAGATGCTTGTGGCATGAGAAGCGTGGGAGGTGGGCAGATTAGAAAGGGTAGTGAGTGGTGGGATGAAGAAGTAAGATTATTAGTGAAAGAGAAGAGAGAGGCATTTGGATGATTTTTGTAAGGAAATAATGCAAATGAGTGAGAGATGTATAAAAGAAAGAGGCAGGAGGTCAAGAGAAAGGTGCAAGAGGTGAAAAAGAGGGCAGATGAGAGATGGGGTGAGAGAGTATCATTAAATTTTAGGGAGAATAAAAAGATGTTTTGAAAAGAGGTAAATAAAGTGCGTAAGACGAGGGAACAAATGGAAACTTCAGTGAAGACGGCTAATGGGGAGGTGATAACAAGTAGTGGTGATGTGAGAAGATGGAGTGAGTATTTTGAAGGTTTGTTGAATGTGTTTGATGATAGTGTGGCAGATATAGGGTGTTTTGGTCGAAGTGGTGTGCAAAGTGAGAGGGTTAGGGTAAATGATTTGGTAAACAGGGAAGAGGTAGTAAAAGCTTTGCGGAAGATGAAAGCTGGCAAGGTAGCTGGTTTGGATGGTATTGCAGTGGAATTTATTAAAAAGAGGGTGACTGTATTGTTGACTGGTTGATAAAGATATTTAATGTATGTATGACTCATGGTGAGGTGCCTGAGCATTGGCGGAATGCTTGCATAGTGCCATTGTACAAAGCAAAGGGGATAAAAGTGAGTGCTCAAATTACAGAGGTATAAGTTTATTGAGTATTCCTGGTAACTTATATAGGAGGGTACTGATTGAGAGGGTGAAGGCATGTACAGAGCAACAGATTGGGGAAGAGCAGTGTGGTTTCAGAAGTGGTAGAGGATGTGTGGATCAGGTGTTTGCTTTGAAGAATGTATGTGAGAAATACTTAGAAAAGCAAATGGATTTGTATGTAGCATTTATGGATCTAGAGAAGGCATATGATAGAGTTGATAGAGATGCTCTATGGAAGGTATTAAGAATATATGGTGTGGCAGGCAAGTTGTTAGAAGCAGTGAAAAGTTTTTATTGAGGATGTAAGGCATGTGTACGTGTAGGCAGAGAGGAAAGTGATTGGTTCTCAGTGAATGTAGGTTTGTGGCAGGGGTGTGTAATGTCTCCTTGGTTGTTTAATTTGTTTATGGATGGGGTTGTTAGGTAGGTGAATGCAAGAGTTTTGGAAAGATGGGCAAGTATGCAGTCTGTTGTGGATGAGAGAGCTTGGGAAGTGAGTCAGTTGTTGTTCGCTGATGATACAGCGCTGGTGGCTGATTCTTGTTAGAAACTGCAGAAGCTGGTGACTGAGTTTGGTAAAGTGTGTGAAAGAAGAAAGTTCAGAGTAAATGTGAATAAGAGTAAGGTTATTAGGTGCTGTAGGGTTGAAGGTCAAGTTAATTGGGAGGTAAGTTTGAATGGAGAAAAACTGGAGGAAGTGAAGTGTTTTAGATATCTAGGAGTGGATTTGGCAGCGGATGGAACCATGGAATCAAAAGTGAATCATAGGGTGGGGGAGGGGGCGAAAATTCTGGGAGCCTTGAAGAATGTGTGGAAGTCGAGAACATTATCTCGGAAAGCAAAAATGGGTATGTTTGAAGGAATAGTGGTTCCAACAATGTTATATTGTTGTGGGGCGTGGGCTATGGATAGAGTTGTGTGGAGGAGGGTGGATGTTTTGGAAATGAGATGTTTGAGGACAATATGTGGTGTGAGGTGGTTTGATCAAGTAAGTAATGATAGGGTAAGAGAGATGTGTGGTAATAAAAAGAGTGTGGTTGAGAGAGCAGAGGAGGGTGTTTTGAAATTGTTTGGTCACATGGAGAGAATGAGTGAGGAAAGATTGACCAATAGGATATATGTGTCAGAGGTGGAGGGAACGAGGATAAGTGGGAGACCAAATTGGAGGTGGAAAGATGGAGTGAAAAAGATTTTGAGTGATCGGGGCCTGAACATGCAAGAGGGTGAGAGGTATGCAAGGAATAGAGTGTTTTGGAACGTTGTGGTATACCAGGGTCGATGTGCTGTCAGTGGATTGAACCAGGGCATGTGAAGCGTCTGGGGTAAACCATGGAAAGTTCTGTGGGGCCTAGATGTGGAAAGGGAGCTGTGGTTCCGGTGCATTATTACATGACAGCTAGAGACTGAGTGTGAACGAATGTGTCCTTTGTTGTCTTTTCTTAGCGCTACCTCGCACACATGAGGGCGGAGGGGGTTGTTATTCCATGTGTGGCGAGATGGCGATGGGAATGAATAAAGGCAGACAGTATGAATTTTGCACATGTGTATATTTGTATATATCTGTGTGTGTATATATATGTGTACATTGAGATGTATAGGTATGTATATTTGCGTGTGTGGACGTGTATGTATATACATGTGTATGTGGGTGGGTTGGGCCATTCTTTCGTCTGTTTCCTTGTGCTACCTCACTAACGCGGGAGACAGCGACAGAGCAAAATATATAAATGAATATAGTATTGATTGAGAGGGTGAAGGCATGTATATAGTATCAGACTAAGGAAGAGCAGTGTGGTTTCAGAAGTGGTAGAGGATATGTGAATCAGGTGTTTGCTTTGAAGAATGTATGTGAGAAATACTTGGAAAAGCAAATGGATTTGTCTGTAGCATTTATGGATCTGGAGAAGGCACATGATAGAGTTGATAGAGATGCTCCGCGGAAGGTATTAAGAATATATGGTGTGGGAGGCAAGTTGTTAGAAGCAGTGAAAAGTTTTTATCGAGGATGTAATGTATGTGTACGAGTAGGAAGAGAGGAAAGTGATTGGTTCTCAGTGAATGTTGGTTTGTGTCAAGGGTGTGTGATGTATCCATGGTTGTTTAATTTGTTTATGGATGGGGTTGTTAGGTAGGTGAATGCAAGATTTATGGAAAGAGGGGAAGTATGCAGTCTGTTGCAGAAGAGAGAGCTTGGGAAGTGAGTCAGTTGTTGTTCGCTGATGATACATTGCTGGTAGCTTATTTGTGTGAGAAACTGCAGAAGCTGGTGACGGAGTTTGGTAAAGTGTATGAAAGAAGAAAGTTAAGAGTAAATGTGAATAAGAGCAAGGTTATTAGGTACAGTAGGGTTGAGGGTCAAGTCAATTGGGAGGTAAGTTTGAATGGAGAAAAACTGGAGGAAGTGAGGTGTTTTAGATATCTGGTAGTGGATTTGGCAGCGGATGGGACCACAGACGTGGAAGTGAGTCATAGGGTGGGGGAGGGGGCGAACATTCTGGGATTGTTGAAAAATATGTGGAAGGCGAGAACATTATCCCAGAAAGCAAAAATGGGTATGTTTGATGGAGTGGTGGTTCCAACAATGTTATGTGGTTGCGAGGCGTGGGCTATAGATAGAGCTGTGCGGAGAAGGGTGGATGTGCTGGAAATGAGATGTTTGAGGACCATATGTGGTGTGAGGAGGTTTGATGAAGTAAGTAATGAAAGGGTAAGAGAGATGTGTGGTAATCAAAAGAGTGTGGTTGAGAGAGGGTGTTTTGAAATGGTTTGGTCACATGGAGAGAATGAGTGAGGAAAGATTGACAAAGAGGATGTATGTTTCAGAGGTGGAGGGAATGAAGGGAAGTGGGAGACCAAATTGGAGGTGGAAAGATGAAGTGAAAAAGATTTTGAGTGATCGGGGCCTGAACATGCAAGAGGGTGAAAGGCGTGCAAGAAATAGAGTGAATTGGGATGATGTGGTATATCGGGGTCGATGTGCTGTCAATGTATTGAACCAGGGCATGTGAAGCGTCTGGAGTAAACCATGGACAGTTTTGTGGGGCCTGGATGTGGAAAGGGAGCTGTGGTTTCGGTGCATTATATATGACAGCTAGAGACTGAGTGTGAACGAATGTGGCCTTTGTTGTCTTTTCCTAGTGCTACTTCGCACACATGAGGGGGGAGGGGATTGTCATTTCAAGTGTGGTGAGGTGGCGATGAGAATGAATAAGGGTAGTGAGTGTGAATTATTTTCATGTATATATATATATATATATATATATATATATATATATATATATATATATATATATATATTTTTTTTTTTTTCTTTTTTGCTTTGTCGCTGTCTCCCGCGTTTGCGAGGTAGCGCAAGGAAACAGACGAAAGAAATGGCCCAACCCACCCCCATACACATGTATATAAATACGTCCACACACGCAAATATACATACCTACACAGCTTTCCATGGTTTACCCCAGACGCTTCACATGCCCTGATTCAATCCACTGACAGCACATCGATCCAATTCACTCTATTCCTTGCCCTCCTTTCACCCTCCTGCATGTTCAGGCCCTGATCACACAAAATCTTTTTCACTCCATCTTTCCACCTCCAATTTGGTCTCCCACTTCTCCTCGTTCCCTCCACCTCCGACACATATATCCTCTTGGTCAATCTTTCCTCACTCATTCTCTCCATGTGCCCAAACCATTTCAAAACACCCTCTTCTGCTCTCTCAACCACGCTCTTTTTATTTCCACACATCTCTCTTACCCTTACGTTACTTACTCGATCAAACCACCTCACACCACACATTGTCCTCAAACATCTCATTTCCAGCACATCCATCCTCCTGCGCACAACTCTATCCATAGCCCACGCCTCGCAACCATACAACATTGTTGGAACCACTATTCCTTCAAACATACCAATTTTTGCTTTCCGAGATAATGTTCTCGACTTCCACACACTCTTCAAGGCTCCCAGGATTTTCGCCCCCTCCCCCACCCTATGATCCACTTCCGCTTCCCTGGTTCCATCCGCTGCCAGATCCACTCCCAGATATCTAAAACACTTTACTTCCTCCAGATTTTCTCCATTCAAACTTACCTCCCAATTGACTTGACCCTCAACCCTACTGTACCTAATTACCTTGCTCTTATTCACATTTACTCTTAACTTTCTTCTTTCACACACTTTACCAAACTCAGTCACCAGCTTCTGCAGTTTCTCACATGAATCAGCCACCAGCGCTGTATCATCAGCGAACAACAACTGACTCACTTCCCAAGCTCTCTCGTCCCCAACAGACTTCATACTTGCCCCTCTTTCCAAAACTCTTGCATTCACCTCCCTAACAACCCCATCCATAAACAAATTAAACAGCCATGGAGACATCACACACCCCTGCCGCAAACCTACATTCACTGAGAACCAATCAATTTCCTCTCTTCCTACACGTACACATGCCTTACATCCTCGATAAAAACTTTTCACTGCTTCTAACAATTGCCTCCCACACCATATATTCTTAATACCTTCCACAGAGCATCTCTATCAACTCTATCATATGCCTTCTCCAGATCCATAAATGCTACATACAAATCCATTTGCTTTTCTAAGTATTTCTCACATACATTCTTCAAAGCAAACACCTGATCCACACATCCTCTACCACTTCTGAAACCACACTGCTCTTCCCCAATCTGATGCTCTGTACATGCCTTCACCCTCTCAATCAATACCCTCCCATATAATTTACCAGGAATACTCAACAAACTTATACCTCTGTAATTTGAGCACTCACTCTTATCCCCTTTGCCTTTGTACAGTGGCACTATGCACGCATTCCGCCAATCCTCAGGCACCTCAACATGAGTCACACATACATTAAATAACCTTACCAACCAGTCAATAATACAGTCACCCCCTTTTTCAATAAATTCCACTGCAATACCATCCAAACCTGCTGTCTTGCTGGCTTTCATCTTCCGCAAAGCTTTTACTACCTCTTCTCTGTTTACCAAATCATTTTCCCTAACCCTCTCACTTTGCACACAACCTCGACCAAAACACCCTATATCTGCCACTCTATCATCAAACACATTCAACAAACCTTCAAAATACTCACTCCATCTCCTTCTCACTACACCACTACTTGTTATCACCTCCCCATTCGCGCCCTTCACTGAAGTTCCCATTTGCTCCCTTGTCTTACACACTTTATTTACCTCCTTCCAGAACATCTTTTTATTCTCCCTAAAATTTAATGATACTCTCTCACCCCAACTCTCATTTGCCCTCTTTTTTACCTCTTGCACCTTTCTCTTGACCTCCTGTCTCTTTCTTTTATACATCTCCCACTCAATTGCATTTTTTCCCTGCAAAAATCGTCCAAATGCCTCTCTCTTCTCTTTCACTAATAAACTTACTTCTTCATCCCACCACTCACTACCCTTTCTAATCAACCCACCTCCCACTCTTCTCATGCCACAAGCATCTTTTGCGCAATCCATCACTGATTCCCTAAATACATCCCATTCCTCCCCCACTCCCCTTACTTCCATTGTTCTCACCTTTTTCCATTCTGTACTCAGTCTCTCATGGTACTTCCTCACACAAGTCTCCTTCCCAAGCTCACTTACTCTCACCACCCTCTTCACCCCAACATTCACTCTTCTTTTCTGAAAACCCATACAAATCTTCACCTTAGCCTCCACAAGATAATGATCAGACATCCCTCCAGTTGCACCTCTCAGCACATTAACATCCAAAAGTCTCTCTTTCGCGCGCCTTTCAATTATCACGTAATCCAATAACGGTCTCTGGCCATCTCTCCTACTTACATACATATACTTATGTATATCTCACTTTTTAAACCATTTATTCCCAATCACCAGTCCTTTTTCAGCACATAAATCTACAAGCTCTTCACCATTTCCATTTACAACACTGAACACCCCATGTATACCAATTATTCCCTCAACTACCACATTATTCACCTTTGCATTCAAATCACCCATCACTATAACCCGGTCTCGTGCATCAAAACCACTAACACACTCATTCAGCTGCTCCCAAAACACTTGCCTCTCATGATCTTTCTTCTCATGCCCAGGTGCATATGCACCAATAATCACCCATCTCTCTCCATCAACTTTCAGTTTTACCCATATATATATATGTATATATATATGTATATATATATATATATATATATATATATATATATATATATATATATATATATATGTATATGTCTGTGTGTGTATATATATGTATAAGTTGAGATGTATGGGTAGGTGTATGTGCGTGTGTGGACGTGTATGTATATACATGTGTATGTGGGTGGGGTGGGCCATTCTTTCGTCTGTTTCCTTGCGGAACCTCACTAATGCGGGAGACAGCGACAAAATATAATAAAAATATATATATATATATATATATATATATATATATATATATATATATATATATATGTGTGTGTGTGTGTGTGTGTGTGTTTATGTGTAGGAAGAGAGGAAAGTGATTGGTTCTCAGTGAATGTAGGTTTGCGGCAGGGGTGTGTGATGTCTCCATGGTTGTTTAATTTGTTTATGGATGGGGTTGTTAGGGAGGTGAATGCAAGAGTTTTGGAAAGAGGGGCAAGTATGAAGTCTGTTGGGGATTAGAGAGCTTGGGAAGTGAGTCAGTTGTTGTTTGCTGATGATACAGCGCTGGTGGCTGATTCATGTGAGAAACTGCAGAAGCTGGTGACTGAGTTTGGAAAAGTGTGTGAAAGAAGAAAGTTAAGAGTAAATGTGAATAAGAGCAAGGTAATTAGGTACAGTAGGGTTGAGGGTCAAGTCAATTGGGAGGTAAGTTTGAATGGAGAAAAACTTTTTTTTTTCTTTCAAACTATTCGCCATTTCCCGCATTAGCGAGGTAGCGTTAAGAACAGAGGACTGGGCCTTTGAGGGAATACCCTCACCTGGCCCAATTCTCTGTTCCTTCTTTTGAAAAAAAAAAAACGAGAGGGGAGGATTTCCAGCCCCCCGCTCCCTCCCCTTTTAGTCGCTTTCTACGACACGCAGGGAATACGTGGGAAGTATTCTTAATCCCCTATCCCCAGGGATATATATATATATATATATATATATATATATATATATATATATATATATATATATATTCCTATGAGTCCATTGGGAAAAAGCAAACATGATAAGTTCCCAAGTGGACTTTCATGTAATAATCACATCATCAGGGGAGACACAAGAGAGAAATATAACGGTCATTTGATATGCATCGAAGAGAGAAAGCTAGGACGCCATTTGGTAAACATGCGATTGTCCAAGACAGACAGCGAGTGTTCATAAACTTATCTTTTTACAAATTTGATGAATCGCATGTTTACCGAATGGCGTCTTAGCTTCGTCTCTTCAATGTATATGAACTGACTATTATTTCTCTTGTGTCTCCCTTGATGATGTGATTATTAGACGAATATGCACTTTGGAACTTATCGTGTTTCATTTTCCCCATTAGCGAGGTAGCATAAGGAAACAGACGAAAGAATGGCCCAATCCCCCCACATACACATGTATATACATACACATCCACACATGCACATATACATACCTATACATCTCAACGTATACATATATACACACGCACAGACATATACATATATACACATGTACATAATTCATACTGTCTGCCCCTTTTTCATTCCCGTCGCCACCCCACCACACATGAAATAACAACCCCCTCCACCCGGCATTTGTGTGAAGTAGCACTAGGAAAAGACAACAGAGGCCACATTCGTTCACACTCAGTCTCTAGCTGTCATGTATAATGCACTGAAACCACAGCTCCCTTTCCACATCCAGGCCACACAGAACTTTCCATGGTTTACCCCAGACGCTTCACATGCCCTAGTTCAATCCAATGACAGCACATCGACCCCGGTATACCATATCGTTCCAATTCACTCTGTTCCTTGCATGCCTTTCACCTTCCTGCATGTTCAGGCCCCTATCACTCAAAATCTTTTTCATTCCATCTTTCCTCCTCCAATTTGGTCTTCCACTTCTCATTCCCTCCACCTCTGATGCATATATCCTCTTCGTCAATCTTTCCTCATTCATTCTCTCCATGTGACCAAACCATCTTAAAACACCCTCTTCTGCTCTCTCAACAACACTCTTTTTATTACCACACATCTCTCTTGCTCTTTCATTACTTGCTCGATCAAACCACCTCACACCACATATTGTCCTCAAACATCTCATTTCCAGCACATCCACCCTCCTGCGCACAACTCTATCTGTAGCCCACACCTCGCAACCATATATCATTGTTGGAACACTATTCCTTCAAACATACCCATTTTTACTTTCCAAGATAACATTGTCGACTTCCACACATTCTTCAACACTCCCAGAACTTTCGCGCCCCCCCCCCCACCCTATGGTTCACCTCTTCCATGGTTCCATCCGTTGGCAAAGCCACTCCCAGATATCTAAAACACTTCACTTCCTCCAGTTTTTTACAATTCAAACTTGCCTCCCAATTGACTTGTCCCTCATCCCTACTGTACCTAATAACCTTTCTCTTATTCACATTTACTCTCAGCTTTCTTCTTTCACACACTTTACCAAACTTAGTTACCAGCTTATGCAGTTTCTCACCCGAATCAGCCACCAGTGCTGTATCATCAGCGAACAACAACTGACTCACTTCCCAAGCTCTCTCATCCACAACAGACTGCATACTTGCCCCTCTTTCCAAAAGTCTTGCATTCTCCTCCTTAACAACCCCATCCATAAACAAATTAAACAACCATGGAGACATCACATACCCCTGCCGGAAACCAACATTCACTGAGAAACAATCACTTTCTTCTCTTCCTACACGTACACATGCCTTACATCCTCGATAAAAACTTTTCATTGCTTCTAACAACTTGCCTCCCACACCATATATTCTTAATACCTTCCACAGACCATCTCTATTAACGTTATCATATGCCATCTCCAGATCCATAAATGCTCTATACAAATCCATTTGCTTTTCTAAGTATTTCTCACATACATTCTTCAAAGCAAACACCTGTTCCACACATCCTCTACCACTTCTGAAACCACACTGCTCTTCCCCAATCTGATGCTCTGTACATGCCTTCACCCTCTTAATAAATACCCTCCCATATAACCACTACTTGTTATCACCTCCCTATTACCCCCTTCACTGATGTTCCCATTTGTTCCCTTGTCTTATGCACTTTATTTACCTCCTTCCAAAACATCTTTTTATTCTCCTGAAATTTAATGATACTCTCTCACCCCAACTCTCATTTGCCATCTATTTCACCTCTTGCACCTTTCTCTTGACCTCCTGCCTCTTTGTTTTATACATCTCCCACTCATTTGCATTATTTCCCTGCAAAAACCGTCTGAATGCCTCTCCTTTTTCTTTTACTAATAATCTTACTTCTTCATCCCACCACTCACTACCCCTTTGTAATCTGCCCATGTCCCACACTTCTCATGCCACAAGCATCTTTTGCACAAGCCATCACTGCTTCCCTAAATACTTCCCATTCCTCCCCCATTCCCCTTACATCCTTTGTTCTCACCTTTTTCCATTCTGTACTCAGTCTCTCCTGATACTTCCTCACACAAGTCTCCTTCCCAAGTTCACTTACTCTTACCACTCTCTTCACCCCAACATTCTCTCTTCTCTTCTCTTCTGGAAACCTCTACAAATCTTCACTTTTGCCTCCACAAGATAATGATCAGACATCCCTCCAGTTACACCTCTCAGCACATTAACATCCAAAAGTCTCTCTATCAATTAACAAGTAATCCAATAATGCTCTCTGGCCATCTCTCCTACTTACATACGAATACTTATGTATATCTCTCTTTTTAAACCAGGTATTCCCAATCAGCAGTCCTTTTTCAGCACATAAATCTACAAGCTCTTCACCATTTCCATTTACAACACTTAACACCCCATGTGCACCAATTATTTCCTCAACTGCCACATTACTCACCTTTGTATTCGAATCACCAGTCACTATAACCCGGTCTCGTGCATCAAAACTACTAACACACTCACTCAGCTGCTCCCAAATCACTTGCCTCTCATGATCTTTCTTCTCATGCCCAGGTGCATATGTACCAATAATCACCAATCTCTCTCCATCCACTTTCAGTTTTATCCATATCAATCTAGAGTTCACTTTCATACACTCTATCACATACTCCCACCACTCCTTTTTCATGAGTAGTGCTACTCTTTCCCTTGCTCTCGTTCTCTCACTAACCCCTGACTTTACTCCCAAGACATTTCCAAACCACTCTTCCCCCTTACCCTTGAGCTCCGTTTCACTCAGAGCCAAAACATCCAGTTTCCTTTCCTCAAACATACTACCTATCTCTCCTTTTTTGTCACCTTGGTTACCTCCACACACATTTAGACACCCCAATCTGAGTGTTCGAGGAGGATGAGCACTCCCCACGTGACTCCTTCTTCTGGTTCCCCTTTTAGAAAGTTGAAATACAAGGAGGGGAGGGTTTCTAGCCCCCCCGCTCCCGTCCCCTTTAGTCGCCTTCTGTGACACGTGATGAATATGTGGGAAGTATTCTTTCTCCCCAGTATAAGTTTGTTAAGTATTCCTGGTAAATTATATGGGAGGATATTGATTGAGAGGGTGAAGGCATGTACAGAGCATCAGATTGGGGAAGAGCAGTGTGGTTTCAGAAGTGGTAGAGGATGTGTGGATCAGGTGTTTGCTTTGAAGAATGTATGTGAGAAATACTTAGAAAAGCAAATGGATTTGTATGTAGCATTTATGGATCTGGAGAAGGCATATGATAGAGTTGATAGAGATGCTCTGTGGAAGGTATTAAGAATATATGGTGTGGGAGGCAAGTTGTTAGAAGCAGTGAAAAGTTTTTATCGAGGATGTAAGGCATGTGTACGTGTAGGAAGAGAGGAAAGTGATTGGTTCTCAGTGAATGTAGGTTTGCGGCAGGGGTGTGTGATGTCTCCATGTATTCCCCAGTGTCATAGAAGATGATTAAAAAAGTGCAGATGCTGGGCTGGTATCCCTCCCTTTTTCAATTTTTAAAAGAGAAAACAGGAGTCAAGCAGCAAGTGCTCATCCTCCTTGAAGGTTGAGATTGGGGTGTCTGAATGTGTGTGGATGTAACCAATATGAGAAGAAATGAGAGGTAGGTATGTTTGAGGAAAGAAACCTGGATGTTCTGGCTCTGAGTGAAATGAAGCTCCAAGATAAAGGGAAAGTATGATTTGAAAACATCTTAGAAGTAAAGTCAAGGGTCGGGGAGAGGACAAAAGCTAAGGGAGGAGTAGCACTACTCCTTTAACAGGAGTTGTAGGAGTGTGTGATAGAGTTTACGAAAATGATTTCTAGATTGATATGGGTAAAACTGAAAGTGGATGGCATGAGATGGGTGATTATTTTTATTGGTTTTTAAGCACCTGGTTATGAGAAGAAAGATCATGAGAGGCGAGTGCTTTGGGAACAGCTGAGTTAGTGTCAGTAGTTTTGGTGAGCAAGACTGGGTATTAGTGATGGGTGATTTGAATGCGGTGAGTAATGTGGCAGTTGAGGATATAATTGGTTCACATGGGGTATTCAGTGTTGTGAATGGAAATGGTGAAGAGCTTGTGGATTTGTATGCTGATAAAAGATTGTTGATTGGCGATACCTGGTTTAAAAAGAGAGATGTACACAAGTATACATATGTGAGTAGGAGAGATGGTCAACAGGCATTATTAGATTATGTACTAAGAGACTTTTGGATGTAAATGTCCTGAGAGGGGTATCTGTAGGGATGTCTGATCACTATCTTGTAGGGGCGAAGATGAAGATTTGTAGAGGTTTTCAAAAGATAAGAGAGAATGTCTGGGAGAAGAGAGTGGGAAGAGTAAGTGAGCTTAGAAATGAGAGTGTGTGAAGAAATACCATGAGAGATTAGGTGCAGAATGGCAGAAGGTGAGAGCAAATGAAGTGAGGGAAGTGGGTGAGGAATGGGATGTATTTAGAAAAGCAGTGATGGCATGTGCAAGAGATGCATGTGCATGAGAGAGGTGGAGGTTGGGTAGATTAGTAAGGGTAGTGATTGGTGGGATGAAGAAGTAGGTAAAGAGGAAGGTGCAAGGGTTGAAAATGAGGGCAAATGAGAGTTGGGGTGAGAGAGTGTCATTAAACTGTAGGGAGAATTAAAAGATGTTTTGGAAGGAGGTGAATAATGTGAGAAAGACAAGAGAACAAATGGGAACATCAGTGAAGGGGGGAACTGATAACAGGTAGTGATGAAGTGAGGAGGAGATGGAGTGAGTATTTTGAAGGTTTGCTGAATGTCTTTGTTGATAGAGTGGCAGATGTAGGGTGTTTTGGTCAGGGTGGTGTATGAAGGGAAAAGGTCAGGGAGGGTGGTTTGATGAAGAGAAAAGAGGTGGTGAAAGCCTTGTGGGAGATAAAATTTGGTAAGGCGGCAGGATTAGATGGTATTGCAGCTGAATTTATCAAGAATGGGGATGAGTGTGTTGTTGATTGGTTGATAAGGATGTATATTGTATGTATGGATCATGGTGAAGTGCCTGAGGATTGGCAGAATGCATGTATAGTGCCATTGTACAAAGGTAAAGGGGATAAAAGTGTGTTCAGACTACAGAGGCATAAGTTTGTTGCGTATACTTGGAAAATTGTATGGGAGGGTATTGATTGAAAGGGTGAAGGCATGCATAGAGCATCATACTGGGGAGGAGCAATGTGGTTTCAAAAGTGGTAGAGGATGTGTGGATCAGGCGTTTACTTTGAAGAATGTGTGTGAGAAATACTTAGAAAAACAGATGGATTTCTATGGCATTTATGGATCTGGAGACGGCATATGATGGGGTTGATAGAGATGCTTTTTAGAAAGTCTTAAGTTATAGTATGTGGGAGATAAGCTGCTAGAAGCAATGACATGTATTTATTATGTTACGAGTAGGAAGAGAAAAGAGTGATTGGATATCAGAGGAGGTTGGTCTGTGGCAGGAGTGTGTGATGTCTCCATGGTTGTTTAATTTGTTTATAGAAGGGGTGGTTAGGGAGGTAAATGGAGAGGTTTTGAAGAGAGGGGCATGTATGCAGCCTGTTGGGGATGAGAGGGCCTGGGAAGTGAGTCAGTTGTTGTTTGCCAATTATACAGCACTGGTGGCTGATTTAAGTGAGAATCTGCAGTAGTTTGTGGCTGAGTTTGGAAAAGTGTGTGAAACGAGAAAGTTGAGAGTAAATTGAATAAAACCAAGGTTATTAGGTTCAGGAGGGTTGAGGGACAAGTCAATTGGGATGTAAGTTTGGTTGAAGAAAAACTGACGGAAGTTAAGTGTTTTAGATATCTGGCAAACAAATTGGTGGAAGTGAAGTTTTTAATTATGTGTGAATGGAGTTAGCAGTAGGTGGAACCATGGAAGTGGACGTGAGTCATAGGGTAGAGGGAGGGTGGCAAAGGTTTTGGGAGCAATGAAGAATGTGTGAAAAGAGATAATGTAATCTCAGAGCAAAAGTGGGTATGTTTGAAGGAATAGTGGTTCTAACAATACTATATGGTTGTGAGGCATGGGCTGTAGATAGGGTTGTGCAGAGGAGGGTGGATGTGTTGGAAATGAAATGTTTGAGGACAATATGTGGTGTGAAGTGGTTTAATCAAGTTAGTAATGAAAGGGTAAGAGAAATATATGATCATAATAAGAGTGTGGTTAAGAGTGCAGAAAGGGGCGTGTTGAACTGGTTTGAACATACAGAGAGAATGAGTGAGAAAAGGTTGACAAAAAGGATATTTGTGTCAGAGGTAGAGGGAACAAGAAGTGGAAGACCAAATTAGAGGTGGAAGGATGGAAAGAAAAAGATTTTTAGCGATTAGACTTGAACATGCAGGAGGGTGAAAGGCGTACATGGAATAGAGTGAATTGGAATGATGTGGTATACTGAGGTCAATGGGCCATCAGTGGACTGAACCAGGGCATGTGTAACATCTGGGGTAAACCATGGAAAGGTCTGAGGGGACTGGATGTGGATAGGGAGCTGTGGTTTCAGTGGATTACACTTTCTTGTTGATGCAGGGGGGTGACAATGCTGTTTCCTGTGTGGCAGGGTGGCAGTGAGAATGGATGAAGGTGAGCAAGTAATTAACTTCAGCCGTGAGTCTGATTATAGAAAAGAGAGCTCTCTGAAAAGGAAATATCCTTTAGACAGGTTTGAGAGATTGTGTACAGGGGATAATAGGATTGACTTTTAAGAGAGTTTGACCTAGGTATACAGGAGAGAAAGATATTACAGAGCAGGTGAAAAGTATATATAGCATGGTAAGTAAATTGATAAAAAGTAAAGGTAGAGGTGAAGCTGAATTAATCTAATGTGCATATAAGCTATGAAAATGGTTATGTCCATGATGAGTTAATGTTCAGTTGTATAATGGTAAAGGAATTAAAAAGATTGTAAGAGGAGTAAGTCTTCATAGTGTAGTTGGCAAGATATGTATTGACTTTTTTTGATAGTGTGAAAAACAAGGGAGAAGAATTATAATTGTTAGTGATGTCCAGTAAAGATTGTGATGAGAAATGATAAGTTGAGGTTAGTTTCATGCAAGAGAGAAGAATTTAAGATGCAGCAAGAGTTTTGGTAGAGGGAATGAATTTAAGTATAGACCATTCTTGAAGCTTGCATGATGGGGTGCTTTTTTTCCAACTCTGATACAGTATATGGATATGAAACTCTTGTTTTCCTGTATCCAGATGGGTAAATAATAAAAGCAATAAAGATGGATGACATGTTGTGTAGCTGGAATTAAGAGAACAGACAGGGGAAAGAACGAAAATATAACAAAGGTTTATGATACAAAGAAATGATTAGGAAGAAGCATGTATGGAAACCTTTTAAGATAGCATAATCTAATAGGATGCAAGGCAAAGGATGGGTTCAGAAAGAGTTATCTTCATTATCTCTATTTCCAGTCACATGAGTTGGGTGAAATGCTTGCAGGCAATCACTTTTTCTAGGATTATTTATGCAGGTCAGGTGTGCTAAGCTAAGGTAGTGAAAGCTTTGCGGAAGATGAAAGCCGGCAAGGCAGCGGGTTTGGATGGTATTGCAGTGGAATTTATTAAAAAAGGGGGTGACTGTATTGTTGACTGGTTGGTAAGGTTATTTAATGTATGTATGACTCATGGTGAGGTGCCTGAGGATTGGCGGAATGCGTGCATAGTGCCATTGTACAAAGGCAAAGGGGATAAGAGTGAGTGCTCAAATTACAGAGGTATAAGTTTGTTGAGTATTCCTGGTAAATTATATGGGAGGGTATTGATTGAGAGGGTGAAGGCATGTACAGAGCATCAGATTGGGGAAGAGCAGTGTGGTTTCAGAAGTGGTAGAGGATGTGTGGATCAGGTGTTTGCTTTGAAGAATGTATGTGAGAAATACTTAGAAAAGCAAATGGATTTGTATGTAGCATTTATGGATCTGGAGAAGGCATATGATAGAGTTGATAGAGATGCTCTGTGGAAGGTATTAAGAATATATGGTGTGGGAGGCAAGTTGTTAGAAGCAGTGAAAAGTTTTTATCGAGGATGTAAGGCATGTGTACGTGTAGGAAGAGAGGAAAGTGATTGGTTCTCAGTGAATGTAGGTTTGCGGCAGGGGTGTGTGATGTCTCCATGGTTGTTTAATTTGTTTATGGATGGGGTTGTTAGGGAGGTAAATGCAAGAGTTTTGGAAAGAGGGGCAAGTATGAAGTCTGTTGGGGATGAGAGAGCTTGGGAAGTGAGTCAGTTGTTGTTCGCTGATGATACAGCGCTGGTGGCTGATTCATGTGAGAAACTGCAGAAGCTGGTGACTGAGTTTGGAAAAGTGTGTGGAAGAAGAAAGTTAAGAGTAAATGTGAATAAGAGCAAGGTTATTAGGTACAGTAGGGTTGAGGGTCAAGTCAATTGGGAGGTGAGTTTGAATGGAGAAAAACTGGAGGAAGTGAAGTGTTTTAGATATCTGGGAGTGGATCTGGCAGCGGATGGAACCATGGAAGCGGAAGTGGATCATAGGGTGGGGGAGGGGGCGAAAATTCTGGGGGCCTTGAAGAATGTGTGGAAGTCGAGAACATTATCTCGGAAAGCAAAAATGGGTATGTTTGAAGGAATAGTGGTTCCAACAATGTTGTATGGTTGCGAGGCGTGGGCTATGGATAGAGTTGTGCGCAGGAGGATGGATGTGCTGGAAATGAGATGTTTGAGGACAATGTGTGGTGTGAGGTGGTTTGATCGAGTGAGTAACGTAAGGGTAAGAGAGATGTGTGGAAATAAAAAGAGGGTGGTTGAGAGAGCAGAAGAGGGTGTTTTGAAGTGGTTTGGGCACATGGAGAGGATGAGTGAGGAAAGATTGACCAAGAGGATATATGTGTCGGAGGTGGAGGGAACAAGGAGAAGAGGGAGACCAAATTGGAGGTGGAAAGATGGAGTGAAAAAGATTTTGTGTGATTGGGGCCTGAACATGCAGGAGGGTGAAAGGAGGGCAAGGAATAGAGTGAATTGGAGCGATGTGGTATACCGGGGTTGACGTGCTGTCAGTGGATTGAAGCAGGGCATGTGAAGCGTCTGGGGTAAACCATGGAAAGCTGTGTAGGTATGTATATTTGCGTGTGTGGACGTATGTATATGCATGTGTATGGGGGGGTTGGGCCATTTCTTTCGTCTGTTTCCTTGCGCTACCTCGCAAACGCGGGAGACAGCGACAAAGTATAATATAAAAAAAAAAAGGTGTGCTAAGCCTCAACCCAGCAGGGTGGCTAAGGATAGGGATGTCCTATTCTTGGATGCTTTAGCTACTTTACCACCAAAGAAGATTTATGATGATATAATTGAATGGACTAAGATCAGAGGTAGACCATGGAATAGAAATGCAAATTCAGTGGGTGAAACAGATCATTAAAGGCACTTCAGGAGAGGATGCTGCTGTATTGACTTTTGACTGAATGTAATGTAGTTGTTTTGTTTTTAAAAGTGGACATATAGACAAATCATTTTGGTATGGGAAGAACATAATTAAGTAATGCTTATGTAAGCATGGAAGTCAGTGTTGTTCATTTTAGCACACTGGACTTAACTCCATACCTCCTCGATTAAGTTTCATTTCCAACCCTAGGAATCTCACAATTTTCAAATCGTATAAAAGATGTTCTTAACCTTACAGTTTCAAAGATAATCATAAGAAATGAAAACAAAATCATTTCAGAAATGTGTTTTGAATACCACTATCACTGTGATAATGTGTAGAAGTTTTGTAGTTGTGGCAGTGCAATGCCTTAGAAATTGTGAGAGTAGGGCATAAGTGTTAAGTGCAGTTGCCACTACATATATTTTGTTGTTTGTTTTACTCACATGCAAAATGATCACTGATTATGACTATGTTTCATTGTGTATGATGTCATTTCATGTCATAATCAGTGTAATTCAATAACTTTTTTTTTCACAAAAGGAGATTCATAAAAGTTTGCAAAATTACTAGCTGCGCTAGTCACATGCTGTGTTGTCAAGGTCAGATGGGTGCTAACAACACTACCTCTTCTTTTGCAAGAAACACCTCTTGCCAAAGCTTGGTCAGCTTTCAATGTTGTAAGGGTCAGTCTCCATAAAATTACTCTCCACACAATCCAAAGATCATCATCAAGTAATTCAGGATCATCTTCCATCTGGTCCTCTAAATGTAACTAAAAGCCATTCAGTTTCCTTCTTAGAAAACTTAAAAGAATGCATTGTCATTGTCAGGGGCAGTGGGTGACTGACTCTAGGGAGAAATTTTCACACACTACCAACTCAAGAACCACTCAGACTGGCAGATGGTCTTGAAGTAGAGGTGTGAAACTCAATGTGTATATTTTCATCTAGAAGATTTGCTTGCCTCACTTAGATATACATCCGGAGAAGTAGGGAGTTAAAGCAAAAGATCAAGAAATTATTTTACAGTGTCAGTGTGGAGACCAGTGTTCCTAAGTACTTTATATGAGATATAAGTTGAGGGTATGTCTGAGCAGAGTGAGAGACTGCACATACTTGATCTACCATATAGATGGGAATGGGGTGAAGGGTGACACAAAGATAAACAGCTGTTTATAAGAAAAGATAGATTTCTGTTACTTAGTTGTGAACAAAGGAAGTTCAGAGTCTGATTTATCTAAACAGTTCAGAAAGTATATCCATAGACACTACAGTAACAGCAAAATCAGAAGTGTTAACAGGGAAACAACTGCCAAATCATATTTTAAGACATCCAGTATTGAACAGAAACTTCATCATAGTTTTTGGTTGTAAATGTGGGTAATCTCCATAAGCATGACAGATACCTAGCATTTTAACAATTTTGGAGAACCACTGTCGAACATCTAGTCATCCTTAAAACTTGGGCAAACAAAATGATGATGAATATATTGTCATTTTGTTAAAAAATTCACAAGAAATATTTTTCCACAGTTCTTTTTGTATTATTGCTTTGATCATGTGCAAGATGTTTCCTATTCTCTTCATGAGTAGTGTGTGTGTGTGTGGTGGCTTGGAGGCAAGTGAAGACTCAACCCGTATTTTTAGACCATCCTCAGTGCTGGTCACATTGTCGCCTGAAAAATGCCTCTGTAGTGCCTCGTTGGCATTTTCTTACTGTTTTGTGTATTTCTGTAACGAGAGTTATTATTCTCAGTACCTCTAAGACTGAGAAGAGTGAGAAGAAAGGCAAGAATATTTAGAAAATATTGAAGGAAGCATCAGATAAAGTGATGTTAGGGGTTTCATCTTTATTTTCTCTCCCTTTCTCTTAAATTCAGTGTCACTTGTGCAGAATATTATAGAACAACCTATTACAGACAAATACATGTGAAAAGGATTTATGACTTAAAGCAACTGCAATATACACTAGTTTGTAAGCATTTATACATGAACATGTAACTATGGTGGCCAGTGGGTTCAACTTGGGTGTGGCCCGTGAGGTGCCTCTCATGGTTCACTAATGTTAAGCATCAGACACAAGTAGTTAGTGACACTAACAATTACTTTGGCCAACTGTGGAATCTGGATCATTAATCCACAAACTATGGAATATTTCTTTGAAGTTACTTAGTGACTGACAGCAAAACATGCTTTATGGTCAGTTGGCTCTGCATACAGAAATGAAGTTCAAACATGACCCCTCTTTAATTAACCAACACCTGATATCAATAAATACTGTTTGAGGTATTTGGTTCCTGTACACTGTAATCTTCAACTTTTATGATGACTCTAAGTAAGATTGGCATTTCCTGTAGGTAAGAATGGCATATGAAGATGAGATGACTGACTGTGTTGGAGCCCCAAGAATGAACAATGACCTTGCCATCAACAGCAAGAAGAACCAGTGTCCCTTCTGTGCATACATCACTAATAGAACATGGTACATGAAAAAGCATATGCTCACTCATACCGGAGAACGGCCATATGCTTGTCCACACTGTCCATATCAGGCATCAAGAAAGGATAGTTTGAAAATTCACCTTCGGATTCACACTGGTGAAAAGCCATATCTGTGCCCTCATTGTTCATATCGTAGCGTTAAAAAGAATAATTTAGATAGACATATTCAAACCCATGTAAATAAAGTCCAATGTTCTTCCTAGTCCAACTGTTATACTGTACCATCTTTTCTGTTTTCACTCAAGTAATTTCTGGAAACCTTCCTCTTCCTCGTTTTCCTCACTCAAATTTTCTGTGTAGAAAAGAGAATTCCTTTTTTTCATATGATTCTTTAATGAAATTTAAGATTCCTGCATATTTACTTAAAGTTCTTTTTGGAATTTTTCATTCTCGAGAGTATTGATAAGTGCCTTGGAGAGTTTTGTAAGTGGTTAATTAATATGTAGACAGTGTTTCAATAGCAAGGTAACAGTTTGCATATATGTATCATACATTTATGTCAATAAAACAGGAATTCTTGCTGAGAAGTTTACCATTTGGGTGGAAATCGTTCAGTAAAATGACTCATCAATTTCCTGTGATATGTGCAAGACTTATTTAAATTCAAATTTTTCATAATCCAGGAAATTGTGTATCATAAAATGACTGATATTTTTGATGTTTAATAACCATAAATTTTTCAATTTTAGTAAGATTGTTTTTACTGATGTCCTTCACACAGCACCACAAAAATATGTTGAGCTTTGAAATACTTGAAAAGTAAGGGGGCTACTTATCATCCTACCCTGAAATTGCCCTACGTATTTTAAAACATTTAGATTTATTCACATTAACAATGCTTTTGGTGTATAACTGTTTCTTCTACTTTTTATCCACAACTAGGGTTGCAGGATGTCTGTTATGTACAATTAACATTCATTATTCTGTAGAATGCTTATACTTTGCATTTTTTGGAAACAGGGAGTAATCATGCCAACATGATACTACAAACTTGAAAAAATTCTTGGTTTTACAACAATTTAATCTGATGAGCCATTTCTCCACATTTTGATATATTTTGGTGTCTTTATCATTAAATGTAAATGGGATATTTTTCTGACCATGAAATTGTCTGAAACATCTCTAATAAGTTAGAATCTCTGTAATCTATAATTTGAGACAGTGAAATGTTTAAAACATCATATGCTTTATGGTTTCGGTTGGCAATCCTTAATATCAGAAACAAAGTGGAAAACTAAAAAAGATGTAAAAATATTTCACATCATGCATGCACCACATCACAATGATTAGTGTATTCATCACCCTGAGTTTTGTGGTGCTGGTCCTTGTTTACCATCTCCTATGAGCTTTCAATTGCAGTTTTATGTGCTGGTCTTGCACATTTGTGTATTTTGTGCACCTTGATTACTATTTTGGATAGTGGCTCTTTTCAAGCATCATTAGCATTTAGGTGGTAGCTCCTCAAAGCCATGTATGTTTCACACAGAGGGTAAGAGGAACATCTGATGTCTCAAAAAGATGATGGACTTGTGCATGAAATTCAGTGTCATATATGCTTGCATATATTATTTCCTGTATGTAAGATACTTACAAATAGGTGAAATATTTTAAGATATTACAATTTCAGAATTTTGTAATGTAATGTTTAATTTGTTTATGGATGGGGTTGTTAGGGAGATGAATGCAAGAGTTTTGGAAAGAGGGGCAAGTATGAAGTCTGTTGGGGATGAGAGAGCTTGGGAAGTGAGTCAGTTGTTGTTCGCTGATGATACAGCACTGGTGGCTGATTCATGTGAGAAACTGCAGAAGCTGGTGACTGAGTTTGGTAAAGTGTGTGAAAGAAGAAAGTTAAGAGTAAATGTGAATAAGAGCAAGGTTATTAGGTACAGTAGGGTTGAGGGTCAAGTCAATTGGGAGGTAAGTTTGAATGGAGAAAAACTGGAGGAAGTAAAGTGTTTTAGATATCTGGGAGTGGATCTGGCAGCGGATGGAACCATGGAAGCGGAAGTGGATCATAGGGTGGGGGAGGGGGCGAAAATTCTGGGAGCCTTGAAGAATGTGTGGAAGTCGAGAACATTATCTCGGAAAGCAAAAATTGGTATGTTTGAAGGAATAGTGGTTCCAACAATGTTGTATGGTTGCGAGGCGTGGGCTATGGATAGAGTTGTGCGCAGGAGGATGGATGTGCTGGAAATGAGATGTTTGAGGACAATGTGTGGTGTGAGGTGGTTTGATCGAGTAAGTAACGTAAGGGTAAGAGAGATGTGTGGAAATAAAAAGAGGGTGGTTGAGAGAGCAGAAGAGGGTGTTTTGAAATGGTTTGGGCACATGGAGAGAATGAGTGAGGAAAGATTGACCAAGAGGATATATGTGTTGGAGGTGGAGGGAACGAGGAGAAGTGGGAGACCAAATTGGAGGTGGAAAGATGGAGTGAAAAAGATTTTGTGTGATCGGGGCCTGAACATGCAGGAGGGTGAAAGGAGGGCAAGGAATAGAGTGAATTGGATCGATGTGGTATACCGGGGTTGACGTGCTGTCAGTGGATTGAATCAGGGCATGTGAAGCGTCTGGGGTAAACCATGGAAAGCTGTGTAGGTATGTATATTTGCGTGTGTGGACGTATGTATATACATGTGTATGGGGGTGGGTTGGGCCATTTCTTTCGTCTATTTCCTTGCGCTACCTCGCAAACGTGGGAGACAGCGACAAAGCAAAAAAAAAAAAAAAATAAGAAAACCTCGAATAATTGGAAAATTTGGTATCCAAAACATCAGATTTCCCAAGCATTTCAAATGATAGAGGTTTTACTGTACACTGTGAAATTTGTGTGGAGAAAGATTCAAGCTACATTTTAGGCATTTGCTGGTTATATCTCCATTTGCGATAGTTCTGTTCAGTTTAAACTTGCCCACTGATGTCACTTTGGACTTTATTCAAGATATTTTCTTACCAGAATGGCTTATAGTAAACCTCACCTTAACACTCTCGCAATCCCTTGCCACAGCTTGCATCATTTCATAAACTTGTACATACATTCCAGCAAAATGTTTTGCATCATTTAAATTAAGAATTCATTGATAAAAATTTTGAATCATTATATTCCACACAATATTCAAATGGCACACCATGTATTCAAGAGGATCAATATAGATGTTTTGCAGGGCCTCATTAGGAAGTGAAGTACAATTATTAGGTATGCTGGTGATATAATTAGTGTTGGTGATGATGGTGGAGCAATTGGTGGTGTATTGGTTGTAAAATCATTGCTAGTGATATTGGTAATGTTATGGTGGGGATGTTGGAGATTGAGTGGTGATGATGTTGGTGTTGTTGGTGAAGTTAGTTTGGTGATAGAGATGGAGTGGAATTTTTCCAAATTGTTTGAGAAATAACATGAAACTGTTTATAATGCAAATTTTTTTGTACCATATGGTAGGAATTTTATGTACAAATATATATAAATGTGAAAAAAGTTATTGTACATTGAAAACAGCATAAAGATTCATATTGTATAAAATCATGCAACACACACCTCTAGCCCATCTACCTTTAGTTCACTATGGTGTAGGTTGGAGCATCAACCTCTAGAACTCATGAGTTATAAGTAATGAATGCTGTCCTTTGTGACACCATATAATAGATGTGTTACTCCAATGTAAACTACATTGCTTTTTTCAAACTTCTGATGCAGACATACAGGCATGTATCTTATGAATGGTCTGAAATGGAAAGAAAATTGCTTATAAGTATACATTTATGATACTTCAAAAGCTTTACATTTTTGTCTGAGACACCATATAGTAAGTCAGTCACGTTTCCCAAATTTCCAGTTGGGTAATGTTTTACATTATTTTTATTATGTAATGGATATGATATATAGGTTAGATACCTTACCTGAGGATTGGCATTATGCTTGTATAATGCCACTGTAGAATGGCAGAGGGGATAAAAGTGAATGTTCAGATTACAGAAGTATTAGTTTCATGGGTGTTCCTGGTAAGTTGCATAGGAGAATAGTGACTGAGAGGGTGGTGGCATGCATCGATCTTTAGACTGAGGAGGAGTAATTTGACTTCAGGAGTTGTAGAGAATGTATGAATTACATGTTTGCTCAGAAGAATATGCATGATAAATACTTAGAGAGAAACAGAGGGATTTGTATTTGGCATTTATTGGTCTGAAGAAAGCTTATGGTGGGGTTGATACAGATGCTTTGTGATAGGTGTTACAAAGTGGATCTGTGGCAGAGGTGTGATGTCACCATGGCTGTTTAATTCATCCATGGATAGGGTGGTAGGGTGGCATATGCAAGGGTTTTGAAGAGTAGAATTGCTCTGAAGGTTTTCAGGGATGAGGGGTCCTGGGATGTGAGTCAGTTGTTGTTTGCTGATTATAAGGCACTGGTGGCAGATTTATATGAAAAACTTCAGAAGTTGGTGTCTGAATTTTTGAGAGTGTGTGAAAAGAAAAAGTTTAGTGTGGTAGGCTGGCATATGCAAGGGTTTTGAAGAGAGGAGTTGGTCTGTTGGTTTTCAGGGATGAGAGGTCCTAGGATGTGAGTCAGTTGTTGTTTGCTGATTATAAGGCACTGGTGGCAGATTTATATGAAAAACTTCAGAAGTTGGTGTCTGAGTTTTTGAGAGTGTGTGAAAAGAGAAAGTTTAGTGTGATTGTGAGTAAAAGCAAGATTATTGGGCTTACCAGTAGAGACAGACAAATTAATGGGAATGTGAGTTTGTGTAAAGAGAATTTGGAGGAAATGGGATGTTTTAGTTGCCTGGGAGTGGACATGGCAGCAAATGGGACAATGGAAGCTGATGTGAGCCATAGGGTGGATATGGGGACTAAAGTCCTATGCACAGTGAGGTTTGTGTGGAAAGAGAGGTCATTGTTAGTGAGGGCAAAGATGGGTATGTTTGATGGAAGAGTGGTCCCCACAGTGATGTATGGATGCAAGGCATGGGATGTAAATAAGAAAGTGCAGAAGAGGGAGAATGTGTTGGAAATGAACAGGCCTAAGCTTGCATGGCAACCGATGAGTTTGAAAAAATGTGCTGTACATGGTCTAAAAATGGGTAACATGTAGAAACATTACTTGTGTTGTAACCATCAAGAATGAATAGGTAACTGAACTAAGATTGTATCTAGTTATTTGTTTTCTGTTTGTACTGCACAGGGAGTTTTACTCTTTTGGGGTTCTGTCTCTTGAACCATCTCTTCTTTCATACAGCTTTTTCAATATCTATATGCTGTCTGCATTTGCTATTTCCTCATTCGGTTTATTCCTTTCATTCACCCCACATATATCATAGAATTACTTCTAACTGGTATGTACATGGAGTCAACTGGTGTTTTGGGTGGCCAGTAACAAAATAAAACACATTGATTCATACTCTTAAGTACATTTTTTTATGGTAAAGTATAGTACTTAAAGACAAACATATGAAACATTAATTTGTGTATTTTCTTCATTATCTTCATATAGATAAAAGTATAGGACTGCATATATCTCATCTCTTAAGAGAACATCAGATACCAACAGTGATAATATGAATTACTATTATTATTATTTTGTTCATACTTGATTGCTATTTCCTGTGTTAGCAAGGTAGCGCCAGATACAGATGAAGAAAAGCCGTGTCCATTCACATCCATTCTCTAGCTGTCACATGTAATGCATGGAAAAAACAGCTTCTTGTATTTTTGTTTCTGAAAGACTGAACTATTATATTTATTTATTCATTATACTTTGTCGCTGTCTCCCGCATTAGCTAGGTAGTGCAAGGAAACAGACGAAAGAATTGCCCAACCCACCCACATACTTATGTATATACATAAACGCCCACACATGCACATATATATACCTATACATTTCAATGTATACATACATACACATACACAGACATATACATATATACACATGTACATATTCATACTTGCTGCCTTCATCCATTCCTGTTGCCACCCAGCCACACATGAAATGGCACCCCCTTCCAGCCGCGCACGTGTGAGGTAGCGCTAGGAAAAGACAACAGAGGCCACATTCATTCACACTTACTCTCTAGCTGTCATATGTAATGCACTGAAACCACAGCTCCCTTTCCACATCCAGGCCCCACAAAACTTTCCATGGTTTACCCGAGACGCTTCACATGCCCTGGTTCAATCCAATGACAGCACGTTGACCTCGGTATACCACATCGTTCCAATTCACTCTATTCCTTGCACGCCTTTCACCTTCGTGTATGCTCACGCCCCAATTGCTTATAATCTTTTTCACTCCATCCTTCCACCTCCAATTTGGTCTCCCACTTCTCCTTGTTCCCTCCACTTCTCACACATATATATTCTCTTTGTCAATCTTTCCTCACTCATTCTCTCCATGTGACCAAACCATTTCAGTATACCCTTTTCTGCTCTCTCAATCATTTTCTTTTCATTACCACACATCTCTCTTACCCTTTCATTACTTACTCAATCAAACCACCTCACGCCACATATCGTCCTCAAACATTTTATTTCCAACACATCCACCCTTCTCTGCACAACCTTATCTATAGCCCATGCCTTGCAACCATATAACATTGTTGGAACCACTATTCCTTCGAACATACACATTTTTGCTCTCCGAGATAACTTTCTCACCTTCCACACATTCTTCAATGCTCCCAGAACCTTCGCCCCCTCCCCCACCTTGTGACTCACTTCCGCTTCCATGGTTCCATTGGCTGCTAAATTAAGATATCTAAAATACTTCTCTTCCTCCAGTTTTTCTCCATCCACACTTACCTCCCAATTGACTTGTCCTTCAACCCTACTGAACGTAATAACCTTGCTCTTATTCACATTTACTCTCAGCTTTCTTCTTTCACACATTTTACCAAACTCAGTCACCAACTTCTGTAGTTTCTCACCAGAATCAGCCACCAGCACTGTATCATCAGCGAACAACAGCTAACTCACTTCCCAAGCCCTCTCATCCACAACAGACTGCATACTTGCCCCTCTTTCCAAAACTCTTGCATTCACCTCCCTAACAACCCCATCCATAAACAAATTAAACAACCATGGAGACGTCACGCACCCCTGTAGCAAACTGACATTCACTGGGAACCAGTCACTTTCTTCTCTTCCTACTCGTACACATGCCTTACATCCTTGATAAAACTTTTCACTGCTTCTAGCAACCTACCTCTCACACCATATTCTCTTAATACCTTCCAAAGAGCATCTCTATCAACTCTATCATATGCCTTCTCCAGATCCATAAATGCTACATACAAATCCATCTGTTTTTCTAAGTATTTCTCACATACATTCTTTAAAGCAAACACCTGATCCGCACATCCTCTACTACTTCTGAAACCACACTGCTCTTCCCAAATCTGATGCTCTGTACATACCTTCACCCGCTTAATCAATACCCTCCCATATAATTTCCCAGGAATACTCGATAAACTTATACCTCTGTGACTTGAGCACTCACCTTTATCCCCTTTGCCTTTATACAATGGCACTATGCAAGCATTCCACCAATCCTCAGGCTCTTCACCATGAACCATACATACATTGAATATTCTCACCAACCAGTCAACAACATCGTCACCCCCTTTTATAATAAATTCCACTTCAATACCATCCAAACCCGCTGCCTTGCCAGCTTTCATCTTCCCCAAAGCTTTCACTACTCTTCTCTCTTTACCAAACCATTCTTCCTGACCCTCTCACTTTACACATCACCTCATCCAAAAAACCCTATATCTGCCACTCTTATCATCAAACACATTCAACAAACCTTCAAAGTACTGACTCCATCTCCTTCTCACTTCACCACTACTTGTTATTACCTCCCCATTAGCCCCCTTCACCAATTTTTCTATTAGTTCTCTTGTCTTACGCACTTTATTTACCTCCCTCCAAAACATCTTTTTATTCTCCCTAGAATTTAACGATACTCTCACACCCCAACTCTCATTTGCCCTCTTTTTCACCTCTTACACCTTTCTCTAGACCTCCTGTCTCTTTCTTTTATACATCTCCCAGTCATTTGCACTATTTCCCAGCAAAAATCATCCAAATGCCTCTCTTTTCTCTTTCACTAACAATCTTACTTCTTCTTCCCACCACTCACTACCCTTTCTAATCTGCCCACCTCTCACCTTTCTTATGCCACATGCATCTTTTGCACAAGCCATCACTGCTTCCCTAAGTATATCACATTATTCCCCCACTCCCCTTGCATCATTTGCTCTCACCTTTTTCCATTCTGCACTCAATCTCTCCTGGTACTTCCTCACACAAGTCTCCTTTCCAAGCCCACTTACTCTCACCACTCTCTTCACCCCAACATTCTCTCTTCCCTTCTGAAAACCTCTACAAATCTTCACCTTCGCCTCCACAAGATAATGATCAGACATTCCTCCAGTTGCCCCTCTCATCACATTAACATCCAAAAGTCTTTCTTTCATGTGCCTATCAATTAACACGTAATCCAATAAAGCTTTCTGGCCATGTCTCCTACTTACATACGTATTCTTATGTACATCTCTCTTTTTAAACCAGGTATTCCCAATCACCACTCCTTTTTCAGCACAAATGTACAAGCTCTTCACCATTTCCATTTACAACACTGAACACTCCATGTACATCAACTATACCCTCAACTGCCTCATTACTCACCTTTGCATTCAAATCACCCAAACCCAGTCTCGTGCATCAAAGCTGTTAACACACTTACTCAGCTGCTCCCAAAACTATTGCCTCTGATGATCTTTCTTCTCATGACAGGTGCATAGGCACCAATAATCAGCAATCTCTCTCCATCCACTTTCAGTTTTACCCATATCAATCTAGAGGTTTACTTTCTTACTATCACATACACCCACAACTCTTGCTTCAGGAGTAGTGCTACCTCTTTCCTTTGCTCTTGGCCTCTCACCAACCCTTGACTTTACTCCCAAGACATTCCCAAACCACTCTTCCCCTTTAACCTTGAGCGTTGTTTCACTCATAGCCAAAACATCCAGGTTCCTTTCCTCAAACATACTACCTATCTCTCCTTTTTTCTCATCTTGGTTATGTTCACACACATTTAGACACCCCAATCTGAGCCTTCAAGGAGGATGTGTACTCCCCGCATGACTCCTTCTTCTGTTTCCCCTTTTAGAAAGTTAAAGTACAAGGAGGGGAGGGTTTCTAGCCCTTGCTCCTGTCCCCTTTAATTGACTTCTATGGCATGCAGGGAATGCGTGGGAAGTATTCTTTCTCCCCTATCCCCAGGGATAATTATCATTATAATTATTATTATTATCATTATTATTATTATCATTATTATTATTTGTTATTATTATTATTATTATTATTATTATGGTGACTGAGTTTGGTAAAGTATGTGAAAGAAGAAAGCTGAGAGTAAAAGTGAACAAGAGCAAGGTTATTAGGTACAGTAGGGTTGAGGAGGAAGTCAACTGGGAGGTAAGTTTGAATAGAGAAAAACTGGATTAAATGAAGTGTTGTAGATATCTGGGAGTGGATTTGGCAGCGGATGGAACCATGGAAGTGGAGGTGAGTCACAGGGTGGGGGAGGGGGCGAAAGTTCTGGGAGTGTTGAAAAATGTGTGGAAGGCGAGAACATTGTCTCGGAGAGCAAAAATGGATATATTTGAAGGAATAGTGGTTCCAACTATGTTATATGGTTGTGAGGCGTGGGCTATAGATAGAGGATGGTGGATGTGTTGGAAATGAGATGTTTGAGGACAATATGTGGTGTGAGGTGGTTTGATCAAGTAAGTAATGAAAGAGTAAGAGAGATGTGTGGTAATAGAAAGAGTGTGGTGAAGAGAGCAGAAGAGGGTATTTTGAAATGGTTTGGTCACATGGAGAGAATGAGTAAGGAAAGATTGACCAAGAGTATACATGTGTCAGAGGTGGAGGGAATGAGGAGAAGTGGGAGACCAAATTGGAGGTGGAAAGATGGAGTGAAAAAGATTTTGAGTGATCGGGCCATGAACATACAGGAGTGTGAAAGGTGTGTAAGGAATAGAGTGAATTGGAATGATGTGGTATACCGGGGTTGACGTGCTGTCAATGGGTTGAACTAGGGCATGTGAAGCGTCTGGGGTAAACCATAGAAAGTTTTGTGGGGTCTGGATGTGGAAAGGGAGCTGTGGTTTCTTTGCATTACACATGACAGCTAGAGACTGAGTGTGAACGAATGTGGCCTTTGTTGTCTCTTCTTAGCGCTACCTCGCATGTGTGTGGGGGGGAAGGTGGTTGCCATTTCATGTATGGTGAGGTGGCGATGGGAATGGATGAAGGCAGCAAGTATGAGTATGTACATGTGTATATATGTATATGTCTGTGTATGTATATGTATGTATACGTTGAAATTTATAGGTACGTATATGTGCATGTGTGGGGGTTTATGTATATACATGTGTATGTGGGTGGGTTGGGCCATTCTTTCGTCTGTTTCCTTGTGCTACCTCGCTAATGCGGGAGACAGCGACAAAGTATAATAGAGTCATTTTTTATTCATTTTTTTATCATCTAACACATTAAACAAAACCTTCAAAATACTCACTCCATCTCCTTCTTACATCACCACTACTTGTTATTACCTCGAACAGAATAAGTAGAATAAATAATTTTCAAATTTTGTTTCTAGCATGCATGAAAATTTATTGCATTTGCCTCACCAAAGCATTGATTCATCTCTCATTTTATTGAGTATATGGACAAAAAAAGCCCTAATATGCCAGTCAGTCCATGATGACAAAATGCAAGTGCCAGATTTAAGTCAGTTAAAGGATCTTTATTGTATTGCATACTATATTAGATTGATTCAAAAACAAAAGGGGCACAAATGATGTCCTTGGAAATGACAACTAGTTAAACAAAGTGCATTTCAAATATTTTATAATTGTTTTTTACTTCTAACGTTTACCTTGTTTTCGTTTAAAATTCAGATTCCAGTTGATATGAATTTGGATTTTCGAGTAGGACATGCATCAAGTGAATTAATATTGTATTATGATTTTTTTATACATCTTGTCACACTGGATAATGCAAGGATGTATACATGTGAAAGGATTATGCGAGGATATGGTCTTCATCTGCTCCCATACAGGGATGATAGAATTGATTAGTCCATATTCAGTTTGTTGGTAGATTTTGAACATCCCTGACTTGTATCACATTATTTCATGTGATTAACTTATGTATGTAGTATTTTTATGGTAATGAATCTTTATATACAAATCATAAATTTTGAAAAACTGTTCTTTCCCTTGATAATTTGCTTTTAAACAAATTACACTACTGTCTATCATCCAACAATTTTGGGGCCAAGCAGTCGCCAGGGTATGGGTATCAACATTATCAATGGGACATGATAGTGAAGCCTGTGGAATTTTATATTCCTAATAGATAAGTTGATAAAAGTCTTAAAGAACATTAGAAATGTAATTCTTTACCTACTGCCAGAAGTACTTAATCATACTTGAGTATGTTGATAGATGGTGCCAGAAATTTGAGAAAAATAAGGAATGACCAGGATTCATTCAACTTAGAGACTTCGACAGGTTCAGACTTGGTCACACATTTGATTTACTTTTTTACTGTGTGTGCAGGATATTTTCAAGTATTCTAAAAACATTTCTCCAAATGTTTGTTATTACAATTTATTATGAAAATTTTCTTAATAAAATGACATTCACCAGAACTTAATGAAACATTGTTTACATATGTACCCTTTGATTCATGTTGCTTTGTTGCCAGGCATGTGAGGTATTCCAGGAATACGGTCAAGTGTGTGTTTTGAAGTTTGTGGTATTTTTAGATGTTATTTTTTCCATAAAAAGAATATGATTACTGAGGGTCTTCATAATTAATAACAATATCTGTCATTTATCAAGAGCACCACAGCTTCACAAATTATTACGTAATGTTAGGATGCAGAGCTCGTTTAGGAGACTGATCAGTGTATAGAAAAAAATTGAAGCTGTAATATCTGTTAACATTGATTGGAGGTAGGAGGTAGTAGTTGGTAGGCAGCCTACAACCAGGGAGGTATATTTCCATTACTACCTACCTGGGTATTGGGAGAGTTAGTGACGGCTGTGTAGTGAGCCAGCACTTCAGTGGTTGTCAAGTTGCACTCCTTTGACCTGGATAGCTGTATTTTTTTCTACCTCACCCACTCATGGACTACTGACATTCTATCCACAAACATGCAATCTCTCCTTGTCCTTCATAACACTTGACAACTCACATGGCCCATTCTTTGAGACTCTAGATTTTCCCATGGTAAGCACTCTGGGTTAACCCTGCCTTATAGCAAAATGGTAGGAGCAATAGATAGACGTAGTAGACAGGAACATTCAGGCAAGAGAATTAGGTGTAAGTGGTTGGTTGGAACATTAGTCAGGAGCATTAGTTAGACTTAGTCAGTGGGAACATTGGGTAGGAGCCTCCACAAACACTGCACTAGAGTTGCCCTTTGCCAGTGTCCTGTTAAAGGTGAGGCACTGAAGACCAAGAAGTGGCACTGAAGTGCACTAGTTATGGAGACTGTTGCTGTGGCCATCCCCTTAAGGGAGTACCAGTTATATACAGGGTTCAGAGGTAAAGATGAATAGATAGGTGATTGGGATGCTACTATAGGCATTAACAGCCAAAGGTGGGCACCTGGTCCTCAAAAAGGACCAATGGTCCCGGTCCCTGTCCTTGACTCAAAATGGATCAATGATCCCGGCCACGGTCCTTCCTGAACAAGGGAACTAGGACCAACTTAGTCCTCAGTCCTTTCATTTATTATAAGTGAAGAATATTCATTTGAAATAAAACACAAGCTACCAAATGAAAACACTGGTACAAGTAATATAAGTAGTGATTCATAGTATTTGATACAAGTAACTACAATAACTGGCTGTCACTCAACCTTGATCTTTTCAGCTAGAGAACTTCATTCCCCAAAGACAAGAGCTGCTCTATGGTGACACTGGAAGGGATAGATGGTATTGAACCTCATGAGTAACTCTTTCACTGCTGGGATTGGGAATGTGTATTGTTGAGGATGAAGGGTTTCAAAAGCCTCTCGCTGAGAAATGTTTCCACCAACTTAGTCCCAATTTCTTTGCTTTATTCCCCTCCCTTGTAGACAGCCCCAATGAGGTCCTCATCCTGGTCATTCTCACCCTCACTGCTGCTGGGTTCCTTAGCCAAGTCTGTCAGAATCTTTTCCATCATAATCACCATCTGCTTCCTTATCTTGGCTGTGATCTCCTCGACATCATTCATGACTTTGTCCTCCAACAGTCTCACTCAGTCCAATTTCAAGTGAGGGTGTAGTGCAGCTGCCAGGATGAAGTCCATGTCCTCAAAAACGGGACCAAACCTGCTTTTGATACCATTCCAGACTGAAACTACCAGTGGCTGACACATCTTGACATCAGGCCTTTCCTTCATCTCCTTCAGCATTTTGAGAGAGATGGCCAAGGTGGGCAGAAGTGCCCCCACGTAGGCTTTGTCCTTCCTTTGCTTGGTGTACAATACCTTACAGACTGGTTGCATCACCTCAAGATACTCTTTGAAAAAGCAAATATCAGCTGAAAGAAAACCAGTAAATAATTTAGTCCTGTACTTAAATCTTTTAGTTTTTATATCGTGATGTATACTTCTAAGTTTTAATATTCATTCCTTTTGAAAGAGAAAAGTAAAATGCAGTATAAAAGAAAAGTAATGGATGGTGAGTTCCTCAAGGCTTGGTCAGTGTCGGAGGTGGCCACTACATTCATGATGTGGATGGCACACTTTGTGTGTTTTAACAGGACACATTAGAATCTTCCATGGAACTGGCTGAAAATAAATGTTAGATTTATTGAATTAGTATGTTTGAGTGAAAATGAAATACTTCACATGACTTGTAAAAAGTGAAAGAAATCAAGAAATAATCAATAATGCCCATTAACCTTCCAATACCAATGCCAGATCCTTAACCTGAACATCCAGATATTCGATCTGCCCCACACCATCTTCTACCTCTTCCTGGACCTCCTTAGGCAACTCCTCATTTGTTTTGCTAAAGACACTGCACAGTGAAACACAATTAACATACTTTTTTATTCATTGATGTAGAAAAATGAAAAAGTGGTGTTGCCTCTTCTCATCAAACCTTACAAAGTTTATTAAAAGATATAATGATATAAGATTATTAGTGAAAGAGAAGAGAAAGGCATTTGGACGATTTTTGCAGGGAGAAAATGCAAATGAGTGGGAGATGTATAAAAGAAAGAGGCAGGAGGTCAAGAGAAAGGTGCAAGAGGTGAAAAAGAGGGCAAATGAGAGTTGGGGTGAGAGAGTATCATTAAATTTTAGGGAGAATAAAAAGATGTTTTGGAAGGAGGTAAATAAAGTGCATAAGACAAGGGAGCAAATGGGAACTTCAGTGAAGGGGGCTAATGGGGAGGTGATAACAAGTAGTGGTGATGTGAGAAGGAGATGGAGTGAGTATTTTGAAGGTTTGTTGAATGTGTTTGATGATAGAGTGGCAGATATAGGGTGTTTTGGTCGAGGTGGTGTGCAAAGTGAAAGGGTTAGGGAAAATGATTTGGTAAACAAAGAAGAGGTAGTAAAAGCTTTGCGGAAGATGAAAGCCGGCATGCGGAAGATGAAAGCCAGCAAGGCAACAGGTTTGGATGGTATTGCAGTGGAATTTATTAAAAAAGGGGGTGACTGTATTGTTGACTGGTTGGTAAGGTTATTTAATGTATGTATGACTCATGGTGAGGTGCCTGAGGATTGGCGGAATGCGTGCATAGTGCCATTGTACAAAGGCAAAGGGGATAAGAGTGAGTGCTCAAATTACAGAGGTATAAGTTTGTTGAGTATTCCTGGTAAATTATATGGGAGTGTATTGATTGAGAGGGTGAAGGCATGTACAGAGCATCAGATTGGGGAGGAGCAGTGTGGTTTCAGAAGTGGTAGAGGATGTGTGGATGAGGTGTTTGCTTTGAAGAATGTATGTGAGAAATACTTAAAAAAGCAAATGGATTTGTATGTAGCATTTATGGATCTGGAGAAGACATATGATAGAGTTGATAGAGATGCTCTGTGGAAGGTATTAAGAATATATGGTGTGGGAGGCAAGTTAGAAGCAGTGAAAAGTTTTTATCGAGGATGTAAGGCATGTGTATGTGTAGGAAGAGAGGAAAGTGATTGGTTCTCAGTGAATGTAGGTTTGCGGTAGGGGTGTGTGATGTCTCAATGGTTGTTTAATTTGTTTATGGATGGGGTTGTTAGGGAGGTGAAAGCAAGAGTTTTGGAAAGAGGAGCAAGTATGCAGTCTGTTGTGGATGAGAGTGCTTGGGAAGTGAGTCAGTTGTTGTTCGCTGATACAGCGCTGGTGGCTGATTCATGTGAGAAACTGCAGAAGCTGGTGACTGAGTTTGGTAAAGTGTGTGAAAGAAGAAAGATAAGAGTAAATGTGGATAAGAGCAAGGTTATTAGGTACAGTAGGGTTGAGGGTCAAGTCAATTGGGAGGTAAGTTTGAATGGAGAAAAACTGGAGGAAGTAAAGTGTTTTAGATATCTGGGAGTGGATTTGGCAGGGGATGGAACCATGGAAGCAAAAGTGAATCATAGGGTGGGGAAGGGAGCGAAAATTCTGGGAGCCTTGAAGAATGTTTGGAAGTCGAGAACATTATCTCGGAAAGCAAAAATGGGTATGTTTGAAGGAATAGTGGTTCCAACAACGTTGTATGGCTGCGAGGCGTGGGCTATGGATAGGGTTGTGCATAGGAGGGTGGATGTGCTGGAAATGAGATGTTTGAGGACAGTATGTGGTGTGAAGTGGTTTGATCAAGTAAGTAATGTAAGGGTAAGAGAGATGTGTGGAAATAAAAAGAGTGTGGTTGAGAGAGCAGAAGAGGTTGTTTTGAAATGGTTTGGTCACATGAAGAGAATGAGTGAGGAAAGATTGACCAAGAGGATATATGTGTCAGAGGTGGAGGGAATGAGGAGAAGTGGGAGACCAAATTGGAGGTGGAAAGATGGAGTGAAAAAGATTTTGAGTGATCGGGGCCTGAACATGCAGGAGGGTGAAAGGCGTGCAAGCAATAGAGTGAATTGGAACGATGTGGTATACTGGGGTCGACGTGCTGTCAATGGATTGAATCAGGGCATGTGAAGCGTCTGGGGTAAACCATGGAAAATTCTGTGGGGCCTGGATGTGGAAAGGGAGCTGTGGTTTCGGTGCATTATTACATGACATCTAGAGACTGAGTGTGAACGAATGTGGCCTTTGTTGTCTTTTCCTAGCGCTACCTCACACACATGAGGGGGGAGGGGGTTTTTAGGCCATGTGTGGTGAGGTGGCAATGGGAATAAATAATGGCAGAAAGTATGAATTATGTACATGTGTATATATGAATATGTCTGTGTGTGTATATATATGTGTACATTGAGATGTATAGGTATGTATATTTGTGTGTGTGGACGTGTATGCATATACATGTGTATGTGGGCGGGTTGGGTCATTCTTTTGTCTGTTTCCTTGTGCTACCTCACTGATGCAGGAGATGGCGACAAAGCAAAATAAATAAAAATAAATAATGAATAATACACATGTTTTCTGATGTACATTCATTTGTCACTCAAAACATATATTTAATCATATATTTAACCTCAATAACTAGAACTATCCCTGGGGATAGGGGAGAAAGAATACTTCCCACGTATTCCCTGCGTGTCATAGAAGGCGACTAAAAGGGGAAGGAGCGGGGGGCTGGAAATCCTCCCCCCTTTTTTTTTTTTTAATTTTCCAAAAGAAGGACAGAGAAGGGGGCCAGGTGAGGATATTCCCTCAGAGGCCCAGTCCTCTGTTCTTAACGCTACCTTGCTAACACGGGAAATGGCGAATAGTTTGAAAGAAAGAAAGAAAGAACTAGAACGTGCATTCACAAGCGCTTATATCAATATGTTTAATGTGACCCTGAATCTCAATGCCTGCAAGGATAAAATAGCCAAAAAAATACCTGTCTTCGGTATGCTTAGTAAGCATCTGCCTAGACATTACATGTTGACCTTAAACACAGGTGCTGATGAAGTCCTTCCACAAATCAGAGTCGGTGATGTCAAGTAGTAACATGTCCACAAAGAAAATGATTAACTAATTGAAAAGGAATACAAGTTTATTATGTTTCATCATTAGTGACTGACATAAAGACTTTTAGACAAAGTTGAAAGAGTGTTAGTTAACTTTACTGACCTCTCCTGTATAGTTGGCTAAACCATAGTCCTCTGCCTCTTGTCGCTCAGGTGCTCCAGACAGTCACTTGGCCGCTTCTGCCTTTTCTAGATTGCCACCACATCCTTGATGCACAGGTCAAACTGGTTCTGAACGTGAGATTGGCATCTGAAGACATGTTGTTTGAGGTTGTTTTGGCTCTTGTTGCTTGCCGAGAGTAAGTTCTTATTTGGCAGACACAGCAAGCACCTGTATTCCAGGTTCTACTCACCCTTTGGACCCATGTATTCAAAATATTTATTCAGGTACGGCCAAGGGTTACTGGGCTCAGTTTTTCCGCTAGGAGCTCCAGTTTCTTGACTTGAGGTTGAAGCACTAACAACACTAGATTCTCCTTCACCTTCAGGCATAGAAACACATTTGATTTCAGTCTCAGTTTCTTTCTGAATCTTCTTGATGAAACAAGATATCGTCTTTTTCCAAATAATCTTTAATCACACCAGAATAGTTCAAAAAGACACTGTATGAAAGGTTACTGTATTGAGTTGAGTTTGTTATACTTAAGTTTATTGTGGTGAAAACTTGGAGTCAAAAAAAAAGGGGAACTGACAAGGAATGAAGAATGTCGGACCATCTGGAATTTATTAGAAATAGACTGTCGGTCCCCATTCCAGTTCTAACTGGGGAAAAGGACTGACTTTCCAGGTCATGGTCCTCATAATGAACCGAATTCCAGGGATTCAGTCTTTTTGGAACTCAGTCCTGCCCACCTTTGTTAACATCTGTATATTTTGCCTCAAGGTAGAGTGGCTGATTCAAGAATTTTGATAATACATGTAACCCACCTGCAGTGAAGAGAAAAGAAATACTGCAGCATGAACAGCCCAACTGCAATGAATTCAGCTTTACCAAATATATACAGAGAAGAGAAGATCGGACAAAGTAAAAAGAGGTCTTGATATGACTGTTGTTGTGGGAAATGAAGCACATTAAATCTATGTGTGTAAGGGTCTGAGGATCAACATGATACTCAGCCTATCTCATAAACTCCAGTTAAGGGGAATAATTGAAAAAGGTTGTTACAATTTTATCTGTTTTGTGTTTCAAGATTATGTATCTGGGTGTAGGTCACAATACTGTGCTTGTGATGAGAGACAGATAAGTAAAGAGGCCCATAATCTGTCTGTAGAGCAGTGGCAGTACACTCAGTATGCTAGGGGTTCATTTCTCCTTGTGGCTGCTGGTTCGAGATTTAGATACATAAAGGATGTTATAGCTGATGTTAGAGATAGGAAAAGGCAGTGAATCTTGATCAAAGTTATACTTAGGATGATAATGAGTGGTTTAGGGGATATAAAAGATGTAGACAAAGGAATGTCTGCACCTGGCTGAAACCCTTACCTTTTCATCTCTACCTGTATGGGATCTACTTACTACTAATTTGTCATATTCAACGGATATGAATTTCTCCATTCTTTTGCATTATTGAAAGTTGGATCCCCTTTCCTTGTCTATAGATGTTACAGTAAACCCTCTGTTATCTATAATTCAAGCCAACTAACCAATGTATTTTTTTTATTTTGAGTATCAACCCTCTATTATCTGAAAAAAATAGAAAAATTTGATTCTTTGAAATATATCAAACTGCATTCACACGAAACCACAGCAATTAGTATACTCACCACCATGTGTTTTGTGCCACTGATTATTGTTTACCATTTTCCATGTGCTTTCTAGCATGGAGTTGTGCCCTGGTTGCATATTTGTGTGTCTTGTGCACCCTGGATTACTATTGTGGACACTGGCCCCTTTTAAGCATTGCAAGCAATTTCCTGACAGCTCCTCAAATTAGCTGTCTTTCATGAAGCATCTTAAGCCTTGAGAAGAAGATAGAGTTGTGCAAGTTGTGATTAAGAGTAAGTCCAGGGCAGCACTTATGAAGGACTTTTATGTTATTAGCTTACATATACTAATATTTCCTCTTTGTAAAACATTAGAAAATTATTATTATTATATTATTATACTTTGTCACTGTTTTCAGAAAAGAAGAGTGAATGTTGGGGTGAAGAGGGTGGTGAGAGTAAGTGAGCTTGGGAAGGAGACTTGTGTGAGGAAGTACCAGGAGAGACTGAGTACAGAATGGAAAAAAGTGAGAACAATGGAAGTAAGGGGAGTGGGGGAGGAATGGGATGTATTTAGGGAATCAGTGATGGATTGCGCAAAAGATGCTTGTGGCATGAGAAGAGTGGGAGGTGGGTTGATTAGAAAGGGTAGTGAGTGGTGGGATGAAGAAGTAAGAGTATTAGTGAAAGAGAAGAGAGAGACATTTGGACGATTTTTGCAGGGAAAAAATGCAGTTGAGTGGGAGACGTATAAAAGAGAGACAGGAGGTCAAGAGAAAGGTGCAAGAGGTGAAAAAAAGGGCAAATGAGAGTTGGGGTGAGAGAGTATCATTAAATTTTAGGGAGAATAAAAAGATGTTCTGGAAGGAGGTAAATAAAGTGCGTAAGACAAGGGAGCAAATGGGAACTTCAGTGAAGGGCGCAAATGGGGAGGTGATAACAAGTAGTGGTGATGTGAGAAGGAGATGGAGTGAGTATTTTGAAGGTTTGTTGAATGTGTTTGATGATAGAGTGGCAGATATAGGGTGTTTTGGTCGAGGTGGTGTGCAAAGTGAGAGGGTTAGGGAAAATGATTTGGTAAACAGAGAAGAGGTAGTAAAAGCTTTGCGGAAGATGAAAGCCGGCAAGGCAGCAGGTTTGGATGGTATTGCAGTGGAATTTATTAAAAAAGGGGGTGACTGTATTGTTGACTGGTTGGTAAGGTTATTTAATGTATGTATGACTCACGGTGAGGTGCCTGAGGATTGGCGGAATGCGTGCATAGTGCCATTGTACAAAGGCAAAGGGGATAAGAGTGAGTGCTCAAATTACAGAGGTATAAGTTTGTTGAGTATTCCTGGTAAATTATATGGGAGGGTATTGATTGAGAGGGTGAAGGCATGTACAGAGCATCAGATTGGGGAAGAGCAGTGTGGTTCCAGAAGTGGTAGAGGATGTGTGGATCAGGTGTTTGCTTTGAAGAATGTATGTGAGAAATACTTAGAAAAGCAAATGGATTTGTATGTAGCATTTATGGATCTGGAGAAGGCATATGATAGAGTTGATAGAGATGCTCTGTGGAAGGTATTAAGAATATATGGTGTGGGAGGCAAGTTGTTAGAAGCAGTGAAAAGTTTTTATCGAGGATGTAAGGCATGTGTACGTGTAGGAAGAGAGGAAAGTGATTGGTTCTCAGTGAATGTAGGTTTGCGGCAGGGGTGTGTGATGTCTCCATGGTTGTTTAATTTGTTTATGGATGGGGTTGTTAGGGAGGTGAATGCAAGAGTTTTGGAAAGAGGGGCAAGTATGAAGTCTGTTGGGGATGAGAGAGCTTGGGAAGTGAGTCAGTTGTTGTTCGCTGATGATACAGCGCTGGTGGCTGATTCATGTGAGAAACTGCAGAAGCTGGTGACTGAGTTTGGTAAAGTGTGTGAAAGAAGAGAGTTAAGAGTAAATGTGAATAAGAGCAAGGTTATTAGGTACAGTAGGGTTGAGGGTCAAGTCAATTAGGAGGTGAGTTTGAATGGAGAAAAACTGGAGGAAGTGAAGTGTTTTAGATATCTGGGAGTGGATCTGGCAGCGGATGGAACCATGGAAGCGGAAGTGGATCATAGGGTGGGGGAGGGGGCGAAAATTCTGGGAGCCTTGAAGAATGTGTGGAAGTCGAGAACATTATCTCGGAAAGCAAAAATGGGTATGTTTGAAGGAATAGTGGTTCCAACAATGTTGTATGGTTGCGAGGTGTGGGCTATGGATAGAGTTGTGCACAGGAGGATGGATGTGCTGGAAATGAGATGTTTGAGGACAGTGTGTGGTGTGAGGTGGTTTGATCGAGTAAGTAACGTAAGGGTAAAAGAAATGTGTGGAAATAAAAAGAGCGTGGTTGAGAGAGCAGAAGAGGGTGTTTTGAAATGGTTTGGGCACATGGAGAGAATGAGTGAGGAAAGATTGACCAAGAGGATATATGTGTCGGAGGTGGAGGGAACGAGGAGAAGAGGAAGACCAAATTGGAGGTGGAAAGATGGAGTGAAAAAGATTTTGTGTGATCGGGGCCTGAACATGCAGGAGGGTGAAAGGAGGGCAAGGAATAGAGTGAATTGGAGCGATGTGGTATACCGGGGTTGACGTGCTGTCAGTGGATTGAATCGGGGCATGTGAAGCGTCTGGGGTAAACCATGGAAAGCTGTGTAGGTATGTATATTTGCGTGTGTGGACGTATGTATATACATGTGTATGGGGGTGGGTTGGGCCATTTCTTTCGTCTGTTTCCTTGCGCTACCTCGCAAATGCGGGAGACAGCGACAAAGCAAAAAAAAAAAAAAAAAAAAAACTTTGTCACTGTCTCCTGCATTAGTGAGGTAGCACAAGGAAACAGACAAAAGAATGGCCCAACCCACCCACATACACATGTATATACATACATGTCCACACACGCACATATACATACCTATATATTTCAACATATACACTTAAATACATACACAGACATATATATACACATGTACATAATTCATACTTGCTGCCTTTATTCATTCCCGTCGCCACCCCGCCACATGTGAAATGACAACCCACTCCCCCGCATGCACGTGAGGTAGCGCTAGGAAAAGACAACAAAAGCCACATTCATTCACACTCAGTCTCTAGCTGTCATGTATAATGCACCTGAAACCATAGCTCCCTTTCCACATCCAGGCCCCACTAAACTTTCTATTGTTTACCGCAGACACTTCACATGCCCTGGTTCAATCTATTGACAGCACATCGACCCTAACATACCACATCATTCCAATTCACTCTATTTCTTTCATGCCTTTCACCCTCCTGCATGTTCAGGCCCCAATCGCTCAAAATCTTTTTCACTCCATCTTTTCACCTCCAATTTGGTCTCCCACTTCTCCTCGTTCCCTCCACCTCTGACACATATATCCTCTTTGTCAATCTTTCCTCACTCATTCTCTCCATGTGACCAAACCATTTCAAAACACCCTCTTCTGCTCTCTCAACCACACTCTTTTTTTTACCTCACATCTCTCTTACCCTTTCATTACTTACTCGATCAAACCACCTCACACCACATATTTTCCTCAAACATCTCATTTCCAACATATCCATCCTCCTCTGCACAACCCTATCTATAGCCCACACCTCACAACCATATAACATTGTTGGAACCACTATTCCTTCAAACATACCCATTTTTGCTTTCCGAGATAATGTTCTCGACTTCCACACATTCTTCAATGCTCCCAGAACCTTCACCCCCTCCCCCACCCTGTGACTCACTTCCACTTCCATGGTTCTATCTGTTGCCAAATCCACTCCCAGATATCTAAAACACTTCACTTCCAGTTTTCTCCATTCAAACTTACCTCCCAGTTGACTTGTCCCTTAACCCTACAGTACCTAATAACCGTGCTCTTATTCACATTTACTCTCAGCTTTCTTCTCTCACACATTTTACCAAACTCAGTCACCAGCTTCTGCAGTTTCTCACCCGAATCATCCAACAGCGCTGTATCATCAGCGAACAACAACTGACTCACTTCCCAAGCTCTCTCATCCGCAACAGACTGCATACTTGCCCCTCTCTCCAAAACTCTTGCATTCACCTCCCTAACAACCCCACCATAAACAAATTAAACAACCATGGAGACATCATGCACCCCTGCTGCAAACCGACATTCACTGAGAACCAATCACTTTCCTCTCTTCCTACTCGTACACATGCCTTACATCCTTGATAAAAACTTTTCACTGCTTCTAACAACTTGCCTCCCACACCATATATTTTTAATACCTGCCACAGATCATTTCTATGAACTCTATCACATGCTTTCTCCAGATCCATAAATGCTACATACAAATCCATTTGCTTTTCTAAGTATTTCTCACAAAAGTTCTTCAAAGCAAACACCTGACCCACACATCCTCTACCACTTCTGAAACCACACTGCTCTTCCCCAATCTGATGCTCTGTACATGCCTTCACCCTCTCAGTCAATACCCTCCCATATAATTTCCCAGGTATTCTCAACAAACTTATACCTCTGTAATTTGGGCATTCACTCCTATCCCCTTTGCCTTTGTACAATGGCACTATGCCTGCATTCAGCCAATTCTAAGGCACCTCACCATGAGTCATACACACATTAAATATCCTTACTAACCAGTCAACAACACAGTCACCCCTTTTTTGATAAATTCCACTGCAATGCCATCCAAAACCGCTACTTGCCAGCTTTCATCTTCTACAAAGCTCTTACTACCTCTTCTCTGTTTACCAAATCATTTTCCCTAACCCTCTCACTTTGCACACCACCTCGACCAAAACACCCTATATCTGCCACTCCATCATCTAACACATTCAACAAACCTCCAAAATACTCACTCCATCCCCTTCTCACATCACCACTACTTGTTATCACCTCCCCATTAGCCCCCTTCACCAATGTTTCCATTTGTTCCCTTGTCTTACGCACTTTATTTACCCTTTTCCAAAGCATCTTTTAATTCTCAATAATATTTAATGATAATCTCTCACCCCAGCTCTCATTTGCTCTCTTTTTCGCCTCTTGCACCTTTCTCTTGACCTCCTGCCTCATTCTTTTATACATCTCCCAGTCATTTGCACTATTTCCCTACAAAACTCGTCCAAATGCCTCTCTCTTCTTTCCCTAATAATCTTACTTCTTCATCCCACCACTCACTACCCTTTCTAATCTGCCCACCTCCCACACTTCTCATGCCACAAGCATCTTTTGCACAAGCCATCACTACTTCCCTAAATACATCCCATTTCTCCCCCACTCCCCTTACGTCCTTTGCTCTCACCTTTTTCCATTCTGCACTAAGTCTCTCCTGGTACTTCCTCACACAAGTCTCCTTCCCAAGCTCACTTACTCTCACCACCCTCTTCACCCCAACATTCTCTCCTCTTTTCTGAAAACCTCTACAAATCTTCACCTTCACCTCCAAAGGATAATGATCAGACATCCCTCCAGTTGCACCTCTCAGCATATTAACATCCAAAAGTCTCTCTTTCACATGCCTATCAATCAACAAATAATCCAATAACACTCTGGCAATCTCTCCTACTTACATACATATACTTATGTATATCTCTCTTTTTAAATCTGGCATTCTCAATCACCAGTCCTTTTTCAGCACACAAATCTATAAGCTCTTCGCCATTTCCATTTACAACACTGAACACCCCATTATTCCCTCAACTGCCACATTAATCACCTTTGCATTCAAATCACCCATTTTCTAGAACCCAGTCTTGTGCATGAAAACTACATACACACTCACTCAGCTGCTCCCAAAACACCTGCCTCTCATGATTCTTCTCATGCCCAGGTGCATATGCACCAATAATCACCTATCTCTCTCCATCCACTTTCAGTTTTACCCATATCAGTCTTGAGTCTACTTTCTTACACTCTATCACATACTCCCACCACTCCTGTTTCAGGAGTAGTGCTACTCCTTCCCTTGCTCTTGTCCTCTCACCAACCCCTGACTTTACTCCCAAAACATTCCCAAACCACTCTTCTCCTTTACCCTTGAGCTTCGTTTCACTCAGAGCCAAAACATCCAGGTTCCTTTCCTCAAACATATGTAGAATATTTTTGAATATCAGAATTTTTAGATTTAATTGATTTGTTAAAATTCTTTGAATAACTGAAATTCTTTTATCTGGAATGGCTGATTCCTCCAAGGATTTCATATAGAGGTATTACTGTAGTTTGATTTTTGCTTAGAGTTTGTTGCTTGCATTCCTATGTCTTTAATTTGACCATACAAAACAAGTGTTCCTCTGTTTTCCACTGTGTTGGATTTTGAATTGTGGCAAATAATCAAAGATGTAAGTAATTATTTTAAGTGAATACATGATGGAAAACGTTAGGCACCAAGATCTCAACCATATCATGGAAAAAATAACATTAGATGTGTTGAGGCTGATATAAGTGATAGTAATAGTAATGATAATAATAGTAATAGTAATGATAATAATAGTAATAATAATAATGATAATGATAATAATAATAATAATATTATAATAATAATAATAATAATAATAATACGTTTATATATATACATGTGTATGTGGGTGGGTTGGGCCATTCTTTCATCTGTTTCCTTGCGCTACCTCGCTGATGCGGGAGACAGGGACAAAGTATAATGAAATATAATAAATGATAATAATAATAATAATGATAGTGATTGATTATTATGATGATGATTATGATTATAATAAAGGCATGCATAGGATAGAGAGAACTGGAACAATTAGGTATACAGGGCTCAAGAAGCTGTCAGTGAACTGATGCAAGGCATATGAAGGAGCTGGGGTTCTGTGGAACCTGGCTGTTAGTGGTTTTGGACATGACAGCTAGAGAATGGATGTAAGTGAATGAAGCATTTTTTCATTTGTTGCTGGCACTAGGTTGCTTACATGGGAAATGGTGAACATGTATAAAATAAGAAGAAATAGTAATAATGATGATAATAATGATAGTAATTATTATTATTGTTATTACCATTATTATTGTCATTATTATGTTTTATTATTATTATTTTTCATTATACTTTGTCGCTGTCTCCCACGTTAGTGAGGTAGCGCAAGGAAACAGATGAAAGAATGGCCCAACACACCCACATACACATGTATATACATACACGCCCACACGCACACATATACATACCTATACATTTCAATGTATACATACATATACATACATAGACAAGTACATATATACACATATACATATTCATACTTGCTGCTCTCAGCCATTCCCATCGCTACCCAGCCACACACATTATTATTATATGATAGAGTTGATAGAGATGCTCTGTGGAAGGTATTAAGAATATATGGTGTGGGAGGCAAGTTGTTAGAAGCAGTGAAAAGTTTTTATCGAGGATGTAAGGCATGTGTATGTGTAGGAAGAGAGGAAAGTGATTGGTTCTCAGTGAATGTAGGTTTGCGGCAGGGGTGTGTGATGTCTCCATGGTTGTTTAATTTGTTTATGGATGGGGTTGTTAGGGAGGTGAATGCAAGAGTTTTGGAAAGAGGGGCAAGTATGAAGTCTGTTGGGGATGAGAGAGCTTGGGAAGTGAGTCAGTTGTTGTTCGCTGATGATACAGCGCTGGTGGCTGATTCATGTGAGAAACTGCAGAAGCTGGTGACTGAGTTTGGTAAAGTGTGTGAAAGAAGAAAGTTAAGAGTAAATGTGAATAAGAGCAAGGTTATTAGGTACAGTAAGGTTGAGGGTCAAGTCAATTGGGAGGTAAGTTTGAATGGAGAAAAACTGGAGGAAGTAAAGTGTTTTAGATATCTGGGAGTGGATCTGGCAGCGGATGGAACCATGGAAGCGGAAGTGGATCATAGGGTGGGGGAGGGGGCGAAAATCCTGGGAGCCTTGAAGAATGTGTGGAAGTCGAGAACATTATCTCGGAAAGCAAAAATGGGTATGTTTGAAGGAATAGTGGTTCCAACAATGTTGTATGGTTGCGAGGTGTGGGCTATGGATGGAGTTGTGCGCAGGAGGATGGATGTGCTGGAAATGAGATGTTTGAGGTCAATGTGTGGTGTGAGGTGGTTTGATCGAGTAAGTAACGTAAGGGTAAGAGAGATGTGTGGAAATAAAAGGAGCGTGGTTGAGAGAGCAGAAGAGGGTGTTTTGAAATGGTTTCGGCACATGGAGAGAATGAGTGAGGAAAGATTGACCAAGAGGATATATGTGTCGGAGGTGGAGGGAACGAGGAGAAGTGGGAGACCAAATTGGAGGTGGAAAGATGGAGTGAAAAAGATTTTGTGTGATCGGGGCCTGAACATGCAGGAGGGTGAAAGGAGGGCAAGGAATAGAGTGAATTGGATCGATGTGGTATACCGGGGTTGACGTGCTGTCAGTGGATTGAATCAGGGCATGTGAAGCGTCTGGGGTAAACCATGGAAAGCTGTGTAGGTATGTATATTTGCGTGTGTGGACGTATGTATATACATGTGTATGGGGGTGGGTTGGGCCATTTCTTTCGTCTGTTTCCTTGCGCTTCCTCGCAAACATGGGAGACCGCGACAAAAAAAAGAAAGAAAAAAATTATTATTATTCTCTTTCTTTCAAACTATTCGCCATTTCCCGCATTAGCAAGGTAGCATTAAGAACAGAGGACTGGGCCTCTGAGGGAATATTATTATTATTATTATTATTATTATTATTATTATTATTATTATTATTATTATTATTATTGTTGTTGTTGGTAAAGTGTGTGAAAGAAGAAAGTTAAGAGTAAATGTGAATAAGAGCAAGGTTATTAGGTACAGTAGGGTTGAGGGTCAATTCAATTGGGAGGTGAGTTTGAATGGAGAAAAACTGGAGGAAGTGAAGTGTTTTAGATATCTGGGAGTGGATCTGGCAGCGGATGGAACCATGGAAGCAGAAGTGGATCATAGGGTGGGGGAGGGGGCGAAAATTCTGGGAGCCTTGAAGAATGTGTGGAAGTCGAGAACATTATCTCGGAAAGCAAAAATGGGTATGTTTGAAGGAATAGTGGTTCCAACAATGTTGTATGGTTGTGAGGCGTGGACTATGGATAGAGTTGTGCGCAGGAGGATGGATGTCCTGGAAATGAGATGTTTGAGGACAATGTGTGGTGTGAGGTGGTTTGATCGAGTAAGTAACGTAAGGGTAAGAGAGATGTGTGGAAATAAAAAGAGCGTGGTTGAGAGAGCAGAAGAGGGTGTTTTGAAATGGTTTGGTCACATGGTGAGAATGAGTGAGGAAAGATTGACCAAGAGGATATATGTGTCGGAGGTGGAGGGAACGAGGAGAAGAGGGAGACCAAATTGGAGGTGGAAAGATGGAGTGAAAAAGATTTTGTGTGATCGGGGCCTGAACATGCAGGAGGGTAAAAGGAGGGCAAAGAATAGAGTGAATTGGATCGATGTGGTATACCGGGGTTGACGTGCTGTCAGTGGATTGAATCAAGGCATGTGTATGGGGGTGGGTTGGGCCATTTCTTTCGTCTGTTTCCTTGCGCTACCTCGCAAACGCGGGTGACAGCGACAAAGCAAAAAAAAAAAAAAAAAAAATTATATTATTATTATTATTATTATTATTATTATTATTATTATCATTATTATTATTATTATTATTATTATTATTATCATTATTATTATTATCATTATTATTATCATTATTATTATTATTATTATTGCCCCTGGGATGGAGGAGAAGAATTCAACCTCCATATTCCCAGTGTGGTATAGAAGGCAAAGAAAGGGAGTGGGGGAAAGAATCAGAAGCTCCTCTTCTCATCATGTATTTCAGTTTCTAAATGATGAAGCAGAAGGAAGAACCAAGCAGGGAGTGTTCATCCTCCTCCAATGTGTGTGGATGGAACCAAGATCAAAAGACAGGAGAGATAGGAATATGTTTGAGGAAAGGAACTTGGATATTCTGGCTGTGAGTGAAACAGAGCTGCGGGAAAGAATGGTTTGGAAATGTTTCAGGCGTAAAGTCAGGGGTTGTTGTGAGGATAAGAGGCAAGGAAGAGGTAGCACTACTGCTGAAGCAGTTGTAAGAATTTGAAAGAGTAAAAGGAAGTGAACTCTAGACTGATGTGGGTAAAAATGAAAGTAGATTGTGAGAGATGGGTGATTATTAATGCTCATGTACCTGGCCATAAAAAGAATCTTGAGAGGTAAGTGTTTTGAGAGCATCTGAGTTAGGGTGTCAGGAATTTTGATGCAAGATACCAAATATTGATGATAGGTGATTTAAATGTAAAGGTTAGTGGCAGTTGAGGGTACAGTTGGAAATGATAATGGTGAAAAGTTTGTAGAATTATGTGCTGAGAACAGGCTGTGGATACAGAATACCTGGATTAAGAAGAGAGACATACACAAGTATATATATGTGAGTAGGAAAGATGGTTAGCAGGCATTATTGAATTACATACTAAATGATAGGTGTGCAAAAGTGAGATTTAGATGTGAATGTGCTGAGATGGGCAGCTGGTAGGGTGTCTTATTACTACCTTGTGGAGGCCATGATCAAGATTTGTTGGTGTTTTTGGAAAAGAGAAAATGATGTGGATGAGAAGGGAGTGGTGAAAGTAAGTAAGCCACGAAAAGAGACGTGTTAAACAATACCTGGAGAAATTGAGTGTAGAATTGCAAAAGGAGAGAGTGAATGAAGCTAGGGGAACGGGTGAAGAATGGGAGATATTAGGGGAAGCAGTGCTAGTGTGTGCAAGAGGAACATGTTGTATGCATAAGATAGCAGTAGCTAGGTTAGAAAGGGTAGTGAGTGGTGGGATAATGAAGTAGATTTGCTACTGGAAGAGAGAAGATAGGTATATAGGCAGTACTTGCAGGGAAGAAGTGCAGATTATTGGCGTAGTAGTTAGCGTTTCTGACCATGACACATTCCTGGGCTGCCCAGGGTTGGATGTATAGATGATGTGTGTGGCTACCTCAGGTCATTACTGTGTGAGAACCTCAGGTCATCATGGTGTGAGAACCTCAGGTCATCATTTTGGGAGAACCTAAGGTCATCACTGTTTGAGAAGTGCAGGTCATCACTGTGTAGAAATCTTAGATCATCACTGTGTGAGAACCTCAGGTCATCACTGTGTTAGAATCTTAGGTCATCACTGTTTGGGGACCTCAGGTCATCACTGCATTAGAACCTCAGGTCATCACACTGTGGGAACCTCAGATCATTACTGTCTGGGGACCTCAGGTCATCACTTTGTTAGAACCTCAGGTCATCACACTATGGGAACCTCAGATCATTACTGTGTGGGGACCTCAGGTCATCACTGTGTGAGATCCTCAGGTCATCACTGTGTGGGAACCTCAGGTCATCCCTGTGTGAGAACCTCATGTCATCACTGTGTGAGAACCTCTGGTCAACACTGTGGGAATCCAGCTGTTCCTCCACCCTGAGAGGTCAGCTGATAAAATGGGTAACTGGCTCAGGCTTGTGTATATAGCATTAAAGGGATGGCTTTGATTAGGGCCTTAGCTGCCTGTGCCATCTCAGCTAACAGAAAAAGAAATTAAGAGAAAGCAATAGGAAGTCAAGAGGAAGGTGCCAGAGTTGAAAAAGAGGGCAAATGAGAGTTGGGGGTCAAGTGAGTATTAATAATTTAAGGAAAAATAAGATTTTTGGAAGTTTAAAAGCGTGTAAATACAAGAGAACAAGAGGGAACACCAGTGAAGAATGGGGAAGTGATAACAGGTATTGATGAAATGAATAGGAGATGGAGTGAGTATTTTGAAGGACTGTTGAATGTGTTTGATGATTGAGTGGTAGATATGGGTGTTTGGGTTGGGGTGTTCTGTAAAGTGAGAGAAACATGGAGAGTGGTTTGATGAAGAGAGAAGAGGTGTTGAAGGCTTTGCATGAGATGAAATGTGGCAAAGGGGCTGGAGTGTATGTTATTGCAGTTGAAATTTTAAGAAAGGGGTGACTGTGTTTTTGATTGGTTAGTTAGGATTTTCAGTGCAAGTCTGTATCATGGTAAGGTGCCTGAGGATTGGCAGAATGCATGTATAGTGCCACTGTATAAAGGCAAGGGGTACAAAGGTGAGTATTCATTCTACAGAGGTATAAATTGTTGAGTATACCTGGTATGTTGTATAGGAGAGTGATGATTGAGAGGGTGAAGGCAGGTACAGAGCATCAGATTTGAGTGGAGTGATATGGTTTTAGAATTGACTGGATGTGTGCATAAGGTATTTGACTTAAAGATTGTGTATAAAAAATACTTAGAAGACAAGACATTTTGTATGTGGCATTCATGGATCAGGAGAAAGCATATGATAAGGTTAATAGAGATGCCTTGTGGAAGGTCCTGAAAATATATGGCGTGGGAGGAAAGCTGCTAGAAGTAGTGAGAAGTTAAGAGTAGGAGGAGAAGAGAGTGAGTGCTTCCAAGTGAAGGCTAGTCTGTAGCAGTGGTGTGTGATATCACCATGGCTGTTTGATTTATTTATGGATGGAGATGGCGATGGAGGTAAATGAAAGAGTCTTGGAGGGGGATGACTATCCTCTCTTTAGGGGATGAAAGGGTCTAGAAAGTAAGTTCATTGTTGTTTGTGATGTCACAGCACTGATGGTATATTCAATAGAGAGACTACAGAATTTGGTGATTGAGTCTGGGAGACTCTGTGAAAGGAGGAAGTTGAGAATAAATATGAATGAAAGCAAGTTTATTTGGTTTAATAGGGTGGAGGGACAGGTTGTTTAGGGTGTGAGTTTGACTGCAGAAAATTTAAAGGAAGTGGAGTGTTTTAGATACCTGAGAGTGAACATGGCAGCAAATGGAACCACGGAAGTGGAAATGAATCACAGGGTGGGTAAGGGGGAGAAAGTTCCAGTAGCATTGAAGAATGTGTGGAAAGAAAGGTTATTATATGGGAGAGTGAAAATGGGTATGTTTGAAGGCATAACAGTCCCAACAATGATGTATGAATGTGAGGCATGGGCCATACTGTAAATGAGGATGTGTGGAGGAGGGTGGAAGTGTTGAAGATCAAATGTTTGAGGACAATATGTGGTGTGAGGTGATTTGATCAAGTTAGTATTAAAAGGATAAGAGAGAGTTGTGACAATAAAAAGAGAGTGGTTGAGAGAGCTGAAGATGATGTGCTGAAATAGTGCTAAATATTTGGAGAGAATAGTGAAGAGATATTGATAAAGAGGATGTATGTGTCAGAAGTGGAGGGGATAAGAAGGGTGAAACCCAGTTGGAGATGGAAGGATGGAGTGAGAAAGATTTTGAGTGATTGGGGCCTGATCATGAAGAGAGGTGAAAGGCATGCTCGGGATAAAGTGAATTAGAACAATGTGGCATATAGGGGTCAGCATGCTATCAATGAACTGAAACAGTATAGGGAAATTATAGAAAGGTCTATGGGGCTAGGTTTTGGATAGGAGGTTGTTTTGTCAGTGTAATGCACATGACAGCAATAAAATGGATATGAGCAAATTTGGCCCTTCTTTGCCTGTTCCTGGCACTACCATACTAACATAGAAAGCAGCAATAAAGTTGGAAAAACATAATGATGATAATAATGATTTCATATTCATTTATTCATTATACTTGATCGCCTCTTCCCGCATCAGTGAGGTGGCACCAGGAGACAAATGAAGAAGGACCCATCCACTCATATACACATGTATATATACATAAACGCCCATACACATACATATACATATCAACATATACACATATACATACATATACATACCATACAGATTTGCTTTGCTTTGTCGCTGTCTCCCACATTAGCGAGGTAGCTTAAGGAAACAGACGAAAGAATGGCCCAACCCATCCACATACACATGTATATACACACGTCCACACACGCAAATATACATACCTATACATCTCAACATATACATATATATACACACACAGACATATATACACATGTACATAATTCATACTGTCTGCCTTTATTCATTCCCATCACCACCTCGCCACACATGAAATAACAACCCCCTCCCCCTCATGTGTGCAAGATAGCGCCAGGAAAAGACAACAAAGGCCACATTCGTTCTCACTCAGTCTCTAGCTGTCTTGTAATAATGCACCGAAACCACAGCTCCCTTTCCACATCCAGGCCCCACAGAATTTTCCATGGTTTACCCCAGATGCTTCACATGCCCTGGTTCAATCCATTGACAGCACGTCGACCCCTGGTATACCACATCGTTCCAATTCACTCTATTCCTTGCACGCCTTTCACCCTCCTGCATGTTCAGGCCCCGATCACTCAAAATCTTTTTCACTCCATCTTTCCACCTCCAATTTAGTCTCCCACTTCTCCTCGTTCCCTCCACCTCTGACACATATATCCTCTTGGTCAGTCTTTCCTCACTCAATCTCTCCATGTGACCAAACCATTTCAAAACACCCTCTTCTGCCCTCTCAACCACACTCTTTTTATTACCACACATCTCTCTTACCCTATTATTACTTACTCGATCAAACCCCCTTACACCACATATTGTCCTAAAACATCTCATTTCCAGCACATCCACCCTCCTCCGCACAACTCTATCTATAGCTCACGCCTTGCAACCATATAACATTGTTGAAATCACTATTCCTTCAAACATACCCATTTTTGCTTTCCGAGATAACGTTCTCGACTTCCACACATTCTTCAACGCTTCCAGAACTTTCGCCCCCTCCCCCATCCTATGATTCACTTCCGCTCCCATGGTTCCATCTGCTGCCAAATCCACTCCCAGATATTTAAAACACTTCACTTCCTCCAGTTTTTCTCCATTCAAACCTACCTCCCAATTGACTTGACCCTCAACCCTACTGTACCTAATAACCTTGCTCTTATTCACATTTACTCTCAACTTTCTTCTTTCACTGACTTTACCAAACTCAGTCACCAGCTTCTGCAGTTTCTCACATGAATCAGCCACCAGCACTGTATCATCAGCGAACAACAACTGACTCACCTCCCAAGCTCTCTCATCCACAACAGACTGCATACTTTCCCCTCTTTCCAAAACTCTTGCATTACCCTCCCTTACAACCCGATTCATAAACAGATCAAATATACATATAATCACGTACATATTCATACTTGCTTGCCCTCAATCCATTTCATTCCCAACATCAGAAAAACAAACAAAAAAGGCCACACTCGTTCACACTCAGTCTCTAGCTGTTATGTGTAATGTGCCAAGACCACAGCTCCCTATCTACATCCAGGCCCCACAGACCTTTCCATGATTTACCCCAGATGGTTCACATGCCCTGGTTCAGTCCATTGACAGCATGTCAACCCCACTGTAGTACATTGTTCCACTTCACTCTATCCCTTGCATGCGCTTCACCCTCCTGTATGTTCAGGCCCCAATCACTCAAAATCTTTTTCTTTCCATCTTCCATCTCCTATTTGGTCTCCCTACTCTCCTTGTTTGCTCCACTTCTGACACATATATCCACTTTGTCAACCTTCCCTTACTAATTTTTTCTGTATGTCCAAACCATTTCAGTACATCCATGTCCATCCTCTTCTGCTCTCTCAACCACACTTGGGGAAGAGGAGTGTGGTTTCAGAAGTGGTAGAGGATGTGTGGTTCAGGTGTTTGCTTTGAAGAATGTATGTGAGAAATACTTAGAAAAACAAATGGATTTGTATGTAGCATTTATGAATCTGGAGAAAGCATATGATAGAGTTGATAGGGATGCTCTGTGGAAGGTATTAAGAATATATGGTGTGAGAGGCAAGTTGCTAGAGGCAGTGAAAGTTTTTCTCGAGGATGTAAGGCATGGGTATGAGTAGGAAGACAGGAAAGTGATTGGCTCTCAGTGAATATCGGTTTGCGGCAGGGGTGCGTGATGTCTCCATGGCAGTTTAATTTGTTTATGGATGGGGTTGTTAGGGAGGTGAATGCAAGAGTTTTGGAGAGAGGAGCAAGTATGCAGTCTGTTGTGGATGAGAGAGCTTTGGAAGTGAGTCAGTTGTTGTTCGCTGATGATACAGTGCTGGTGGCTGATTATGGTGAGAAACTGCAGAAGCTGGTGACTGAGTTTGATAAAGTGTGTGAAAGAAGAAAGCTGAGAGTAAGTGTGAATAAGAGCAAGCTTATTAGGTACAGTAGGGTTAAGGGACAAGTCAATTAGGAGATAAGTTTGAATGGAGAAAAACTGGAGGAAGTGAAGTGTTTTAGATATCTGGGAGTGGATTTGGCAGCAGATGGAACCATGGAAGTGGAAGTGAGCCACAGGGTGGGGGAGGGGGGGAAAAGTTCTGGGAGCGTTGAAAAATGTATGGAAGGCTAGAACATTATCTTGGAAACCAAAAATGGGTATGTTTGAAGGAATAGTGATTCCAACAATGTTATATGGTTGTGAGGCATGGGCTATAGATAGAGTCGTGCGGAGGAGGGTGGATGTGTTGGAAACAAGATGTTTGAGGACAGTATGTGGTGTAAGGTGGTTTGATCAAGTAAGTAATGAAAGGGTAAGAGAGATGTGTGGTAATAAAAAGAGTTTGGTAGAGAGAGCAGAAGAGGGTGTTTTGAAATGGTTTGGTCACATGGAGAGAATGAGTGAGGAAAAATTGACAAAGAAGATATATGTGTCAGAGGTGGAGGGAACGAGAAGTGGGGGACCAAATTGGAGGTGGAAGGACGGAGTGAAAAAGATTTTGAGTGATCGGGGCCTGAACATGCAGGAGGGTGAAAGGCGTGCAAGGAATAGAGTGAATTGGAACGATGTGGTATACCGGGGTGGACGTGCTGTCAATGGATTGACCCAGGGCATGTGAAGCATTTGGGGTACACCATGGAAAGTTTTTTGGGGCCTGGATGTGGAAAGGGAGCTATGGTTTCGGTGCATTATACATGACAGCTAGAGACTGAGTGTGAACGAATGTGGCCTTTGTTGTCTTTTTCTAGTGCTACCTTGTGCACATACGGGGGAAGGGGGTTGTCATTTCATGTGTGGCAGGGTGGCAATGGGAATGAATAAAGACAGCAAGTATGAATTATGTACATGTGTATACATGTATATGTCTGTGTATGTATATATGTATATGTTGAAATATATAGGTATGTATATGTGCGTGTGTGGACGTGTATGTACATACATGTTTATGGGGGTGGGTTGGGCCATTCTTTCGTCTGTTTCCTTGCGCTACCTCACAAATATGGGAGACAGCGACTAAGTATAATGATAAAAAAAACATTTCTTACTCTTTCATGACTTATTTGATCAAACCATTTCATGCCACTTATTGTCTTCAAACATTTCCTTTCCAACACATCCACCCTCCTCTGCATAGCCTTATCTAGAGCTCGTGCCTTGTGTCCATATGATATTGTTAGGACTAGTATTCCTTCAAATATACCCATTTTTGCCCTCCCAGATATCAGTCTCCACATATTCTTTAGCCGTCCCTGAACTTTTGCCTCCACTCTTACCCCATGACTCACTTCCACTTCCATAGTTCCATTTACTGCCATGTCCATTCCCGGGTATCTAAAACAATTCACTTCCTCCAATTTTTCTCCCTTTAGTGTTCCTGACCTTGATCCATTCATGGGTTGCCCAGGGTCAAGCGCATAGGTTCGAATCCTGGTTACAGCAATCAGTTCACAGTCAACCCAGCTGTTCATCCATCCCTATGGGTTGGAAACAGAAGGAGTCATGCAGGGAGTGCCCATCCTCCTCGAAGGCTCAGTGGGGTGTCTGAATGTGTGTGGATGTAACCAAGATGAGAAAAAAAGGAAAGATAGGTAGTATTTTTGAGGAAAGTAACCTGGATGTTCTGGCTATGAGTGAAATGAAGCTCAAAGGTAAAGGGAAAGAACGATTTGGAAAAGTCTTGGGAGAGAAGTCAGGGATTGATGAGAGGATAAGAGCTAAGGAAGGAGTAGCACTACTCCTGACGCAGGAATTGTGGGAGTGTGTGATAGAGTGGAAGAAAGTATGTTACCATTACTTCCCAGCAAGGTATTGGGAGGGTTAGTGATAGCTGCTCAATATGCCAATACTTTAGTAGTTGTCAAGTTGCACTCCTTTGATGCAGGTAGCTGTCTTTTCTCTCTGCCTCATCCACACTTGGACTCCTGGGAATGTTTACACAAACATTTAATCTTTCCATGTCACACACTACGCTTGACATCAATTAACTCACACAACTAATTCTTTCTTAATCAGATTTTCCTGTGAAGAGTGCTATGCACTAACCCCTCCTTTTGGTGAAGTGGTAGGAGCAGTAGATAGAAGTAGTAGATAGGAACATTAGACAAGAGCATTGGGTAGAAATATCAGGTAGAAGTAGTAGGTAGGAGCATTGGTTGGGAGCATTAGGTAGAGATAGTTGGTAGGAACATTAGGTAGGAGACTCTGAAAACAGTACATCAGAATTAACCTCTGCCAGTTAAGGGTGAGACACTAAAGGCTGAGATGCAGCACTGGAGCCCAACAGCTATGGAAACTATTTTACCATAGCCATCCTGTTGAGGGAGTTCCTAAAAGAAATAGGTGTAAAAGATATATATAGATAGATAGAAGCCAATGTCATATCTTCCTCCAGCAGTTCTCATTTCTGTTTGACCCCATGTCAAAGTTAAAAAAAAATTAGATCACTTTTTTGTTCATTGCAATAGTTTGTATTATCATCCTCCCATAGTATAATCCTTATTGCCCATGCCACGTGGCATATGGCAGTAGCATTTCAATTGGGGGATGACATGGGTGATTATCCCTTTGAGCTATATAAAGCAAAATAAACTGACTCAATTGTAAATATGATTTATATGTTTGTATGGTTATTTTACACTTTTGATCCCTCAAAAGGAAAAGTAAACATACATATATGCATATTTGAATGTAGCAGTGATATACATCAGTGACCAATGAAAAAACTATGTACATTTCACCACCTTTCTAAAATGTTATCATGTGTTCATAATAAAAAAAACTCCATGCATCATATTAATTTATTTCACTGAACAACACTCTTTTGTTTACTGCTATCAGCTGTTTCATCTTATCATATATCATAAATTTATTTCTCTTCAGTAATGGCTATTACTCTCATGATAAATATACTTTTGTACAACAACTATATCTAATTTTAAGATAATTAGACTAATACAAGTATACTTATCATCTAAAGAGTCCTAGACTCTCAAAGATATAGCATGTTCTTATGTATTTTGAGGTTTCCATCATTATCTTGGTGAGTTCATAATTCACCCCTTTGACCAAATCCTAGATACACATCTGCCATGTGGTGATCTTTGCACTACTGGTTCTAGCAGTCTTTCCGCTAGTGATGATTTGCACACTTCTGGTGATAACATCAGCATCAATGCCCAAAGTGGTATTTGGCATTGTTAAGCAAATTTAGAAATTGTTTTGGAAGTTGGAATTTTCATTATCCCCAGTATGATGTACTGGTCATGCTGAACATACAAAATCCCTTCACACGGTATCATTAGTCTTTGATGTTTGAGTTATATTTGTTCTTTCAGGGTTTTGTTCTTCCTATTCCTCTCTGTATCTGTGTCTAAGCTTGTGATAGCTTCTTGCCCTCTCATGTCACTTTCCAGTTTTCTCTCCTCCATACCTGAGATGGTGTCTCTTATGACTGCTTGTATACTTCCCATAGTATCGTTTCCCATAGTATTTCGTGTCTCACTTTTCAATGCTGGGTCAGATTCTATGGTGCATTCCAGAGCACCTTCTGTTACAATATTTCCCATCTCTGTATCTATGTTTGCATTTGTGATGGTAGGATAAGTTCGTTATCCATTATTCACTGAATGATGGTAACAGTTTGGTAAATTTTTTTCTGTTGGGTATGGGAGAGTTCTTGACAGTACTTTTACATGAATCAAAGAATGTAGTACCTGCAGGACATATCAAAAATATGTAGTCTTCTCGAAGTGCGCTTCTGACTATTTTTACTTTCGTAGAGCTTATATTTGCATAAGGAAAGTTAAATATTTCCTGGCAAATCAAACATGTAATGCCTTGATTATGTCCTTTGGGAGTATACTTATACATAAAACAGTTATCTGTCACATTTCTTGTCCTTTCGATGTGTGCCTTCTCTTCTTACTCTCTCCTATGTTATGTTTCCAACTAAATTTTTCAATTATTACAGTAGTATTTATTACAAAGAATACAAAGTAATAGAAAAGAATTCAAACAGCAACAGATCTTTGAGTTCTTTTAAGGCTGTTTGTAATAGTGGATCAATCAGAAACTGACAGATTAGTGAGGACTGGGCAAAATCTGCTCTTTTAATTACTTCAGTTGTCTTCCTCTCTAATATGTTTATTACTTCCCTCCTTTCCTCTCTGATATATCATTTCACCTCTTTCTTCCTCTTTCAATCTTTCTCAATGGTTCCCAAGGCACTGTTGATCACCACAAATGACCAGGTTGCACTTCAATCTTCTTTAAGTCTTTCTCTTACTTTATTGAATGCCATCCCTCTACTTCCTGAGCTGATCTTGTATCTGACATCAAGATGTCCTTGGCTGTCTATTCTCTTAACTAATGAATCTTCATCAGGATTACCACATCAGTGGCAGTATTTGTGCACTAAACAATACAAAATCACCTCTTTCTCACCTCATGGGTCTCGAGTCTCCCAGCCTTGATGCCATCTGGCGTATAACCTTTCTTCATAAGACATCGTCCGTGTGTTTCATTTATTTCCTTCTCATTTCCTCCTACTATATTTAACTCTTCAACTAATTTAACTTCATGTGTCATGGTGTTCCTTTCCTCATATCAGTATGCTAAAGTCCTCTACACATGGTCTTTCATTGTACTCCACAAAGATTGGTGTGGCTCCGCTCAAGATGATCTTCATTTGAATAAGGTCCATTCTTTTTCCTTCCCTAATGATCTGGAACAGTTCATTAGATTCTCAACATGAGTTCATGGTCATCTTAGTCACTCCTCTAATACTTTACTCTTTTTCGCACTATAGATTCACTATTTCTGCTCCCTTGGGTTCTTTAAATCAGAGCCAAACACAATTCACATTCAAAACTGGGCTTGTCATATCCACCGTATATCCCTTTTTGAAAACAAAGGAATTCAAACAGCAACAGACCAATGGGTCCTAATAAGTAGCTGGTATAAGAGATCACAAACTCATAGAGTAGCGTAGTAAGAGTAGAAAGACACACATATTTCAAAGAGAAAACACGTAAACTTTTCATGCAACTAAGAAGGTGCAAATAATGTCAGTCATAAGTCTGAAGCAAAGTGTTTATCAGATCTTACTTAAAAGTGTATATGATAATTCTTTCAACCATTCTAACTGGTGAATCATTCTACATGTTAAAAGTCCTGTTCAAAAAAATTTACTTCACCTCATTTGAGGTAAAACATTTGCCCATGAGCTTTTTGTCCAATACTACAAGTAAAGTCAGATGAATCGATCCTTAAGTGGCTTGTTAGTTCGAGTTAATGGTAGCCTTTGATGATTTTGAATACCTGTATTAGACCACCGCTTAATTGTTTCTTTTCAAAGAAAATAGATTTAAGTTGTTTAGTCAGCTCTCATAAGACTTGTTTCTCATTCCAGGAATCACCTTGGTAGTTCACCTTTGTACTCACTGTTCTATCTGTCTGTCTTTTTAATTTGGGTGACCAAAATTACACACAATATTCAAATTGGGGATGCATCGATGACTTGAAAGGGGTGAGAATAATTTCCCTGGCCTTAGATTTGATAGCCCTATAAATCCAAGAATTTTGTTCACCCTTTTTACTACTCCTGTGCACTGCTTACTTGGCTGTAGGTCTTTTTCCTCATTTACTGTTTGTAGTTCAAGAGAATTCATACTGTAGCTTGCCCATTCATTTTTGCTACTGTACCAATGTGTAAAATTTTGCACATATTGATATCAAGATTCACATTCCATTTGTGAGCCCACTCCATTAGTTCCTGTATGTCTATTTGAAATTGCAGGCATTCAGTTTGTGTTGTAGATTTATTTCTCATCTTGGCACTGTCTGTGAATTTCAATATCTTACCATGCAGCCCAGTATCAAAATAATTGATATATATGAGAAAGAGAACAAGTCCCAAAACGGATCCCTGTGGCACACCAATTGTTACTTCTAACCATTATGAGGCTTGACCATTAATCACTACATTTGTTTGTGGCTAGTTGACCAATTTCCTAACCATTGAAGTACACCCTTATTTATACGTGTGACAACTTTGGTTTGTAACCTTTGATGTGGAACTTTATTGAATTCTTTTTGAAAATCTAAATAGGTGACAGCTTTTGCTTTACTTTCATCATATATGTTGATTATATTGTCAAAAAATCAGGCAGATTTGTCATACTTGAGGGATTTTATTTGAAACCATTTTCATGGAATCTTTTATCAAGTAATGGTCCTCTGAATGGTCAATAATCTTATCTCAAATGATGGTTTTCATAAATTCACCAGCTACAGATGTAAAGCCCATTTTTTTAAGTGGTAATTTCCTATCTATCTATCTATATCTCTGACACCCATTCCCTCCACTATTCATTAACATTACAGTATCATCCCAGATTTACCTGTCAAAAGCAATGCAAAGATTGGTAAAATTTGCAAGTCTAAGATATGGTACTTTTTCATGAAACATGTTTACCAGTATTACAGGCAATGTTGAAAGTTAACTCAAAAGTAATTTGCTGGTGATTACTTGTACCAAACTTTTCTCCAACTAGCCTTGTTTGTAGCGAGAACTAAATCTAACATTCTCATTGCATGTAAATTTCTCAGCTAATTGTATTATGTACTGTCAAGCAAATTTATATAGAACCCATGCCCAGAGCTACTGGAAAAGGATTCTCTCATATTAACTAATGGCTTTGATATGGGCTCAGTGGTCTTCCGTGCAATTATTCAACAACAAATTTCCTTGAGACTAGCACTTATTCACAGGCCAGGATGCCTCTAGATGTGCACATGTATAACAGGGACAAAGTTCAACATCCCCTCTAAATCTTTATCCCTTCAGTCATACTTGACTGAATTTTCTTTAGTGTTATCACGAGGACAGAGTGTATCAAGCTATTCATGTCTTCCTTTCTCTTGGATCTCATTCCATGTTCTTTTCTGCTTAGAAGCACTACAAAGTTAAAGGGCCAAATACACTTTTGATAACTATGCTGTGTTATTTGTGTTATTCATCAAATGGTAACTCTTCTTGTCTTAAACCAAGAGCATCTCCAACAACTGTAATTCATCCTTTCTTACTTCTTTTTTAACTGTGAGTTCATGGTTAACCCTCCAATTAATAAAGTAGATCTTTCTGACACCCATCGTTCATCTAACTACTTTAGTTGATTCCCTATCTTGTCCTTTACCCCTTCCCTACCTCCTCCTGCTGACTGTATGTCCCCTTCTTCTTGGACATGCTTTGGTCCAGACCATTGCTAAGAAGCGAGAATGTTATAGCCCTTCTGTTGCCTCACTGCTCTAATTTCTGCAGTGTCCAAGGTTTTCAAAACTCTCAACTCACTTTCTTAACACTCAGAATCTCATTCCCTTCCTTCAGATCACCAGTAAAGCTTACCTAGTGTAGAGGTTACCTCTTATTTTTTCTCCTGTTTCTTTCACTTTTAGTTCTTCTTTCATATGGTTATTGATGAACCTTTTGTAAAAGTCCTTGACATCTTTAAAGCATGTGTCATGTCATGGTATAGCACAAGAATTTGGTTTCTAAACTTTCCTCCTTTAGCTTCTCTGCTTCTTTCTGTGTACTGATATTTAGTTTCCCTTCTGGTCATTCCGTTGCAGTGCTGGTTGATGGAATGTCTTTTCCCCATTATCCTGTCAGCACTTATGCACACCTCTGTTCTCTTGCCTATGGGCTTTTTCCTCTCTATATTGATTTATTTTTCTTTGCCTCTAACCCTGTTTACTCTTATATTGATTCCACTCTCCAAACTTTTAATTCATTCTCCTCACTCCAGTGTTCACTCCTTTTCTAATACTTAACATATTCCCTCTCTTAACTCTAAGTTTTCAATAGCAATCCATATATGAATTTTTTTTTTCATCCTATCAAGGTTTTCATAAACAATTTGTGTTTGATCAATCACAAACCATGAAAAATTCAGTTTACATGTTTATATATATATATATATATATATATATATATATATATATATATATATATATGTATATATATATATATATATACTATATGGGAGGGTATTGATTGAGAGGGTGAAGGCATGTACAGAGCATCAGATTGGGGAAGAGCAGTGCGGTTTCAGAAGTGGTAGAGGATGTGTGGATCAGGTGTTTGCTTTGAAGAATGTATGTGAGAAATACTTAGAAAAGCAAATGGATTTGTATGTAGCATTTATGGATCTGGAGAAGGCATATGATAGAGTTGATAGAGATGCTCTGTGGAAGGTATTAAGAATATATGGTGTGGGAGGCAAGTTGTTAGAAGCAGTGAAAAGTTTTTATCGAGGATGTAAGGCATGTGTACGTGTAGGAAGAGAGGAAAGTGATTGGTTCTCAGTGAATGTAGGTTTGCGGCAGGGGTGTGTGATGTCTCCATGGTTGTTTAATTTGTTTATGGATGGGGTTGTTAGGGAGGTAAATGCAAGAGTCCTGGAAAGAGGGGCAAGTATGAAGTCTGTTGGGGATGAGAGAGCTTGGGAAGTGAGTCAGTTGTTGTTCGCTGATGATACAGCGCTGGTGGCTGATTCATGTGAGAAACTGCAGAAGCTGGTGACTGAGTTTGGTAAAGTGTGTGGAAGAAGAAAGTTAAGAGTAAATGTGAATAAGAGCAAGGTTATTAGGTACAGTAGGGTTGAGGGTCAAGTCAATTGGGAGGTGAGTTTGAATGGAGAAAAACTGGAGGAAGTGAAGTGTTTTAGATATCTGGGAGTGGATCTGTCAGCGGATGGAACCATGGAAGCGGAAGTGGATCATAGGGTGGGGGAGGGGGCGAAAATTTTGGGAGCCTTGAAAAATGTGTGGAAGTCGAGAACATTATCTCGGAAAGCAAAAATGGGTATGTTTGAAGGAATAGTGGTTCCAACAATGTTGTATGGTTGCGAGGCGTGGGCTATGGATAGAGTTGTGCGCAGGAGGATGGATGTGCTGGAAATGAGATGTTTGAGGACAATGTGTGGTGTGAGGTGGTTTGATCGAGTAAGTAACGTAAGGGTAAGAGAGATGTGTGGAAATAAAAAGAGCGTGGTTGAGAGAGCAGAAGAGGGTGTTTTGAAATGGTTTGGGCACATGGAGAAAATGAGTGAGGAAAGATTGACCAAGAGGATATATGTGTCGGAGGTGGAGGGAACGAAGAGAAGAGGGAGACCAAATTGGAGGTGGAAAGATGGAGTGAAAAAGATTTTGTGTGATCGGGGCCTGAACATGCAGGAGGGTGAAAGGAGGGCAAGGAATAGAGTGAATTGGAGCGATGTGGTATACAGGGGTTGACGTGCTGTCAGTGGATTGAATCAAGGCATGTGAAGCGTCTGCTGTAAACCATGGAAAGCTGTGTAGGTATGTATATTTGCGTGTGTGGACGTGTGTATGTACGTGTGTATGGGGGTTGGGCCATTTCTTTCGTCTGTTTCCTCGCGCTACCTCGCAAACGCGGGAGACAGCGACAAAGTATAAAAAAAAAAAAAAAAAAAAAAAAAAAATATATATATATATATATATATATATATATATATATATATATATTTATTTATTTATTTATATATATATATATATATATATATATATATATATATATATATATATATATATATATATATATATATATATGGGAGGGTATTGATTGAGAGGGTGAAGGCATGTACAGAGCATCAGATTGGGGAAGAGCAGTGTGGTTTCAGAAGTGGTAGAGGATGTGTGGATCAGGTGTTTGCTTTGAAGAATGTATGTGAGAAATACTTAGAAAAGCAAATGGATTTATATGTAGCATTTATGGATCTGGAGAAGGCATATGATAGAGTTGATAGAGAAGCTCTGTGGAAGGTATTAAGAATATATGGCGTGGGAGGCAAGTTGTTAGAAGCAGTGAAAAGTTTTTATCGAGGATGTAAGGCATGTGTACGTGTGGGAAGAGAGGAAAGTGATTGGTTCTCAGTGAATGTAGGTTTGCGGCAGGGGTGTGTGATGTCTCCATGGTTGTTTAATTTGTTTATGGATGGGGTTGTTAGGGAGGTGAATGCAAGAGTTTTGGAAAGAGGGGCAAGTATGAAGTCTGTTGGGGATGAGAGAGCTTGGGAAGTGAGTCAGTTGTTGTTCGCTGATGATACAGCGCTGGTGGCTGATTCATGTGAGAAACTGCAGAAGCTGGTGACTGAGTTTGGTAAAGTGTGTGAAAGAAGAAAAATGTGAATAAGAGCAAGGTAATTAGGTACAGAAGGGTTGAGGGTCAAGTCAATTGGGAGGTAAGTTTGAATGGAGAAAAACTGGAGGAAGTAAAGTGTTTTAGATATCTGGGAGTGGATCTGGCAGCGGATGGAACCATGGAAGTGGAAGTGGATCATAGGGTGGGGGAGGGGGCGAAAATCCTGGGAGCCTTGAAGAATGTGTGGAAGTCGAGAACATTATCTCGGAAAGCAAAAATGGGTATGTTTGAAGGAATAGTGGTTCCAACAATGTTGTATGGTTGTGAGGCGTGGGCTATGGATAGAGTTGTGCGCAGGAGGATGGATGTGCTGGAAATGAGATGTTTGAGGACAATGTGTGGTGTGAGGTGGTTTGATCGAGTAAGTAACGTAAGGGTAAGAGAGATGTGTGGAAATAAAAAGAACGTGGTTGAGAGAGCAGAAGAGGGTGTTTTGAAATGTTTGGGCACATGGAGAGAATGAGTGAGGAAAGATTGACCAAGAGGATATATGTGTCGGAGGTGGAGGGAATGAGGAGAAGTGGGAGACCAAATTGGAGGTGGAAAGATGGAGTGAAAAAGATTTTGTGTGATCGGAGCCTGAACATGCAGGAGGGTGAAAGGAGGGCGAGGAATAGAGTGAATTGGATCGATGTGGTATACCGGGCTTGACGTGCTGTCAGTGGATTGAATCAGGGCATGTGAAGCGTCTGGGGTAAACTTCCTCCAGTTTTTCTCCATTCAAACTCACCTCCCAATTGACTTGACCCTCAACCCTACTGTACCTAATAACCTTGCTCTTATTCACATTTACTCATAACTTTCTTCTTCCACACACTTTACCAAACTCAGTCACCAGCTTCTGCAGTTTCTCACATGAATCAGCCACCAGCGCTGTATCATCAGCGAACAACAACTGACTCACTTCCCAAGCTCTGTCATCCCCAACAGACTTCATACTTGCCCCTCTTTCCAAAACTCTTGCATTTACCTCCCTAACAACCCCATCCATAAACAAATTAAACAACCATGGAGACATCTCACACCCCTGCCGCAAACCTACATTCACTGAGAACCAATCACTTTCCTCTCTTCCTACACGTACACATGCCTTACATCCTCGATAAAAACTTTTTACTGCTTCTAACAACTTTCCTCCCACACCATATATTCTTAATACCTTCCACAGAGCATCTCTATCAACTCTATCATATGCCTTCTCCAGATCCATAAATGCTACATACAAATCCATTTGCTTTTCTAAGAGAAGAGGTAGTGAAAGCTTTGCGGAAGATGAAAGCCGGCAAGGCAGCAGGTTTGGATGGTATTGCAGTGGAATTTATTAAAAAAGGGGGTGACTGTATTGTTGACTGGTTGGTAAGGTTATTTAATGTATGTATGACTCATGGTGAGGTGCCTGAGGATTGGCGGAATGCGTGCATAGTGCCATTGTACAAAGGCAAAGGGGATAAGAGTGAGTGCTCAAATTACAGAGGTATAAGTTTGTTGAGTATTCCTGGTAAATTATATGGGAGGGTATTGATTGAGAGGGTGAAGGCATGTACAGAGCATCAGATTGGGGAAGAGCAGTGTGGTTTCAGAAGTGGTAGAGGATGTGTGGATCAGGTGTTTGCTTTGAAGAATATATATATATATATATATATATATATATATATATATATATATATATATATATATATATATATATATATATATATATTTTTTTTTATACTTTGTCGCTGTCTCCCGCGTTTGCGAGGTAGCGTAAGATATATATATATATATATATATATATATATATATATATATATATATATATATATTATCCCTGGGGATAGGGGAGAAAGAATACTTCCCACGTATTCCCTGCGTGTCGTAGAAGGCGACTAAAAGGGAAGGGAGCGGGGGGCTGGAAATCCTCCCCTCTCGTTTTTTTTTTTTCCAAAGGAAGGAACAGAGAAGGGGGCTGGATGAGGATGTTTCCTCAGAGGCCCAGTCCTCTGTTCTTAACGCTACCTCGCTGACGCGGGAAATGGCGGATAGTATGAAAGAAAGAAGATATATATATATATATATATATATATATATATATATATATATATATATATATATATATATATCAAAACAGTTTTGCTCATACATTTGGCAGCAGATCACATCTCCCTACCACCCATCTTTCCCCAAGGTTGTTCATTACTTTCTTGTTTTTGCTTATTTCTTCTATAATTGTAAGTTTATATACAAATGTTTTTGCATTAATTATTGTATCAACAATAATTAAGTAGATTTCTTGCAGCATACGTAATTCTACATATGATTATTATGTTTTCAATTCTTTTCAACTAATGATATAATGTAGAATTACTTCATTTCCATAAATATTCACTGAAAACAAATTCAAAATGAACTTTTTTTTTTTTTTGTTGGGGAGGGGATGGCAATATGTGCAACTCAGGACCATGAGACTAATTTGGACTTTTGTAGCATCTCTTAATGGGAAACAGTAACCAAGCCAGATTCAACACTGCAGTACTCTATTGAAGTGTCCTACATCTCTTTATGAGTGTCACTTGTTTTATACTGTCAGATTTCAAAATGCTATAATTCATCCTTGAAATAACAAATGTGTTACCCATAGCTATATCCCCAATTTTATCGTGGAGATTCCACACAATGAACTTCACAAAACATGCTTCCCAGAAGCTGGGGATGTTATACATGTGTTACTTTTATTTTTCTTTTGAGCAGCTATTCAATATGCACAGGATCTCACCTACCCAGGAAGAGTGAAATCAAAAGCATTTTGCATTCATAACCCTTCTGCTTTCACCCTTCTTCAACCATCCCTTCCTGTCCACTGTAAATGTTGCTTCTCCCTTTCTGTTTTACTGAGATTATTTTGGCTGGTACTGTTGTGAGTTGTCATCGTGTTTCTCAGCCCATAAGACTGATGGCATGCAATTGTCTGCTTCTTCTGAATGGAGACAAGCCACTTGAAAACTGACTGCTATGATACCTCCATCTTTCCTCATACAGCAAAATGCTGAAGTTCACTCTGTAGATTTCATATTTTTCTTTTCTCATAACCTTTCCACCCTCAACTCTTTGGTCTACAAATACCTTAGGAATTGAAATTAATCCCAGTTACATTTTTCCTGTTTTATATCAATTTTTGGATGAGTTGCATAAACTCAGCTTCAGTTACTATACAGCTGTTTCATGTGATATCTACTAATGTTTTTGATAGGAAAACATTTCTTGTCACAGTAGTTACCACTGAATTAACAAGCCCCTTGGTATTTTCCAAGTGGCCAATGTGATATTGATTATTAGAAGGTTTAAGAAAACAGTATTATATATGCTTGGACATGCTGATTAAAAATGAGAACTTTGTAGAAAGCTCTAAATCAGTTTTAGGTCCAGTGTAACAGCTGACTGAAAGAATCTTCCTTTGCATTGAAAACATTTTGTAATAGAAATTGATTATTTTAAAGGAAATCAAATGGAAGTGTTTATTCCAAACTGTTGAAGCTGAGTTTTTCTGATTGTCTGAAGGTTTTGGACCATGAGTAATGTAAAAATCTCCTACAGGTGGGACTGGAGCTCAGCGATCATTGGAGAGAGGAAATAAGACCCACACAAGCTGGTCACAGTGTTCCCATCGTCACCACTCACAAGGAACAATCAATTAATTCATGTGTCTTAAATCAGTCATTTGATGATGTAAAAAAGACAGTTTTTTATCAGAAAGTTAAAAAAGCATACTCATGTCCTTACTGTTCATTTCGTGCTTCCCATAATTACTTGTTGAAGTATCACATACGTACTCATACAGGTGAAAAGCCATATGCTTGCCACCAGTGTTCTCAAAGTTTTGCTACAAAGAGTACTCTTAGAACACATATCATGACACATACTGGTGAAAGACCATACTCTTGCAGTCTCTGTTCATGGAGTTTTTCTCGCAATAGCACTCTAAAATCTCATATGATGACCCATACAGGTGAGAAACCATACTCATGTGATCAGTGTTCATACCGGTGTGCACAAAAGAGTGATTTAAAGAAGCATTGCTTCACACACAGCAAGTAAAAGCTCTAGCTTTTGAAACTATATAACTAATACAGAACATAAAAATTTGACATTTAAATGTTAATTGAAAAAGAGAAACTACAAATTAAACTTTTTATGCATATTCATATTTTGATTGGAATGATCTTTGTATGGATAGTGTTGGTTTATGCAAATGATTTATTAATGAGTTGATAGTTAAAACATTTCTGTAGACTAATACATAAGGAGATGGGATTGAAGATGTATGAGTTCATAAAATTTTGACAGGCAGGAGTGTCATTAGTAGCTGAAAATATACTAACACAGGGTAATTAGGATGCTTATAAAATTTATGAAGAATATAGTATGATATACATGTATCTCTAATGTCATAGATTTGAGAGAAAAGATTTTATTGACTTAATGTCATGTTATCATATCAGGTTCAAACTGTGATCCTGTCATACTCAAGCATTCAAAATGTGAACACTGAAATTCTTTCACGCATATAAGGTAACAGTCTCCATCATTAATGAATGATGACATCCCAAGTGTGACTCTTAAGCTTTCATCCCTGAGTTGTTGAGGTGCTCAGCTTGATTATGAAATGTTTCAAAAAAAGAGAAATGCTGGTGAAGTATGTTATGTAGTGATACTGAAACCTTAGCATGGTATAGGACAAATGTCAGAAAATTAGTTTTGTATCAGCCATAATGGATATACTGCAAGCCTCAAGTACCTTGATGTCATATCAAAATGAGCCTCTCAAGACACCTGGTGGTGCAAAAGACCAATTTCTCCCTGAAAACAAAAAGAGCCCTCCATCTATCAGTATCCTATATAAAAAGAAATGAAGTTTAATCTCTATGAACAACCATTTCTTCTTAAAGAGGGAGTGAGTGATAAAAAGAGAGAGCTTTGCCCTTTTTTGGAAATTATAATAACCTGTGAGTACTCCCATCATCAGTACCTCATGACAGATCACCTTTTGCAAACTGCTACCTGCCGCTATCAAGGGAACACATTGTGTAATGAGTTGAAATCCAGATTTAGCAAACCCAAACTTCTGGAACTGTAAGAAAGTAAAAATGGAAAAAATAAATTTTTGCTGGCTGGCCCCTTCTTTAGAAGAAAAAGTCATTTTAGATCTAATTCAATTTTTTTCCTAACAGGAGTCAACCAGTGAACAAGGAAATGAGAGCATACCCAATTTAGAGCTGATGGGAATTTTAGGATCTTACTGTGGATATAGAGTAGTGAACAGTGGGCTTGAAAAAGATGCCTGCCAGACCCTCACATGCCATACGAGGAGTGCCTTGCAGTTCCAGACCTGGTCGAGGGTAAATAAAAGTGCTGGCCCAGATCTACAGCCCTTTAACATTAATCTCTTCCAAAAAGAAGTTCCTAAGACATGCTAAAAAGGAAGCCATCTTTCTGATATCATGGTCATTGGCTTTCAAGACAAATGGAAACTTCAGGATGTTTTTTTGTGTGGCATTGTCTCTTGTTGACCTAGGAAGTTTAGAGGTTAGAGAGAGAGAAAAGGATTATCTAGAGATGCCATCTGTGGAACCCACACAGGTTTTGAAAAAGCTTACTGGACAGAGATTGTGATGAATGTCCTTGTCATGTCCTTGTCTTTCCACTTGGAAATAACGATGCCTGGTTATTATTCATGAAGACTGAGAAGGTTGTTGTGATGAAACATGTAATGAATCATATGTACTTTATGTCCTAAAGCTGGAGTGAAGAGAAACAAGGACTATTGAAGTGAATCTATGATAGGAAAACTGGAAAAGAAAATTTTAGATTGTAGAGGATCTAGAATGAGGTAACTCTCAAATCTGGAACTTGGGGTCATCACTAAAGAAAAAAACAATGATTTGTCAGCTGTCCCACTGGTAAGATCAGCTTCATACTTACATGAATGGAGGTTTTGTGGTGCAGAAGTATCATTGTTTAAGGTATTGAGTAGTGTACCCTTGTTATGCAGGAGAGCAGCAAGAAAGTAAAAGGCACATGCCCTCTGAAATAGTGACTTGTGGCTCTGTTTTTACAAAATTATTAGAAGGGCCAACAAATTATTTATCTTCATGGCTTTTAGAGGTTCTGATATACTGAGCATGGTACTTGGCTATAAAGTTTTCTTACTGGGATTCTATAGCCAGAGAAGAGAAATTCTATACTTAAAATGTCCGAGACTGAGTATTTATACCTGGTATGGCCATCAGAGTTTGAGTAACTGGAGTAAAATTGGGCTGGATTTGAGCAGTGTTGAAGATGGTGAAGAATCAAGACCATGGCCTCCAGAAGAGTGATATTAGTATTACTTATGCCAAAATAAACCTAGAGAGAGGGTGTCTGTATTATGGTTTAGAAATCTTTTATTTGAAATGTGTATACCAGAAACACAGCATTGCATTTGGTGATGAAGTCTACCTGAGGAGAGATGCCTGGGGTAATGACCAATCTGAAAATTGTTTTCTCCTAATGCTGCATTTTAAACAGTGTCTTGGACGTGGACAGAGCATCAGCTCACCTGTGTTCTGGGAGCATTGAGGAATGTGTGGTAGGTGAGAATGTTATCTCGGAGAGCAAGAATGGGTATGTTTGAAGGAATAGTGATTCCAACAATGTTATACGATTGCAAGGCATGGGGAATAGATAAGGTTGTGTGGAAGAGGGTGGATGTGTTGGAAATGAAACATTTGAAGACAATATGTGGTTTGAGGTGGTTTGATCGAGTAAGTAATGAAAGGGTAAGAGAGATGTGTGGTAATAAAAAGAGTGTGGTTGAGAGAGCAGAAGAGGGTGTATTGAAATGGTTTGGTCACATGGAAAGAATGAGTGAGGAAAGATTGACAAAGAGGATACATGTGTGGAGGGAACAAGAAGTGGGAGACCAAATTGGAGGTGGAGGGATGGAGTGAAAAAGATTTTGAGCGATCGGGGCCTTAACATACAGGAGGGTGAAAGGCATGCAAGGAATAGAGTGAATTGGAATGATGTGCTGTCAATGGATTGAACCAGAGCATGTGAAGTGTCTGGAGTAAACCATGGAAAGTTTTGTGGGGCTTGGATGTGGAAAGGGAGCTGTGGTTTCGGTGCATTACACATGACAGTTAGAGACTGAGTGTGAACAAATATGGCCTTTGTTGTCTTTTCCTAGCGCTACCTCACGTGCGCATGGGCATTGGGGTGTGACATTTCATGTGTGGTGAGGTGGCAATAGAAATGGATAAAGGCAGCAAATATGAATATGTACATGTGTATGTATATGTCTGTGTATGTATATGTGTGTATATGTCTGTGTATGTATATGTATGTATATGTTGAAATGTATAGGTACGTATATGGGCGTTTATGTATATACATATGTATGTAGATGGGTTAGGCCATTCTTTCATCTGTTCCTTGCGCTACCTCGCTAATGCGGAAGACAGCGACTAAGTTTAATAAATGAATAAATGCACATATACATACATACATTTACATACACAGACATATACATATATACACATGTACATATTCATACTTCCTGCCTTCATCCATTTTCGTTGCCACCCTGCCACACATAAAATAGCATCCCTCCTCCAGTGAGGTAGCACCGGGAACAAACAAAATGGTCACATTCATTCACACTCAGTCTCAACCTGTCATGTGTAATGCACTGAAACCACAGTGCTCTTTCAACATCCAGGCCCCACAGACCTTTCCATGGTTTACCCCAGACATTTCACATGCCCTGGTTCAGTCCATTGACAGCAAATCAACCCCGGTATACCATGTTGTTCCAGTTCAATCTATTCCTTGCATGCCTTTCACCCTCTTGTATGTTCAGGCCCCAATTGCTCAAAATCTTTTTTTACTTCATCCTTCCACCTCCAATTTAGTCTTCCATTTCTTCTTCTTCCCTCCACCTCAGACACATATATCCTCTTTGTCAATCTTTCCTCACTCATTCTCTTCATGTGTCCAAATCATTTCAACACACCCTCTTCTGCTCTCTCAACCACACTCTTTTTATTACCATACATCTCTCGTACCCTTTCATTACTTACTCAATCAAACCATCTCACACCACATATTGTCCTCAAACATTTCATTTCCAACACATCCACCCTCCTCTGCGCAACCATATATATAACCCATGCCTTGCAACCATATAACTTTGTTGGAATCACTATTCCTTCAAACTTCCCATTTTTGCTCTCCAGGATAATGTTCTTGCTTTCCATAAATTCTTCAACGCTCCTAGAACCTACGCCCCCTCCTTCACCCTGTGACTCACTTCCACTTCCATGCTTCCATCTGCTGCTGAGTCCACTCCCAGATATCTAAAACACTTCATTTCTTCTAGTTTTTCTCCATTCAACCTTACCTCCCAATTAACTAGTCCCTCAACCCTACTGAACCTAATAACCTAATATATATATATATATATATATATTCCCTGGGGATAGGGGAGAAAGAATACTTCCCACGTATTCCCTGCGTGTCGTAGAAGGCGACTAAAAGGGAAGGGAGCGGGGGGCTGGAAATCCTCCCCTCTCGTTTTTTTTTTTTCCAAAAGAAGGAACAGAGAAGAGGTCCAGGTGAGGATATTCCCTCAAAGGCCCAGTCCTCTGCTCTTAACGCTACCTCGCTATCGCGGGAAATAGCGAATAGTATGAAAAAAAAAAAAAAAAAAAAAAAAATATATATATATATATATATATATATATATATATATATATATATATATATATATATATATATATATATATATATATATATATATCCCTGGGGATAGGGGAGAAAGAATGCTTCCCACATATTCCCTGCGTGTTGTAGAACGCAACTAAAAGGGGAGGGAGCAGATTGCTGGAAATCCTCCCATCTTGTTTTTTTCAATTTTCCAAAAGGAACAGAGAAGGGGGCCAGGTGAGGATATTCCCTCAAAGGCCCAGTCCTCTGTTCTTAATGCTACCTCGCTAACTCGGGAAATGGCGCATAGTATGAAGAAAAAAAAAAAGAGGATATATGTGTCGGAGGTGGAGGGAACGAGGAGAAGTGGGAGACCAAATTGGAGGTGGAAAGATGGAATGAAAAAGATTTTGAGTGATCGGGGCCTGAACATGCAGGAGGGTGAAAGGTGGGCAAGGAATAGAGTGAATAGGATCAATGTGGTATACTGGGGTCGACATGCTGTCAATGGATTGAATCAGGGCATGTGTAGTGTCTGGGATAAACCATGGAATGTTCTGTGGGGCCCGGATGTGGAGAGGGAGCTGTGGTTTCGGGCATTATTACATGACAGCTAGAGACTGAGTGTGAACGAATGGGGCATTGTTGTCTTTTCCTAGCGCTACCTCGCACACATGAGGGGGGAGGGGGATGTTATTCCATGTGTGGCAAGGTGGCGATGGGAATAAGTAAAGGCAGACTATGAATTATGTACATGTGTATATATGTATATGTTTGTGTGTGCATATATATATATATATATATATATATATATATATATATATATATACACATTGAGATGTATAGGTATGTATATTTGCGTGTGTGGATGTGTATGTATATACATGCATATGGGGATGGGTTGGGCCATTTCTTTCGTCTGTTTCCTTGCGTTACCTCGCAAACACGGGAGACAGCGACAAAGCAAAATAAAAATTAAAAATTCTTTCTTCTTTCTTTCATACTATTCGCCATTTCCCGCATTAGCGAGGTAGCGTTGAGAACAGAGGACTGGGCCCTTGAGGGAATATCCTCACCTGGGCCCCTTCTCTGTTCCCTCTTTTGGAAAATTAAAAAAAAAAGTGAGAGGGGAGGATTTCCAGCCCCCCGCTCCCTCCCCTTTTAGTCGCCTTCTACGACACGCAGGGAATACGTGGGAAGTATTCTTTCTCCCCTATCCCCATACGCAAATATACATACCTACACAGCTTTCCATGGTTTACCCCAGACGCTTCACATGCCTTGATTCAATCCACTGACAGCACGTCAACCCCGGTATACCACATCGCTCCAATTCACTCTATTCCTTGCCCTCCTTTCACCCTCCTGCATGTTCAGGCCCCGATCACACAAAATCTTTTTCACTCCATCTTTCCACCTCCAGTTTGGTCTCCCTCTTCTCCTCGTTCCCTCCACCTCCGACACATATATCCTCTTGGTCAATCTTTCCTCACTCATTCTCTCCATGTGCCCAAACCATTTCAAAACACCCTCTTCTGCTCTCTCAACCACGCTCTTTTTATTTCCACACATCTCTCTCACCCTTCCTTTACTTACTCGATCAAACCACCTCACACCACACATTGTCCTCAAACATCTCATTTCCAGCACATCCATCCTCCTGCGCACAACTCTATCCATAGCCCACGCCTCGCAACCATACAACATCGTTGGAACCACTATTCCTTCAAACATACCCATTTTTGCTTTCCGAGATAATGTTCTCGACTTCCACACATTCTTCAAGGCTCCCAGAATTTTCGCCCCCTCCCCCACCCTATGATCCACTTCCGCTTCCATGGTTCCATCCGGTGCCAGATCCACTCCCAGATATCTAAAACACTTCACTTCCTCCAGTTTTTCTCCATTCAAACTCACCTCCCAATTGACTTGACCCTCAACCCTACTGTACCTAATAACCTTGCTCTTATTCACATTTACTCTTAACTTTCTTCTTTCACACACTTTACCAAACTCAGTCACCATATATATATATATATATACTTAGAAAAGCAAATGGATTTGCATGCAGCACCCATGGATCTGGAGAAGGCCCATGATAGAGTTGATAAAGATGCTCTGTATATATATATATATATATATATATATATATATATATATATATATATATATATATATATATATGGGGATAGGGGAGAAAGAATACTTCCCATGTATTCCTTGCATGTTGTAGAAGGCAACTAGATGGGGCAGGAGTGGGGGCTGGAAACCCTTCCCCTTCCTTGTATTTAAATTTCTAAAAGGGGAACCAGAAGCAGTCAAGCGGGAAATGCTCATCCTCCTCGAAGGCTCAGACTGGGGTGTCTAAACGTGTGTGGATGTAACCAAGATGAGAAGAAAGGAGAGATAGGTAGTATGTTTAAGGAAAGAAACCTGGATGTTTTGGCTCTGAGTGAAACGAAGCTCAAGGGTTAAGGGGAAGATTGGTTTGGGAATGTCTTGGGAGTAAAGTCAGAGATTGGTGAGAGGACTAGAGCAAAGGAAAAAGTAGCACTACTCCTGAAGCAGGAGTTGTCGGGGTGTGTGATAGAGAGTAAGAAAGTAAATTCTAGACTGATGTGGGTAAAACTGAAAGTGGATGGAGAAGTGGGTGATTATTGGTGCCCGGTATGTCTGAGAAGGGGAAACGGATTTCGTGGCTCTGAAAAACACAGCTATAAGGGAATAATGGTTGGGGAATGTCTTGGGGGTAAATTTGAAGGTAATAACTAAGGAAGGGGTAGCAGCGATGCTTACGCGCCTGTAGATGAGAGGAGTTTAGTAGAGAGACGAGTGTTTTATGGGAAGATGAGTCAGTGTGCTAAGGTTTTTTTTTTTTTTCTAAGGATCATGTGTTAGTGATACATGATCTGAATGCAAAAGTGAACATTGTGGCAGGTGGTGGTTTGTATTGGGAAGCAAGGGCTACCCTCCATTGTGAATAAGAATGGTGAACAGCAGCTTGTGTAGTTGTGTGACGAAGAAAAGGCTGGTGATTGGGAATACCAGGAGATAAAAGAGGTATATACTGAACTCTAAGAGTGAGTGCTCAAATTACAGAGGTATAAGTTTGTTGAGTATTCCTGGTAAATTATATGGGAGGGTATTGATTGAGAGGGTGAAGGCATGTACAGAGCATCAGATTGGGGAAGAGCAGTGCGGTTTCAGAAGTGGTAGAGGATGTGTGGATCAGGTGTTTGCTTTGAAGAATGTATGTGAGAAATACTTAGAAAAGCAAATGGATTTGTATGTAGCATTTATGGATCTGGAGAAGGCATATGATAGAGTTGATAGAGATGCTCTGTGGAAGGTATTAAGAATATATGGTGTGGGAGGCAAGTTGTTAGAAGCAGTGAAAAGTTTTTATCGAGGATGTAAGGCATGTGTACGTGTAGGAAGAGAGGAAAGTGATTGGTTCTCAGTGAATGTAGGTTTGCGGCAGGGGTGTGTGATGTCTCCATGGTTGTTTAATTTGTTTATGGATAGGGTTGTTAGGGAGGTAAATGCAAGAGTCCTGGAAAGAGGGGCAAGTATGAAGTCTGTTGGGGATGAGAGAGCTTGGGAAGTGAGTCAGTTGTTGTTCGCTGATGATACAGCGCTGGTGGCTGATTCATGTGAGAAACTGCAGAAGCTGGTGACTGAGTTTGGTAAAGTGTGTGGAAGAAGAAAGTTAAGAGCAAATGTGAATAAGAGCAAGGTTATTAGGTACAGTAGGGTTGAGGGTCAAGTCAATTGGGAGGTGAGTTTGAATGGAGAAAAACTGAAGGAAGTGAAGTGTTTTAGATATCTGGGAGTGGATCTGTCAGCGGATGGAACCATGGAAGCGGAAGTGGATCATAGGGTGGGGGAGGGGGCGAAAATTTTGGGAGCCTTGAAAAATGTGTGGAAGTCGAGAACATTATCTCGGAAAGCAAAAATGGGTATGTTTGAAGGAATAGTGGTTCCAACAATGTTGTATGGTTGCGAGGCGTGGGCTATGGATAGAGTTGTGCGCAGGAGGATGGATGTGCTGGAAATGAGATGTTTGAGGACAATGTGTGGTGTGAGGTGGTTTGATCGAGTAAGTAACGTAAGGGTAAGAGAGATGTGTGGAAATAAAAAGAGCGTGGTTGAGAGAGCAGAAGAGGGTGTTTTGAAATGGTTTGGGCACATGGAGAGAATGAGTGAGGAAAGATTGACCAAGAGGATATATGTGTCGGAGGTGGAGGGAACGAGGAGAAGAGGGAGACCAAATTGGAGGTGGAAAGATGGAGTGAAAAAGATTTTGTGTGATCGGGGCCTGAACATGCAGGAGGGTGAAAGGAGGGCAAGGAATAGAGTGAATTGGAGCGATGTGGTATACAGGGGTTGACGTGCTGTCAGTGGAGTGAATCAAGGCATGTGAAGCGTCTGGGGTAAACCATGGAAAGCTGTGTAGGTATGTATATTTGCGTGTGTGGACGTGTGTATGTACATGTGTATGGGGGGGGGGGGGGGTTGGGCCATTTCTTTCGTCTGTTTCCTTGCGCTACCTCGCAGGCGCGGGAGACAGCGACAAAGTATAAAAAAAAAAAAAAAAAAAAAATACTGAACTCTACATGGGTAAGTAGGAAAGATGGGAAGCGGGCATTATTTGACTGTGTAGTTATGGACAGGCGTGCAGTGGGAAGATACTTTAATGTGAATATTTTGAGAGAGGCAGTCTGGTAGGATGGCTTGTGTGGCGGTGTGAGGTGAAGGTTGGGAAGAGATTTAGGAAAAAGCAGGGAGTATGGAGAAGGGGGGGGGGTAATTGTCCCTTCCTTGAGCTATACATTGTGCAGTACTGTACTGTGAAATAGAGATTATGATAATAATTAAAAGCTTTTACCATTAATCTAAGCCTTTTCGTCCATCCGAAGGAAGAATAAATGGACGAGTGTGTTTGCGGAAGTGTACTTGTGCGTCACGCTGGACATAATTTGCTTGGTTTGTTTCCTCACCTTCCCTGTACACTGATCATATTTCTATGAAGGAACTTTGTCTTTTGGCAAAAGTCGAGTATTTTCTTTCATTGAACATTACTTCCTTAATAAGAATGATCGGGTGTTTTATATTATCAAAGATTACAATTGCGGTAATTTAGTAAATTGGTGGACAGTCTCCATACATGATATTTCTCGTTTGGAAATTTGACAGTTATTACTAATGAACTATAATATCGAAATAACTCAGAAGGTGGTAACTTATCTCTTATATATAATGGTGTCGTAATATTACTTTATAGTAGAAAATAATTACAAGTTCTTTTCAAGTATATTAAGTCGACCTACATAATTACAGTGTTTATTCCTTGACAATGATGTTACTATCTTTAATATGACATAAGATGACCCTGCAGGGGTCAAGGGTCAACCCTGGTACACTACTGCTCCTCCCATTCGTTCGCCGCCTGGGTGAACCTCTGTCATTATAAGACTACCTTGTGCCGTTCCTAGATCAATATCATTCATTTGTCAGATAAGAAAGCTTGAAGACACTTGGTATTGAGTTTTATGGCGTTGGATAATGGCGTAAACTACCAGTTTGATGGTCAAACTACCGGGATGACAGTGACCCCTTTAGTTCTCGTCTCTCCTCAGTGCGAGTAAGACGTAGACTTTTTGTGTGTGTGTGCAGAGTCACTCATTCCTCTTCCAGTGTAATACATGATGATGGCGAACAAGGAAGTAACATTAACCTTAAATTTAAGTGATAATAGTAGTGACTCGTGTTTGAGGAGAGGAACACGTAATTATGCCGGCTACCATGTTAAAGACTTGAGCCAGCCACACGGGGAAAATTACAGTGCAAGTGATTTATTTATTTGAAAACACCTGGGATTTGATGTTGTTTAGAAAATATGATTATACTTCAGATAATGTGATGTGTTTTTGGTGAAAGATCCAGTAAATGGCTCGTGTGATCGAGTTAAGAAAGTGTAAATAATGAATACAAGTGTGCTGGTGTGGTGAGGAGGAGCAGGTCAGGGTGGCCTGGTTATAATGGCCATAACCTCACACCGTTACCCACGGCTCATGTCACGCCTCACTCATCGTGACCTCACACCGCTACCCACGGCTCATGTCACGCCTCACTCATCATGACCTTCACCCCCGCTACCCACGGCTCATGTCACGCCTTACTCATCATGACCTCACCCCCGTTACCCACGGCCCATGTCACGCCTCATCCATCATGACCTCACCCCGTTACCCACGGCTCATGTCACGCCCCACTCATCATGACCTCACCCCGTTACCCACAGCTCATGTCACGCCTCACTCATCATGACCTCACCCCCGTTACCCACGGCCCATGTCACGCCTCATTCATCATGACCTCACCCCGTTACCCACGGCTCATGTCACGCCCCACTCATCATGACCTCACCCCGTTACCCACAGCTCGTGTCACGCCTCACTCATCACGACCTCACACCGCTACCCACGGCTCATGTCACGCCTCACTCATCATGACCTCACACCGCCACCCACGGCTTATGTCACGCCCTCACTCATCATGACAAGGTGATGTGAAACTGGAAAAAGTTTCAAACCTAACCTAAACAAAACCAAACAAAACAAAACAAAACCAAACCAAAGCTAACCAAACCTAACCTAACATAACCAAACCAAACCAAATCTAACCTAACCAAACCAAAGCTAATCTAACCAAATCAAATCAAACCAAAGGTAAACTGACCAAACTAAGCAAAATAAACCAAACCAAAGGTAACGTAACAAAACCATACCAAACCTAACCTAACCTAACATAACCTAACCTTACCTAACCATACAACCTAACTTAACTTAATTTACGCACTCAGTGTTCCTAGTAAAGCCAGCATTAGAAAAAACTATAAGTCTGAAATGTCAATTCATTCACCGACATGTACTTGGGTTTAGGTAGAGTGGAAAGTGAGAATTGAAGACCAGGAAACATCAAAGAGTATACTGAAACGTCACACGATATGGTGAAATATTAGCAAAATTCTTTGATTGGTGAACAGAGAGATCGAAATCTTAGAAAGTTTTTCACAGTGCTAATCATTCCAAGTCTCATCACCTTAAGGTGACTGATGACCTCTTTATCCCTGAACCTGGCAGGTGATTGAAGGTAAGCGACATGATTATTTATTTAGTTTGTATAGTTTATTTGGAGCAACATATTGTATTGAATGATACTGAATGTGAGGCAAAAAGGATTCAATGTTTTAAGGAAAATGAGTTAATCTGAAAGTGGGTAATACACTGGTCAAATATCAACAGAGTTTAAAAATAACTTCATCCTATCTCCTTAGTATCTATATTGATGTAGAAATATTATATATATATATATATATATATATATATATATATATATATATATATATATATATATATATATATATATGTTAGTCATATTTGTTGTCTGTTTGTTGACATCTCATGCCATGTTGGTGGTATATTTTTATTAGAGTATAACATATATTTGTACTAGAATATTCAACAATATTGTATATCTTCCTGAAAGGTTATGTTAGGTTGTCATATGTTCTGTTAATTTTGTATAAGTACATTACTTACCGTTCCTTAAGTAACCTTGTTTCCTTGTTTTTTAACACTTTATCAGTAAAATTATCAGTATAACAATTGTGCAGCAGAGTCAGTTATTGTAGAACAAATTATGTATGTTAATTTCACATGATGAGTGAATTAATTTATCTACATTACAATTGCGAATTATCAATAAATATTTTGAGGTAAGTGACACACTACTAGAAAACGATTTCAGCAACCCAAACTGAGGTTAAAAATATATGAAAAACTTACATGCTTTGGTTTGATGCCCTTTTAAAAAAGGAAGTTGAAAAGTTAGATTGAGAGCAAGGAACATAAATGTAAGGAGGCTTACAGTATATATTTAAGTTTTTATATTTATATAACGAAATTGCATTTTTTTGTTTTTGTTTGGCAAATCGAATAATGAAAAATGCAATAATGCAAAATGAAAATCTAGCTTGCTAACAATGTCACAGCTGATATTAAGCATAAAAAGCCCATTCAAACGTTCCTGTCCCATAGTTGCATGGTGATCATTCTTTACCTGCTTCATCATTTTGAAGATACATTCACTTGAAGCCACAGATGCAGGTAGACTGAAAAAATATGCTATGCAGTTGTGATATTAGGACATATGCCAGTTAGTGTGAGTTCAAGTATTTCTTGAAGAACTTGTGGATTTCAATCCAGTTTGACGTTTCTGAATATATTCACATGAAGAAGACTGATTTGTCGCAGTTATTGTGATATATCCTTATTGTATTTTGTTGAAATTGTTCACCTGCAGAAAAAGACCATTACTCAGATTCTTTAATTATCAAAGGAATCCAAAGAGGTTACAAAAAGTTAGCAGTGCAAAAATGTAATTCCTGATCTTGTGGAGTCATTATTGACTAAAGAAGGTATTGACGTTTTAGTGCTGCTTGGCATGTAATTCAGTAGGTAAAGCAGGTAAAAGTCTTACTATTAGCTTTCACTACTTCAGGGTTGAATCCCATTGTTCACAAACTTTTGAATGATATTGAGAAGTCTTTCATTGTTGTCTCAACCTCAAAGGTAGTATTGCATGCTTCAAATATTAGATTATTTTGATGGATCATCGTAAGTAGCTTTAACCATGATGATGACATGAGAATGCATTCATGTGTAGATGTACTTCTGTACAGACTAAAGTTCAATTTGGGTCTGAGTAATAAGATTGAGATTTTTTTTTTTTTTTTTATACCTCGTCGCTGTCTCCCGCGGTTGCGAGGTAGCGCAAGGAAACAGACGAAAGAAATGGCCCAACCCCCCCATACACATGTACATACACACGTCCACACACGCAAATGCCTTGATTCAATCCACTGACAGCACGTCAACCCCTGTATACCACATCGCTCCAATTCACTCTATTCCTTGCCCTCCTTTCACCCTCCTGCATGTTCAGGCCCCGATCACACAAAATCCTTTTCACTCCATCTTTCCACCTCCAATTTGGTCTCCCTCTTCTCCTCGTTCCCTCCACCTCCGACACATATATCCTCTTGGTCAATCTTTCCTCACTCATTCTCTCCATGTGCCCAAACCATTTCAAAACACCCTCTTCTGCTCTCCCAACCACGCTCTTTTTATTTCCACACATCTCTCTTACCCTTACGTTACTTACTCGATCAAACCACCTCACACCACACATTGTCCTCAAACATCTCATTTCCAGCACCTCCATCCTCCTGCGCACAACTCTATCCATAGCCCACGCCTCGCAACCATACAACATTGTTGGAACCACTATTCCTTCAAACATACCCATTTTTGCTTTCCGAGATAATGTTCTCGACTTCCACACATTTTTCAAGGCTCCCAAAATTTTCGCCCCCTCCCCCACCCTATGATCCACTTCCGCTTCCATGGTTCCATCCGCTGACAGATCCACTCCCAGATATCTAAAACACTTCACTTCCTCCAGTTTTTCTCCATTCAAACTCACCTCCCAATTGACTTGACCCTCAACCCTACTGTACCTAATAACCTTGCTCTTATTCACATTTACTCTTAACTTTCTTCTTCCACACACTTTACCAAACTCCGTCACCAGCTTCTGCAGTTTCTCACATGAATCAGCCACCAGCGCTGTATCATCAGCGAACAACAACTGACTCACTTCCCAAGCTCTCTCATCCCCAACAGACTTCATACTTGCCCCTCTTTCCAAGACTCTTGCATTTACCTCCCTAACAACCCCATCCATAAACAAATTAAACAACCATGGAGACATCACACACCCCTGCCGCAAACCTACATTCACTGAGAACCAATCACTTTCCTCTCTTCCTACACGTACACATGCCTTACATCCTCGATAAAAACTTTTCACTGCTTCTAACAACTTGCCTCCCACACCATATATTCTTAATACCTTCCACAGAGCATCTCTATCAACTCTATCATATGCCTTCTCCAGATCCATAAATGCTACATACAAATCCATTTGCTTTTCTAAGTATTTCTTACATACATTCTTCAAAGCAAACACCTGATCCACACATCCTCTACCACTTCTGAAACCACACTGCTCTTCCCCAATCTGATGCTCTGTACCTGCCTTCACCCTCTCAATCAATACCCTCCCATATAATTTACCAGGAATACTCAACAAACTTATACCTCTGTAATTTGAGCACTCACTCTTATCCCCTTTGCCTTTGTACAATGGCACTGTGCACGCATTCCGCCAATCCTCAGGCACCTCACCATGAGTCATACATACATTAAATAACCTTACCAACCAGTCAACAATACAGTCACCCCCTTTTTTAATAAATTCCACTGCAATACCATCCAAACCTGCTGCCTTGCCGGCTTTCATCTTCCGCAAAGCTTTTACTACCTCTTCTCTGTTTACCAAATCATTTTCCCTAACCCTCTCACTTCGCACACCACCTCGACCAAAACACCCTATATCTGCCACTCTGTCATCAGACACATTCAACAAACCTTCAAAATACTCATTCCATCTCCTTCTCACATCACCACTACTTGTTATCACCTCCCCATTTACGCTCTTCACTGAAGTTCCCATTTGCTCCCTTGTCTTACGCACCCTATTTACCTCCTTCCAGAACATCTTTTTATTCTCCCTAAAATTTACTGATAGTCTCTCACCCCAACTCTCATTTGCCCTTTTTTTCACCTCTTGCACCTTTCTCTTGACCTCCTGTCTCTTTCTTTTATACTTCTCCCACTCAATTGCATTTTTTCCCTGCAAAAATCGTCCAAATGCCTCTCTCTTCTCTTTCACTAATACTCTTACTTCTTCTACCCACCACTCACTACCCTTTCTAAACAGCCCACCTCCCACTCTTCTCATGCCACAAGCATCTTTCGCGCAATCCATCACTGATTCCCTAAATACATCCCATTCCTCCCCCACTCCCCTTACTTCCATTGTTCTCACCTTTTTCCATTCTGTACACAGTCTCTCCTGATACTTCCTCACACAGGTCTCCTTCCCAAGCTCACTTACTCTCACCACCTTCTTCACCCCAACATTCACTCTTCTTTTCTAAAAAAGGAAGTTGAAAAGTTAGATTGAGAGCAAGGAACATAAATGTAAGGAGGCTTACAGTATATATTTAAGTTTTTATATTTATATAACGAAATTGCATTTTTTTGTTTTTGTTTGGCAAATCGAATAATGAAAAATGCAATAATGCAAAATGAAAATCTAGCTTGCTAACAATGTCACAGCTGATATTAAGCATAAAAAGCCCATTCAAACGTTCCTGTCCCATAGTTGCATGGTGATCATTCTTTACCTGCTTCATCATTTTGAAGATACATTCACTTGAAGCCACAGATGCAGGTAGACTGAAAAAATATGCTATGCAGTTGTGATATTAGGACATATGCCAGTTAGTGTGAGTTCAAGTATTTCTTGAAGAACTTGTGGATTTCAATCCAGTTTGACGTTTCTGAATATATTCACATGAAGAAGACTGATTTGTCGCAGTTATTGTGATATATCCTTATTGTATTTTGTTGAAATTGTTCACCTGCAGAAAAAGACCATTACTCAGATTCTTTAATTATCAAAGGAATCCAAAGAGGTTACAAAAAGTTAGCAGTGCAAAAATGTAATTCCTGATCTTGTGGAGTCATTATTGACTAAAGAAGGTATTGACGTTTTAGTGCTGCTTGGCATGTAATTCAGTAGGTAAAGCAGGTAAAAGTCTTACTATTAGCTTTCACTACTTCAGGGTTGAATCCCATTGTTCACAAACTTTTGAATGATATTGAGAAGTCTTTCATTGTTGTCTCAACCTCAAAGGTAGTATTGCATGCTTCAAATATTAGATTATTTTGATGGATCATCGTAAGTAGCTTTAACCATGATGATGACATGAGAATGCATTCATGTGTAGATGTACTTCTGTACAGACTAAAGTTCAATTTGGGTCTGAGTAATAAGATTGAGATTTATGATCATTTAAGACCTTTCTCAGTAAACAAAATTGCTACAAAACTGATTTAATGCCATTGAGCTATGCAGATCATATAATTGTGGACTTACTATGAGGTGAAACAGGAAGATATTGCTATAGAATTTCCTGTCTTTGTGGGCTACTGCTAAAGAGATTATACATTTGTTGAACAGTTAAAGGGAATTGCCTTCTTGCATGATTTAGCACATCCAACGCCTTCAAGATTTATTGTATGGTTTCCGCATCCAGAGAAGATGCATTTTGAATTTTGCTCAAGCAGAACTGGTTGTAAAAACAACAAACATGTTATCTTTACAGATGGGTTTGATGAATTTCATAATGAATCCTATGACTACAGTTGTCTTGATGGGGTTGGAAGGAGTAAATGATAGATGCATTTCTTAGTCAAGGTAAATGCTTGATATAGTAATGTTTGGAAGCAGTATACATTATGTTGTATACTTTGTTTTATGTTCATTGATTATTTTTTTCATACGTAATCACTGCTTCCTGTGTCAGCGAGGTAGTGCCAGGAAACAGATGAAGAAAGGCCTACCATTCACAAAGAGGGGCAAGTATGCAGTCTGTTGTGGATGAGAGCTTGGGAAGTGAGTCAGTTGTTGTTTGCTGATGATACAATGCTGGTGGCTGATTCGGGTGAGCAACTGCAGAAGCTGGTGACTGAGCTTGGTAAAGTGTGTGAAAGAATAAAGCTGAGAGTAAATGTGGTTATTAGATACAGTAGGGTTGAGGGACAAGTCAGTTGGGAGGTAAGTCTGAATGGAGAAAAACTGGAGGAAGTGAAGTGTTTTAGATATCTGGGAGTGGATTTGGCAGCGGATGGAACCATAGAAGCGGAAGTGAATCATAGGGTGGGGGAGGGGGTGAAAGTTCTGGGAGCGTTGAAAAATGTATGGAAGTCGAGAACGTTATCTTGGAAAGCAAAAATGGGTATGTTTGAAGGATAGTGGTTCCAACAGTGTTGTGAGGCGTGGGCCATAGATAGAGTTGTGTGGAGGAGGGTGGGTGTGCTGGAAATGAGATATTTGAGGACAATATTTGGTGTGAGGTGGTTTGATCAAGTAAGTAATGAAAGGGTAAGAGATATGTGTGGAATGAAAAGAGTGTGGTTGAGAGAGCAGAAGAGGGTGTTTTGAAATGGTTTGGTCACATGGAGAGAATGAGTGAGGAAAGATTGACAAAGAGGATATATGTGTCAGAGGTGGAGGGAGCGAGGAGAAGTGGGAGACCAAATTGGAGGTGGAAAGATGGAGTGAAAAAGATTTTGAGTGATCGGGGCCTGAACATGCAGGAGGGTGAAAGGCGTGCAAGGAATAGAGTGAACTGGAATGGTGTGGTATACCGGGGTGGACGTGCTGTCAATGGATTGAACCAGGGCATGTGAAGCGTCTGGGGTAAATCATGGAAAGTTCTGTGGGGCCTGGATGTGGAAAGGGAGCTATGGTTTCGGTGCATCATTACATAACAGCTAGAGACTGAGTGTGAACAAATGTGGCCTTTGTTGTCTTTTCCTAGCGCTACCTCGCGCACTTGAGGTGGGAGGGGGTTGTTATTTCATGTGTGGCGGGGTGGTGACGGGGATGAATAAAGACAGACAGTATGAATTATGTACATGTATATATATGTATATGTCTGTGTGTATATATATATATATATATATATATATATGTATATGTTGAGATGTATAGGTATGTATATTTGCGTGTGTGGATGTGTATGTATATACATGTCTATGTGGGTGGGTTGGGCCATTTCTTTTGTATGTTTCCTTGCGCCACCTCGCTAACGCGGGAGACAGCAACAAAGCAAAATGATAATATATGTTATCCCTGGGGATAGGGGAGAAAGAATATTTCCCACGCATTCCTCACGTGTCGTAAAAGACGACTAAAGGGGACGGGAGCGGGCGGCTGGAAACCCTCCCCTCCTTGTATTTTAACTTTCTGAAAGGGGAAGCAGAAGAAGGAGTCACACGGGGAGTGCTCATCCTCCTCGAAGGCTCAGATTGGGGTGTCTAAATGTGTGTGGATGTAACCAAGATGAGAAAAAAGGAGAGATAGGTAGTATGTTTGAGGAAAGGAACCTGCATGTTTTGGCTCTGAGTGAAACAAAGCTCAAGGGTAAAAGGGAAGAGTGGTTTGGGAATGTCTTGGGAGTAAAGTCAGGGGTTAGTGAGAGGACAAGAGCAAGGGAAGGAGTAGCACTGCTCCTAAAACAGGAGTGGTGGGAGTATGTGATAGTGTAAGAAAGTAAACTCTAGATTGATATAGGTAAAACTGAAAGTGGATGGAGAGAGATGGGTGATTGTTGTTACATATGCACCTGGACATGAGAAGAAAGATCATGAGAGGCAAGTGTTTTGGGAGCAGATGAGTGAGTGTGTTAGTAGTTTTGATGAACGAGACTGGGTTATAGTGATTGGTGATTTGAATGCAAAGGGGAATAATGTGGCAGTTGAGGGAATAATTGGTGTACATGGGATGTTCAGTGTTGTAAATGGAAATGGTGAAGGGCTTGTAGATTTATGTGCTGAAAAAGGACTAGTGATAGGGAATACCTGGTTTAAAAAGAGAGATATACTTAAATACATGTGTGTAAGTAGGAGAGATGGCCAGAGAGCATTATTGGATCATGTGTTAATTGATAGGCATGCGAAAGAGAGACTTTTGGATGTTAATGTGCTGAGAGGTGCAACTGGAGGGATGTTTGATCATTATCTTGTGGAGGCAGAGATGAAAAAGAGGGCAAATGAGAGTTGGGGTGAGAGAGTATCATTAAATTTCAGGGAGAATAAAAAGATGTTTTGGAAGGATGTAAATAAAGTGCATAAGACAAGGGAACAAATGGGAATTTCAGTGAAGGGGGCTAATGTGGAGGTGATAACAAAGTGGTGATGTGAGAAGGAGATGGAGTGAGTATTTTGAAGGTTTGTTGAATGTGTTTCATGATAGAGTGACAGATGTAGGGTGTTTTGGTCGAGGTGGTGTGCAAAGTGAGAGGGTTAGGGAGAATGATTTGGTAAACAGATAAGAGGTAGTAAAAGCTTTGCGGAAGATGAAAGCTGGCAAGGTGGTGGGTTTGGATGGTATTGCAGTGGAATTTTTTAAAAAAGGGGGTGACTGTATTGATGACTGGTTGGTAAGGTTATTTAATGTATGTATGACTCATGGTGAGGTGCCTGAGGATAGTGGAATGCTTGCATAGTGCCATTTTACAAAGGCAAAAGGGATAAGAGTGAGTGCTTAAATTTCAGAGGTATAAGTTTGTCAAGTATTCCTGGAAAATTATATGGGAGGGTATTGGTTGAAAGGGTGAAGGCATGTACAGAGCATCAGATTGGGGAAGAGCAGTGTGGTTTCAGAAGTGGTAGATGATATGTGGATCAGGTGTTTGCTCTGAAGAATGTATGTGAGAAATACTTAGAAAAGCAAATGGATTTGTATGTAGCATTTATAGATCTGGAGAAGGCATATGATAGAGTTGATAGAGATGCTCTGTGGAAGGTATTAAGAATATATGGTGTGGGAGGCAAGTTGTTAGAAGCAGTGAAAAAAAGTTTTTATCAAGGATGTAAGGCATGTGTACAAGTAGGAAGAGAGGAAAGTGATTGGTTCTCAGTGAATGTAGGTTTACAGCAGGGATGTGTGATGTTTCCATGGTTGTTTAATTTGTTTATGGATGGGGTTGTTAGGGAGGTGAATGCAAGAGTTTTGGAAAGAGGGCAAGTAAGCAGTCTGTTGTGGATGAGAGAGCTTGGGAAGTGAGTCACTTGTTTGCTGATGATACATTTGCTGGTAGCTGATTCGTGTGAGAAACTGCAGAAGCTTGTGAGTGAGTTTGGTAAAGTGTGTGAAGGAAGAAAGCTGAGAGTAAATGTGAATAAGAGCAAGGCTATTAGGTACAGTAGGGTTGAGGGACAAGTCAATTGGGAGGTAAGTTTGAATGGAGAAAAACTGGAGGAAGTGAAGTGTTTTAGATATCTGGGAGTGGATCTGGCAGCGGATGGAACCATGGAAGCGGAAGTAAATCCCATGGAGGGTGGGGGAGGGGGTGAAGGTTCTGGGAGTGTTGAAGAATGTGTGGAAGTCGAGAACATTGTCTCGGAGAGCAAAAATGGGTATGTTTGAAGGATAGTGGTTCCAACAATGTTATTTGGTTGCGAGGCGTGGGCTATAGATAGAGTTGTGCAGAGGAGGGTGGATGTGCTGGAAATGAGATGTTTGAGGACAATATGTGGTGTGAGGTGGTTTGATCGAGTAAGTGATGAAAGGGTAAGAGAGATGTGTGGTAATAAAAAGAGTGTGGTTGAGAGAGCAGAAGAGGGTGTTTTGAAATGGTTTGGTCACATGGAGAGAATGAGTGAGGAAAGATTGACCAAGAGGATATATATGTCAGAGGTGGAGGGAACGAGGAGAAGTGGGAGACGAAATTGGAGGTGGAAAGATGGAGTGAAAAAGATTTTGAGTGATTAGGGCCTGAACATGCAGGAGGGTGAAAGGAGGGCAAGGAATAGAGTGAATTGGATCGATGTGGTATACTTGGGTTGACGTGCTGTCAGTGGATTGAATCAGGGCATGTGAAGCGTCTGGGGTAAACCATGGAAAGCTGTGTAGGTATGTATATTTGCGTGTGTGTGGACGTATGTATATACATGTGTATGGGGTGGGTTGGGCCATTTCTTTCGTCTGTTTCCTTGCGCTACCTCGCAAACGCGGGACACAGCGACAAAGCAAAAAAAAAAAAATATATATATATATATATATATATATATATATATATATATATATTTTTTTTTTTGCTTTGTCGCTGTCTCCCGCGTTTGCGAGATAGCGCAAGGAAACAGACGAAAGAAATGGCCCAACCCACCCCCATACACATGTATATGCATACACGTCCACACACGCAAATATACATACCTACACAGCTTTCCATGGTTTACCCCAGACGCTTCACATGCCCTGATTCAATCCACTGACAGCACGTCAACCCAAGTATACCACATCGATCCAATTCACTCTATTCCTTGCCCTCCTTTCACCCTCCTGCATGTTCAGGCCCCGATCACACAAAATCTTTTTCACTCCATCTTTCCACCTCCAATTTGGTCTCCCACTTCTCGTTCCCTCCACCTCCGACACATATATCCTCTTGGTCAATCTTTCCTCACTCATTCTCTCCATGTGCCCAAACCATTTCAAAACACCCTCTTCTGCTCTCTCAACCACGTTCTTTTTATTCCCACACACCTCTCTTACCCTTACGTTACTCACTCGATCAAACCACCTCACACCACACATTGTCCTCAAACATCTCATTTCCAGCACATCCACCCTCCTGCGCACAACTCTATCCATAGCCCATGCCTCGCAACCATACAACATTGTTGGAACCACTATTCCTTCAAACATACCCATTTTTGCTTTCCGAGATGATGTTCTCGACTTCCACACATTCTTCAAGGCTCCCAGGATTTTCGCCCCCTCCCCCACCCTATGATCCACTTCCGCTTCCATGGTTCCATCCGCTGCCAGATCCACTCCCAGATATCTAAAACACTTTACTTCCTCCAGTTTTTCTCCATTCAAACTTACCTCCCAATTGACTTGACCCTCAACCCTACTGTACCTAATAACCTTGCTCTTATTCACATTTACTCTTAACTTTCTTCTTCCACACACTTTACCAAACTCAGTCACCAGCTTCTGCAGTTTCTCACATGAATCAGCCACCAGCGCTGTATCATCAGCGAACAACAATATATTTTTTTTTTGTCACTGTCTCCCGCGTTTGCGAGGTAGCACAAGGAAACAGACGAAAGAAATGGCCCAACCCACCCCCATTCTTGGTGCTACCCCACCCCAGAGGAATCAGCATCGATACCCCCTGCTTCAGCAAGGTAGTGCCAGGAAAACAGACCAAAAAGGCCACATTCATTCACACTCAGTCTTTAGCTGTAATGCACCAAAACCACAGCTCCCTGTCCACATCCAGACCCCACAGACCTTTCCATGGTTTATCCCAGATGCTTCACATGCCCTGGTTCATTCCTTTGACAGCACATTGACCCCGATATACCACATCATTCCAATTCTCTTTATTCCTTGCACACCTCTCACCCTCCTGTAGTTCAGGTCCTGATCGCTCAAAATCTTTTTCAGTCCATCCTTCCACCTCCAAAGTGGTCTCCCGCCTCTCCTTGTTCCCTCCACCTTTAACACATATATCCTCTTTGTCAATCTTTCCTCTCTCATTCTCTCCATATGTCCAAACCATTTCAACACACCCTCTTCTGCTCTCAAAACCACACTTAATTTCCACACATCTCTCTTACCCTTTCATTATCTACTCAATCAAACCACCTCACACCAAATATTGTCATCAAACATTTAATTTCCAACACATCCACCCTCCTCTGTACAACCCTATCTATAGCCCATGCCTTGCAACCATATAACTTTGTGGGAACTACTATTACGTTAAACATACCCATTTTTGCTTTCTGAGATAACATTCTCTCCTTCCACACGTTCTTTATTGCTTCCAGAACCTTTGCCCCCTCCCCCACCCTGTGACTCACTTCTGCTTCCATGCTTCCAGCTGCTTAGATAAACAAGTGAAAAATTTTAAGCCCCTTCGAACCCAAGGCCTGGGCCAAATGTCTTCCCCCCTTCCATGGTTTCTGACCTGTTTTGGTTTCTATACCCCTTGACCCCAGTGTAAGGAATTGCATACCCACTCTCAGTGGTGACAGTTTTTTCTTTCTTAGAATGCACTCTGTATTTCTATATAAATAAGTCTTACTAAACTTATGCAGTTTTTTGAATAAACCTTATGCGTCAAAGTAGAAGTATTCTTAAACAATACAGCCTATTGGCATTATACTGTTACCCATCTGAATGTGTGTCACTTTCCCCTTGGTGGTTCAGGAACTCCTCATCAGGAACCACTGCCTTTTATTATCAGAATTCATCATGCCACATGATTGTGTACAGGCATTTGATTTCCAGCACATCAACCCTCTTCTATTATTTTGCATTCAAGGCCCAAGATTCTCATACACAACACTGTTGGGACTACTGTACCATCAAACATATCTGCTGCTTTACCACCCTGTCACGATACCACCTTACTCTTGCACCACCCAGATGCTGCAGAAACAGGGTCAAGGTGGACTCTTCTTGAAACAAGATGTTTTTTGACTTTTTCTTCATCTGATAATAATACAGCCTTGCCAAGGTTTAGTGTAGGATTGTATGGAGGGGCTACAGGAGCCTTTGCTCCCTAAGCTAGATAGTGTATGATAAACTTCATGATTATGATATATTTTTACATTTATTCTAACCCCTCTAGTTCCTTGAAAGGAAATGTGAATGTACTTGTTTTTTGTTTTGCTGATTCGCATGCTGCAAATTAAGTACATGTCCATTTCTTCACCTTCCCAAAACCTTAACATTTTTATGATTACAAAACATATTCTGTATGCAAATACATGGTAATATCTTTCATCAGGCAAAACTTTCTTGAATTTCTTTCATCAAACAAAACTCTCATGATTATTGTTGTCAGGTGTTTCATGTTATTACTTACTATAAATTTACTTTCTTTTAGAAATGATATTCAGACTCATACTACACTTACTTCTCTGTAACATTTTTATTCAGTTTGATAAGAAATTGACCAATACTAGTGATTAACATCCATTTGAATCGAATGTTACTTAGATTTTAAACCTACAGTGTGGTCTTATTTATCACTGTTGTTTTAATCTTTTCAGCAATATTTGGCAAATTTGTATCCCCCTAACATACCATGGTTACATGCCTGGAAAAGAGGGAATGATATGGTTGGGAAGAGAGATGTGAAACTGAATGAACTGAATGTCTGTGAGAAGAGATACCATGAGACTGATTGTATAATGGTAATAGGGTAAAAGTAAATGAAGTTAGGGGAGTGGATGAGAAATAGGATGTTTTCAGGGAAGCACTGCTTACATGTATGAGAAGTGTGTGGCATGTGGGTGGAAGAAAGGGTAGTGAGAGTTGGGATGATGAATTTAGAATTCTTTGAGAAAGAGAAAGGAGAGGTGTATATGCATTATTTGCAGAGAATGGGTGCAATTGCTTTGTTGATATGCAAGAGAAAGTAGTAAGAGTACATGGGCTGGAAAAGAGGCAAATGAAAGTTAGGGTAGTGAGTATGAGCAAATTTTAGGGAGAATAAGGAAGTTTCAGGAAGAGGTTGATAGTGTGAGATGAAGTAGATAAAATGGGAACATCATTAAAATGGGCAAATGGAAAAGTGGTGACAGGCAGAAAAGAGAGGGAGAGTCGATAGAGTGAATACTTTGAAGGATTGTTAAATGTGCTCAGTGCTAGAGTGGCAGATGTGGGATGTTTTAGAGGTGGAGGTATGTGAAGTAATAGTCATGGAAAGTGGCTTGATGAAAAGAGGAAGAGGTGTTGAAAGTGTTGTGAAAGATGATATGCAGAAAATTGGGTGGAGTGGATGGGATTGTACTTGAAATTCTTTAAATAAATGGGGAGATTGTATTGCTGGCTGTTATGTTAGGATATTCCGTGTATGTGTGGCTCATGGTGAGGTGCCTGAGGATTGGGATTATGTATGTATAGTGCCATTGTATAAAGGCATGGGGGAAAAGTGAATGTTCAAATTGCAGAGGTACAAATTTGTTGAGTGTATCTGGTCAGTTGTATGGGAGGATAGTGATTGAGAGGATGGTGGCATGCAGAGAGTGTTCTTTGAAGAATGTATGAAAGAAATACATAGAGAAACAAAAGGACTTGTAATGGTATTTATGGATCTGAAGAAGCATATGATAGGGTCAATAGAAATGCCTTGTGGAAGGTTTTGCAAATACAGGTGCACCACCGATTTTCTGGCATTCTTGGTTCCAAAGCCTTGCCGGATCTACCATTTTGCTGGACCAACCATGGTCACGTGATAATGATTCATCAACACACCTCTTACCCACTAATTATACATCTCCCATGTGTCTAAAGTATACCATGGACTGCTAAAAATTTTAATTAAACATATTGATTGTAAGTTAGTAGATAAATGAAGTACATTATACACCTGCTCAGGACTGAGGTGCTCTTCAGCTACGAGTTTCGCAAATTTGTCCATATACTCAGCAGCTCCTTTGTGGTTTGCAGATCGCTTTTCTCTGCACACTTTATTCATGGAAATTCCATAATGCTTCTTGAATCTTTGAAGCCATCCTTCACTATAGTCACACTCATGTTGTAATTTAAGTTCTTTATGGAACAAATTAACGTTGTCCATTGTCATGCTACCTGACAAGTCTATTCCATCATTCCGATGCTGTCGAAACCATTCCATTATCACTCGATTGTGCTCAGTACTCTTACCATCTTTTATAGTTTTTCTAATCATCATTTGCTTATTGGAATCAGTGTCTGCATAGAATTTCAATATTTTCTCCCTTTGCTTCTTTGTCATAAATAGTTGATGAACCAACACTATAGATGTCACACATCTTACGCACCAAAACACCACGGTCCATTTTTTCAACAGTTGTACTTTATCTTGAGTCGATATGGACTGGTGATTATATTTGACACCATTACTGACACTCTCATGTCTTAGAAGCCATAGCTAGGGTTAGATTTAAGCAAAATAAGCTAAGAATCTCACAGAATTGCGGTATCACCACCAACAAATGCAGTGTAAAGAATGTAAATAAGCGCGCCCTACACACAACGCCATCTGTGGCTGCAGTAATTTCAAGTTCCCTCAAGTAATTTTGTCTCGACTAAAGGAGGTACCGAACCATCTGTTCCTGGAAATTTGGTGGTGTTCTTTTATATGGGATGGAAGGAAAACTGGCAGAAGTAGTGAAAAATTTATCAAGAAGGTAAAGTGTGTATGCAAGTAGGAAGAGAGGAGGGATTTGTGCTTCCAGATAAGGATTGGTCTGCACTGGTGTTGTGATTATTACCATGATTGTTTGATTTGTTTATGGATGAGGTGGTAAGGGTCTTAGAAAGAGGAGAAGGTTTGCAGGCTGTTGGGGTTGGGCGTCCTTGGAGGTGAGTCAGTCGTTTTTTGCTGATGACATGGCACTGGTGGCAGATTTCAAGTGTGAAATTGTAGAAGCTGATATCTGAGTTTGAGAGGATATGTGACAGGAAAAAGATTTATGTAAATGTAAGAGCAAAGTTATTAGGTTTGGCAGTGCAGTGTGACAAGTTACTGGAGCATGTGTTTGAACAGAGGGAACTTGAAGGAAGTGGGTGGTTTTAGATACCTGTGAGATGATTTGGTGGTGAATGGAACTGTGGAGTTGAGGCAAGCCATAGGGTGGATGAAGAGGCAAAGGTTCTGGGTGCATTGAGGGATGTGTGGAAAGAGAGATCAATGTTTTTAAGGGCTGAGATGGTTATGCTTCATGGTATATTAGTACCATTAGTGCCTGTGTGGATGTGAGGCATGGGCCTTTGGCAGAAATGTAAAAAAGAGGATGTATGTATTAGAAATGAAATGTTTAAGGAGGCTATGTGGTGTGAAAAGGTTGATCTATAGTAAATGGTAGGTAAGAGCGCTGTGTTGTTGTAAGATGAATTTGTGCATACCTAAGAGACCTTACGATGAGATTTTGTCATGGTGGTAGGGCTACTCTGTTGCACCTACCACTTGACTTGTATGTGATGAAGTATGTTTCTCTCAACTGCCCAGCCTCATTTCCTCACTTGTCCTGTGTGTTGTATAATTCTAGTTTTTCAGAAGCTACTCTTCTGGTGTACTTGTTTGTTTTATGTTCTACGGGTGTAATTAATTTTTATACATTCTATTGGTATTGTCTTCAACCATGAGTCTACTCTTCCTTTGAATGTTTCTGTTGTCACTTTGTATAAATATCTTAGATCATCCACTGCTGCATCGAATAATCATTCTAGCTTACTTGGGTATTCATGCATTTTTGTTATAAGTATTTTTGGTATGTGTCTAGGAATTAATTGACTGAATGATTCTATATCCTCCTTTTCTTGTTGAAAGGATAATGATTATATATGCATTTGGTTTCATCACTTTCCATGCCATGTAAAACTTTTTTTTTTTTTTTATACTTTGTCGCTGTCTCCCGCGTTTGCGAGGTAGCGCAAGGAAACAGACGAAAGAAATGGCCCAACCCCCCCCATACACATGTATAAACATACGTCCACACACGCAAATATACATACCTACACAGCTTTCCATGGTTTACCCCAGGCGCTTCACATGCCTTGATTCAATCCACTGACAGCACGTCAGCCCCGGTATACCACATCGCTCCAATTCACTCTATTCCTTGCCCTCCTTTCACCCTCCTGCATGTTCAGGCCCCGATCACACAAAATCTTTTTCACTCCATCTTTCCACCTCCAGTTTGGTCTCCCTCTTCTCCTCGTTCCCTCCACCTCCGACACATATATCCTCTTGGTCAATCTTTCCTCACTCATCCTCTCCATGTGCCCAAACCACTTCAAAACACCCTCTTCTGCTCTCTCAACCACGCTCTTTTTATTTCCACACATCTCTCTTACCCTTATGTTACTCACTCGATCAAACCACCTCACACCACACATTGTCCTCAAACATCTCATTTCCAGCACATCCATCCTCCTGCGCACAACTCTATCCATAGCCCACGCCTCGCAACCATACAACATTGTTGGAACCACTATTCCTTCAAACATACCCATTTTTGCTTTCCGAGATAATGTTCTCGACTTCCACACATTCTTCAAGGCCCCCAGAATTTTCGCCCCCTCCCCCACCCTATGATCCACTTCCGCTTCCATGGTTCCATCCGCTGCCAGATCCACTCCCAGATATCTAAAACACTTCACTTCCTCCAGTTTTTCTCCATTCAAACTCACCTCCCAATTGACTTGATCCTCAACCCTACTGTACCTAATAACCTTGCTCTTATTCACATTTACTCTTAACTTTCTTCTTCCACACACTTTACCAAACTCAGTCACCAGCTTCTGCAGTTTCACACATGAATCAGCCACCAGTGCTGTGTCATCAGCGAACAACAACTGACTCACTTCCCAAGCTCTCTCATCCCCAACAGACTTCATACTTGCCCCTCTTTCCAAAACTCTTGCATTTGCCTCCCTAACAACTTATGGTATGTAATATTTTTCTCTTGCCTAAAATTGTCACGATGTGTCTTCAACTTAAGCTGTTGATCTAAGATTGTACCTACTGCTGGTTCTGTTGAAGGCCATCAAGTTTGACATTTACTAAGAATTTTTAATGGATTTCCTCCAATATTTATAGCCTGCTGTAAAATTTTTATGGAAAGTTGGAGAACTGATGAAAGTGAAAAACCACTTATAAGGTTCAGGTTTATGAAATACTAAGCTTGTTCGCATAATTTTTGAGGAGGTACAAGACACTGCTGAGTAGCGGAAATGGCAGGTACAGTTTGTCAAGGAAGAGATGTTGCTGTTTTCGGTATGATTTGTCCAAACAGTGGTATCTGGCGAATACGTCTTAAGGATGGTGTGTGGGTGGGAGCCTTGCTAGTACTGAGTTAGCACCCAGTGGGCTGGATCCTATTGTAAAATGATGGTATATTAACAAACTCCTGACTAGAATATTTTGCTGCCTACTCATTCTCTGGCATTCCCTCAAGTTTTTACAAGAAAAGGCTTCTAGTTAGGTGATAAGAAATAAAAGAGCTATATCCCAGTCCCATGCTTTAAAGACAAAGGAGATGCATGCAGAAAGAAAGGAGAGCCAGCCTGAGATGATACAGCAACACAAACAGATAGCCCTTACTTCAAGGTGTAGAATATGCTTCACGTGGCTCGTTTCCTTGTTTAGAAGTTGTTTTACTTGTAGAACAATTTATGAAAGGCATTTGTTGCTCTGAAATGATTATTGATTGAATAAACTTTGATAGAAGTTTGCAGTTATTCATTTGACATTTGTTTAAGTGCTTTCCATCATCATGCCTCAAGACAGTGAATTTGGATGATATTTGTTTTCCATATTCAGGAAAGAGATTGCAAAAAGGTAGTGAGTGTGAATACTGCATTGGTACATATTCTATATGCGATACTCAGTTCAGCTTAACATTTAATGTATACCTATTCATTTTGTTGTCTGATTTATACTCCACAAATTATTCCTGAATGTCCATGAGTGATATTGTTATGTCAGATTGTTTTATTTGAAGATATGCTAAGATTTTGAGTAAATGATTTGCTCATACAATATTCAAATAAAAAACTGCTATAGCAGTTTAAGATTAATTAGTTTCGCAGAATTGCATTCCATCTTAAAAAACTAAAGCAAAACATATTGAGTGTTAGTTGCTAGTTGTCACTACTATTTGAAAGTTTATAGAGATGGTGACATCATTTTCCTAATTGATGGTACATCTTATCATTTTTAAAGTAGGTACATCAACTTTCTATTTCTTGAAGATGCCTTTATCAATGCCACCCAAAACACAAACATTGTTTGTTCCATTGGCTGCATGATCTTTGTTATCAAGCTTTTTTCAATATGGTTGTACTTCACAGCTTTAAAAAATCCATCATCATTACACCTTTGAAAAGTTACAAGATTTGAATATAAGCAAACAATTGTACCTTGGAGTTTACTGTAATATAGCCATCCCCAGCATCATATTTACTGTAATATTGTTTGAATCATCCAACAGCACACTAGATTTACTACTGCCAATGTAATTAATTTAATCATCTTTAAAATGAACTAAGATATTGTTTGTTATCTCTGTACACTTCTTTCTACATATCTTCATTTATGAACACATATTCGCGTCAGAAAAATTACTCTTATATTGATCAACCAAATGATAACAGTTACATATTGCACAATGAGAACTTTAGGATGATTTAATACTTGCTGAGGTCATGTGTCTCTTCTTTAAGTAAAACTGAGACCTTATATCAACATTTAATGTTGCTGTGGGCACAGATATTGTACATTTTTGGGGGGATCTGTGCCTTGCCAGATCAGAGTGTTTCGTACTTATTTCACACTTACAGTATTTGCAGTTTATTTTACTGGAATCAGTAGGCACTACAACAAGCCACTTCATAAATCATTCACCCAACAGCCATTCTTTTCTAAACTTATGTTTATACTGTTTAATCTTCCCCATCCTTAGCCCTGTAAATTGTTTAGATTCTTGTTGGAAAAATAGTTAGAATGCTTTAAAGCTCATATGTTCAAATTTAGTAATGAATGAATTTTCTAGTGTAATTTAAGGTCCTTATTTGAATCTGACACTCAAATTTTCCACAAATTACATTTATTGTATACAGTTGGGTTAGGTTAAGAGTGATTATAAAGATGTTTGGGGAAAGTTTGAAGGCCAGATTTGAATAAAGCACACTGAACTACACTAGAAAAATTTATTTATTACTAGAGATAAACAAATATCCTATAAAGCATCTTAGGGTTTCTTGAAAAGTTGAAAATAGAAGCTGAATGTTTCCTAAGAAGTAGACTGAAGTAGTCTGACATATTTGAAGGCCAAAAGAAGGCCCTCGTGAAGCACTGATCATTGAAATTTTACTTCATCACCTGAAAGTGTCAGTCTTCTACCATGATGCTGATTATAAAAGGTGGCAGCACCAGCCCAAACCCATCCTACAGCATGTTCAGTGAAGGTGATAGGCAAGAAGACTAGTTCTAGAGTAAGGTTAGGAATGGACCATGTCTGAAGTATTATTTGAAAATGAAGTAACACCTAAGTAGTCATGAATCCTGCTAAGGTCCCAAGAGAAGGACAGCTCTAGCATAGCTCAAGGTATACAACAAGCTGTTATGTTGTGCTTAATCCCAAAGAAAAGTGAAATTCATTTATCAATCTTCTAGTAGAAGGATAAGTAGCTGGATGGGCAGTGTACCATTTCTGTGTGCCAAAAATTGAATCTAAGCTGATGGTCATAATTCTGTAACTGCTGACTTTGCCAACAAGGAGTGTTTTGGAAAGTCACTATAAAGGGACTTAGTTTTTGGTCAGTGAAGGAAAAGCATCATGCATCCTTAGTGGGTGATGTTGATGATGGGAAAGGTTTGTTTGGCCAGAATTTAATGTGTCATTTGGGCTTTTAACTCGATCAAACCCAATTCTGATCATTGAGAAAACTGAGACAACATCCATGCTTTAATTCTGAGAACTGGTACTAGAACTGCAGAACTGTTATTGTTTCATCACAGCCACATCTTACAACATGATTATGTAAAGAGTTGTGCTTGGCAGAGCTTTATGTCCCTTGCCAGCTCTGAGCTAGAGGGAATGTGCTCACCTGTTGTACTTTTTTGAGTGAGATTTGGTAGAGAATCCAATTGCTCTTTGCTTGGGGTAACAAATCTTGCTGTTGGATGAGTTGTAGAGAAGATTTCTTTAATGCATGGCTCATAGATAGTATCGTGATTAGGCATTATTTTTGTGGTATCCTGTGGCAGTTCCCTAGTATACATTTTCAGGGCATTGATGACCATTCAGGTGGTTCTATTACTGTACTCAGAAATATGAAGTTGGGGGCAAAAATAGAAAAAAGAAATACAGGCCAAGTAAAGATTCTTTCTCAGCTTGAGAATTAGGATGAGACTCGACACTATTTATAAAGTTGAGCAATGTGAGCAAATAGGAATGGGGAACAGTACAAAGTGATCAGTGTGTTGAAAAGGAAGCTCATTTATAAGGAAGGTGAGAAATCATCATAGAAAACAAACCCAAATAAAACACACCCCTCCCCAGCGGTTGAAAGCACACAAACTGGTGGAGAGATGAAACATCCTCAAACAAAATACTGCTGTGAAAAGAGAAAATATTAGATAAGTCGATATGAATTGAAGATGAACCTTTTTGAAAGAAAATGGTTCTGGCTACAAAATCTTAGGCACAGTAATGTTATGGAATATAATGGCTAGGGAATGGAACTGTCCAAAGAGGAAAATGGATTGATTCATAAACTCTTAGGCATAGGAATTCTTTGGAATTTAGAAGAGGAATTGCTTTAGTTCAGCATAGGAACCATTAGGCAAGAGAATTACCCAAATGTGAACCACTGGGCTAGGGTGTTGTCTGAAGGATGACAGCTAGGTAGATTGTATACTAGATACATTATGTATACCTTACCAAATGCTTTAAAGCAAGTATGAAAGAAAAACACTTATACCACCAGCAAGATAAAGGTGACATAATACAGAAGACAAATTTTCACTCAGACTTGTATTGCAAGGGATTTTGTACTTCAAAGTGAATATTTTAGATATCAAGGCCATTTAAAGTAATAGCAGACAGACACATGAATTAAATCTTAAATTTCAGATTTCCATTTTTATTTAAATCTTTGCTGAGCAAAAAGGCTTATGGGATCAGTAGGAATTACAAATAGAAATGAATGGTAGACATGAGGTCACAATTTTAACTATGACTCAGAAAACCTTAGGAAACAGAAGTAGATGGAGCAAGGTATGGGTGAGAAAGGTGAGGCAGAATGGTCTGGACTGTCACCTGTCTGTGCATTCTCCACCTCTACACATCCCACCTCAGCCTAATGTAAATCAGTTTATTCTGTGTAAGTACATTATTATATGATATTTATTGTATGCATAAGTATATATTAAAGACAAATACATGTGTGTATATATAATTGTTTGCAGTAATAATGATAATGGTGTATGTGTGAAAGGTATCCATGAAATAGAAATATACATCTAAGAAATTACTTGTCTATTTGTTTTATTTTGAAAGGTATTCTTACAATTTAAAAACACATCTTTGGTGTAAATATACACAGCCTGAGTGAATTCTTTGCAGGTGGACCCCAGGTTGAAATAATTGCACTTCCTCATCGTAAATACTGTACTTGTGAAGGTGTTCAGTAAAATAGAGAGAGAATATTGTCTCTCTCAATGCAGATTTCATTTCATTCAAAAGAGTTTTTGAATACAGTTTTAAATGCTGACAAGATCAGAGAGTATGCTACAAGGGGACAAACAAAACTTTTTTGGATAAAAAGATATGAACAGCTAAAGCAAGAAATCTGAAAGGAAGGTAACCAAAGCTTCCAGCATATGTTGCTCTGATTGCACCCTGCAACAGTGGCCCCAAAATAAAAGTAGCAGAAATGAAAAAAGATGCCCTTGAACATGATTCCTTGGGTGAAAATGTACTGTAGGACACATTCATTCATGTTTTTCATGCCATAGATGAGTTTAAAATAAACAAGTTCAGTTGATTATGTTTTACCAAAAAATTGATGTGCAGTTCTGACTTGAATGGATAATCTCAACGTTATGCACACTTACATTTGATACTGTGGATATTACAGTGAATCATGGAAAGCACACCCTATCATCTGTCAGTTTGCTTATGATGCCTATTGTGTGAGGTCCTTCTCTTCTCTTTGGTCAGCCAAAAGGACTGCTAACAAAAAAGTTCCATGAATCAGTTAGACTCACTCTTAGCCAAGATTACATCAAGAGTGGGGAATCCACTGATGAAGTAAAAAAAATTATTGGCTGTGAGTGAAAGATCAAAATCGAAAGTTAGTTGCAATACCTCTGACAAGTGATCCCATGGTTTATTGCCTAAGTTAACATAAACAGTCTGAAATGGAGCAGTCAGAATGATAAAATCACCTACATTTAGCTAAAGTGAACCAGAAAATGTTGTGATGAGTGCAAGTTATGTTTTAAAGATAAAAGTATATTGGAGTAGACAATCGCCATAACTCACGGGGAGAGTGAAAGAACATCTCAAGCTCTTTATCTCTATTTTTCAAGATATTTTCAAGGGACATGACACAGAAACAGCACAGAATTATGTAAACAAAGTGGGGAACAAGGTCTCTTGCTTGATCCACAAATTTCTAAAGAACATGACCTCAGACATTTCCTCACATGATGTCTTGATGTGTCAAGTTTTGGAACAAGTGTAGACCTTTGTTCTTAAGATACTGGTGGGTCAAGCAAGGACCCATGATCTCCATTTATATTTTCTACATAAACCTTTGTAGTGTCTTCATGTCATTTCATCAGAGAGGTCTCCATAGTGATAATAATAATATTAATGATATTGATAATAATAATAATAATAATAATAATAATAATAATAATGATTATTATTTATTTTATTATACTTTGTCGCTGTCTCCCGCGTTAGCTAGGTAGTGCAAGGAAAGACGAAAGAATGGCCCAACCCACCCACGTACACATACATATACATACACGTCCACACACAGACATATACATGCCTATACATTTCAATGTATACATATATATACATACACAGACATATACATGTATACACATGTACATAATTCATACTGTCTGCCTTCATTCATTCCTGTCACCACCCTGCCACACATGAAATGACAACCCCTTCCCCTGCATGGGCGTGAGGTAGCACAAGGAAAAGACAACAAAGGCCACATTTGTTCACACTCAGTCTCTAGCTGTCATGTAAAATGCACCGAAACCACAGCTCCCTTTCCAAATCCAGGCCTCACAAAACTTTCCATGGTTTACCCCAGATACTTCACATGACCTGGTTCAATCCATTGACAGTACGTCAACCCTGGTATACCGCATTGTTCCAATTCGCTCTATTCCTTGCACGCCTTTCACCCTCCTGCATGTTCAGGCCTAGATTGCTCAAAACCTTTTTCACTCCATCCTTCCACCTCCAATTTGGTCTCCCACTTCTCCTCGTTCCCTCTACCTCTGACACATATATCCTCTTTGTCAATCTTTCCTCGCTCATTCTCTCCATGTGACCAAACCATTTCAAAACACCCTCTTCTGCTCTCTCAACCACTCTTTTTATTACCACACATCTCTCTTACCCTCTCTTATACCACATATTGCTTCAACATCTGATTTCCAACACATCCACCCTCCTCCGCACAACTCTATCTATAGCCCTCGCCTCACAACCATATAACATTGTTGGAACCTCTTTTCCTTCAAACATACCCATTTTTGCTTTCCGAGATAATGTTCTTGCCTTCCACACATTTCTCAATGCTTCCAGAACTTTCGCCTCCTCCCCCAACCTGTGACTCACTTCTGCTTCCATGGTTCCATCCGCTGCCAAATCCTATCCAAGATATCTAAAACACTTCACTTCCTCCAGTTTTTCTCCATTCAAACTTACCTCCCAAATGACTTGTCCCTCAACCCTACCGTACCTAATAACCTTGCTTTTATTCACATTTACTCTCAGCTTTCATCTTTCACACACTTTACCACTCAGTCACCAGCTTCTGCAGTTTCTCACCGGAATCAGCCACCTGTGCTGTATCATCAGCGAACAACAACTTACTTTCCAAGCCCTCTCATCCACAACAGACTGCTTACTTGCCCCTCTCTCCAAAAATCTTGCATTCACCTACCTAACAACCCCATCCATAAGCAAATTAAACAACCATGGAGACATCACACATCAATGCCGCAAACCGACGTTCACTGAGAACCAGTCAATTTCCTCTCTTCCTACTCGTACACATGACTTACATCCTCGATAAAAACTTTTCACTGCTTCTAGCAACTTCCCTCCCATACCATATATTCTTAATACCTTCCACAGAGCATCTCTATCAACTCTATCATATGACTTTGCGAGATCCATAAATGCTGCATACAAATCCATTTGCTTTTCTAAGTATTTCTCACATACATTCTTCAAAGCAAACACCTGATCCACACATCCTCTACCACTTCTGAAACCACACTGCTCTTCCCCAATCTGATGCTCTGTACGTGCTTTCACCCTCTCAGTCAATACCCTCCCATAGAATTTCCCAGGAATACTCAAATAACTTATACCTCTGTAATTTGAGCACTCACCTTTATTCCCCTTGCCTTTGTGCAATGGCACTATGCATGCATTCCACCAATCCTCAGGCACCTCACCATGAGTCATACATACATTAAATATCCTTACCAACCAGTCAACACAGTCACCCCCTTTTTTTGATAAATTCCTCTGCAGTACCATCCATACCCACTTCCTTGTTGGCTTTCATCTTCTGCAAAGCTTTAACTACCTCTTCTCTATTTACCAAATCATTCTCCCTAACCCTCTCACTTTGCACACCACCTCGACCAAAACACCCTATATCTGCCACTCAGTCATCTAACACATTCAACAAACCTTCAAAATACTCACTCCATCTCCTTCTCACATCACCACTACTTGTTATCACCTCCCCATTACCCCCCTTCACCAATGTTCCCTTTTGTTCTCGTCTTACGCACTTTATTTACCTCCTTCCAAAACATCTTTTTATTCTCCCTAAAGTTTAATGATACACTCTCACCCCAACTCTCATTTGCCCTCTTTTTCACCTCTTGCACCTTTCTTTTGACCTCCTGCCTCTTTCTTTTATACATTTGCATTATTTCCCTGCAATAATTGTCCGAATTTACCCTCTTATCTCTTTCACTAATAATCTTACTTCTTCATCCCACCACTCACTACCCTTTCTAATCTGCCACCTCCCATACTTCTCATGCCACAAGCATCTTTTGCATAAGCCATCACTGCTTCCCTAGATACATCCCATTCCTCCCCCACTCCCCTTATATCCTTTACTCTCACCTTTTTCCATTCTGCACTTCTTGTGCCATTTCCCCTGAAGAAATCTCAGAGGCAACTTTGGGAAGATGTATTTTGATTTTTTATGTGAGTTATGAGTATTCTTCAAGTAAGTTGTCTTCTGTAATTGTGACCACCATCAGAGTGATCACAGGCATATCCAGATTAAACTCAACATGAAATTACCTGCAGAAAACTAGGTAAGAATAGTATATGTAGAACATTAAGATCTCCCACACTCACTGAACATCATTTAGTCAAGTTGAAAGCTACCTGTGTTTGCGAATATTCTGTTTATCTGTCAATCTTTTAATCATTACTTTGTTTCCAATTAAATGGATTGGTCACACAACATCTGCAACATCACTCACACTCATCCTCAACTCATTTCCAGTGTGCTCAAGTAAAATATGGACTTCGTCACTTATAAAAGTGCTTCTTACTTTTTCACTTTGCCATTTGATTTTTTCACTTTTGACCAAAGTATCTATTCATATTACTTTCTTAAGCAAACCTTAAACAAAATACTTCCTCTGCATTTGATCCTAGGTAATCCTCAAAAACCACCTGGAATATCCCTAGACTAATCATTTCTCTTTACATCTATCCATCTCTTCTGTGTGAGATGCCATTAATCTTGGCCCATGTGGATCTTGGCTCATCCTTATCATTGATACAGCTATCATTAACTTATGAAACAGTGACTGATAATTTTTCTTATGATTTATTTAACTTTTGAAGGAAAGCACTTGTTCATATAAGATTTACAGATAAGTGAAATGTTGGATAGATAGATTTTAACCCAGCAATCACAGCACACTTTTGCCATTAATATTATTACTTTTGAGAGACCAGTGATGATTGATAGAACTTGTGAACTCTGTAAAAGAATGTGTTATCTAAGTAAGTCATGAATAGGGATTTGTAGGTAGTGGTATCAGGAGGTCAGTGACATCTGCTTAGTGAGCCAGCAGTTTATTGGTTGTCAAGTTGCACACCTCTGACTCAGGTAGCCATCTTTTTTTTTCTGCCTCACTAACATGTTGACCACTGGCATTCTGTCCACAAAAATACAATCTCTTGTCATATGTAACACTTGACAACACTTAACTCACTAAGCTCATTCTTCGTAACTACAGATTTTCCTTTGGTGAGCACTGTGTGCTAGTCCTGCCTTTTGTCAAAATGGTAGGAGCAGTAGTTAGAAGTAGTAGGTAGGAACAATTAGGCTAGAGCATTACATGGAAGTAGTCATTAGGAACATGCAAACACTGCACTTGTCTTGCCATAGCCAGTGGTCTATTAAGGTTGAGGCACTAAAGGGTTAGTTGCAGCTCTGGAGTTCTTTAGTATTGGAGAGTCTGTTGCCATGGCCACCCCTTTAAGGGAGTTCCAATTGGAACAAGTGTCAGAGATAAAGAATAGGAATTTGATCTTGCAAATTTAAGTGGGAGTGTCCATGTCTTCAGAACCACTTTACTTCTCCACTAATACTGTCATGATTTCACCTTGGTCTGGCCTACTCTCGTAATTTTTTAAAAGGTGAGCTTAAACACCACTGTTTTCTCCACTAATCTTTACTGTATTGTCAAGCTCTCTAATTTACATATCTCAAATGGCCATCATTTGTTGCACAACATTCTGTTTGAATTGGTAGTCAGAATTATTAGTACTTTATCACCAACTTCAAATTACTCTTTTCTCTCCGTTTTGTTGTAGCGATGCTTATACTGCTATGAAAAGTTCAGTTGATTTTCTGTACCTTATTTCAGGTCCTCAAGACTGCTCTAAAGATTAGTTACATATTCATAACCATTTTGTAACTCCTTTCTGCCCTGTCAGCCGTAAACAACTCTTTCAAAAGCTGTATGGTCCCATTCACAGTACTCTTACACCATCTAATTTATCTATATGTATATCTCTGATGCTTGTTCCCTCACAGAACTCTGGTCAAGGAGTTTGCCAAGGTAAAAGTCTCCACTTATCCCTGGCCGTATCTTCCTCCCTTTCATGTACCCTTCCTTGCATTCTTCCTCCATTTCTCTCCCAGTACCCATTACCTTTATTTTCCCATGTCACAAGCAGTCTCCCTCTCTCATCAACCTCTTTAATCATACTGTCATACACTCTACTTGTAAACTTCCCATCTTGCATTTTTTCCATGTGTGTAATCCACCTCAAAGAATTATGTTTTACCCACTCTACCACATTTCAGTTAATTTTCTCTGTATTCCCTACCATACCAAAAATCTCATACACCTCCTTATTTCTTTCTTCATTCCATAGCACATGCTTCTCTTAATTAACTCATTTCCTCAGTTGGATTCTTGACCTCTGCGACTCATTCATGTCCATGTTTTGGTTTCATAGGTCAAGGTTGGGAGGACTGTGCTGTTCCTTAATCCTTTCTTTGCATCCATGCTTACACCACCCTTCATTATTCCATTAAGGGACCCAGTGACTTTTCTATCCTAAACTGCCATCTCCCTTATCTCTTCTTCCATATCACCAAACTTACCTAAGATAATGTCACCTCTGCCTATTCCGGTCTATCTCCCCCCATATCTATAACACTGTACACTTTCTTCTTTCACTTTATAGGGCCTTGCAAAATCCGCACTCTCATTATGTTTACTTTCAAACACTATTACTTTACTTTTACTTTCATTGCATTTATCTTCAATCACCACTTATACTCATCACAAAATACACAGCTTTGTGCAACTTTTCTTCACTCTCAGCAAACAATATAGAATCATCTCTAAAAAGGACTAGTTACCATCACTTTCTATCCATGCACCCCTTTTTTGCTAGTTTTGCTTTTTATCTATGCAGTCACTCCATCCATACATATATATTTTAACTTTCTAAAAGGGGAACAGAAGAAGAAGTCACGCAGGGAGTGCTCATCCTCCCCAAAGGCTTAGATTGGGGTGTCTAAATGTGTGTGGATGTAACCAATGAGAAAAAAGGAGAGATTGGTAGTATGTTTGAGGAAAGAAACCTGGATGTTTTGGCTCTGAGTGAAACGAAACTCAAGGATAAAGGGGAAGAGTGGTTTGGGAATGTTTGGGGAGTAAAGTCAGGGGTTGATGAGAGGACAAGAGCAAAGGAAGGAGTAGCACTACTTTTGAAACAGGAGTTGTGGGAGTATGTGATAGAGTGTAAGAAAGTAAACTCTAGATTGATATAGGTAAAACTGAAAGTGGATGGAGAGAGATGGGTGATTATTAGGGCCTGTGCACGTGGGCATGAGAAGAAAGATCATGAGAGGCAAGTGTTTTGGGAGCAGATGAGTGAGTGTGTTAGCAGTTTTGATGCACGAGACCGGGTTATAGTGATGGGTGATTTGAATGCAAAGGTGAGTAATGTGGCAGTTGAGGGTATAATTGGTGTACATGGGGTGTTCAGTGTTGTAAATGGAGATGGTGAAGAGCTGGTAGATTTATGTGCTGAAAAAGGACTGGTGATTGGGAATACCTAGTTTAAAAAGAGAGATATACATAAGTATACATATGTAAGTAGGAGAGATGGCCAGTGAGCATAATTGGATTACCTGTTATATGATAGGCATGTGAAAGAGAGACTTCGGGATGTTAATGTGCTGAGAGGTGCAACTGGAGGGATGTCTGATCATCATCTTGTGGAGGCAAGGTGAAGATTTGTATGGGTTTTCAGAAAAGAAGAGAGAATGTTGGGGTGAAGAGAGTGGTGAGAGTAAGTGAGCTTGGGAAGGAGACTTGTGTGAGGAAGTACCAGGAGAGACTGAGCGCAGAATGGAAAAAGGTGAGAGCAAAGAACGTAAGGGGAGTGGGGAGGAATGGGATGTATTTAGGGAAGCAGTGATGGCTTGTGCAAATGATGTTTGTGGCATGAGAAAGGTGGGAGGTGGGCAGATTAGAAAGGGTAGTGAGTGGTGGGATGGAGAAGTAAAATTATTAGTGAAAGAGAAGAGAGAGGCATTTGGATGATTTTTGCCGGGAAATAGTGCAAATGAGTGGGAGATGTATAAAAGAAAGAGGCAGGAGGTCTAGAGAAAGGTGTAAGAGGTGAAAAAGAGAGCAAATGAGAGTTGGGGTGAGAGAATATCGTCAAAATTTTAGGGAAAATAAAAAGTGTTTTGGAAGGAGGTAAATAAAGTGTGTAAGACAAGAGAACAGATGGGAACATCGGTGAAGGGGGCTAATGGGGAGGTAATAACAAATAATGTTGATGTGAGAAGGAGATGGAGTGAGTATTTTGAAGGTTTGTTGAATGTGTTTGATGATAGAGTGGCAGATATAGGGTGTTTTGGCTGGGGTGGTGTGCAAAGTGAGAGGGTCAGGGAGAGTGATTTGGTAAACAGAGAAGAGGTACTGAAAACTTTGCGGAAGATGAAAGCTGGCAAGGCAGCAGGTTTAGATGGTATTGCAGTGGAATAATTATAAGAAGGGGGTGATTGTGTTGTTGACTGGTTGTTGAGGATATTCAGTGTATGTATGGCTGATGGTGAGGTGCCTGAGGATTGGTGGAATGCATGCATAGTGCCATTGTACAAAGGCAGAGGGGATAAGGTGAGTGCTCAAGTTATAGAGGTATAAGTTTGTTGAGTATTCCTGGGAAATTATATGGGAGGGTATTGATTGAGAGGGTGAAGGCATGTACAGAGCATCAGATTGGGGAAGAGCAGTGTGGTTTCAGAAGTGGTAGAGGATGTGTGGATCATGTGTATGCTTTGAAGAATGCATGTGAGAAATACTTAGAAAAATGGACTTGTATGTAGCATTTATGGATCTGGCAAAGGCCTATGATAGAGTTGATAGAGAGCCTCTGTGGAAGGTATTAAGAGTATATGGTGTGGGAGGCAAGTTGCTAGAAGCAGTGAAAAGTTTTTATCAAGTATGTAAGGCATGTGTACGAGTAGGGAGAGAGGAAAGTGGTTGGTTCTCAGTGAATGTCGCTTTGCGGCAGGGTTGCGTGATGTCTTCATGGTTGTTTAATTGTTTATGGATGGGGTTGTCAGGGAGGTGAATGCAAGAGTTTTGGAGAGAGGGGCAAGTATGCAGTCTGTTGTGAATGAGAGAGCTTGGGAAGTGAGTCAGTTGTTGTTCGCTGATGATACAGCGCTGGTAGCTGATTCGGGTGAGAAACTGCAGAAGCTGGTGACTGAGTTTGGTAAGTGTGTGAAAGAAGAAAGCTGAGAGTAAATGTGAATAAGAGCAAGGTTATTAGATACAGTAGGGTTGAGGGACAAGTCAATTGGGAGGTAAGTTTGAATGGAGAAAAACGGGAGTTAGTGAAGTGTTTTAGATATCTGGGAGTGGATTTGGCAGTGGCTGGAACCATGGAAGCGGAAGTGAGTCACAGGGTAGGGGAGGGGGCGAAAGTTCTGGAAGTGTTGAAAAATGTGTGGAAGGTGAGAACATTATCTTGGAAAGCAAAAATGGGTATATTTGAAGGAATAGTGTTCCAACAATGTTATATGGTTGCAAGGTGTGGACTATAGATAGGGTTGTGCAGAGGAGGGTGGATGTGCTGGAAATGAGATGTTTAAGGACAATATGTGGTGTGAGGTGGTTTGATGGAGTAAGTAATGAAAGGTGTAAAAGAGATATGTGGTGATAAAAGGAGCATGGTTGAGAGAGCAGAAGAGGATGTTTTGAAATGGTTTGGTCACATGGAGAGAATGAGTGAGGAAAGATTGACCAAGAGGATATATGTGTTAGAGGTGGTGGGAACGAGAAGTGGGAGACCAAACTGGAGGTGGAAAGATGGAGTGAAAAAGATTTTGAGCAACCGGGGCCTGAACATATAGGAGGGTGAAAGGCATGCATGGAATAGAGTGAATTGGAACGATGTGGTATACCGGGGTCGACATGCTGTCAATGGATTAAACCAGGGCATGTGAAGCTTCTGGGGTAAACCATGGAAAGTTTGTGAAGCCTGAATTTTGAAAGGGAGCTGTGGTTTTGGTGCATTACACTTGACAGCTACAGAATGAGTGTGAATGAATGTGGCCTTTGTTCTCTTTTCCTAGCACTTCCTCGTGTGCATGGGGGAGGAGGGGGGAGACATTTTTTTCATGTGTGGTGGGATGGCGACAGGAATGGATGAAGGTAGCAAGTATGGATGTATACATGTGTATATATGTATGAGTCTGTTTATGTATATGTATGTATATGCTAAAATTATAGGTATGTATATATGCGTGTGTGGGTGTTTATGTATATACATGTGTATGTGGGTGGGTTGGGTCGTTCTTTCATTTATTTCCTTGTGCTTCCTCGCTAATGTGGGAGACAGCGACCAAGTACAATAAAAATAAAACAGCATATATGTATAATTATTTTACTTTGATGCTGTCTCCCACATGAGCGAGGTAGCACAGGTAAATAGACGAAAGAATGGCCCAAGCCACCCACATACACATGTATCTACATAAATGCCCACACATGCACATATACATACCTATACATATCAACATATACATACATATACATAGACATATACATATATATACATGTACATACTCATACATGCTGCCTTCATCCATTCCTGTCACGGGAGACAGCGACAAAGCAAAATAAATAAGATAAATAGAATATATATATTATATATTATTATACTTATTATATTATTATACTTATTATTATATTATTATGTGGGTGTTTTGGTCGAGGTGGTGTGCAAAGTGAGAGGGTTAGGGAAAATGATTTGGTAAACAGAGAAGAGGTAGTAAAAGCTTTGCAGAAGATGAAAGCCGGCAAGGCAGCAGGTTTGGATGGTATTGCAGTGGAATTTATTAAAAAAGGGGGTGACTGTATTGTTGACTGGTTGGTAAGATTATTTAATGTATGTATGACTCATGGTGAGGTGCCTGAGGATTGGCAAGTTGTTAGAAGCAGTGAAAAGTTTTTATCGAGGATGCAAGGCATGTGTAGGTGTAGGTAGAGAGGAAAGTGATTGGTTCTCAGTGAATGTAGGTTTGCGGCAGGGGTGTGTGATGTCTCCATGGTTGTTTAATTTGTTTATGGATGGGGTTGTTAGGGAGGTAAATGCAAGAGTTTTGGAAAGAGGGGCAAGTATGAAGTCTGTTGGGGATGAGAGAGCTTGGGAAGTGAGTCAGTTGTTGTTCGCTGATGATACAGCGCTGGTGGCTGATTCATGTGAGAAACTGCAGAAGCTGGTGACTGAGTTTGGAAAAGTGTGTGGAAGAAGAAAGTTAAGAGTAAATGTGAATAAGAGCAAGGTTATTAGGTACAGTAGGGTTGAGGGTCAAGTCAATTGGGAGGTGAGTTTGAATGGAGAAAAACTGGAGGAAGTGAAGTGTTTTAGATATCTGGGAGTGGATCTGGCAGCGGATGGAACCATGGAAGCGGAAGTGGATCATAGGGTGGGGGAGGGGGCGAAAATCCTGGGGGCCTTGAAGAATGTGTGGAAGTCGAGAACATTATCTCGGAAAGCAAAAATGGGCATGTTTGAAGGAATAGTGGTTCCAACAATGTTGTATGGTTGTGAGGCGTGGGCTATGGATAGAGTTGTGCACAGGAGGATGGATGTGCTGGAAATGAGATGTTTGAGGACAGTGTGTGGTGTGATGTGGTTTGATCGAGTGAGTAACGTAAGGGTAAGAGAGATGTGTGGAAATAAAAAGAGCGTGGTTGAGAGAGCAGAAGAGGGTGTTTTGAAGTGGTTTGGGCATATGGAGAGGATGAGTGAGGAAAGATTGACCAAGAGGATATATGTGTCGGAGGTGGAGGGAACAAGGAGAAGAGGGAGACCAAATTGGAGGTGGAAAGATGGAGTGAAAAAGATTTTGTGTGATCGGGGCCTGAACATGAAAGAGGGTGAAAGGAGGGCAAGGAATAGAGTGGATTGGAGCGATGTGGTATACCGGGGTTGACGTGCTGTCAGTGGATTGAATCAGGGCATGTGAGGCGTCTGGGGTAAACCATGGAAAGCTGTGTAGGTATGTATATTTGTGTGTGTGGACGTATGTATATACATGTGTATGGGGGGGGGGTTGGGCCATTTCTTTCGTCTGTTTCCTTGCGCTACCTCGCAAACGCGGGAGACAGCGACAAAGTATAATAAAAAAAAAAAAATACTTATACTTTGTCGCTGTCTCCCGCGTTAGTGAGGGAGCGCAAGGAAACACAAGAAAGAATGGCCCAACCGGCCCACATACACATGTATATACATACACTTCCACACACACACATATACATACCTATACATTTCAATGTATACACATATATACATACACAGACATATACATATATACACATGTACATAATTCTTACTTGCTGCCTTTATTCATTCCCGTCACCACCCTGCTAAACATGAAATGACGACCCCCTTCCCCAGCATGCGCATGAGGTAGCGCTAGGAAAAGACAACAAAGGCCACATTCGTTCACACTCAGTCTCTAGCTGTCATGTATAATGCACTGAAACCACAGCTCCCTTTCCACATCCAGACCCCACAAAACTTTCCACGGTTTTCCCCAGACACTTCACATGCCCTGGCTCAATCCATTAACAGCATGTCGACCCTGGTATACCACATTGTTCCAATTTACTTTATTCCTTGCATGCCTTTTATCCTCCTGTATGGTTAGGCCCTGATTACTCAAAGTCTTTTCAGCCCATCTTTCCACCTCCAATTTGGTCTCCCACTTCTCGTTCCCTTCACCTCTGACACATATATCCTCTTTATCAATCTTTCCTCACTCATTCTCTCCATGTGACTAAACCATTTCAAAACACCCTCTTTTGCTATCTCAACCTCACTCTTTTTATTACCACACACCTCTCTTACCCTTTCATTACTTACTTGATCAAACCACCTCACACCACATATTGTCCTCAAACATCTCATTTCCAATACATCCACCCTCCTCCGCACAACTCTATCCATGGCCCACACCTTGCAACCATATAACATTGTTGGAACCACTATTCTTTCAAACATGCCCATTTTATCTTTCCGAAATAATGTTCTCACCTTCCACACATTTTTCAAGGCTCCCAGAACCTTCGTCCCCTCCCCCACTCCATGACTCACTTCCACTTCCATGGTTCCATCCGCTGCCAAATCCACTCTGATATTTAAAACACTTCACCAACTCCTGTTTTTCTCCATTCAAACTTACCTCCCAGTTGACTTGTCCCTCAACCCTACTGTACCTAACATCTCTACTCTTATTCACATCTACTCTCAGCATTCTTCTTTCACACACTTTGACAAACTCAGTCACCAGATTATGCAGTTTCTCACCCAAGTCAGCCACCAGCTCTGTATCATCAGCAAACAACCACTGGCTCACTTCCCAAGCTCTCTCATCCACAACAGACTGCATGCTTGCCCCCCCTTTCCAAAACTCTTGCATTCACCTCCCTAACAACCCCATCCATAAACAAATTAAACAACCATGGAGACATCATGCACCCCTGCCGCAAACCTACATTCACTTAGAACCAATCACTTTCCTCTCTCCCTACACCTACACATGCCTTACATCCTCGATAAAAACTTTTCACTGCTTCTAACAACTTACCTCCCACACCATATATTCTTAATACCTTCCACAGAGCATCTCTATCAACGCTATCATATGCCTTCTCCAGATCCATAAATGCTACATACAAATCCATTTGCTTTTCTAAGTATTTCTCACATACATTTTTCAAAGCAAACACCTGATCCACACATCCTCTATCACTTCTAAAACCACACTGCTCTTCCCCTATCTGATGCTCTGTACATGCCTTCACCCTCTCAATCAATACCCTCCCTTATAATTTCCCAGGAATACTCAACAAACTTATACCTCTGTAATTTTAGCACTCACTCTTATCGCCTTTGCCTTTGTACAATGGCACTATGCAAGCATTCCGCCAATCCTCAGGCACCTCATCATGAGTCATACATACATTAAATAACCTTACCAACCAGTCAACAATACAGTCACCCCCTTTTTTAATAGATTCCACTGCAATACCATCCAAACCTGCTGCCTTGCTGTCTTTCATCTTCTGCAAAGCTTTTACTACCTCTTATCTGTTTACCAAATCATTCTCCCTAACCCTCTCACTTTGCACACCACCTCGACCAAAGCACCTTATATCTGCCACTCTATCATCAAACTCTTTCAACAAACCTTCAAAATACTCTCTCCATCTCTTTCTCACATCACCACTACTTGTTATCACTTCCCCATCAGCCTCCTTCACTGATGTTCCCATTTGTTCCCTTGTCTTATGCACTTTATTCACCTCCTTCCAAAGCATCTTTTTATTCTCCCTAGAATTTTATGATACTCTCTCACCCCAACTATCATTTGCCCTCTTCTTCGCCTTTTGCACCTTTCTCTTGACCTCCTGCCTCTTTTTTTTTTACAGCTCCCAGTCATTTGCATTATTTTCTTGCAGAAATCATCTAAATGCCTCTCTCTTCTCTTTCACTAATAATCTTATTTCTTCATCCCACCACTCACTACCCTTTCTAATCTGCCCACCTCCCACGCTTCTCATGCAACAAGCATCTTTTGCACAAGCCATCACTGCTTCCCTTAATACATCCCATTCCTCCCCCACTCCCCTTACCTCCTTTGTTCTCACTTTTTTCAATTCTGTACTCAGTCTCTCCTGGTACTTCCTCACACAAGTCTCCTTCCCAAGCTCACTTACTCTCACCACTCTCTTCACCCCAACATTCTCTCTTCTTTTCTGAAAACCTCTACAAATCTTCACCTTCGCCTCCACAAGATAATGATCAGACATCCTCCAGTTGCACCTCTCAGCACATTAACATCCAAAAGTCTCTTTTTCGCAGACCTATGAATTAACACGTAATCCAATAACGCTCTCTGGCCATCTCTCCTACTTACATACGTATACTTATGTATATCTCTCTTTTTAAACCAGGTATTTCCAATCACCAGTCCTTTTTCAGCACATAGATTCACAAGCTCTTCACCATTTCCATTTACAACACTGAACACACCATGTACACCAATTATTCCCTCAACTGCCACATTACTCACCTTTGCATTCAAATCACCCATCACTATAACCTGGTCTCATGCATCAAAACTACTAACACACTCGCTCAGCTGCTTCCAAAACACTTGTCTCTCATGATCTTTCTTCTCATGCCCAGGTGCATATGCACCAATAATCACCCATCTCTCTCCATCCACTTTCAGTTTTACCCATATCAATCTAGAGTTTACTTTCTTACACTCTATCACATACTCCCAGGAGTAGTGCTACTCCTTCTCTTGTTCTTGTCCTCTCACTAACCCCTGACTTTACTCCCAAGACATTCCCAAACCACTCCTCCCCTTTACCCTTGAGCTTCGTTTCACTCAGAGCCAAAACATGCAGGTTCCTTTCCTCAAACATACTACCTATCTCTCCTTTTTTCTCATCTTGTTTACATCCTCACACATTTAGATACCCCAATCTGAGCCTTCAAGGAGGATGAGCACTCCCCGCATGACTTCTTCTGCTGCCACTTTTAGAAATTTAAAATACAAGGAGGGGAGGGTTTCTAGCCCCCCGCTCCCGTCTCCTTTAGTCGCCTACGACATGTGAGGAATGTGTGGGAAGCATTCTTTCTCCCCTATCCCCAGGGATAACTTGCTTTTTTTATGACATGGAATCACTGTTTTGTACAGTATATAAACTTTATGGCTGTGATATATTCCCTCACAGTTGTCAATGAATTTATAGTAGTTTGGTAATGCACAAGATGGAAAGATATATGTGTAAATATTTTTTCATTTCCCTGAATACAGAAATAGATGACTGTTAGGAAGCACTTTCATGCACTTTTCCCTGCAAATGTATTGAATTTAGGATAGAACCAGGAATTCTTTTATATTTTGATTTATACCATAACAATCTGTGTGCTTGTATTTGAGGTTCACTTGCAAAATCATCTTCATAGATTACAGTCACTGTGCAATATATTTCCTAGCAGTTGACTTGTATTTATCCATTCAGTCTCAACTTTATGTTTCAGAGAGATATTGTCACAGTTATGAGACAATGTCACAGTTATGATTTGGGAGAGGTTGTTAGGTTTGAAATCATGAAATGGCACCTCCACAGTTGAATACTTTCCATTTTTTTAAATTTTAAGATGAGCTTTACTCTGTGTACATTGACTTGCTTGAAGATAATCATTCGTCGTAAAGGAAGATTTTGAAACTTCCCATTCATGAAGTTCAATGGAAAAATTTGCTTTTGGCATAAAGAAAGCCTGTTAATCAAGGTTTGTTGATTTTTGTCTTGGTTCAGATGGCATAGGAATTGGGAATTCTTTACATTTTTCATAATTTCTAGCAGTATTGAGTTGTGTATGCATTGGCAGTACCTTCTTAAATGATCAGCCTTCCAGTCCTTTAAGACTGAGTATAAGACTATATTCTGGAATAGTACAATTTAGAAAGTTGCACATGACAAAATGCACCTAATTAATGGTAGAGATATATCTACTATGGTATATTACATGCCATTTATAGTTAAGGGTTCAGCTGTATTCACAACAGTAAGTTTATTTATACAATAATCGAATAAAAAATATATCTCCCTTCTGTTTTTTACCTGACCCTGAATAGAAAGACAGTCACCATTATCAAAAGCTCACATTCAGGATATTTAGTGTTACCAAAGTCTAGCGATAGATTAACAGCTGAGATTACAATGAACCGTATTTGCACTGTATTACATTTCATAATACACAATTTAAGATGGTGTGCAGCTGCATAATGCTTTTCCCTATTTACAAAATGTAATATTAGCCCCATTTAAAGACATTAGCATAGATATTTTTAGCTGTAATGACCGTCAGTAATGTAAACATTTCCAACAGGTAAGGCTGAAGGGCAGCGATCATAGGACGCTCAGAGTAGGACCTGCAGGGACCAGGCAGAATATAACCAGCACTTCCACCAAGAAGTTGTTTCAGTGCCCTTACTGTGCTTATCAATCAGATAAGAATATAAAGAGGCATATTCGTAGTCATATTGGTGAAAAGGCTCATCCGTGTCCATATTGTTCATACCGTGCTGCTCAAAGGAGCCAGTTGAAAAACCACTTGCGTACACATACAGGAGAAAAACCATATTCTTGCCATCTTTGTTCTCAGAGCTTTGCCTTGAGTGGTACCTTAAAGTCTCATATCATGACACACACAGGTGAGAAGCCATATGCTTGCCACCTCTGCCCTCAGACTTTTGCTCGACATAGCACTCTAAAATCTCATATTTTGACTCATACTGGTGAGAAACCATATGCCTGTGAACACTGTCCATATCGATGCTCTCAAAGAATTGAAATGAAGAAGCATATATCTACCCACATAAAATAAATTTTCACATATTCAACATGAAACCAGCTTGAGTATGAATTATATATTTATGCTGTTATACTAGGTTATGTCACTTGTGTAAACTGAATAAGAATGGAAGGAAAGAGAAAAGACGAGAAAGGAGAGAGAACATAAATACAGTCCATTATAAGAATCAAAGCTACAAACGCAAGGAATTTCGTATAATGTGACTATATGTACTTGTATGCACATTTACGACAGCTTAAGCTGTATTCTCAGAATGTACCAGTAAAGCATAAACTTGTAAATGTTGATTTTATGAAATGATAGTGTCAAGCAAACAGCTAATTTTCTTGTTTAAATGGAATAGGAAATACAGTTGCTAGTTAAGTGATAAAGTCACTGATGTTGATGTGCTTTCTTGTATTGTGTTCAGGATTTGTTTCAGAGGATTAAGTATTTTTTACAGGAATAGATTATTGCTGTAGAATGTAGATAATTGACAGTACATATATAGCATAAATGCAAATGAAAAAAAAGTGCAAATACAAGTCATGTTTTATGATATATGTAAAACTGAGGTATGCTTTTCGTTGTTGGCAAAGGGTTTTATTGCACAATGCACATTGCTCATATACCTCTAACCTTTTTAAGGATATATGAAGGAAGATGTAGTTCATGAAGCACTGTGCTTAATTGAAGTAAATGATTAATAGGAAAACCTGATGATTTTGATATGCATAGGAAATGAAGATTGTACAATAAATAGTTTAATTCGTAAGTGTGTTATGAATACTCTTTTTGCAGAAATTTACAAATCCAGACAACAATTAGTATAGTCTTAAAACCACTTAATATTATTCCTTCTCTTGCTTATGCATGATTGCACTAAATTCCTTTCACACTTTTTCTTCCCTGAGCTTTAAACTGTTGTAGTTTTTGCAAATTTTTTCAGTTTCGTTTTTGCATTTCCAAAGTTGCCAGTCATAATAACAGTACCAAATATTCTTCATCTTTAGATGAACCTCACCAAAATAATGAACATTGTTTTTGTCCACACATTATTGATTGTTACAATGCACTTGCTATATAGATTTATCAGCTTTTTTCCCATCATTCCATGAAAAAAAAGAATTGCAACATAAACCATATTATAGAGTAGGTAACAAGATGATTAAGCATTGACCTACATCGAATGTCCTATGTTAAGGACTTTCAGTTAATACATTGGTTGAAATGATGTTATTAAAGAAAGTTCTACTTCCCATAAGATACAGTGTCATAAGATGGTCTTGCTCCTAAGTACAAAATTCAGTGATTGCTACTCAAAATAGTTTAGTATGAAGACGGGTTATGGCTATGGTTGGAGATAAAGCAGACCTCTGAGTTTTGGAGCTTTGTAGAAAAGGGTGCCAGTCCTTGATAAAACTCATACTAAGTGGTAATGTGTGTAAGCCCTTCCCTAAGTAGATGGTGATGAAATTCACCGGATAAATGGGTAGGTATTTTTATTTATATTGTACATTTATGAAGAATTTCATGAAAATAAGGTTTGATGTCTGCTTGCTTATAGTGCAAATACTGTTGACATTGATTTTAGATATGAATGACTCAATATTTTGTGTTTTACTATACAAGAAACTTCATTCAGCCCATTTGATAACTAGATAACAAGAATGGTATAATCATTAAACTCCTTTATAGTTTTTCTATCACTTATATTGGTGGGATTTTAACATCATTAGGAATGATGTACATACATTGTACTATGTAGACCTTTAAATGAAATTACTGTATGGATTGTACAAGCATGTTAGTGTTAGCTTCATAGTTACTCTATGATATTAAAAGTATTGTAAGTGAAGAATTAGTTTTTACTTCCTTTGTTGTACCCATTGTTATGATAATGGTACAGACTAAAAAGGATCAAACATCAGAAGTCCAAAAAAAAATTTGTAGGTTATATTTACCCCAAAAAACACATATGTAAGTTGAAAAACTTTCCCTCTGTATGGAAAATGATTGGATAGAGTATTTTTCTATTATTTCAATTTGATTTACAAATATTGTGACATTTTGTAAATATTTTTAATGAGGAAAATAGCATAAGAGAAGGTTACTCTGTTGTCATATTGGTATTGGTGTGGTAACCTACACCAGTTTTACTCATTGGACAGCAAGTTGAATTTTGATGTTACTTTTTTCAAGTACACTTAAAAACTTGGAAAAATTAAAACATAGCATAGTCCAGTTCACAGACATTGTGGATGTTTAATGATATACCCATATTAATGGTTCTGTGAGCTTGAAGGGTGATGTACCATACTAATTGGTCTGTGAGCTTGTAATATTTGGTTTTCATTTTGAATATTCATGCCAGCAAAACTCTTTCCCTTTTACACTTGTCTTGTTTCAGTGGAATGCATGAAAACTGAGATATTCCTTTTGATTATATGCTGCCACTTAGTCTACCTTGCTGTTAAGTTGGGTTAAGGCCTGGATACAATCTACTGTCATGCATTTGTTTCTGTCACTTTGTCTATATACTCAGATTTGAGTTGTACTTTCTAAGCTGCTAATTGTCACCTAAAAATGTAACTTTTATTATCACACTCAAATCTTAGACATGTAATGGAAAATAAGTAATTTAATACCCTTTTTACTGTCTAGTACAAGCTATTTTTGTGAAATTCTTGGATCAGTGGATGGAGTCTGAAGAGTCCTGGTTTCCATTACATGTTTATTCTGATTAGGAATATTAATGCATTAATTTAGGAATTGTGGCTACAAATGATTAGTTGCTCAGACATACATGGGAGAATTGGTGAATTTCCATATCATGGCTGTGAGGGTATTTTTTTGTTTCATCAAACAAGAGCCCAGTTAATGAATGTAATATAATTCAGCTTCAGGCTTTGAGTTGCCATCAAGAAAGCACATGGTCTTTTCTGCAGTGTTGAGAAATAATATACCCTGTACTATGATTTAGGAAATTCACTTATAAGTACGGTATTTTTTCATTTATTTGACAATAATGACTCATTTAGTATATTAGGAAGCAACATTGACAAATATGGTAAGGAATTATTAATTCTGTTCTGGGATCAGTAAGTTCACGTGGTCTGTGTGGCACTCACTATCATTACAGCTTCATTGTGGCAGTTAGCAGTCAGAGATTATCTTTTATTTATTAATTTGTTTTGCTTAACCTCTAGTAGTTACATGTATTGGGAGAAATATTGGAAAATGGCCCCGCTGTTGATGGATGATAGCCAATCAAAGCATTCGTATTATGACTACATTAGAAGCATATCATTTGGGACCTATCTTTGAGAACTAAAGATCAATAACATTTTCATGGAATTTCTTCCCCACCTAGTGAATGGTTACATTTGACATTGCATTCATTTCTGTATATAGATTTTTAGAATTTTCAGAAAAAGCTTATGGAAGTTCCTGCCAGATGAGATGTTGCACACAAAACATCCAGTGATGATTTAATTTGCCACATACATCCTGTTTATCTGTCATTCATCAAAACCTCCACCCTCATTTTACATTGGTGGACTAGGTGTATACAGTTATTCACTTCTATTATAACATCCTCAACGTATGTCCAACAAGTAAAAGTGAAACATGAATTTCCATGCAAATATTACCACTGATTACTTTTTCACCAGCACACTAGGTTCATTCACGTGAGACCAAAATCTCCATTTATGCAGGGATTTCACATAAATTAGTTCCAGTGCACTCAAAAAAAGACCTCTGGCTTCTTTATCAGACATATCTTCAATTTAGATAAGTTATCTCACCACATTATCTTATCTCTTTTCCAGTCACCTTTTCTTGTAACTTCATCAATGCTACTATTGAACATGTTTTTCTGACAAGTCCATTATCTATCATATGTTCTTCCTGACCATACCATCTTTACAAGATTTCCAACTGTACATCTTTCTGTTAGTTTCATCATGCCACATATCCTATCCATACTTTCATTCTTTATGTGTCATCCTAATTTCAAGTATGCTCCACAGTTTATTTTCATCTATAGCTGTGATTTTTGCCTTATCCTGACCTATAGAAAATTGGGCTTCATATTCGTACATCAAAGTTCAGACAGATACTTCTTTCCATAAATTTCTTGCATATTCAACTCTCAGATTCTCAATGTTTACAGTTGCTTTCATTGTGCTTCTACATTTTGTCACTTGCATGGTTCTGCTATGAATTTCAGTTTATCCTCTTACCATCCTCATTGAACTTCACTTGCAGACACCTAAACTCATCCACTGGATAATGTGATGCATGTACTTTATTTTTCTTCTGTAAAGCTTTCCCTATATCCTACCTTATAAAAATTTGGTCTGCATGCCCTCTTACCTTCCTAACTTCGTTTTATGCTTCAACCATGTACTGCAGTCAGTCACAGTTATTTACCATACACATTGTTAACTAAGCTTACAAGATATATTCTTCTGTTATTTGCAGTCACCTTAATGTTTATTTCCATACACAGGAATAGTTACTGCCTTCATGCACTCATCAGGTTTAGATCAACAAATTAGTTAATGGCTAAAGAGGTATATTAGTAGATGAATAGTAACTAAATGAATAAATAGAAAATAAATGATAAATGGATCAGTTGGAAAGGAAAGCTTGATGGACATCTTAGAAGTTTCATATGATTGATATTAAGAGAAATAGAAGACATCAAATATTGAATAGGTATTGCTTCAAAGACATCAAATATTGAATAGGTATTGCTTCAAAGAAAATAAAGGCCAACCCAAATGGTGATAAGCAAAGCTCTGTCAAAAAGATAAAACACTGTTATGGTCTCTTTTGATAAAACTTTCAGGCAATACACCAAAACCTGTCAGAGATAAGTTAACCAAAGAATTACATCCTCTCCATGATGACTGGAAATGGATTTTTTTTTTTTAGTTCAATAAAGCATCTGTGATACGTGAGAAAGGGATCGTAAAGGGCTAAACATTAAGAGTGATTTTGTAAGTCATCATGAGAGGAAAGATAATGCTTTAACATCATCTGCCGAGCATCAGATATCCCAGACTGTGAGCTACAAAGCCTGAGATGAATGATATGGACCTCAGTGATAGCAACAGAAGTAGGATCAAGTTAATTTTAGGACCAAGTTAATTTTAGAATTTATTTAGGACGACATGGGAATAAATGAAGAAATGGACAAGCATACACAGAAAGAAATGAGAAGTGTTGCCTTATCAAAAAACAAAAAAATGGATCACTAAATGGCATGTTGTTGGGGTGGGGGACATAAAAATACTCTGCCTTACTTTATGGTTTTATTTTAACTTTGAGCATTTATATGCAATAGATTTAGTCCTGTCTGCAGCCAGTTCAGCTGAAAACAAAAGTAGGTGTTCAGATACCTTAAAAAAAGAAGCATTTTGCAAATGTTTGTCCAGCCATAGTTTAAAAGCTAGTTATGATGTTTATAATTTGGTACTCTAATGCCTTTTTTTTTTTTTTATTGGACTATACTTTTTATATAATGCTTTTTGAGTGAGTAGGAAATGAAATTTTACATAAATTTGAAAAACAACAAACACAAGCATCAAAAGAATAATCTGGATATTACATGATGTTGATTGAAAAAAAGGATTTGTTCAGTTTTATCAAAAATATGATATTATTTTAGTGAAAAAAGTGATGACATTACTTGTATACAATGGAGTTTTAGGGATTTAAAGGTGCAGAAACGTTTTTGAGAAAGTGAGGCTTTCCACTTAAACCAAATTTTCTTTTATCTATAGTGCACAGTGCACAGTGCCTGGAGCTTCAGAGGCCCCTCCACAGCTCTGGAACCCCATGGTGTAAGGAACTGGCATCACTAATTAGATTATCTCTGAATGAACCCCATCAAAATTTGATGTTATCAGCAGTGAGAGTAGGCATAGGCATGAACAAAATGTAGGTTGTGATATAATACCTATTTAATGTTCATTGTCCTGTTTTGCATGGTATTTTGAGTATACCTGCAAGCTCTTCAACTGCTTTTAACAGAATTTTTTTCCCTTGCTGAAGCCTTTTAACATTGAAAATGTTTGTTATTTAATGCCATTTCCCATAAGGGAAATGTTGCTTTCATTTAGACTGGGACTTTTTTTGGTCATTGTTGGTAATTATATGATGCATCTTTGAAATGCTTCCTCACTCAGAGTTAAGACATTCCCTTGTTGTTTTGCCACATTTGATGAGTAATGTTTCTTGATTCATTCCTTTCCATATATATTGAATATATATTTGCTAAACACAAATCCACAGTGGTGCCTGTTGTTTCCTGGTGGTTTAGGATCTGTGTCATTGTACCACAGATGTGTTGTGATATGATTGCAGTGTCTTTAAGATGATGGCAGTGCATATGAAATTTATGTAGATATGTGTGTATAATACGTACAGAAAGGTTCCCCACCAATAGATGGTTTCTTATCTATTTCCATCTTTGGTGTGATAAGTTGAAATCTCCTGATGAGTTAGAATTTGAGACTGGATTTCTATGGTTGTTGAGAAGAGATTCTGTATCCTTTAGATACTCATATCATTTGCTTAGACTACCTGTGGCATATAGATGAGTTAAGTTTTCAGTTTGATAGTTAAGGCTTCTCACATTGTTTGAAGATTGAACAGTTCAGCTGTTATATCCAAATATTTTATATACCACTCCATTCCCCATATGTTATTCCTATTCTGTCAATATTGCTTAGGTTGTAATTAGGAATCCATAGATTACAGCACTATGCATGTAGTCATATGAGATTTCATGATGGCTGCAGATAGTATATGTATTTGCTTGTCAGTAAGCTACTCATGGATTTAATTTTATCTGATGTAAATATTTTGAATCCCTTTATGCTGGTAAATGTAAGATGTTTGATATTTTGCTTCTAAGCCAGTTGAAGGAATTCTTAAATTCCTTAAACAGATACATACCTTTTCAATAGGAGTTTTTCAAGTCCAGGCAAGTGGAAAAATATTTCTCATATGAAATGAAAAGAACATTGTACGATAATATGAAAACATCAAAGAAAATGATATAGACCTCGCCTTACCCATTGTGAAATAACAAACTTGTGGTGGGAGCATATTTGATAATACAGTGATAACTTGTACACATTCTAGTGCTCACAACCTGTCTTGCACATTTGGAAATGTTGCCACTTTTTATATTGTTTTGAAACAAAGAACACCTATTTTCTAATGTTACAATTTATGCAATCATTCTGCTGTATTTATTCATGAGTCTTCCAAGGTGAGTGGTGTTGGAACTACTCTCAAGCCTTCTGATCTTTCCTACCTCTTTCTTTGTATACATTTTACATATTTTTTCTTCATAAAGCACTTCTTTTCTAGTATATTGAATCATTGTGTAGCTTTGGAAGATGTGGGACAAGTTTCCATGGTCTGTGACCTTAAATGATAGTATATGTCATGGGTGTAGTGTAGTGTGCAGATGTGGATGGCACTGCAGTTAAATTTCCTGAGAAAGGGGGTGACGTGTGTTGTTGATTGATTAGTTAGGACTTTTATTGTATGTATAGATCATAATGAGGTGCTTGAGGATTGGCAGCATGCATGTGTCGTACCATATAAAGGCAATGGGAGACAAAGCTGAATGTTAAACCTACAAAGGTATAAGTTTGTTGAGTGAACATGGTAACCTGTATGGAAGAGTAGTGATTGATGCTCTGCCATGTGCAGAGCATCAGAATGGGGAGGGAAAATGTGGTTTCAGAAGTGTTAGAGAATTTGTGGATCAGGTTTTTGCTTTAAAGAATGTGTGAGAGGAATACTTTGAGAAAGGGAAGGATCTGTAGGTCACATTTATGGATCTGGGGAAAGCATTTCATAGGGTTGATAGAAATGCTTTGTGGAAGGTCTTAGGAACATACAATTTGGGAGGAAACTGCTAAAATCAATGATAGATTTCAATCAGTGTTGTAATGCATGTGTATGAATAGGAAGAAAGGAAAATGCATGGTTCCAAGTGAAGGTTGTTATGTGGCAGGGGTATGTAATGTCACCATGGTCCTGTAATTTGTTTATGGATGGTCTGATAAGAGGGGTAAATTCAAGAGTGTTGGAGAGAGGGGAAATAATGCAGTCTGTAGGGTATGAGGGGCCTGGGTAGTGAGTTAATTGTTGTTTGCAGATCAAACATCACTAGTGGCAGATTCATATGAGAAACTTCAGAAGTTGGTGTATGAGTTTACATAAATGTGTGAAAGGAGGAAGTTGAGAAGAAAATAAAAGTAAGGTTATTAGATTTGATAGGATAGAGGGACAAGTTAGGTGGATTACAAACTTGAATGGAAAAAAAATGGAGAAAGTGAAGTTTTTTAGTTAACTATGAGTGGACATGGCAGCAAAAGGAACCATGGCAGTGAGTCATAGGTTTGGTGAAGAGAAAAAGGTTTTGGGAGCATTGAAGAATGTGTAGAGAGTTCATTTTCTGGGAAGGTGAAAATGGGTACCATTGAAGGTATAGTAGTCCAACAATGATGTATGGATTTGAGGGATGGGGTGTAGATGAAGATGTGCAGAGGAGGGTTGATAAGTTGGAAATGAAATGTTTGAGTATATGTAGTGTGAGATGGTTTGGTTGAGAAAGTAATGATGAAGTAAGGAAGAGGTGTGGTATTAAAAAGAGCATGGTTGAGATATATACATATCTATTTATTTATCATATTTAATCGCTGTTTCCTGCATCAGCGAGGTAGTGCAAGGAAACAGACGAAGAATGGCCCAACCACTCATATACACATATATGTATATACACAAAAAGCCCATACATGTGCATATACATACTTATACATTTCAGCATATACATATACATACACAGACATATATATATACACATGTACATATTCATACTTGCAGCCTTCATCCATTCCCATTGCCACCCCACCACACAGAAAATAGCCCCCCCTCCTCCTGCAAGGTAGTGCCAGGAAAAGACAAAAAGGCCACATTTGTTCACACTCAGTTTCTAGCTGTCTTGTGTAATGCACCAAAACCACAGCTCCCTTTCCTCATCCATGCCCCACAGACCTTTCCATAGTTTGCCCCAGACACTTCATATGCCCTGGTTCAATCCATTGACAGCACATCCATCCCGGTATACCACATCGTTCCAATTCACTCTATTCCTTGCACTCCTTTCACCCTCCAGTATGTTCAGGCCCCGATTGCTCAAAATTTTTTTCACTCCATCCTTCCACCTCCAATTTGGTCTCCTGCTTCTCCTTCTTCCCATCACCTCTGACACGTATATCCTCTTTGTCTATATTTCCTCACTCATTCTCTCCATGTGTCCAACCCATTTTAACACACCCTCTTCTGCTCTCTCAACCACATTCTTTTTATTACCACACATCTCTCTCACCCTTACGTTACTTACTCGTTCAAATCACCTCACACCACACATCGTCCTCAAACATTTCTTTTCCAATACATCCACCCTCCTCCGCACAACCGTATCTATAGCCCATGCCTCACAACCATATAACATTGTTGGAACCATTATTCCTTCAAACATATCCATTTTTGCTCTCCAAGATAATGTTCTCGACTTCCACACATTCTTCAATGCTCCCAGAACCTTCACCCCCACCCTGTAACTCACTTCCGCTTCCATGGTTCCATCTGCTGCTAAAGCCACTCCCAGATATCTAAAACACTTCACTTCCTCCAGTTTTTCTCCATTCAACCTTACCTCTCAATTAACTTGTCCATCTACCCTACTGAACTTAATAACCTTGCTCTTATTCGCATTTACTCTCAACTTTCCCTTTTCACACACTTTACCAAACTCAGTCACCAACCTCTGCAGTTTCCCACCTGAATCAGCCACTAGTGGTGTATCATCAGCAAACAACAACTGACTCACTTCCCAAGCCCCCTCATCCACAACAGCCTGCATACTTGCTCCTCTCTCCAAAACTCTTGCATTCACCTCTATAACCACCCCATCCATAAATAAATTAAACAGCCATGTAGACACCACACACCCCTGCCACAAACTGACATTCACTGGGAACCAATCACTTTCCTCTCTTCCTACTCGTGCACATGTTGTACATCCTTAGTAAAAACTTTTCACGGCTTCTGGCAACTTACTTCCCACACCATATGCTCTTAAAACCTTCCGCAAAGCATCTCTATCAACCCTATCATAAGCTTTCTCCAGATCCATAAATGCTACATACAAATCCATATGTTTTTCTAAGTATTTCTCATACATTCTTCAAAGCAAACACATGATCCACGCATCCTCCACCACTTCCGAAACCATGCTGCTCTTCCTCAATCTAATGCTCTGTACATACCTTTACCCTCACAATCAATACCCTCCCATATAATTTCCCAGGAATACTCAACAAATTTATACCTCTGTAATTTGAATACTTGCCTTTATCCCCTTTGCCTTTGTACAGTGGCACCATGCATGCATTCCGCCAATCCTCAGGCACTTCACCATGATCCATACATATATTGAATATCCTTACCAACCAATTAACAATACAGTCACCCCCTTTTTTCATAAATTCACTGCAGTACCACCACTGCAGTACCATCCAAACCCGCCACCTTGCCGGCTTTCATCTTCTGCAAAGCTCTCACTATCTTTACTATGTTTACCAAACCATTCTCCCTGACCCTCTCACTTTGCACATCTCTCTGTCCAGTACAACCTATATCTGCCACTTTATCATCAAACATTCAATGAACCTAAAAATACTCTCCATCTCTCTCTCTTTTCATCACTACTTGTTATTTCCTCCCCATTTGCCCCCTTCACTGATATTCCCTTTTGTTCTCTTGTCCTATGCATGTTATTTACCTCCTTCCAAAACGTCTTTTTATTCTTTCTAAAATTTGATGATGCTCTCTCACCCCAACTCTCATTTTTCCTCTTTTTCACCTCTTGCACCTTTCTCTTGACCTCCTGCCGCTTTCTTTTATACATCTCCCAGTCATATGTACTACTTCCTTTCAAAAATCGTCCAAATGCCTCTCTCTTTTCTTTCACTAACAACCTTACTTCTTCATCCCATCACTCACTTCCCTATCTAATGTGCCCACCTCCCACCTTTCTCATGCCACATGCATCTTTTGTGCAAGACATCACTGCTTCCCAAGATACATCCCGTTCCTCCCCCACTCTCCTCATGTCATTTGCTCTCACCTTTTGCCATTCTACACTCAATCTCTCCTGGTACTTTCTCATGCAAGTCTCCTTTCCAAGCTCATTTACTCTCACCACTCACTTCACCCCAAAATTCTCTCTTCTGTTCTGAACACCTCTACATATCTTCACCTTCGCTTCCACTAGATAGTGATCAGACATCCCTCCACTTGCACCTCTCAGCACATTAACATCCAAACGTCTCTCTTTTACATGCCTATCAATTAACACATAATCCAATAACGCCCTTTGACCATCTCCCCTACTCACATATGTATACTTTTGTATATCTCTAAACCAGGTTTTCCCAATCACCAGTCCTTTTTCAGCACACAAATCCACAAGCTCTTTACCATTTCCATTTACAACTCTGAACACCCCATGTAAGCCAGTTATACCCTCAACTACCACATTACTCACCTTTGCATTCAAATCACCCATCATTATAACCTGTTCTTGTACATCAAAGCTTCTAACACACTCACTCAGCTGCTCCCAAAACACTTGCCTCATGATCTTTCTTCTCATGACCAACTGCATAAGCACCAATAATCACCCATCTCTCTCCATCCGCTTTCAGTTTTACCCATATCAATCTAGAGTTTACTTTCTTACACTATCACATGTTCCCACAACTGCTTCAGGAGGAGTGCTTCTCCTTCCTTTCCTCTTGTCCTCTCACTAACCCCTGACTTTACTCCTAAGACATTTCCAAACCACTCTTCGTCTTTACCCTTGAGCTTTGTTTCACTCAGAGCAAAAACATCCAGGTTCCTTTCCTCAAACCTACTACCTGTCTCTCTTATCTTCACCCCAATCTGAGCCTTCGTGGAGGATAAGCACTCCCTGCTTGACAACTTCTGTTTTTCCTTTTAGAAATTTAAATATATATATATATATTATATATATATATATATATATATATATATATATATATTTTTCTTTCTTCTTTTAAACTATTCGCCATTTCCCGCGTTAGCGAGGTAGCGTTAGGAACAGAGGACTGGGCCTTTTTTGGAATATCCTCACCTGGCCCCCTCTGTTCCTTCTTTTGGGGAAAAAAAAAAAAAAAAAAAAACGAGAGGGGAGGATTTCCAGCCCCCCGCTCCCTCCCCTTTTAGTCGCCTTCTACGACACGCAGGGAATACGTGGGAAGTATTCTTAATCCCCTATCCCCAGGGATATATATATATATATATATATATATATATATATATATATATATATATATATATATATATAATTTTTTTTTTTTTTCTTTTGCTTTGTCGCTGTCTCCCGCGTTTGCGAGGTAGCGCAAGGAAACAGACGAAAGAAATGGCCCAACCCACCCCCATACACATGCCTTGATTCAATCCACTGACAGCACGTCAACCCCGGTATACCACATCGCTCCAATTCACTCTATTCTTTGCCCTCCTTTCACCCTCCTGCATGTTCAGGCCCCGATCACACAAAATCTTTTTCACTCCATCTTTCCACCTCCAATTTGGTCTCCCTCTTCTCCTCGTTCCCTCCACCTCCGACACATATATCCTCTTGGTCAATCTTTCCTCACTCATTCTCTCCATGTGACCAAACCATTTCAAAACACCCTCTTCTGCTCTCTCAACCATGCTCTTTTTATTTCCACATATCTCTCTTACCCTTACGTTACTTACTCGATCAAACCACCTCACACCACACATCGTCCTCAAACATCTCATTTCCAGCACATCCATCCTCCTGCGCACAACTCTATCCATAGTCCACGCCTCGCAACCATACAACATTGTTGGAACCACTATTCCTTCAAACATACCCATTTTTGCTTTCCGAGATAATGTTCTCGACTTCCACACATTCTTCAAGGCTCCCAGAATTTTCGCCCCCTCCCCCACCCTATGATCCACTTCCGCTTCCATGGTTCCATCCGCTGCCAGATCCACTCCCAGATATCTAAAACACTTCACTTCCTCCAGTTTTTCTCCATTCAAACTCACCTCCCAATTGACTTGACCCTCAACCCTACTGTACCTAATAACCTTGCTCTTATTCACATTTACTCTTAACTTTCTTCTTCCACACACTTTACCAAACTCAGTCACCAGCTTCTGCAGTTTCTCACATGAATCAGCCACCAGCGCTGTATCATCAGCGAACAACAACTGACTCACTTCCCAAGCTCTCTCATCCCCAACAGACTTCATACTTGCCCCTCTTTCCAAAACTCTTGCATTCACCTCCCTAACAACCCCATCCATAAACAAATTAACCATGGAGACATCACACACCCCTGCCGCAAACCTACATTCACTGAGAACCAATCACTTTCCTCTCTTCCTACACGTACACATGCCTTACATCCTCGATAAAAACTTTTCACTGCTTCTAACAACTTGCCTCCCACACCATATATTCTTAATACCTTCCACAGAGCATCTCTATCAACTTTATGATATGCCTTCTCCAGATCCATAAATGCTACATACAAATCCATTTGCTTTTCTAAGTATTTCTCACATATATTCTTCAAAGCAAACACCTGATCCACACATCCTCTACCACTTCTGAAACCACACTGCTCTTCCCCAATCTGATGCTCTGTACATGCCTTCACCCTCTCAATCAATACCCTCCCATATAATTTACCAGGAATACTCAACAAACTTATACCTCTGTAATTTGAGCACTCACTCTTATCCCCTTTGCCTTTGTACAATGGCACTATGCACGCATTCTGCCAATCCTCAGGCACCTCACCATGAGTCATACATACATTAAATAATCTTACCAACCAGTCAACAATACAGTCACCCCCTTTTTTAATAAATTCCACTGCAATACCATCCAAACCTGCTGCCTTGCCGGCTTTCATCTTCTGCAAAGCTTTTACTACCTCTTCTCTGTTTACCAAATCATTTTCCCTAACCCTCTCACTTTGCACACCACCTCGACCAAAACACCCTATATCTGCCACTCTATCATCAAACACATTCAACAAACCTTCAAATTACTCACTCCATCTCCTTCTCACATCACCACTGCTTGTTATCACCTCCCCATTTGCGCCCTTCACTGAAGTTCCCATTTGCTCCCTTGTCTTACGCACTTTATTTACCTCCTTCCAGAACATCTTTTTATTCTCCCTAAAATTTAATGATACTCTCTCACCCCAACTCTCATTTGCCCTTTTTTTCACCTCTTGCACCTTTCTCTTGACCTCCTGTCTCTTTCTTTTATACGTCTCCCACTCAATTGCATTTTTTCCCTGCAAAAATCGTCCAAATGCCTCTCTCTTCTCTTTCACTAATACTCTTACTTCTTCATCCCACCACTCACTACCCTTTCTAATCAACCCACCTCCCACTCTTCTCATGCCACAAGCATCTTTTGTGCAATCCATCACTGATTCCCTAAATACATCCCATTCCTCCCCCACTCCCCTTACTTCCATTGTTCTCACCTTTTTCCATTCTGTACTCAGTCTCTCCTGGTACTTCCTCACACAAGTCTCCTTCCCAAGCTCACTTACTCTCACCACCCTCTTCACCCCAGCATTCACTCTTCTTTTCTGACAACCCATACAAATCTTCACCTTAGCCTCCACAAGATAATGATCAGGCATCCCTCCAGTTGCACCTCTCAGCACAGTAACATCCAAAAGTCTCTCTTTCGCACGCCTGTCAATTAACACGTAATCCAATAACGCTCTCTGGCCATCTCTCCTACTTACATAAGTATACTTATGTATATCTCGCTTTTTAAACCAGGTATTCCCAATCACCAGTCCTTTTTCAGCACATAAATCTACAAGCTCTTCACCATTTCCATTTACAACACTGAACACCCCATGTATACCAATTATTCCCTCAACTGCCACATTACTCACCTTTGCATTCAAATCACCCATCACTATAACCCGGTCTCGTGCATCAAAACCACTAACACACTCATTCAGCTGCTCCCAAAACACTTGCCTCTCATGATCTTTCTTCTCATGCCCAGGTGCATATGCACCAATAATCACCCATCTCTCTCCATCAACTTTCAGTTTTACCCATATTAATCGAGAATTTACTTTCTTACATTCTATCACATACTCCCACAACTCATGTTTCAGGAGTACTGCTACTCCTTCCCTTGCTCTTGTCCTCTCACTAACCCCTGACTTTACTCCCCAGACATTCCCAAACCACTCTTCCCCTTTACCCTTGAGCTTCGTTTCACTCAGAGCCAAAACATCCAGGTTCCTTTCCTCAAACATACTACCTATCTCTCGTTTTTTCACATCTTGGTTACATCCACACACATTTAGGCACCCCAATCTGAGCCTTCGAGGAGGGTGAGCACTCCCCGCGTGACTCCTTCTTCTGTTTCCCATTTTAGAAAGTTAAAAAATACAAGGAGGGGAGGATTTCTGGCCCCCCGCTCCCATCAATATGTATATCTATATGTATATATATATTTTTTTTTTTTTATACTTTGTCGCTGTCTCCCGTGTTTGCGAGGTAGCGCAAGGAAACAGACGAAAGAAATGGCCCAACCCCCCCCCATAGACATGTATATACATACGTCCACACATGCAAATATACATACCTACACAGCTTTCCATGGTTTACCCCAGACGCTTCACATGCCTTGATTGAATCCACTGACAGCACGTCATCCCCGGTATACCACATCGCTCCAATTCACTCTATTCCTTGCCCTCCTTTCACCCTCCTGCATGTTCAGGCCCCGATCACACAAAATCTTTTTCACTCCATCTTTCCACCTCCAATTTGGTCTCCCTCTTCTCCTTGTTCCCTCCACCTCCGACACATATATCCTCTTGGTCAATCTTTCCTCACTCATCCTCTCCATGTGCCCAAACCACTTCAAAACACCCTCTTCTGCTCTCTCAACCACGCTCTTTTTATTTCCACACATCTCTCTTACCCTTACGTTACTCACTCGATCAAACCACCTCACACCACACATTGTCCTCAAACATCTCATTTCCAGCACATCCATCCTCCTGCGCACAACTCTATCCATAGCCCACGCCTCGCAACCATACAACATTGTTGGAACCACTATTCCTTCAAACATACCCATTTTTGCTTTCCGAGATAATGTTCTCGACTTCCACACATTCTTCAAGGCCCCCAGAATTTTCGCCCCCTCCCCCACCCTATGATCCACTTCCGCTTCCATGGTTCCATCCGCTGCCAGATCCACTCCCAGATATCTAAAACACTTCACTTCCTCCAGTTTTTCTCCATTCAAACTCACCTCCCAATTGACTTGACCCTCAACCCTACTGTACCTAATAACCTTGCTCTTATTCACATTTACTCTTAACTTTCTTCTTCCACACACTTTACCAAACTCAGTCACCAGCTTCTACAGTTTCACACATGAATCAGCCACTAGCGCTGTGTCATCAGCGAACAACAACTGACTCACTTCCCAAGCTCTCTCATCCCCAAAAGACTTCATACTTGCCCCTCTTTCCAATATATATATATATATATATATATATATATATATATATATATATATATATATATATATATATATATATTTTTTTTGCTTTGTCCGCTGTCTCCCGCGTTTGCGAGGTAGCGCAAGGAAACAGACGAAAGAAATGGCCCAACCCACCCCCATACACATGCCTTGATTCAATCCACTGACAGCACGTCAACCCCAGTATACCACATCGCTCCAATTCACTCTATTCTTTGCCCTCCTTTCACCCTCCTGCATGTTCAGGCCCCGATCACACAAAATCTTTTTCACTCCATCTTTCCACCTCCAATTTGGTCTCCCTCTTCTCCTCTTTCCCTCCACCTCCGACACATATATCCTCTTGGTCAATCTCTCCTCACTCATTCTCTCCATGTGACCAAACCATTTCAAAACACCCTCTTCTGCTCTCTCAACCACGCTCTTTTTATTTCCACACATCTCTCTTACCCTTACGTTACTTACTCGATCAAACCACCTCACAACACACATTGTCCTCAAACATCTCATTTCCAGCACATCCATCCTCCTGCGCACAACTCTATCCATAGTCCACGCCTCACAACCATACAACATTGCTGGAACCACTATTCCTTCAAACATACCCATTTTTGCTTTCCGAGATAATGTTCTCGACTTCCACACATTCTTCAAGGCTCCCAGAATTTTCGCCCCCTCCCCCACCCTATGATCCACTTCCGCTTCCATGGTTCCATCCGCTGCCAGATCCACTCCCAGATATCTAAAGCATATCTATAGATATATATTTTTTTTTTTTTTTTTTTTTTTTTATACTCTGTCGCTGTCTCCCGCGTTTGCGAGGTAGCGCAAGGAAACAGACGAAAGAAATGGCCCACCCCCCCCCCCCCCATACACATGTACATACACACGTCCAGACACGCAAATATACATACCTACACAGCTTTCCATGGTTTACCCCAGACGCTTCACATGCCTTGCTTCAATCCACTGACAGCACGTCAACCCCTGTATACCACATGACTCCAATTCACTCTATTTCTTGCCCTCCTTTCACCCTCCTGCATGTTCAGGCCCCGATCACACAAAATCTTTTTCACTCCATCTTTCCACCTCCAATTTGGTCTCCCTCTTCTCCTCGTTCCCTCCACCTCCGACACATATATCCTCTTGGTCAATCTCTCCTCACTCATTCTCTCCATGTGCCCAAACCATTTCAAAACACCCTCTTCTGCTCTCTCGACCACGCTCTTTTTATTTCCACACATCTCTCTTACCCTTACGTTACTTACTCGATCAAACCACCTCACACCACACATTGTCCTCAAACATCTCATTTCCAGCACATCCATCCTCCTGCGCACATCTCCATCCATAGCCCACGCCTCGCAACCATACAGCATTGTTGGAACCACTATTCCCTCAAACATACCCATTTTTGCTTTCCGAGATAATGTTCTCGACTTCCACACATTTTTCAAGGCTCCCAAAATTTTCGCCCCCTCCCCCACCCTATGATCCACTTCCGCTTCCATGGTTCCATCCGCTGACAGATCCACTCCCAGATATCTAAAACACTTCACTTCCTCCAGTTTTTCTCCATTCAAACTCACCTCCCAATTGACTTGACCCTCACCCCTACTGTACCTAATAACCTTGCTCTTATTCACATTTACTCTCAACTTTCTTCTTCCACACACTTTACCAAACTCAGTCACCAGCTTCTGCAGTTTCTCACATGAATCAGCCACCAGCGCTGTATCATCAGCGAACAACAATTGACTCACTTCCCAAGCTCTCTCATCCCCAACAGACCTCATACTTGCCCCTCTTTCCAGGACTCTTGCATTTACCTCCTTTACAACCCCATCCATAAACAAATTAAACAACCATGGAGACATCACACACCCCTGCCGCAAACCTACATTGTTTTTTTTAACTTCTAAAATGGGAAACAGAAGAAGAAGTCACGTGGGGAGTGATCATCTTCCTCGAAGGCCTCAGAACTGGGTTGTCTAATTGTGTTGGATGTAACCAAGATAATGAAAAAGGAGAGATAGTAGTAGGTTAGAGGAAAGGAACCTGAATGATTTTGGCTCTGAGAGAAAAACGAAGTCTCAAGTGGAAAAGGAATGAGTGGGTATTGGGAATGTCTTGGGAGTAACAGTCAGGGTGTTATTGAGAGACAAGAATAAGGGAAGGAGTTAGCAGGTACTCCTGAAAACAGGAGTTTGTCGATATTGATAGAATGTAAAAAAAGTAAATACTTTCTCGATTGAATGGGTAAAACTGAAAGTTGATTGAGAGAGATGGGTGATTATCGGTGCCTAAGCACCTGGCAAGAGACGAAAGATAAGAGAAGCAATTGTTTTGGAGCAGCTGAATGAGTGTGTTAGTGGTTTTTGATGCAACGATCCCGGTTTAAAGTGATGCGTGATTTGAATGCAAGGGTTATTAAATTGTGGCATTGAGTGGTAATAATTTGTAAACATGTGGTGTACATGTTGTAAAATTAATGGTGAAGAGCTTGTAGATTTATGTGCTGAATAAAGAAGGACTCTGTGATTGGGAAATACCTAACCTGGTTTTAAACACAGAATACCATAAGTATACTTATGTAATTAGATAGAAGAGCCAGGAGCTTATTGGATTACGTGTTAATTGACAAGCGCGCGAAAGAGAGAACTTTTGGATATTAATGCTCTGAGAGGTGCAACTTGAGGGATGCTGATCATTATCTTGTGGGAAGCAAAGGTGAAATTTGTATGGGTTTTCAGAAAAAAGAGGTGAATGTTGGGGTGAAGAAGGTGGGGGAGAGTAAGTGAACTTGGGAAGGAGACTTGTGTGAGGAAGTACAGAATGGAAAACTGTGATAACAAGGAAGTAAGGAGAAGTGGGGGAGGAATGGGATGATTTAGGGAAGCAGTGGATGGCTCTTGCGCAAAAGATCTGAGCATGAGAAGAGTGGGAGTGGGTTGATAAGAAAGGTAGTGAGTGTTGGGATAATGAAGTAAGATTATTAGTGGAAAGAGAAGAGAGAGGCATTTGGAACTATTTTTTTTGCAGGGAAAAAATGCAATTGAGTGGGATAATGAATAAAAGAAAGAGACAGGAAGTCCAAGAGAAAGGTGCAAGATGTGAAAAAGGGGGCAAATGAGATTTGGGGTGAGAGAGTATCATTAATTTATTTAGGAGAATAAAAAGATGTTCTGGAAAGGATGTAAATAAAGTGCTTAAGAACAGGGGAGCAAATGGGAACTTCAGTGAAGGGCGCAAATGGAGGTGATAACAAGTAGTGGTGAAGTGAGAAGGAGAGGAGGAGTATTTGAAGGTTTGTTGAATGTGTTTGATGATAAGGAGTGGCAGATATAGTGTGTTTTTTGGTCGAGGTGGTGAGCGCCAAGTGAGAGGGTTGGGAAAATGATTTGTAAAACAGAGAAGATGTAGTAAAAGCATTGCGTAAGATGAAAGCCGCAAGCATCAGGTTTGGATGTTAATGCAGTGTGAAATATATTAAAAAGGGGGTGACTGTATAATTGACTTGTTGGTAAGGTTATTTAATGTATGTTATGCTCATGGTGAGTGCGAAGAATTGGTGCGGAAATGCGTGCATAGTGCCATTGTACAAAGGCAAAGGGGAATAAAGAGAGTGCTCAAATTACAGAGTATAAGTTTGTTGAGTATATCCTGAAAATTATATGGGATGTATTGAACTGAGAGGTGAAGGCATGTACAGAGCATCAGATTGGGGAAGAGCAGTGTGGTTTCAGAAGTGGTAAGGATGTGTGGATCAGGTGTTTTTGCTTTGAAGAATTTGTGGAAATACTTAGAAAAGCAAATGGATTTGTATGTAGCATTTATGGATCTGGAGAAGGCATAAGATAGAGTTGAATAGAGATTGCTCCTGTTGGAGGGTATAACTAATATATGTGTGGAGGCAAGTTGTTAGAAGCAATTGAAAAGTTTTTATCGAGTATGTAAGGCATGTGTACGAGTGGAAGAAAGGAAAGTGATTGGTTCTCAGTGAATGTAGGTTTGCGGCAGGGGTGTGAGATGTCTCCATTGATGTTTAATAATTTTTATTGATGGGGTTGTTAGGGAGGTGAATGACAGAGAGTTTTGGAAAGAGGGTCAAGTATGGAAGTCTGTTTTTGGGAAGAGAGAGCTTTGGAAGAGAGACAGTTGTTGTTCACATGATAAAAAGTGCTGGTGGCTGATTCATGTGAGAATCTGCAGAATCTTGTGACTAGATATTGGTAAAGTGGTGTGAAGAAGAAAGTTAAGAGTGAAATGTGAAACAAAGAGCAAGGTTATTAGGTACAGAGGGTTGATGGTCAAAGTCAATGGGGGTAAGTATTTAAAGAATAAAAACTGGAGGAAAAGTAAAGTTGTTTTAGATATCTGGGAGTGGATCTGGCAGAGCGTGATGAAGCCCATGGAAGCTGAAGTGGATCATAGGGTGGGGGAGGTGGCGAAAATAACCCTGAGCCTTGAAGGATGTGAGTAAGTGAGAAACATTATCTCGTAAAGCAAAAAAGGTATGTTTGAAGGAAAGTGGTTCCAACACTTTTGTATGGTTTTGTGAGTCGTGGGCTATGGATAAGTTGTGCGCAGAAAAGGATGTGCTGGAAATGGAGATTGTTGTGACAAGTGTGGTGTGCGGTGGTTTGATCGAGTAAGAACGTCAGGGGTAAGAGAGATGTGTGAAAAAAAAAGAGTCGTGGTTGATAGAGCAGAATATGGAGTTTTGAAATGGTTTGGGGCACATGGAGAGAAAGAGTAAGGAAAGATTGACCAAGCGAAGTATATGATTTCGGAGGTGGAGGGAACGATGAGAATGGGAGACCAAATTGGAGGTGGGAAAGGAATGGAGTGAAAAAGATTTTGTGTGATCGGGGCCGAACAGCAGAGAGGGTGAAAGGAGGGCAAAAGGGAAAAGAGTAATTGGATCGATTTGTTACTGGGTTTGACGATCTGTCATTGGAAAAACAGGGCATGTGAAGCGTCGGGTAAACCATGGAAAGCTGTGTAGGTATGTATAATTGCGAGTGTGGACGTTAATTATATTTACATGTTTAAGTGGGTGGAATTGGGGCCATTTCTTACGTCTTGTTTCCTGCGCTGCCTCGCAACCTAGCGTGGCGACAGCGGCAAAAAAATATATATACATATATATAATATATATATATATATATATATAAAAATATATATATATATATATATATATATAGTATATATATATATAAATAAATAATAATAATATATATATATATAAATAATATAATATATAACAGACATTTATGTAATTATTTTATTTTGCTTTGGTCGCTTGCCTCCCCCGCGTTAGCAAAGGTAGCACAAGGAAAGGTGCTCATGTGGTATACCGGTTGAAACAAGTGCTGTTGGTGGATTGAATCAAGGCAATGTGAAGCGTCCTGGGGCAAACCATGGAAAGCTTTGGTAGGTATGTATATTATGCAGTGTGGACTAATGTATATAACCTGAGTATGGGGGGTTGGGCCATTTCTTCCGTCTGTTTTCCTTTCCATTGCGCTACCCTCTCAAACCGCGGGAGACAGCGACAAAGTATAATAAAAAAAAAAAAAATATAGATATATATATACTTATATATATACACACAACAACACACGACACACAAATACATATATACACATGAACATTTCCATGGTTTACCCCAGACGCTTCACATAGCCTTGCTTCAATCCACTGACAGCACGTCAACCCCTGTATACCAAAATGACTCCAATTCACTCTATTTCTTGCCCTCCTTTCACCCTCCTGCATGTTCAGGCCCCGATCACACCAAAATCTTTTTCACTCCATCTTTCCACCTCCAATTTGGTCTCCCTCTTCTCCTCGTTCCCTCCACCTCCGACACATATATCCTCTTGGTCAATCTCTCCTCACTCATTCTCTCCATGTGCCCAAACCATTTCAAAACACCCTCTTCTGCTCTCTCGACCACGCTCTTTTTATTTCCACACATCTCTCTTACCCTTACGTTACTTACTCGATCAAACCACCTCACACCACACATTGTCCTCAAACATCTCATTTCCAGCACATCCATCCTCCTGCGCACATCTCCATCCATAGCCCACGCCTCGCAACCATACAGCATTGTTGGAACCACTATTCCCTCAAACATACCCATTTTTGCTTTCCGAGATAATGTTCTCGACTTCCACACATTTTTCAAGGCTCCCAAAATTTTCGCCCCCTCCCCCACCCTATGATCCACTTCCGCTTCCATGGTTCCATCCGCTGACAGATCCACTCCCAGATATCTAAAACACTTCACTTCCTCCAGTTTTTCTCCATTCAAACTCACCTCCCAATTGACTTGACCCTCACCCCTACTGTACCTAATAACCTTGCTCTTATTCACATTTACTCTCAACTTTCTTCTTCCACACACTTTACCAAACTCAGTCACCAGCTTCTGCAGTTTCTCACATGAATCAGCCACCAGCGCTGTATCATCAGCGAACAACAATTGACTCACTTCCCAAGCTCTCTCATCCCCAACAGACCTCATACTTGCCCCTCTTTCCAGGACTCTTGCATTTACCTCCTTTACAACCCCATCCATAAACAAATTAAACAACCATGGAGACATCACACACCCCTGCCGCAAACCTACATTCACTGAGAACCAATCACTTTCCTCTCTTCCTACACGTACACATGCCCCACATCCTCGATAAAAACTTTTCACTGCTTCTAACAACTTGCCTCCCACACCATATATTCTTAATACCTTCCACAGAGCATCTCTATCAACTCTATCATATGCCTTCTCCAGATCCATAAATGCTACATACAAATCCATTTGCTTTTCTAAGTATTTCTCACATACATTCTTCAAAGCAAACACCTGATCCACACATCCTCTACCACTTCTGAAACCGCACTGCTCTTCCCCAATCTGATGCCCTGTACATGCCTTCACCCTCTCAATCAATACCCTCCCATATAATTTACCAGGAATACTCAACAAACTTATACCTCTGTAATTTGAGCACTCACTCTTATCCCCTTTGCCTTTGTACAATGGCACTATGCACGCATTCCGCCAATCCTCAGGCACCTCACCATGAGTCATACATACATTAAATAACCTTACCAACCAGTCAACAATACAGTCACCCCCTTTCTTAATAAATTCCACTGCAATACCATCCAAACCTGCTGCCTTGCCGGCTTTCATCTTCCGCAAAGCTTTTACTACCTCTTCTCTGTTTATCAAATCATTTTCCCTAACCCTCTCACTTTGCACACCACCTCGACCAAAACACCCTATATCTGCCACTCTGTCATCAGACACATTCAACAAACCTTCAAAATACTCACTCCATCTCCTTCTCACATCACCGCTACTTGTTATCACCTCCCCATTTACGCCCTTCACTGAAGTTCCCATTTGCTCCCTTGTCTTACGCACCCTATTTACCTCCTTCCAGAACATCTTTTTATTCTCCCTAAAATTTACTGATAGTCTCTCACCCCAACTCTCATTTGCCCTTTTTTTCACCTCTTGCACCTTTCTCTTGACCTCCTGTCTCTTTCTTTTATACTTCTCCCACTCAATTGCATTTTCTCCCTGCAAAAATCGTCCAAATGCCTCTCTCTTCTCTTTCACTAATACTCTTACTTCTTCATCCCACCACTCACTACCCTTTCTAAACAGCCCACCTCCCACTCTTCTCATGCCACAAGCATCTTTTGCGCAATCCATCACTGATTCCCTAAATATATATTATTCCTGGGGATAAGGGAGAAAGAATACTTCCCACGTATTCCCTGCGTGTCGTAGAAGGCAACTAAAAGGGGAGGGAGCTGGTGGCTGGAAATCCTCCCCTCTCTTTTTTTTTAATTTTCCAAAAGAAGGGACAAAGAGGGCCAGGTGAGGATATTCCCTCAAAGGCCCAGTCCTTTGTTCTTAACACTACCTCGCTGACGCAGGCATTGGCGAATAGTATGAAAGAAAGAAAAGAAATATATATATATATATATATATATATATATATATATATATATATATTTTTTTTTTTTTTTTTTTTTTGCTTTGTCGCTGTCTCCCGCGTTTGCGAGGTAGCGCAATGAAACAGACGAAAGAAATGGCCCAACCCACCCCCATACACATGCCTTGATTCAATCCACTGACAGCACGTCAACCCCGGTATACCACATCGCTCCAATTCACTCTATTCTTTACCCTCCTTTCACCCTATTGCATGTTCAGGCCCCGATCACACAAAATCTTTTTCACTCCATCTTTCCACCTCCAATTTGGTCTCCCTCTTCTCCTCGTTCCCTCCACCTCCGACACATATATCCTCTTGGTCAATCTCTCCTCACTCATTCTCTCCATGTGACCAAACCATTTCAAAACACCCTCTTCTGCTCTCTCAACCACGCTCTTTTTATTTCCACACATCTCTCTTACCCTTACGTTACTTACTCGATCAAACCACCTCACACCACACATTGTCCTCAAACATCTCATTTCCAGCACATCCATCCTCCTGCGCACAACTCTATCCATAGTCCACGCCTCGCAACCATACAACATTGTTGGAACCACTATTTCTTCAAACATACCCATTTTTGCTTTCCGAGATAATGTTCTCGACTTCCACACATTCTTCAAGGCTCCCAGAATTTTCGCCCCCTCCCCCACCCTATGATCCACTTCCGCTTCCATGGTTCCATCCGCTGCCAGATCCACTCCCAGATATCTAAAACACTTCACTTCCTCCAGTTTTTCTCCATTCAAACTCACCTCCCAATTGACTTGACCCTCAACCCTACTGTACCTAATAACCTTGCTCTTATTCACATTTACTCTTAACTTTCTTCTTTCACATACTTTGCCAAACTCAGTCACCAGCTTCTGCAGTTTCTCACATGAATCAGCCAACAGCGCTGTATCATCAGCGAACAACAACTGACTCACTTCCCAAGCTCTCTCATCCCCAACAGACTTCATACTTGCCCCTCTTTCCAAAACTCTTGCATTCACCTCCCTAACAACCCCATCCATAAACAAATTAAACAACCATGGAGACATCACACACCCCTGCCGCAAACCTACATTTCTTACATTTTTCATATGTATATATATGTATATGTGTGTGTGTGTGTATATGTGCGTATGTGTATATGTATATATATATATGCATATATATGTATATTATCCCTGGGGATAGGGGTGAAAGAATACTTCCCACGCATTCCTCGCGTGTCGTAGAAGGCGACTAGAGGGGATGGGAGCGGGGGGCCAGAAATCCTCCCCTCCTTGTATTTTTTAACTTTCTAAAATGGGAAACAGAAGAAGGAGTCACGTGGGGAGTGCTCATCTTCCTCGAAGGCTCAGACTGGGGTGTCTAAATGTGTGTGGATGTAACCAAGATATGAAAAAAGGAGAGATAGGTAGTATGTTTGAGGAAAGGAACCTGAATGTTTTGGCTCTGAGTGAAACGAAGCTCAAGGGTAAAGGGAAGAGTGGTTTGGGAATGTCTTGGGAGTAAAGTCAGGGGTTAGTGAGAGGACAAGAATAAGGGAAGGAGTAGCAGTACTCCTGAAACAGGAGTTGTAGGAGTATGTGATAGAATGTAAGAAAGTAAATTCTCGATTGATATGGGTAAAACTGAAAGTTGATGGAGAGAGATGGGTGATTATTGGTGCATATGCACCTGGGCATGAGAAGAAAGATCATGAGAAGCAAGTGTTTTGGGAGCAGCTGAATGAGTGTGTTAGTGGTTTTGATGCACGAGCCGGGTTATAGTGATGGGTGATTTGAATGCAAAGGTGAGTAATGTGGCAGTTGAGGGAATAATTGGTATACATGGGGTGTTCAGTGTTGTAAAAGGAAATGGTGAAGAGCTTGTAGATTTATGTGCTGAAAAAGGACTGGTGATTGGGAATACCTGGTTTAAAAAGCGAGATATACATAAGTATACTTATGTAAGTAGGAGAGATGGCCAGAGAGCGTTATTGGATTACGTGTTAATTGACAGGCGCGCGAAAGAGAGACTTTTGGATATTAATGCGCTGAGAGGTGCAACTGGAGGGATGTCTGATCATTATCTTGTGGAAGCTAAGGTGAAGATTTGTATGGGTTTTCAGAAAAGAAGAGTGAATGTTGGGGTGAAGAGGGTGGTGAGAGTAAGTGAGCTTGGGAAGGAGACTTGTGTGAGGAAGTACAGAATGGAAAAAGGTGAGAACAATGGAAGTAAGGAGAGTGGGGGAGGAATGGGATGTATTTAGGGAAGCAGTGATGGCTTGCGCAAAAGATGCTTGTGGCATGAGAAGAGTGGGAGGTGGGTTGATTAGAAAGGGTAGTGAGTGGTGGGATGAAGAAGTAAGATTATTAGTGAAAGAGAAGAGAGAGGCATTTGGACGATTTTTGCAGGGAAAAAATGCAATTGAGTGGGAGATGTATAAAAGAAAGAGACAGGAGGTCAAGAGAAAGGTGCAAGAGGTGAAAAAGAGGGCAAATGAGAGTTGGGGTGAGAGAGTATCATTAATTTTTAGGGAGAATAAAAAGATGTTCTGGAAGGAGGTAAATAAAGTGCGTAAGACAGGGGAGCAAATGGGAACTTCAGTGAAGGGCGCAAATGGGGAGGTGATAACAAGTAGTGGTGATGTGAGAAGGAGATGGAGTGAGTATTTTGAAGGTTTGTTGAATGTGTTTGATGATAGAGTGGCAGATATAGGGTGTTTTGGTCGAGGTGGTGTGCAAAGTGAGAGGGTTAGGGAAAATGATTTGGTAAACAGAGAAGAGGTAGTAAAAGCTTTGCGGAAGATGAAAGCCGGCAAGGCAGCAGGTTTGGATGGTATTGCAGTGGAATTTATTAAAAAAGGGGGTGACTGTATTATTGACTGGTTGGTAAGGTTATTTAATGTATGTATGACTCATGGTGAGGTGCCTGAAGATTGGCGGAATGCGTGCATAGTGCCATTGTACAAAGGCAAAGGGGATAAGAGTGAGTGCTCAAATTACAGAGGTATAAGTTTGTTGAGTATTCCTGGTAAATTATATGGGAGGGTATTGATTGAGAGGGTGAAGGCATGTACAGAGCATCAGATTGGGGAAGAGCAGTGTGGTTTCAGAAGTGGTAGAGGATGTGTGGATCAGGTGTTTGCTTTGAAGAATGTGTGTGAGAAATACTTAGAAAAGCAAATGGATTTGTATGTAGCATTTATGGATCTGGAGAAGGCATATGATAGAGTTGATAGAGATGCTCTGTGGAGGGTATTAAGAATATATGGTGTGGGAGGCAAGTTGTTAGAAGCAATGAAAAGTTTTTATCGAGGATGTAAGGCATGTGTACGTGTAGGAAGAAAGGAAAGTGATTGGTTCTCAGTGAATGTAGGTTTGCGGCAGGGGTGTGTGATGTCTCCATGGTTGTTTAATTTGTTTATGGATGGGGTTGTTAGGGAGGTGAATGCAAGAGTTTTGGAAAGAGGGGCAAGTATGAAGTCTGTTGGGGATGAGAGAGCTTGGGAAGTGAGTCAGTTGTTGTTCACTGATGATACAGTGCTGGTGGCTGATTCATGTGAGAAACTGCAGAAGCTGGTGACTGAGTTTGGTAAAGTGTGTGAAAGAAGAAAGTTAAGAGTAAATGTGAATAAGAGCAAGGTTATTAGGTACAGTAGGGTTGAGGGTCAAGTCAATTGGGAGGTAAGTTTTAATGAAGAAAAACTGGAGGAAGTAAAGTGTTTTAGATATCTGGGAGTGGATCTGGCAGCGGATGGAACCATGGAAGCGGAAGTGGATCATAGGGTGGGGGAGGGGGCGAAAATCCTGGGAGCCTTGAAGAATGTGTGGAAGTCGAGAACATTATCTCGGAAAGCAAAAATGGGTATGTTTGAAGGAATAGTGGTTCCAACAATGTTGTATGGTTGTGAGGCGTGGGCTATGGATAGAGTTGTGCGCAGGAGAATGGATGTGCTGGAAATGAGATGTTTGAGGACAATGTGTGGTGTGAGGTGGTTTGATCGAGTAAGTAACGTAAGGGTAAGAGAGATGTGTGGAAATAAAAAGAGCGTGGTTGAGAGAGCAGAAGAGGGTGTTTTGAAATGGTTTGGGCACATGGAGAGAATGAGTAAGGAAAGATTGACCAAGAGGATATATGTGTCGGAGGTGGAGGGAACGAGGAGAAGTGGGAGACCAAATTGGAGGTGGAAAGATGGAGTGAAAAAGATTTTGTGTGATCGGGGCCTGAACATGCAGGAGGGTGAAAGGAGGGCAAGGAATAGAGTGAATTGGATCGATGTGGTATACTGGGGTTGACGTGCTGTCATTGGATTGAATCAGGGCATGTGAAGCGTCTGGGGTAAACCATGGAAAGCTGTGTAGGTATGTATATTTGCGTGTGTGGACGTATGTATATACATGTGTATGGGGGTGGGTTGGGCCATTTCTTTCGTCTGTTTCCTTGCGCTGCCTCGCAAACGCGGGAGACAGCGGCAAAAAATATATATACATATATATATATATATATATATATATATATATATATATATATATATATATATATATATATATGTATATATATATATATATATATATATATATATATATATATATATATATATATATATACAGACATTTATGTATTTATTTATTTTGCTTTGTCGCTGCCTCCCGCGTTAGCAAGGTAGCACAAGGAAAGGTAGCTCATGTGGTATACCGGGGTTGACGTGCTGTTGGTGGATTGAATCAAGGCATGTGAAGCGTCTGGGGCAAACCATGGAAAGCTGTGTAGGTATGTATATATGCGTGTGTGGACGTATGTATATACATGTGTATGGGGGGGGTTGGGCCATTTCTTTCGTCTGTTTCCTTGCGCTACCTCGCAAACGCGGGAGACAGCGACAAAGTATAATAAAAAAAAAAAAAATATATATATATATATATATATATACACACACACACACACACATACATATATACACATGTACATAATTCTTACTCTCTGCCTTTATTCATTCCCATCGCCATCCCTGCCACACATGAAATAACAACCCACGCGGTAGTGATAGGAAAAGTCAACAAAGGCCACATTCCTTCACACTCAGTCTCTAGCTGTCATCTAATAATGCACCGAAACCACAGCTCCCTTTCTACATTCAGGCCCCACAGAACTTTCCATGGTTTACCCCAGATGCTTCACATACCCTGGTTCAATGCACTGACAGCACGTCGACTCCGGTATACCACATCGTTCCAATTCACTCTATTCCTTGCACGCCTTTCACCCTCCTACATGTTCAGGTCCCGATCACTCAAAATCTTTTTCACTCCATCTTTCCACCTCCAATTTGGTCTCCCACTTCTCCAAGTTCCCTCCACCTCTGACACATATATCCTCTTTGTCACTCTTCCCTCGCTCATTCTCTCCATGTGACCAAACTGTTTCAAAACACTCTCTTCTGTTCTCTCAACCACACTCTTTTTATTATTACACATCTCTCTTGCCTTATTATTACTTACTCGATCAAACCACCTCACCACATATTGTCCTCAAACATCTCATTTCCAGCACATCCATCCTCCTCCGCAGAACTCTATCCATAGCCCACGCCTCGCAACCATATAACATTGTTGGAACCACTATTCCTTCAAACATAGCCATTTTTGTTTTCGGAGATAATGTTCTCAACTTCCACACATTTTTCAACGCTCCTAGAACTTTTGCCCCCTCCCCCGTCCTATGATTCACTTCCACCTCCATGGTTCCATCCGCTGCCAAATCCACTCTCAGATAGGTAAAACACTTCACATCCTCCAGTTTTTCTCCATTCAAACTTACCTCCCAACTGATTTGTCCCTCAACCCTACTATACCAATAACCTTTCTCTTATTCACATTTACTCTCAGCTTTCTTCTTTCACACACTTTACCAAACTCAGTCACCAGCTTCTGCAGTTTCTCACATGAATCAGCCACCAGTGCTGTATCATCAGCGAACAACAACTGACTCACTTCCTAAGCTCTCTCATCCACAGCCGACTGCATACTTGCCCCTCATTTCAAAACTCTTGCATTCACCTCCCTAACAACCCCATCGATAAACAAATTAAACAGCCATGGAGATATCACGCACCCCTGCCGCAAACCTACATTCACTGAGAACCAATCACTTTCCTCTCTTCCTACACGTACATGTGCCTTACATCCTCGATAAAAACTTTTCACTGCTTCTAACAACTTGCCTCCCACACCATATATTCTTAATACCTTCCACAGAGCATCTCTATCAACTCTTATCATATGCCTTCTCCAGATCCATAAATGCTACATACAAATCCATTTACTTTTCTAAGTATTTCTCACACACATTCTTCAAAGCAAACACCTGATCCATGCATCCTCTACCACTTCTAAACCACACTGCTCTTCCCCAATCTGATGCTCTGTACATGCCTTCACCCTCTCAATCAATACCCTCCCATATAATTTCCCGGGAATACTCAACAGACTTATACCTCTGTAATTTGAGCACTCACTTTTATCCCCTTTGCCTTTGTACAATGGCACTATGCAAGCATTCTTCCAATCCTCAGGCACCTCACCATGAGTCATACATACATTAAATAACCTTACCAACCAGTAAACAGTACAGTCACCCCCTTTTTTGATAAATTCCACTGCAATACCATCCAAACCCGCTGCCTTGCTGGCTTTCATCTTCTGCAAAGCTTTTACTGCCTCTTCTCTGTTTACCAAATCATTTTCCCTAACCCTTTCAATTTGCACACCACCTCGACCAAAACACCCTATATCTGCCACTCTATCATCAAACACATTCAACAAACCTTCAAAATACTCACTCCATCTCCTTCTCACATCACCACTACTTGTTATCACCTCCCCATTAGCCCCCTTCACTGAAGTTCCCATTTGTTCCCTTGTCTTACGCACTCTATTTACCTCCTTCCAAAACATCTTTTTATCCTCTCTAAAATTTAATGATACTCTCATCCCAACTCTCATTTGCCCTCTTTTTCACCTCTTGCTCTTTTCTCTTGACCTCCTGCCTCTTTCTCTTATACATCTCCCACTCATTTGCATTATTTCCTTGCAAAAATCATCCAAATGCCTCTCTCTTCTGTTTCACTAATAATCTTACTTCTTCATCCTACCACTCACTACCCTTTCTAATCTGCCCACCTCCCACTCTTCTCATGCCACAAGCATCTTTTGCGCAAGCCATCACTGCTTCCCTAAATACATCCCATTCCTCCCCCACTTCCCTTACCTCCTTTGTTCTCACCTTTTTCTATTCCGTACTCAGTCTCTCTTGGTATCCTCACACAAGTCTCCTTCCCAAGCTTAGCTACTCTCACCACTCTTTTCACCCCAACATTCTCTCTTCTTTTCTGGAAACCTCTACAAATCTTCACCTTCGCCTCCACAAGATAATGATCAGACATCCCTGCAGTTGCACCCCTCAGCACATTAACATCCAAAAGTCTCTCTTTCGCATGCCTGTGAATTAACACGTAATCCAATAACGCTCTCTGGCCTTCTCTCCGACTTACAAACGTATACTTATGTATATCTCTCATTTTAAACCAGGTATTCCCAATCATCAGTCCTTTTTCAGCACATACATCTACAAGGTCTTCACCATTACCATTTACAACACTGAACACCCCATGTACACCAATTATTCCCTCCACTGCCACATTACTCACCTTTGCATTCAAATTACCCATCACTATAACCTGGTCTTGTGCATCAAAGCTACTAACACACTTACTCAGCTGCTCCCAAAACATTTGCCTCTCCTGATCTTTCTTCTCATGCCCAGGTGCATATTCACCAATGATCACCTATCTCTCTCCATCAACTTTCAGTTTTACCCATATCAATCTAGAGTTTTCTTTCTTACACTCTATCACATACTCCCACCACTCCTGTTTCAGGAGTAGTGCTACTCCTTCCCTTGCACTTGTCCTCTCACTAACCCCTAACTTTACACCCAAGACATTCCCAAACCACTCTTCCCCTTAACCCTTGAGCTTCGTTTCCTCAAGAGCCAAAACATCCAGGTTTCTTTCCTCAAACATACTACCTATATCTCCTTTTTTCTCATCTTGGTTACATCCACACACATTTAGACACCCCAATCTGAGCCTTTGAGGAGGATGAGCACTCCCCGCATGACTCCTTCTTCTGTTTCCCCTTTCAGAAAGTTAGAATACAAGGAGGGGAGGGTTTCCAGCCCCCCGCTCCCGTCCCCTTTAGTTGCCTTCTACGACACGTGAGGAATACGTGGGAAGTATTCTTTCTCCCCTATCATCAGGGAGATATATATATATATATATATATATATATATATATATATATATATATATATATATATATATATATATATATACATACACAGAAATGGCCAGACATGCACATAAACATATACTTATCATACACAGACATATACATATATACACATGTACATTTTCCTATTTGCTTGCCTTCATCCACTCCTGGCATTACAAAGCCCCTCAGGAAAGAGCATCACTACCTCCTGCTTCAGCGAGGTAGCGCTATGAATACAAACAAAAATGGCCACATTCGTTAACACTCAGTGTCTAGCTGTCATGTGTAATGCACCAAAACCAAAGCTCCCTATCCACATCCAGGTCCCATAGACCTTTTCAGGCTTCACCTCAGATGTTTCACATGCCCTGGTTAAGTCCATTGACAGCACTTCGACCCTGATATACCACATTCTTCCAATTCACTCTATCCGTGCACACCTCTTACCTTCTTGTATGTTCAGGTCTCGATCACTCAAAATCTTTCACAGTCCATACTTCCACCTCCAGTTTGGTCTTCTGCTTCTCTTTGTTCCCCACACCTCCAATGCATATATCCTCTTCGTCAACCTTTCCTCACTCATCCTCTCAATATGTCCAAACCATTTCAATACACCCTCTTCTGCTCTCTCAACCACACTCTTTTTATTACCACACATCTTTCTTACCTTTCATTACCTCCTTAATCAAACAACCTCACACCACATGTTGTTCTCAGACATTTAATTTCCAACACATCTACCTTCCTCCATACAACCCTATCTATCTCCCTTGCCTCGCAACCATATGATATTGTTGGAACTACTATTCTTTCAAACATACCCATTTTTGCTCTCTGAAATAACATTCTTTCCACACATTCTTCATCACTCCCAGAACCTTCGCCCCCTCCCCCACCCTGTGACTCACTTCTGCTTCCATGGATCCAATCGCTGCTAAGTTCACTCCCAGATATCTAAAATATACTTCACTTCTTCCAATTTTTCTCCATTCAAACTTACATCCCAATTATCTTGTCCCTTAACCCTACTGAACCTAATAGCCTTACTCTTGTTCACATTTACTCTCAACTTTCTCCTTTCACACACTTTTCCTGAGTCAGGTACCAACTTTTGTAGTTTCTCACTTGAATCAGCCACCAGTGCTGTATCATTGGTGAACAACAACTGACTCACTTCCCAGGCCCTTTCATCCCCAGCAGACTGCATACTTGACTCTATCTCCAAAGCTTTTGCATTTACCTTGCTAACCACTCCATCCATAAACAAATTAAACAACCGTGGAGACATCACTCACCCGTCACAGTCAACCTTCATTTGGAACCAGTCACTCTCCTCTCTTCCAACTCATACACATGCCTTACATCCTCGGTAAAACTTTTCACCGCTTCTAGGAACTTACCTCCCTCACCATATACTCTTAAAACCTTCCACAAAGCATCTCTATCAACCCTATCATATGCCTTTTCCAGATCCATAAATGCCACATACAAATCTGTCTGTTTTTCTGAGTATTTCTCACACATTCTTCAAAGCAAACACCTGATCCACACATCCTTTACCACTTCTGAAACTTCACTGCTCCTCCCTAATCTGATGCTCTGTACATGCCTTTACTCTCTCAATCAATACCCTTCCATATGATTTTCCAGGAATACTCGACAAGCTTATGCCTCTGTAGTTTGAACACTCACTTTTTTCCCCCTTTGCCTTTGTACATTGGCACTATACATGCATTCTGCCAATCCTCAAGCACTACACCATAATCCATACATCCATTGAATATCCTTACCAGAAAGTCAATAACATAGTCACCCCCTTTCTTAATACATTCAACTGCACTACCATCCAAATCCACTATCTTGCTGGATTTCATCATCCGCAAGGCTTTCACCACCTGTTCCGTCTTGACCAAACCATTCTCCCAGACCCTTCTCATTTCACACACCACCCTTACCAAAACACCCCACATTTGCCACTCAGTCATCAAACACATTCAACAAACCTTCAAAATACTCACTCCATCTCACTTCTTCACTACCTGTTATCACTTCCCTCCTTGTCCCCTTCACCGATGTTTCCATTTGTTCTCTTGTCTTTTGCACTTTATTTACTTCCTTCCAAAACATCTTTTTATTCTTTCTAAAGTTTATTGATACTCTCTCACCCCAACTCTCATTTGCCCTCTTATTCAACTCTTGCACCTTCCTCTTGACCTCCTGCCACTTTTTTCTTGATGGATTTCTCAGTCATTTGCACTCCTCCCTTGTGAATGTTGTTGAAACACCTCTTTTTTCTCATTCACTTACTTCTTCATTCCACCACTCACTACCCTTTCTATTCTGCTCTTCTCTCACCTTTCTCGTGCCACAAGCATCTTTTGCACATGCCATCACTGCTTCCCCAAATATCTCCCATTCCTCATGTTTATTAGGGCTTCAGCTGCCTGTGCCATCTCAGCTTAAAGAAAAAAAGGCATCCATTTGTGTCCTCATATTACATTTCCCATATGAACATGCATTCCTTAGGTCTCCAACATAGAAAAAAGAAAATGATGGCATGCATTTATGGCCTTCTCATATTACATTTACCTTATGAATATGCATTCCTTAGGTCTCCAACTCTTAATCCAGACATGAGCAAAAGGGGTAGCAATACTATAGTCCTTGAGTTAGGTTTGCTGTCTTGGATACACCACCTTTCAGATGTCAGAGAATCTTGAAATTAATTTCCAGAGAAAAGTTTCTTTTAGTGTTTTCTTTTTAAGAAAGTAGGCATTCCAGTAACTTATTTCTTCTTAACGTGGTTAGATAGCGTGCATTACTGATTTTTATGTAAGAAATGCAAGCATTTATACTCTAGTCCCTTTAGGAATACAAACAGTCAGCAGAAACAGTGCAAATGAAGTCAAGTTGTGTATTTAAAAGCCATTAAAGATGTATGTTTTTCATATTATGGATTTGGATAGATATATTACATTATATTTTCTGCTCTTTTGCTAGCTTTTATGACTAAATAACGTAAGCACTCCCAACAGGTAAGGATGGCTCGTGGAGATCATAGGACGGGCAAGTTAGGAGTTGCGAGAGACAAGCCACGACTCCCCAGCGGCCACATGAGACAGAAGCCATTTTATTGTTCTTTATGCCCCTATGAGATGTTAAATGACTCAAGAAAGAGTTACCATTGTCCTCACATTGGAAGCAAGCCTTATTCTTGTCCCTATTGTCCATTTCGTGCCTCCCACAATAGTAAAATCCAGTGCCATCTACGTACACATACAGGAGAGAAACCTTATGCTTGCCACCTGTGTCCTTCACGATTTGCTAAAAAGGGAAATCTTAAAACCCATATTAGAACTCATACAGGAGAAAAACCTTATGCATGTCCACATTGTCAGTACTGTTGTGCTCATAAGAGTGACTTGAAAAAGCACATTGTTGTTCATACTAGATAAACTCATCTATGTAATTTTTGAAATTTATTCAGAGTTTTGATGAGTTACTGTGGTAGAGTATATCCATCAGCTGCTGTATTGTACTAATACTCACAGTAAATACATCATTATTGAAAAGGATTATTGAAGCAGAGCAAAATTTTAAAGAATTAAGAGGATAGGATGACAGAAAAAGTGGAAAAGAGAAAGAACTGTTTAATCTTTTTGTTAATAATTCAGTTCTAAAGCAGTATAGAGAAGTAAAGCAGTTAGTGTTAATTCCCTCAGATAAATTTGTAAGTCTTTCATGTTTCAGCAGTCGTCTCTCTACAAGTTTTCAGTTTGCTATATTATGTTAAGTCTCATACCTTCAATAACTGACATCTTTTATGCCTCTTTTTTTAACTTGTGTGATTGTACCCCTCTCAAGTGAGGAGGGTTATCATGTTTCAGGATCTTTCACATGTAAGACTTACTGCAGCAGACAATACTTGCCAGTCATTACATTTATCAGTTCCAATTTCATGCTGCATCTCTAAGAAAATACTTCACAATACATAAATGATACTTTTTAGGAATGATGATCATAACTGCAAGCAAATTAAAGTTCACTGATTTTAAGCTTTAAAAGAACTAATTAGTTTATATTAGATATGTTACATTTGAATGAACAAGTTGTTGCAAACAGTCATGTTAGTATTTCTCCAAGACTTTTTTCATGGTATGGTATGAGAAGGTCAGGAATGTTTATTATAGTGCTTTTCATTTCAGTTTATTGGTTTAATTGATTAACTATACTCTTGTTTATTTATTTATTTGTTTATACTTTCTGGGGAGGGAACTACTACTTGTTCTTTCTATTTAGATTTGTCCTGTCATATATAATTCAAAAGAAACTCCTAACAGTGAAGATCTGAACAGCGTTAGTCAGTTTTAGTGGAGCAGTGGTTTTGTGAATAGAGAATTCATTGTCTTACCTTTCACTTGTAACCTCATATACAAACAATGTTTGTAGTATGAGGTGTACAGTTTTGTTCTGTATATGGAAATGTTTTAATGACTGTACTCAAATCTACATCTATTGAAAGTAGTGGTAAGAACATTAGTACATGCCTAGTTAAGAGAAATTCTTTTCATAGGTGTTCTCTCTGTTTACACTCTGTTTGTATGTAAAAGAGAATATAAAGCATGAAGATCAAGATTTTGAGACCCTTAGAAAAAGAAAAAAATAGAATGATAATAGCAGTTCTCTTACATGTGGTCATTGCAGTGTATGATGAAAATGGTGCATGGGTAAAAAGATTCCTTTCAAGAACTGAAATGATGGAAGACCATTTTTGCATAGCAAATAGCTTGGTTAGGAAGCTGCTGTGTATTATGGTGTGATTTATCCATTTTACTTGCTCCTTACAGCAGAATTGTTTACTTATGAAAAGTAGCAGTTTTCTCAGAGGATATAATATATAAAAATGATGCAATTTTATTCAAGGAGAGATATAAGCAAGGTGTGAGGAGAGTAATGTCACTGGTTTACCCAACACCTGTGTATCTGTCTATCTGCTAATTTTATAGATGTTCCTGTGTACATGGGGTAGATCAGATGCATTAAAACTTTTGTAATTATACATCTCTTATGTCCAGCATACTGAAGTGAGCAAGAGCTTCTGTGGTAATATTAACTCTTGAGTTTTTCACTTTGAACATTGTTGATTTTTCATGTAAGACTAACATTTTCTGTTACACCTTCACCCTTGCACACAAATCTCTATTTTATTAGGCCAAAAAGCATTCACTGTCATCTTCATATTAAATACCTTGAGCCCTTAGGCATGTCACATGCTGTGTCTGTCCACATCTTTTATGGTTTACCTCCTCTTGTATTTTCAGCCATACTTCTCATAGACATTTTGCACAGCCATAGTCTGCTGTACAGTCTGTTACTGTATTATCATCCAAGGAAAAGGTTTTGCTTTATTTGTCTTTATAATGGTTTCTTAGCACCACATATGTTTCTCATATTCTGATTTAATCAACTATTGTAATTCCAGATGCATTATGTAAATTGCTTATTGCAGATATTCTTTATTTCTCTTCTTTGTTGGTTTTCCATAAGAAATGGTATATCTCTCATTTTTTTTTCTTCTAATGCCCTCATCTAACCAGTGGGAAGTATAAGCATTAGTGATGATGTTACTAACCTGCTCACTCCAGGGGACTTATCTACCCAGCTGCTTAGAATTCCCTTAGATTATTTGAAGACTGAATGTACTACAGATATAGATTTTTTCCTCCATTTCTCACCTTTCCATGGATCAATGTAATTTCATAGTTTTGTAATGGTATGATGTACTGTAAGTATGCTTTGGTCAGATTTATAGATACACAATGTAGTTTATGCTTATTATTGTGTTATGAGCAGTTATTGTTGCCCATTTACTGTTGGCCCTCCCATGATTGCTGATGTTTATCTTCCTTCCTTCCTACATGATTGGTTTTTCCTTGTGTTTGGATTGTTTTTTCTGGTTCATTTGGAGGCTTAAGTTTATGGTCCCCATGCAAGGAAGTTTCTTTTTTGTATGGATTAGAATAATGTTATGTTTTAAAGTGAAACACTGATTCAAATACCGTTTAAATGTTATTTCGGGCTCAAGTGTTAAATGGCTAAGCCTCCATTATCCTTGATTCATTACATGAGACCTCATTTGACATTTAGGTAGACAGCCCCCACAATGTGGTTCTTGGGGAGGAGAGTGGCAGATTCATGGGAACTATCTTTTCAGAGCCAAGATGTTGGGAACAACTTGTAGATGAAGAAAACCCACTTAGTCACAGTAGGTAGGTTGATCCTTTTGCCTGTGATATCTGGCAAGTCCCATACCACGACTGGGGGGATGTGAACTATCTTAAGAACTCGGAAATTCAAATAACCTCGAGCAGGGCCAAAGTTTTTTAAATGAGGACTATATAGAGGAATTTTTTTGTGGGGCATCTTTTGTTGTGGTACCTGCCCCCTTTTGAGTCCTTCTTGTTGGCTGAATGACATCATCACACTCTCCCAAGGCTCTTTTTAGGGACAAAGACTGAAACTGAAGGAATTTTTTTTTCTTTTTAAGGCTCTTTTAGTGCTGTTGAATAAAGATAAATGAGTATGCTCTTATGTCAGGCATTATTGTCTGTCTAGTCCAAACTGTTTAGTGTTGCTAACTGTATGGTTTGCCTAGCACCAAGGAACCCCATGTGACATGAATTTATCATGTCAGCTTCTTAAACGACTAAATCCCCAGAGAGATATTTGCCATGTTGAAAGTGGGTTTCAGCACTTTGTTTTGGTGGCACACTTTTTGAACAGTTGCTAGTTCCTCAATTTACCTTGGTATGAAAGGTTGGATCTTTTGAGACTCCACTATATGAAATAAGGGCAGTAAGATTAGATTTCTCCTTGTTCATAGATTGATCAATGTTGGATACAAGATTTTGGGTTTAAAACTTTAGGTTTCTCTCAATTTGAGAAAACAGTTGAACCTGCCCTTACTTTGTCCAAGAAAAAGGTAAATCTTTACCACGTTAAAACCCTCCAATGGTCCCAGTGTAGAAATTTTATATATCTGTAGTTCCTTCTTCACAGCTACAAGGCCTATGAAGTTATGTTCTTTGTTCTTTCTTTATAATTGGAGAAAATTTTGGGGCCCCTCTTTCAGTTTAAGAGCTCCTTTCAGGTCATGGTAAATCATAAAGTTTGAAAACTCTGACTGATACTTCATGTAACAAGATGTCATTGGCTGAATGTGTTCTTGAGACTTGTTCTGCTTGGAGAAGAGCTCCTGTTTCAGGGAGACTAATTGCTACTGGATTGTTATTAAGTTAAACATCAAAATATGAAGAGAGAGGTTTTACTTTATGTCACATTCACTCTTCCACTATTATGATCCTGAAAATGAATCTTGTTTGATTCTCTTCTGAGTAGTTGCTCCGTTTATACAAGGGATTGATTTACACATACATACATATACATATCAACATATACACATATACATACACATACAAAGACATATACACATATACACATATACATTTTCATACTTGCTTGCCTTCATCCATTCCTGGCACTACCTCTCCCCACAGGAAAAAGCATCGCTTCCCCCTGCTTCAGAGAGGTAGCACCAGGAAAACAGACAAAAATAGGCCACATTCGTCCTCACTCAGTCTCTAGCTGTTATGAGTAATGTACCGAAACCACAGCTCCCTATCCACATCCAAGCCCTACAGACCTTTCCTCGGTTTACCCCAGACATTTCACATGCCCTGGTTCAATCCATTGACAGCATGTTGACCCTGGTATACGCTTATTTCTTGCACACCTCTCACCCTCCTCTCTGTTCATTCCCTGATCTTTTTTACTCCATCCTTCTGCCTCCAATTTGGTCTCCTGCTTCTTATTCCCTCCACCTCTGACATATATCCTCTTTGTCAACCCTTCCTCACTCATTCTCTCCATATGTCCAAGCCATTTCAACACATCCTCTTCTGCTCTCTCAACCACACTCTTTTTATTTCCACACATCTCTCTTACCCTTTCATTACTTACTTGATCAAACCACCTCACACCACATTTTGTCCTCAGACATTTCATGTCCTCCCTGTACAGCCCTATCTATATCTCATATAGATAGGGCTGTGGATAGGGAGCTGTGGATTTGGTGCATTACGCATGACAGCTTTGTGAACGAATGTGGCCTTTTTTGTCTATTTTCCTGGCGCTATATCGCTGAAGCATGAGGTAGCAATGCTGTTTCCTGTGGGGTGGAGTAGCACCAAGAATGGATGAAGGCAAGCAAGTATGATTATGTACATGTATATATGTATATGTTTATGTAAGTGTATATGTCTGTGTATGTGTATGTATATGTTGATGTGTATATGTGTACGTATGTATATGTGCGTGTACAGGCGTTTATGTATATATGTGTATATGAATGGATGTGCCATTCTTCGTGTTTCCTGGCGCTACCTTGCTGATGCAGGAAACAGTGATAAAGTATAGTTAATAGCTAATAGATGATATATATATAGTGGGGCAGTTGGGGATGGTAGTGATGAAGAGAGGAGATGGAGTAAGTCTTTTGAAGGTTTGTTAAATGTTTGATGATAAAGTGGCAGATATAGGGGCTTTGGTTAGGATGGTGTGCAAAGTGAGAGGGACAGGTAGAATGGTTTGGTATAGAGAGAAGAGGTAGTGAGAGCTTTGTGGAAGAATAAATCCGGCAAGGCAGCGGGTTTGGATGGTATTGCAGTGGAATTATTAAGAAAGGGGGTGACTGTGTTGTTGATTGGTTGGTAAGGATATTCATTGTATGTATTTGACCATGGTGAAGTGCCTGAGAGTTGGCAGAATGCATGCATAGTGTCATTGTACAAAGGCAAAGGAGATAAAGGCGAGTGTTCAAACTACAGAGGCATAAGGTTATTGAGTATTCTTGGGAAATTATATGGGAGGGTATTGATTGAGAAGGTAAAGGCATGTACAGAGTATCAGACTGGGGAAGAGCTATGTGGTGTCAGATGTGGTAGAGGGTGTGTGGATCAGGTGTTTGCCGTGAAGAATGTATGTGAGAAATACTTAGAAAAACAGATGGATTTGTATGTAGCATTTATGGATCTGGAGAAGGCATATGATAGAGTTGATAGAGATGCTCTGTGGAAGGTATTGAGAGTATATGGTATTGGAGGTAAGTTGCTAGAAGCAGTGAAAAGTTTTTATCGATGATGTAAGGCATGTGTACGTGTAGGAAGAGAGGAAAGTGATTGGTTCCCAGTGAATGTCGGTTTGTGGCAGGGGTGCGTGATGTCTCCATGGTTTAATTTGCTTATGGATGGGTTTGTTAGAGAGGTGAGTGCAAGAGTTTTGGAGAAAGGGGGCAAGTAAGCAGTCTGTTGTGGATGATAGGGCTTAGGAAGTGAGTGAGTTGATGTTCACTGATGATACAGCGCTGGTAGCTGATTTGGGGGAGAAACTTTAGGAGCTGGTGACTGAGTTTGTTAAAGTGTGTGAAAGAAGAAAGCTGAGAGTAAATGTGAATAAGAGCAAGGTTATTAGGTTCAGTAGGGTTGAGGGGCAAGTTGATAGGGAGGTAAGTTTGAAACAAGAAACACTGGAGGAAGTGAAGTGTTTTAGATATCTGGGAGTGGATTTAGCAGCTGATGGAACCATGGAAGCGGAAGAGAGTCACAGGGTGAGGGAGGGGGCGAAGGTTCTGGGAGCGTTGAAGAATGTGTGGAAGGTGAGAATGTTATCTTGGAAAGCAAAAATGGCTATGTTCGAAGGAATAGTGGTTCCAACAGTGTTATATGGTTGCAAGGCATGGGCTATAGATAGGGTTGTGGGGAGGAAGGTGGATGTGTTGGAAGTGAGATATTTGAGGATATTATGTGGTGTGAGGTGGTTTGATTGAGTAAGTAATGAAAGGGTAAGAGAGATGTGTGGTAATAAAAAGCATGTGGTTGAGAGCAGAAGAGGATGTGTTGAAGTGGTTTGGACATATGGAGAGAATGAGTGAAGAATGATTGAGAAATAGGATATATGTGTCAGAGGTGGAGGGAGCAAGGAGAAGCAGGAGACCAAATTGGAGGTGGAAGGATAGAATGAAAAAGATTTTGAGCAATCAGGGCCTGAACACACAGGAGGGTGATACGTGTGCAAAAAATAGAGTGAATTGGAATGATGTGGTGTACCGGGGTTGATGTGCTATCAGTGGACTGAACTAAGGCATGTGAAATGTCTGGGGTTAACCTTAGAAAGGTCTGTGGGGCTTGGATGTGGATAAGGAGCCGAGTTTTTGGTGCATTACACATGACAACTAGAGACTGAGTGTGAATGAATGTGGCCTTTTTTTGTCTGTTTTCCTGGAGCTGCCTCGCTGAAGCAGGGGGTAGCGATGCTGTTTCCTGTGGGATGGGATAGCGCTAGGAATGGATGAAGGCAGGCAAGTATGAATATGTACATGTGTATATATGTATATGTGTATATGTTGATACATTTATATATGTATATTGCATTTATAGGCATTTATGTATACAAATGTGTATATGGGTGGATGGGCTATTCTTCATCTGTTTCCCAGGGCTACCTCACTGATGAAGGAAACGGCTATCAAGTATAATTAATAAATAGATAAAAATGTATATACGTACATACAGTGAAGGTCATTCTGCTGCAGGGGTGTGTGATGTCACCATGGTTGTTTAATTTGTTTGTGGATGGTGTGGTTAGGGAGGTAAATGCAAGAGTTTTGAAGGGAGGGATGAGTATGCAGTCTGTTGGGGATGAGAGGGCCTGGGAAGTGAGTTAGTTGTTGTTTGCTGATGATACAGCACTTGTGGCTGATTCAAGTGAGAAACTGTAGAAGTTGGTAACTGAGTTTGGAAAAGTGTGTGAAAGGAGAAAGTTGAGAGTAAATGTGAATAAGAACAAGGTTATTAGGTTCAGCAGGATTGAGGGACAAGTTACTTGGGATGTGAGTTTTGAATGGAGAAAAATTGGAGGAAGTGAAGTATTTTAGATATCTGGGAGTGGACTTGGCAGCAGATGGGACATGGAAGTGGGAGCGAGTCATAGGTTGGGGGAGAGGGCGAAGGTTCTGGGAGCAATGAAGAATGTGTGGAAAGAGAGAATGTTATCTCAGAGAGCAAAGATGAGTATGTTTGAATGAATAGTAGTTCCAACAATATTATATGGTTTAGAAGCATGGGCTGTAGATAAGGTTGTATGAAAGAGAGTGGATGTATCGGAAATGAAATGTTTGGATGTTTGGGGAGAGTATGTGGAGTGAGGTGGTTTGATCAGGTAAGTTATGAAAGGGTAAGAGAGATGTGTGGTAATAAAAAGCGTTTGGTTGAGGGAGCAGAAGAGGGTGTGTTGAAATGATTTGAACGTATGGAGAGGATAAGTGAGGAAAGGTTGACATAGAGGATATATGTGTAAGAAGTGGAGGGAACAAGGAGAAGTGAGACCACCAGATTGGAGGTGAAAAGATGGAGTGAAAAAGATTTCGAGCAATTGGGGCCTGAGCATGCTGGAGGGTGAGAGGCATGCAAAGGAATAGAGTGAATTGGAACGATGTTGTATACCATGGTTGATGTGCTGCCAATGGATTGAACCAGGGCATGTGAAACGCGTGAGGTAAACCATGGAAAGGTCTGTGGGGCCTGGATATGGTTAGGGAGCTGTGGTTTTGGTGCATTACACATGACATCTAGAGACTGTGAACGAATGTGGCCTTTTTTGTCTTTTTCGGGTGCTATCTTGCTGATGCAGGGGGTGACGATGTTGTTTCCTGTGGAGTGGGATGGCACCGGAAATGGATGAAGGCCAGCAAGTATGAGTATGTACAAGTTTATATATGTATAGGTCTGTGTATGTATATGTATATTTCTTTCGTACTATTCGCCATTTCCCGTGTTAGCGAGGTAGCGTTAAGAGCAGAGGACTGGGCCTTTGAGGGAATATCCTCACCTGGCCCCCTTCTCTGTTCCTTCTTTTGGAAAATTTAAAAAAAACGAGAGGGGAGGATTTCCAGCCACCCGCTCCCTCCCCTTTAAGTCGCCTTCTACGACACGCAGGGAATACGTGGGAAGCATTCTTTCTCCCCTATCCCCTATATGTTGGTATGTATATAAATGTGCATGTATATGTATATGTATGTGTATGGACGAAGGTTCTAGGAGCATTGAAGAATGTGTGGAAGGCGAGAACTTTATCTCTGAGAATAAGAATTGGTATGTTTGAAGGAATAGTGGTTCTAACAATGTTATTTGGTTGCAAGACATGGGCTGTAGATAAGATTATGTGAAGGAGGGTGGTTGTGTTGGAAATGAAATGTTTGAGGACAATGATGAAATGATGTGGTATACCGGGGTCGACATGCTGTCAATGGATTGAACCAGGGCATGTGAAGCATCTGGGGTAAACCATGGAAAAGTCCATGGGGCCTTGATGTGGAAAGGGAGCTGTGATTTTGGTGCATTACATGTGACAGCTAGAGACTGAGTTTGAATGAATGTGGCCTTTTTGTCATTCCCTGGTGATACCTCACTTGGGTGGGGGATTGCCGTTTCGTGTGTGGCGGGGATGTGATGGGAATGGATGAAGGCAGCAAGTATGAATATGTACATGTGTATATATGTATATGTCTGTATAAGATTGTTAGTGAAAGAGAAGAGAGAGGTGTTAGGATTATTTTTGCAGGGAAGTAGTGCAAATGATTGGGAGATGTATAAAAGAAAGCAGCAGGAGGTCAAGAGAAAGGTGCAAGAGGTGAAAAAGAGGGCAAATGAGAGTTAGGGTGAGAGAGTATCATTAAATTCAAGGGAGAATAAAAATATATTTTGGAAGGAGGTAAATAAAGTCTGTAAGACAAGAGAACAAATGGGAACATTGGTGAAGGGGCAATTGGGGAGGTAATAACAAGTAATAATGAAGTGAGAAGGAGATGGAGTGAATTTTTTTGAAGGTTTGTTGAATGTGTTTGATGATAGACTGGCAGATGCAGGGTGTTTTGGTCAGGGTGGTGTGCGAAGTGAGAGGGTCAGGGAGAGTGGTTTGGTGAACATAGAAGAGGTAGTGAAAGCTTTGTGGAAGATGAAAGCCGGCAAGGTGGTGGTTAGGATGGTATTGCAGTGGAATTTATAAAAAAGGGTTGACTTTGTTGTTGATTGGTTGGTAAGGATATTCATTGTATGTATGGATCATGGTGAAGTGCCTGAGGATTGGTGAAATGCATGCAAAGTACCATTGTACAAAGGCAAAGGGGATAAAGGAGAGTGTTTAAATTACAGTGGCATAAGTTTGTTGAGTATTATTGGGAAACTATATTGGAGGGTATTGATTGAGTGGGTGAAGGCATGTAGAGAGCATCAGATTGGGGAAGAAGAGTGTGGTTTCAGAAGTGGTTGAGGATATGTGGATCAGGTGTTTGCGCTGAAGAATGTATGTGAGAAATACTTAGAAAAAAGATGGATTTGTATGTGGCATTTATGGATCTGGAAAAGGCATATAATAGAGATGCTTTGTGGAAGGTAAGTTGCAAGAAGCAGTGAAAAGTTTTTATTGAGGATATAAGGCATGTGTACGAGTAGGAAGAGAGGAAAATGATTGGTTCCCAGTGAATGTCGGTTTACGGCAGGGGTGCATGATGTCTCCATGGTTGTTTAATTTCTTTATGGATAGGGTGATTAGGGAGGTGAATGCAAGGGTTTTGGAGAGAGGGGCAAGTATGTAGTCTGCTGTGGTTGAGAGAGCTTGGGAAGTGAGTCAGTTGTTCTTCACTGATGATACTGCACTGGTGGTTGATTCAGGTGAGAAACTGCAGAAGTTGGTGACTGAGTTTGGTAAAGTGTATGAAAGAAGAAAGTTGAGAGTAAATGTGAATAAGAGCAAGGTTATTAGGTTCAGTAGGGTTGAGGGACAAGTTAATTGGGAGACAAGTTTGAATAGTGAAAAACTAGAGGAAGTGAAGTGTTTTAGATATCTGGGAGTAGACTTAGCAGCAGATGAAACCATGGAGGCGGAAGTGAATCATAGGGTGGGAGAGGTGGAGAAGGCCTGGGAGTGTTGAAGACTGTGTAGAAGGTGAGAATGTTATCTTGGAGAGGAGAAATGGGTATGTTTGAAGGAATTGTGGTTCCAACAATGTTATGTGGTTGCGAGGCATGGGCTACAGATAGTGTTGCACGGAGGAGGGTGGATGTGTTGGCAATTAAATGTTTGAGGACAATATGTGGTGTGAGGTGGTTTGATTGAGTAAGTAATGAATGGGTAAGAGAGATGTGTGGTAATAGAATGAGTTTGGTTGAGAGAGCAGAAGAGGGTGTGTTGAAATGGTTTGGACACATGGAGAGAATGAGTGAAGAAAGATTGACAAAGAGGATATATGTGTCAGAGGTGGGGGGAAGAAGGAGAAGTGGGAGACCAAATTGGAGGTGGAAGGATGGAGTGAAAAAGATTTTGAGTGATTGGGGCCTGAACATACAGGAGGGTGAAAGGCGTGCAAGGAATAGAGTGAATTGGAGTGATGTGGTATACCAGGGTCGATGTGCTGACAGTGGATTAAACCAGGGCATGTGAAGCTTCTGGTGTAAACCATGGAAAGTTGTGTGGGACCTGGATGTGGAAAGGGACCTATGGTTTTGGTGCATTACACATGACAGCTATAGACTGGGTGTGAACAAATGTGGCCTCTTTTGTCTGTTCCTGGTGCTGCCTCACTGGAGGGGAGGTGGGGGGGTGGGTGGGGGACAGTATTTCATGTGTGGTGAGGTGGTGACAGGAATGGATGAAGGCAGCAAGTATGGATATGTACATGTGTATGTGCTCATATGATTTGTATGTAGCATTTATAGATCTGGAGAAGGCATATGATAAAGTTGATAGAGATGCTCTGTGGAAGGGATTAAGAATATATGATGTGGGAGGCAAGTTGTTAGAAGCAGTGAAAAGTTTTTACCGAGGATGTAAGGCTTGTGTATGAGTAGGAAGAGAGGAAAGAGATTGGTTCTCAGTGAATGTTGGTTTGCGGCAGGGGTGCGTGATGTCTCCATGGTTGTTTAATTTGTTTATGGATGGGGTTGTTAGGGAGGTGAATGCAAGAGTTTTGGAAAGAGGGGCAAGTATGCAGTCTGTTGTGGGTGGGAGAGCTTGGGAAGTGAGTCAGTTGTTGTTCGCTGATGATACAGCGCTGGTGGCTGATTCAGATGAGAGACTGCAGAAGCTGATGACTGAGTTTGGTAAAGTGAGTGAAAGAAGAAAGCTGAGAGTGAATGTGAATAAGAGCAAGGTTATTAGGCACAGTAGGGTTGAGGGTCAAGTCAATTGGGAGATAAGTTTGAATGGAGAAAAACTGGAGGAAGTGAAGTGTTTTAGATATCTGGGAGTGGATATAGCAGCTGATGGAACCATGGAAGTTGAAGTGAGTCATAGGGTGGTGGAGGGGGCGAAAGTTCTGGGAGCGCTGAAAAATGTGTGGAAGTCGAGAACATTTTCTTGGAAAGCAAAAATGGGTATGTTTGAAGGAATAGTGGTTCCAACAATGCTATATGATTGCGAGGCATGGGTTATAGATAGAGTTGTGCGGAGGAGGGTGGATGTGCTGAAAATGAGATGTTTGAGGACAATATGTGGTGTGAGGTGGTTTGATTGAGTAAGTAATGAAAGGGTAAGAGAGATGTGTGGTAATAAAAAGAGTGTGGTTGATAGAGCAGAAGAGGGTGTTTTGAAATGGTTTGGTAACATGGAGAGAATGAGTGAGGAAAGATTGACCAAGAGGATATATGTGTCAGAGGTGAAGGGAACGAGGAGAAGTGGGAGACTAAATTGGAGGTGGAAGGATGGAGTGAAAAAGATTTTGAGTGATTGGGGCCTGAACATGCAGGAGGATGAAAGGCGTGCAACAAATAGAGTGAATTGGAACGATGTGGTATACTGGGGTCGACGTGGTGTCAATGGATTGAACCAGGGCATTTGAAGCGTCTGGGGTAAACCATGGAAAGTTGTGTGGGGCCTGGATGTGGAAAGGGAGCTGTGGTTTTGGTGCATTATACATGACAGCCATAGACTGAGTGTGAACGAATGTGACCTTTGTTGTCTTTTTCCTGACAATACCTCGCGTGCATGTGGGGGGAGGGTGTTGTCATTTCATATATGGCGTGGTGGTGATGGGAATGAATAAAGGCAGCAAGTATGAATTATATACATGTGTATATATGTATATGTGTGTATGTATATATATATATATATATATATATATATATATATATATATATATATATATATATATGTATATGTTGAAATGTATAGGTATGTATTTGTGCGTGTGTGGACATGTATGTATATACATGTGTATGTGGGTGGGTTGGGCCATTCTTTCATCTGCTTCCTTGCGCTACCTCGCTAACATTGGAGACAGCGACAAAGTATAATGAATAAATAAATAAATGTATATATTGGAAAGGATCACAATTTTCCACATCATCAAGCATATCCTTATGAGTCCAGTGGAAAAATGAAACATAAGTTCCTAAGTGCACTTTAGTGTAATAATTGCATCATCAAGGGAGATACAAGAAAGAAATGTAATAGTCAGTTGATATACAATGAAGAGACAAAGCTAGGACACCATTTGGTAAAAAAGTGTTTTGGTCAAGGTGGTTTGTGAAGTGAGAGGGTCTGAGAGAATGATTTGGTAAAAGAGAAGAGGTAGTGAAAGCTTTACGGGTGATGAAAGCCGGCAAGGCGATGGGTTTGGATGGTATTGCAGTGGAATTTATTAAAAAAGGGGATGACTGTATTGTTGACTGGTTGGTGAGGATATTCAGTGTATGTATGGTTCATGGTGAAGTGCTGAGGATTGGCGGAATGCATGCATAGTGCCATTTTACAAAGGCAAAGGGGATAAAGGTGAGTGCTCAAATTACAGAGGTATAAGTTTGTCGAGTATTCCTGGGAAATCATATGGTAGGGTATTGATTGAGAGGGTGAAGGCATGTACAGAGCATCAGATTGGGGAATAGCAGTGTGGTTTCAGAAGTGGTGGAGGATGTGTGGATCAGGTGTTTGCTTTGAAGAATATATGTGAGAAATACTTAGAAAAACAGATGGATTTTTATGTTGCATTTCTGGATCTGGAGAAGGCATATGATAGAGTTGATAGAGATGCTCTGTGGAAGGTATTAAGAGTATATGGTGTGGGAGGTAAGTTGCTAGAAGCAGTGAAAAGCTTTCATCGAGGATGTAAGGCATGTGTACGAGTAGGAAGAGAGAAAAGTGATTGGTTCCCAGTGAGTGTTGGTTTGCAGCAGGGGTGCGCGCTGTCTCCATGGTTGTTTAATTTGTTTGTGGATGGGGCTGTTAGGGAGGTGAATCCAAGGGTTTTGGAAAGAGGGGCAAGTATGCAGTCTGTTGTGGATGAGAGGGCTTGGGAAGTGAGTCAGTTGTTGTTTGCTGATGATACAGTGCTGGTGGCTGATTCTGGTGAGTAACTGCAGAAGCTGGTGACTGAGTTTGGTAAAGTGTGTGAAAGAAGAAATTGAGAGTAGATGTGAATAAGAGCAAGGTTATTAGGTTCAGTAGGGTTGAGGGACAAGTCAGTTGGGAGGTAAGTTTGAATGGAGAAAAACTGAAGGAAGTGAAGTGTTTTAGATATCTGTGAGTGGATTTGGCAGCGGATGGAACCATGGAAGTGGAAGTGAGTCACAGGGTTGGGGAGGGGGCGAAGGTTCTGGGAGCATTGAAGAATGTGTGGAAGGTGAGAATGTTATTTGGGAGAGCAAAAATGGGTATGTTTGATGGAATAGTGGTTCCAACAATGTTATATGGTTGTGAGGCATGGGCTATGGATAGGGTTGTGTGGAGGAGAGTGAATGTGTTGGAAATGAGATGTTTGAGGACAATATGTGGTGAGGTGGTTTGACCGAGTAAGTAATGAAAGGGTAAAAGAGATGTGTGGTAATAAAAAGAGAGAGCAGAAGAGGGTGTATTGAAATGGTTTGGTCACATGGAGAGAATGAGCGAGGAAAGATTGACAAAGAGGATATATGTGTCAGAGATGGAGGGAACGAGAAGTGGGAGACCAAATTGGAAATGGAAGGATGGAGTGAAAAAGATTTTGAACGATCGGGGCCTGAACATACAGGAGGGTGAAAGGAGTGCAAGGAATAGAGTGAACTGGAACGATTTGGTATACTGTGGTTGATGTGATGTCAATGGATTGATGCTTCACATGGCCTGGTTCAATCCATTGACAGCACGTCAACCCCGGTATACCACATCGTTCCAATTCACTCTATTCCTTCTACTCCTTTCACTCTCCTGTATGTTCAGGCCCCGATTGCTCAAAATCTTTTTCACTCCATCCTTCCATTTCCAATTTGGTCTCCCACTTCTCCTCGTTTCCTCCATCTCTGACACATATATCCTCTTTGTCAATCTTTCCTCGCTCATTCTCTCCATGTGACCAAACTGTTTCAATACACCCTCTTCTGCTCTCTCAACCACACTCTTTTTATTACCACATATCCCTCTTACTCTTTCATTACTTACTTGATCAAACCACCTCACACCACATATTGTCCTCAAACATCTCATTTCCAACACATCCACCCTCCTCCGCACAACCCTATCTATAGCCCATGCCTCATAACCATATAACATTGTTTTAACCACTATTCCTTCAAACATACCCATTTTTGCTTTCTGAGATAATGTTCTCACCTTCCACACATTTAACGAGATAATGTTCTCACCTTCCACACATTTTTCAACACTCCCAGAACATTTGGCCCCTCCCCCACCCTGTGACTCACTTCTGCTTCCATGGTTCCATCCGATGCCAAATCCACTCACAGATATCTAAAAAACTTCACTTCCTCCAGTTTTTCTCTTATGTAAACATACCTTCCAATTGACTTGTCCCTCAACCCTACTGTACCTAATAACCTTGCTCTTATTCACATTTACTCTCAGCTTTCTTCTTTCACACACTTTACAATACTCAGTCACCAGCTTCTGCAGTTTCTCACTCGAATCAGCCACCAGCACTGTATCATCAGCGAACAACAACTGACTCACTTCCCAAGCCCTCTCATCCACAACAGACTGCATATTTGCTCCTCTCTCCAAAACTCTTGCATTCACCTCCCTAACAACCCCGTCCATAAACAAAAACAAATTGAACAACCATGGAGACATCCTGCACCCCTTCCACAAACCGACATTCACTGAGAACCGATCATTTTCTTCTCTTCCTACTCATACACATCCCTTACATCCTCAATAAAAACTTTTCACTGCTTCCACATCTTACCTCCCACACCATGTACTCTTAATACCTTCCAAAGAGCATCTCTATCAACTCTATCATATTCCTTCTCCAGATCCATAAATGCTACATACAAATCCATTTGTTTTTCTAAGTATTTCTCACATACATTCTTTAAAGCAAACTCCTGATCCACACATCCTCTACCACTTCTGAAACCACACTGCTCTTCCCCAATCTGATTCTCTGTACATGCCTTCACCCACTCAGTCAATACCCTCCCATATAATTTCCCAGGAATACTCAACAAACTTATACCTCTGTAATTAGAACACTCACCTTTATCCCCTTTGCCTTTGTATTATGGCACTATGCATGCATTCTGCCAATCCTCAGGCACATCACCATGAGCCATACATACACTGAATATCATCACCAACCAGTCAACAAAACAGTCACCCCCTTTTTTAATCAATTCCACTGCAATACCATCCAAACCCGCTGCCTTGCCGGCTTTCATCTTCCGCAAAGCTTTTACTACCTCTTCTCTGTTTACCATGTCATTCTCCCTGACCCTATCAATTTGCACACCACGTCGACCAAAACACCCTATATCTGCCACTCTATCATCTAACACATTCAGCAAACCTTCAAAATACTCACTCCATATCCTTCTCACACCACCACTTGTTATTACTTCCCCATTACCACCCTTCACCGATGTTCCCATTTGTTCTCTTGTCTTACGCACTTTATTTACCTCCTTCCAGAACATCTTTTTATTCTCCCTAAAATTTAATGATACTCTCTCACCCCAACTCTCATTTGCCGCCTTTTTCACCTCTTGCACCTTTCTCTTGACTTGTCTCTTTCTTTTATACATCTCCCGGTCATTTGCACTATTTCCCTGCAAAAATCGTCCATATGCCTCTCTCTTCTCTTTCACTAATAATCTTACTTCTTCATCCCACCACTCACTACCCTCTCTAATCTGCCCACCTTCCATGCATCTCATGCCACAAGCATCTTTTGCGCAAGCCATCACTGCTTCCCTAAATACATCCCATTCCTCCCCACTCCCCTTATGTCCTTTGCTCTCACCTTTTTCCATTCTGCACCTAGTCTCTCCTGGTACTTCCTCACACAAGTCTCCTTTCCAAGCTCACTTACTCTCACCACTCTCTTCACTCCAAAATTCTCTATTCTTTTCTGAAAAGCTCTACAAATATTCACCTTCACCCCACAAGATAATGATCAGACATCCCTGCAGTTGCACTTCTCAGCACATTAACATCCAAAAGTCTCTCTTTCACGCGTTTACCAATTAACACGTAATCCAATAACACTCTCTGGCCATCTCTCCTACTTACATACATATGCTTTTGTATATCTCTCTTTTAAATCCACTTTTATACACAGTTATATACATACGAGCAGATACACATACATTTACATATAAACATATATACTCTAATACATACACATATATACACTTATACATACACATATATACACTTGTACATATTCATACTTGCTTGCTTTCATCCATTACTGGCATCACCCCTCTCCATAGGAAACAGCTTCGCCACACCCTGCATCAATGAGGTAATGCCAGGATAACAGACAAGAAAAGGCCCTATTCATTTGCACTCAATCTCTAGCTGGCAGGTGTAATGCACTGAAGCCACACTTCCCTATCCACATCCAGGCCCCTCTCACCTTTTCATGATTTACCCCAGACGTTTCACATGCCCTGATTCAGTCCATTGACAGCACGTCGACCCTGGTACATATACATATGTATATAAACACCCACACACACATACAGACATATGCAAGTACTTCTTGATTTATATGCTAATCATGGTTTTGTAAATAGTCATGTAAATAAAAAATGCCTGAATCAAAGAATGTTGATAGTGGAGATTATCCAGTTTTGTTGTTTAATGAGACAGTACTGAGTATCATACCACTGAAAAGCTACAGTCTATATGTGCCAGGAAATGAATGTTACTATGATACACATGCTGTACAATTAATTCTAGTAGATAACAGCAGAAAATAAAAAACTTAATTCTAAGACTTACAGCTTTTCTTGAGTTGCTTACTGGTGCTGATGGAGAAAGAGGAGGTGGTAAGTGGAGGGGACCAGATGAGGAAGGGTTCATATGGGTTGGATGACAGTTGGCAAAGTTGGTAGTGATAATCCAGTGTGCTTAGCTATTGTCACAAGATGTTGATGACAGGCTTAAACCATTAATGGTCTAAGCCTGCATTCACCTTTGGAGTTGCCCCTCCACTAGCAGTGTGAGATGATACTTGACAGCTTTGAATCATGGTGCAGTCTTCCCTTCATGGGAAATGTACATTCTTGAAGGCTTTCTCTTCCATAATGATCTGGTCTTGTCCCCATTAAAAATATACGTAGGAGAATAACTGCCTTTTTTGATAATGATGTTGAGGGCTCCCAGGAAATTTTTGGCAGGAATGACATTAGCGGAGACGGCTGTACCAGTCATCTTGATCTTGTGGTAATTATAGTGTTTCCTAAAATTTGCAAACCAACCATAACTTGCTTAATGTGTCATTGGTGCTACTCTTTCTGGTGCCAAGTCATCACATATACTCCTGGCCTTTGCTTGTATCACAAGTATGTTGATGGCAACATTTTCATGAGTCTGGTATATGATCTGTGTTCAACATTCCTTCCATTATTTCCAACATTAACTTTAGAAATACAAGGTCTAAGATGTACTGTTAATGCTTCTTTCTTGGCTTTCTCCTTGAACTTCTCTGCATCATCACCAATGGTCGATAAAGTAGATTCACTAAGTCTAAGGGCATGTTCACATAAGCTATTTGTTCATCTGTCTCATATATATGAGCACATTCATCTTAACTTTAGTGATGGCCTTACCCTTCTTAGCACCACTAGTACCAGGAGAACTTAATAGGTGGTTTGATGGCATAATGCATGGGACAAAACACATGCAGCATTTGGTACAGTATAGTGCAGCACAAAATACTGGAGCATTCATGAATGTAGACTGTGTCTACGTACTGAGAATTGAAAGATGGGAAGCTGCTCATTGATGTGACCCATAAGTTCTCTACTCTTCTTGCACAGTGCTGACAACTTTACATCATTGCACTGTGAGCTCAACAATGAAATTGTTATCCAGATTTAAGCCAACTTAGATTTAAAAAGGGTGTGAATAGACTTTGTGTGTTATTCTAAAGATGGCACAAATCAGATGCACATAAATCAAAAATTCCTTGTACTCGCATAACTGAATGACTCTCAAATACCCACACAGATAACAGATTTAGTACTTTTTCTCATTATACACTAATATTGATGCAATGAATTGAATTTTTGACCTTTAAACTATGTAAGACATACTGTTCAAACTTAAAATCAAGAGAATATTCCACTTATGAGTGAAGATATAGTGAAAAGTAGTCTTGATATGATGGCTGTTTTGAAATAGAAATCGCCTCTGTAGCTTGATATCTATAAACCTAAACATGAGTTTCCAGAATTTCTTAAATCACAAACTTTCTAAAAATGTGTAATTTAGAAAATGCTTACAAACACTCTAAACTACTTGCAGAGTACTATGCTTTTGATTCTGGCATTCCTCTACTTTTTATGGTTCCACTAGTCTTCCTCGTATGCCAGTGCTTAATTTTTCTCTTAGAATATTTGTGTACTTTCTGACATCTTGATTCCTAGAAGGTTCAAATTATGGATAACATAGTTTATATGGTTCTAAAGATACATTCCATAGATTTGGTTTTAATCTTGCATGAGCTTTTCAGACAATCCCTACTGACCATAAACTTTCTAAATACAATCCATTTCTAACCTGGGTGGCCTTTCACCATTCACATATAGACAAGAAAGCTTCGCCTAGGTTATCTTTAAAGGCATGGAAGCTTGACATCACAAATAACAAAGACATGATAACTTTCTTAAGCAATAAATACATCACTTAGAAAGACATCAGTAATAACAAACACACCGCCTTGGCTTCTCCAGTGCTCATTCATTTTCTGTTTTCATTTAGAATTTGACTCCTGGAAAGTTTGGCGGTCAAGTAGGAAAAAATGAAAGTGTGGTAAGTCAGCATCATTGTGGATATATCAAAAGTTTTGAAAAAGTTTGGCATCAGACTTTTTTCAGACGTTTTCCCCCAAAAACTTTCATTTGGCTGTCTTAATCCCCTCTACCCCTGGATCTTCTCTTTCCTAATTGTAGTGTCTGTGAAGTGTTAAGTGTTAAATACATCTCTTTGATAACTACTTTCCATTACCACAGGAGTTCTTCTGGAATTTTTATCTGATAATCTGATAAAGATAAAGACCCTACAAACACATTTGAAGCTTAGGACAATCTCTTTATTTACCCTGCTTAGTACCTCTTTACCAACACCCTCAGCAAGTACCTTGATACATTTTTCTTGACTTTTGTTCACAGCCAATACTGTGATGAATCAAACTTCTTTACATTTGAGGTATATAGAACCCAAGTACTAATTACTGATTATGGAAAGTTTTGAACTATCTGATCCAGAACATGACTCTGATTGCAGACTCTCTACCCACAATAACATTCTAGAACTAACATTAAACTGCATTTATCACACAGCTTTAAACTTGCTAAAAATACTTGTGAAAGACCTAGCTTTCTTTTTGCTACCCATTCTATCTTGCATCTTCCCATATGTTCATTCTTCCCAGAAATACTGTTCTTACATATGGGGAAATGTATCCAAATCCTCTTAGCCATTGCAAAATCCAGTTCATGGCTGTTCACTTTACAGATGACCGAACTTTAACTTCAAGCCTTTCAGCCTTTCATATTCACTGTTCTTTAGCCTCTCTTTGGTTTCACAGTTGGGCCTTCATATGAAATTTAGTCCATTATGTCTAGGTACTTGCAGTTTCAGTTCTTGTCATCTGTGTATTATTGATATCCTTTGCATGCAAACAATATCATCTCTTTTCATTACTTATTTCCTACAATTCCCATCACTGGAACTCCCTTCCTGTTCCAAGTGTTTCCTTCCTTAAATAACTGCAACTTTTCACCTGAGAAGTGTGTATAATTCTTGTGTTGTCTCATCTTCAGTGAAAAGCAAAGCAAAGTGATCTTTTACAAGATGAACAAAGTATATCACAATGAGTGTACTATAGTTATGTGCCTCTTTGCTACTTTTTTGATGAAAATGAAAATGATGAACAAGAAATTTTGTTTTCATAAGCAAAAGGTTGATAGTCTCTCACACACACCCAACTACACACACACAGAAAAAAGTCTGAAGAAATTTTCATTTGTGACTATCATGAACTAGAGTACTTTGGTTTGCAAGTTTTTAATTAGCACAACGTGCATCTCCAAACCTACCAATTTGAGAATCACTTCTATAAAACTTTTAACTTCCAGAGATTGTACTAATGTTTATCTCAGAGGTGTATATGCTGTTTTACTGTCCTGGGTTTTTCAGTTCTTGTAGTGAAGACTTTTTTTAATGAGAACTCTTTTAGGGTGTGATGAACTGCTGTTAATAGCTATACAAAGTTGAGTGGCTGTAACCAATACAGATTTAATACAAAATAAGAATTATGTCCTCTGTACTATGGAATATTCATCAGTGTGTTTTGCATAGATTTCATATTTTTAGCAATGTTACATATATCAAAGTCTCTAATATGTTTCAAAAGATATGATTTTTTCCTTGAGCTACTAATGAATATGTGCTTGAGCAAGCCCCGTACTCTTACATAGAACTGTAAAAAAAGCATGAATTAATGACTAAAATTAAGCACATCAGCTGTTGTAGATTAAATTCATTCACCACGGTTTCCTACAGGTTTTGGTGGAGAGTGGTGTCGAGATGCCAGTCGTGGGAGGACCCATTGCAACTGGAAACGCTGGGGCAGGTGGCAAAGGTTACCAATGCCATCACTGCTCTTATACAACACTCAGAAAATATGACCTCACCAGACATATGCGTACTCACACAGGAGAAAAGCCTTGGTCCTGTCCACACTGTAACCATCAGTTTGCTTTGAAACATAACCTAAAGAGTCACCTTCGCACTCATAAAAGAGAAAATCCATTATTTCTGTAGCAAGAAACCTCAAAGATCAGGAAAGTTATAGAAGTATGAGCAATGATATAGTTATCTGTTATTAATGTTGAATTTTATTTTAAGTGTAATTTTCTGACATGGTAATCCTTATGATTTCGTTCAGGGTACATTAAACAGGTGAAAGACAAATGTACTAAATGGTATAGATTGTGTCAATTGGCTTTTAACTGAGACATAATATGTTAAAGATATATCAAATTACACAGAACTATAGCATAATTGATGTGTGTGACAAATTGGTGTATAATTTGGAAGAATAAAAACTGTAGGTATATGGCTTTATAAGCACTGTTTATGTAATAGGATTTTAATTTGAAAATGATAAGCACAGATAGAGGATATGTGAATATATGGGCCATGGCATTGTTTTAAAGAATTTTTGTGGGAAATACTTAGAAAAACAAAAGGGTTTGTATGTGTCATTTATGGATGTGGTGGAAGCATGTAATAAAGATGCTTTGTGGAACGTATTACAGTTATATGATGTGGGAGGAAAGCTACTAGCAGCAGTGAAGAGTTTCTATCGAGAGATTAAGGTGTGTGTATGAGTAGAAAGAGAGGAGGCTGAGTGGTTCCAGTTGAAGATGAGTCTGCAGCAGAAGTGTGTGATGGCTTTTAATTTGTTTATAGATGGTTTGGTGAGGGGTGAATGCAAAGGTCTTGGAGGGAGGGTTAGGTCAGCAGTCTATTGGATGTGGGCTGCCTGGGAGGTGAGTCATCCCTGGTGGCAGTTTTGGGTGAGAAGCTGTAAAAGTTGAAATCTGTATTTGAGAGAATGAATGAAAAGGGAAAGCTGAGAGTAATTGTGAATGAGTAAGGTTATAGAGTTTAACAGTGGAGAGAGACAGGTTGGATGGAGTCTGTGTTTGAATGAAGAGAACCTGGAGGACGTTTTGGTGTTAGGAGTAATTATGGCAGTGGATGGAACCATGGGAGCTTATGTAAAGTATAGGGTGGAGGAGGGGCTAAGGTCATGGGCACATTGAGTGCTTGCAAAGAGAGGCCACCATCTGAGAACCAAGATGGGTATGTTTAATGGTATAGTCATCCCATAGTGTTGTAAGGAAATGCGGCATGGGCTCTAGATAAAAAGTATGGAGGAGGGTGGACATGTTGGAAATGTTTGAGCTCAAATTTTGATGTGAGGGACTGATTGATTAAGAAATTATATGGTAAAAGAGAGGTGTGATATCAAGATGTGTATGAGAGAATGTGATATGACCAGATAGAATAAAGAAGTGATGGGGTATATGAAAGATTTAGTATGGCTGGGAATGCAAGGGAAATGAATTATGGAGTGGTAGAATGGATGAGGTTTGGGTGTGTGGAAAGAATGTAAGTTGAGAAATTTACAAGGAGAGTGTATGATAGTATGATTGAAAGGGTTGGTGTGAGAGGAAGAACACCTGTGACTCGAGAAAATTGAGTGGAAAAGTTCATAAGGGAGAGAAATGCACGGAATGGTCTGTGGAATTGGATCAAGTGGAAACTCTTTTGCCATGGTCACCCACTTGGTAGGAATTCCCTGAAGGAACAGGCATCAGAGATATAGATAGGTAGTTGAATAGGATTTGCTGAAGTGATTTGGACGTATAGGGATGATGATGAAGAGACTATACATGTCATAAGTGAAGGGAACAAAGAGAAAGGGAAAACTGAGTAGAAGGAATGATGAAAATGAAAGTTGTTTTGAGTAGCTTGGGCCTGAACATACTGGAGGGTGTGAGGCATGCATAGGACTGAACAGAATAGAATGGTGTAGTATACAAGGGAAGACATATTAGGGCATTTGAAGTGGTCATGGGGAGAGGTCTTTGGGGCTTATCTGTGAATTGGGGTTTTGTATTCAGTGCCTTATGCATGACAGCTTGAGAGTGGATGTGAGCGAATGAGGCTTGTGCTACCTTGCATACAAGGAATAGAGTGAATTGGAACGATGTGGTATACTGGAGTTGACATGCTGTCAATGGATTGAACCAGGGCATTGATTGAGGGTATTGATTGAGAGGGTGAAGGCATGTACAGAGCATCAGATTGGGGAAAAACAGTGTGGTTTCAGAAGTGGTAGAGGATGTGTGGATCAGGTGTTTGCTTTGAAGAATGTATGTGAGAAATACTTAGAAAAGCAAATGGATTTGTATGTAGCATTTATGGATCTGTAGAAGGCATATGATAGAGTTGATAGAGATGCTCTGTGGAAGGTATTAAGAATATATGGTGTGGGAGGCAGATTGTTAGAAGCAGTGAAAAGTTTTTATCGAGGATGTAAGGCATGTGTATGTGTAGGAAGAGAGCAAAGTGATATGTTCTCAGTGAATGTTGGTTTGCGGCAGGGGTGCTGATGTCTCCATGGTTGTTTAATTTGTTTATGGATGGGGTTGTTAGGGAGGTGAATGCAAGAGTTTTGGAAAGAGGGGCAAGTATGCAGTCTGTTGTGGATGAGAGAGTTTATGAAGTGAGTCAGTTGTTGTTCGCTGATGATACAGCGCTGGTGGCTGATTCTGGTGAGAAACTGCAGAAGCTGGTGACCGAGTTTGGTAAAGTGTGTGAAAGAAGAAAGCTGAGAGTAAATGTGAATAAGAGCAAGGTTATTAGGTACAGTAGGGTTGAGGGACAAGTCAATTGGGAGGTAAGTTTGAATGGAGAAAAGCTGGAGGAAGTGAAGTGTTTTAGATATCTGTGAGTGGATTTGGCAGTGGATGGAACCATGGAAGCGGAAGTGAATCATAGGGTGGAGGAGGGGGCAAAAGTTCTGGGAGTGTTGAAGAATGTGTGGAAGTCGAGAACATTATCTTGGAGAGCAAAAATGGGTGTGTTTGAAGGAATAGAGGTTCCAACAATGTTATATGGTTGCGAGGCGTGGGCTACAGATAGTTGTGCAGAGGAGGGTGGATGGGCTGGAAATGAGATGTTTGAGGACAATATGTGGTGTGAGGTGATTTGATCAAGTAAGTAATAAAAGGGTAAGAGAGATGTGAGATAATAAAGAGTGTGGTTGAGAGAGCAGAGGAGAGTGTTTTGAAATGGTTTGGTCACATGGAGAGAATGAGTGAGGAAAGATTGACAAAGAGGATGTATGTGTCAGAGGTAGAGGGAACGAGAAGTGGGAGACCAAATTGGAGGTGGAAAGATGGAGTGAAAAAGATTTTGAGCGATTGGGGCCTGAATATGCAGGAGGGTGTAGGGCATGCAAGGAATAGAGTGAATTGGAACGATGTGGTATACCGGGGTCGATGTGCTGTCAGTGGATTGAACCAGGGCATGTGAAGCATCTGGGGTAAACCATGGAAAGTTTTGTGGAGCCTGGATGTGGAAAGGGAACTGTGGTGTTGGTGCATTAGACATGACAGCTAGAGACTGAGTGTGAACAAATGTGGCCTTTGTTGTCTTTTCCTAGCGCTACCTCATGCACATGCGGGGGGAGGGGATTGTTATTTCATGTGTGGCGGGGTGGCAAAGGGAATGAATAAGGGCAGACAGTATGAATTATGTACATGTGTATATATGTAGATGTCTGTATGTGTATATATATATATGTATGTATACATATGTTGAGGTAAGTTTGAATGGAGAAAAACTGGAGGAAGTGAAGTGTTTTAGATATCTGGGAGTGGATCTGTCAGCGGATGGAACCATGGAAGCGGAAGTGGATCATAGGGTGGGGGAGGGGGCGAAAATTTTGGGAGCCTTGAAAAATGTGTGGAAGTCGAGAACATTATCTCGGAAAGCAAAAATGGGTATGTTTGAAGGAATAGTGGTTCCAACAATGTTGTATGGTTGCGAGGCGTGGGCTATGGATAGAGTTGTGCGCAGGAGGATGGATGTGCTGGAAATGAGATGTTTGAGGACAATGTGTGGTGTGAGGTGGTTTGATCGAGTAAGTAACGTAAGGGTAAGAGAGATGTGTGGAAATAAAAAGAGCGTGGTTGAGAGAGCAGAAGAGGGTGTTTTGAAATGGTTTGGGCACATGGAGAGAATGAGTGAGGAAAGATTGACCAAGAGGATATGTGTCGGAGGTGGAGGGAACGAGGAGAAGAGGGAGACCAAATTGGAGGTGGAAAGATGGAGTGAAAAAGATTTTGTGTGATCGGGGCCTGAACATGCAGGAGGGTGTAAGGAGGGCAAGGAATAGAGTGAATTGGAGCGATGTGGTATACAGGGGTTGACGTGCTGTCAGTGGAGTGAATCAAGGCATGTGAGGCGTCTGGGGTGGACCATGGAAAGCTGTGTAGGTATGTATACACGTGTGTGGACATGTGTATGTACATGTGTATGGGGGGGGGGGGTTGGGCCATTTCTTTCGTCTGTTTCCTTGCGCTACCTCGCAGACGCGGGAGACAGCGACAAAGTATAAAAAAAAAAAAAAAAAAAAAAAAAAACATATGTTGAGATGTATAGGTATGTATATGTGCGTATGTGGACGTGTATGTATATACATGTGTATGTGGGTGGGTTAGGCCATTCTTTCATCTGTTTCCTTGCGCTACCTCGCTAACATGGGAGACAGTGACAAAGTATAATAAATAAAAATAAAAAAGATGTATATTTAATTTTTTTTCTCATTACTTACTTGTTTCCTGCATTAGCCTGGAAGCACCAGGGACACACAAAGAAAGGCAGCATCCACCCACCTACAATTTCTAGCTGTTATATGGAATGTGCTGAAAAAAATTTCCCTATCCTCAACAAGGCCCCACATACCTTTCTGTGGTTTACCTCAAAAGTTTCACATGCCCCGATTCAGTCCATTGACCGCACATTGACCTCTGGTATCCCACATTATTCCATTTTACTCTCCTATGCACACCTTTCACTCTTCTGCATCATTAGGTGCTGATCATTCAAAACCTTTTATGCTACATCTTTCCATCTCTGGTTTGGTCAGCCCCTTCAACTTGTTCCCTCCACTTCTGACACATATATTCTCATGTTATCCTTTCATCACTCATTCTCTCCATTTGTCCAAACCATTTCTGCACACCCTCTTAAGCTTTCTCAACCACATTCCATTTATTACCACACCTCTCTCTTACCCTTTCATTATGTTTTCGATCAAACCACCTCACACCATGCATTGTCCTTAGAATTTCCTTTTCAGCATATCCACCTTCCTCCACACATTCTCATTTATAGCCTGTGCCTTTCATCTATATGATATTGATATTGATGGAGCTGCTATACCTTTAAACACCCATTTTTGCCCTCAGTGGGAGGTATCTCTCTCCACACATTATTCAGTGCTCCCAGAACTTTCGCCCACATACTACCCTGTGACACGCTTCCACTTTCTTGGTTCCATTTGCTACCATGTCCACTCCCAGGTATCCAAAACACTTCACTTTCTCCAATTTTCTCCATTCAAACTCATAATCCAACTAATGTGTCCCTCAACCCTGCTAAATCCACTAACCTTGCTTCTGTTCTTATTTGCTCTGAACTTCCTCCTTACACACACTTCCAGCTTTCACCAACTTTTGCAGTTTCTCATTCAAATCCTCCATCATTGCTGTATCATCAGCAAACAACAACTGGCTCACTTCTCAGGCCCTCTCATCCTTCACAGTCCAAAGCAAAAAAAAAAATATATATATATATAGATCCCTGGGGATAGGGGATTAAGAGTACTTCCCACGTATTCCCTGCGTGTCGTAGAAGGCGACTAAAAGGGGAGGGAGCGGGGGGCTGGAAATCCTCCCCTCTCGGTTTTTTTTTAATTTTCCAAAAGAAGGAACAGAGAATTGGGCCAGGTGAGGGTATTCCCTCAAAGGCCCAGTCCTCTGTTCTTAACGCTACCTCGCTAATGCGGGAAATGGCGAATAGTTTGAAAGAAAAAGAAAAAGATATATATATATATATATATATATATATATATATATATATATATATATATATATATATATATATATATTTTTTTTTTTTTTTTTTCATACCATTCGCCATCTCCCGCATCAGTGAGGTAGCGTTGAGAACAGAGGACTGGGCCCTTGAGGGAATATCCTCACCTGGGCCCCTTCTCTGTTCCCTCTTTTGGAAAAAAAAAAAAAAAAAAAAAAAAAAAAAAAAGTGAGAGGGGAGGATTTCCAGCCCCCCGCTCCCTCCCCTTTTAGTTGCCTTCTATGACACGCAGGGAATACGTGGGAAGTATTCTTTCTCCCCTATCCCCAGGGATAATATTGGAATATATATATATATATATATATATATATATATATATATATATATATATATATATTTTTTTCATACTATTCGCTATTTCCCGCGATAGCGAGGTAGCGTTAAGAACAGAGGACTGGGCCTTTGAGGGAATATCCTCACCTGGCCCTCTTCTCTGTTCCCTCTTTTGGAAAATTAAAAAAAAAAAAAAAACGAGAGGGGAGGATTTCCAGCCCCCCGCTCCCTTCCCTTTTAGTCGCCTTCTACGACACGCAGGGAATACGTGGGAAGTATTCTTTCTCCCCTATCCCCTATATATATATATATATATAGATATATATACATTTTTATTTCATCCCTGTTTCCTGCGTTAGTGAGGTAGCACGAGGAAACAGATAAAGACACATCTACTCACATACACATGTATTGCAAGAGGTCACAGTGGTGCATATGATCTAGTATGTGGTGATAATCATGAGGAAAATGAGACACGATAAGCTCCCAAGTGCACTTTTGTGTAATGATCACATCGTCAGGGGAGATACAAGGCTGAGATAGAAAAGTTAGAACAGTCACTTGATATACAAGAAAGAGATGCAGCTAAGAAGCCATTGGTAAACAAGTATTACCAGATGGTGGTGTTCAGGTTGGTGGTGTTTGGGTTGAGGTGTTCGGGTTGGTGGTGTTTGGGTTTGGGTGTTCAAGTTGGTGGTGTTCAGTTCTGGCATTGTGTCTGTCATGATATTTTATTACGTGGACAGGAAAGGGAACTGTTCATATATTTTGCATGCGACAAAGCCAGCCACTTTGTGCTGATCATCACTAGTAATAATATTACAATTCTTTGTGTATTTGATAATAGAAGATTCACTATTTCTCGTGGTAAAGGAGTTACAGTTAATAACTGAATTAGTGTTACTCCAGTCAATACAATGGTCATAATTTTTAACATGATTAAACAAAGCATTTGATTCTGTAACTGTAATTTTGCATTTTGGAAAAGTACAGTAGATTATTTGATGATAATGTGAACATTTATAAAGGTGTAATGTATGCCAGTTTGTAATATTCAGCTGCTCCAGATTGTCCAAAAAGATTCATCAGTGCTATTAACAATTTGAAGAAAGATAATGAAGTACGTATAACTAAACTGATAAGGCTAACACAGTCGTGATCATAGAGAATGTTAATTATTTTTCAAATATGAAATATCTTTTATTTGATGATACAACAAACTTTAAGCTCAGTAGAAATCCCTTAGTAGCTGTTAATTCTCACTTTGATAGAGAACTGAAGTTGTTGTTGAAAGATAATGATTCTCTCATAAAAAGATTTTCCAATTCATTGCCATATATGTATGGACTTAACAAACACATAAGCCAGACTTTCCAGCAAGACCCATAGTGAGTTCAGAGGGCTCAGTCACATATAGATTATCAAGATGGATAGTTTTTTTTTATTAAGCCCACTGGTTGGTAATATATCAAAATTCGTTATCATGAACAATGTAGATTTAGTTAACAAGCTTAACGATATCCATGTTGCTTTTGATTTCAAACTGGTAAGTTTTGATGTTTCATCTTTGTTCACAAAGGTTCTAGTTGTTAACCTCTTAGAATATTTGGTTGATTTCGTAGATAATCTTGTTTTATCTGTTTCAAGTTCTGTCTGTTGAATTGACAAAATTGTGTCTAAAAGACTGTTTATTTCAGTTTAATGGAGAATATTATGCTCAGAAATTTGATAAGGTGATGGGTAACTCTCTTTTACCAGTATTAAGTATTATTTACATAGAATTTTTGAAACAAAATTACTAAGGGATATCTTACCCTCTAGAGCAATTTGGTTTAGGTATGTAGAGGATGTTCTTTGTGTATGGCCAACAAACAAAACTTTACAAACATTTCTCCCTTTATTTAACAGTTTAGTACCTTCTGTCAAATTTACTGTGGTAGTGGAAAATAATTGTATGTTACCATTTTTTGATTGTATGGTCCTCAGGGATAAAATCTTTTTTGATTGCATTATCCACAGGGATAAAAACATTTTAAAGTTTAGCATATATAGAAAACCCACCAATGTGTGTTCTTATATTCATTATTACTCAGCTCAACATGATAGTTAAACTATTGTTATTCCAGTTGATGTTCCTTTCGGCATTACATATATGTTGCCTGGAATTTATTGATGATGAGTTTTAAAAGATATATTCTATTGGATCCAAGTTAAAGTATCTTAGATCTTTTATTGATAAATCCTTTAAGTTGGCAAAGAAATAATTTTATAGAGTTAAAACCAAACCTCTCCTTGATACCAAGAATTTTTGAATTCTCCCTTTTTGTGATAGTTTTACATTATTTCTCAGGTTGCATAAATCCTTTAGTGTAAATGTAGCCTTCAGCAATATCAATACTTCAAAGAAGATATTAGTATAAAACTTGCCAGAAAATTGTAATGTTTAATGTTTAGTGTTGTAATGTGTTTTATAATGGGCAGACTGGTAAGGATCTTTATGTTAGGCTTAAGCAAAATAAGTATAGTATAAGAATAGGACAAGAATCAAATTCTTTGTTTAATCATAATAGAAATTATGAACACAGTATTGGCTGGAGTAACGCTAATTAAGTTATTAACTGTAACTCCTTTTCCACAAGAAATATCATTCAATCTTTTATTATTAGATAGAAAAAAAATTGTAACAATGTCAGTGAAAGTTAATACAAACTGGATAGCTTTGTCGTAGGCAAAATTTGTAAACTTCCCTTTCCTGTCCACATAGTATGGTTTTATGACAGTCATGATGCCAAACCTGAACAACACCATCCTGTAATACTTGTTTACCAATGGCATCTTAGCTACATCTCTTCCATGTATATCAGCTGACTGTCCTATGTCTTCTATCTTGTTCTTGTATCTCCCCTAATGATGTGACCATTACATGAAAGTGGCCTGGTGAACATATGTTTCATTATCCTCATGGCTATCAGCAAATGCCTATATATATATGTGCATGAGAAAGATGGGACATGGGCAGATTAGAAAGGGTAGTCAGTGGTGGGATGAAGAAGTAAGATTATTAGTGAAAGAGAGGAGATAGGCATTTGGACGTTTTTTGAAGGGAAATAATGCGAATGACTGGGAGATGTATAAAAGAAGGAGGCAGGAGGTCAAGAGAAAGGTGCAAGAGGTGAAGAAGAGGGCAAATGAGAATTGAGGTGAGAGAGTATGATTAAATTTTAGGGAGAATAAAAAGATGTTTTGGAAGGAGGTAAATGAAGTGTGTAAGACAGGAGAACAAATGGGAACATTGGTGAAGGGGGCTGATGGGGAGGTAATAACAAGTAGTGGTAATGTGAGAAGGAGATGGAGTAAGTATTTTGAAGGTTTGTTGAATGTGTTAGATCATAGAGCAGCAGATATAGGGTGTTTTGGTTGAGGTAGTGTGTGAAGTAAGAGGGTCAGGGAGAATGGTTTGGTAAACAGAGAAGAGGTAGTGAAAGCTTTGCAGAAAATGAAAGCCGGCAAGGCGGCGGGTTTGGACGGTATTACAGTGGAATTTATTAAAATAGGGGGTGACTGTGTTGTTGATTGGTTGGTGAGGATATTCATTGTATGTATGGCTCATGATGAAGAACCTGAGGATCGGTGGAATGCATGCATAGTGCCATTGCACAAAGGCAAAAGGGATAAAGTTGAGTGTTCAAATTACAGAGGTATAAGTGTGTTGAGTATTCCTGAGAAATTTTATGGGAGGGTATTGATTGAGAGGGTGAAGGCATGTACAGAGCATCAGATTGGGGAAGAGCAGTGTGGTTTCAGAAGTGGTAGAGAATGTGTGGATCAGGTGTTTGCTTTGAAGAATGTATGTGAGAAATACTTAGAAAACCAGATGGATTTGTATATAGCATTTATGGATCTGGAGAAGGCATATGATAGAGTTGATAGAGATGCTCTGTGGAAGGTATTAAGAGTATATGGTGTGGGAGGCAAGTTGCTGGAAGCAGTGAGAAGTTTTTATCGAGGATGTAAGACATGTGTATGAGTAGGAAGAGAGCAAAGTGGTTGGTTCTCAGTGAATGTTGGTTTGTGGCAGGGGAATGCGATGTCTCCATAGTTGTTTAATTTGTTTATGGATGGGGTTGTTAGGGAGGTGAATGCAAGAGTTTTGGAAAGAGGGGCAAGTATGCAGTCTGTTGTGGATGAGAGAGCTTGGGAAGTGAGTCAGTTGTTGTTCGCTGATGATACAGCACTGGTGGCTGATTCTGGTGAGAAACTGCTGACGCTGGTGACTGAGTTTGGTAAAGTGTGTGAAAGAAGATGACTGAGAGTAAATGTGAATAAGAGCAAGGTTATTATGTACAGTAGGGTTGAGGGTCAAGTCAATTGGGAGGTAAGTTTGAATGGAGAAAAACTTAGGGAAGTGAGTGTTTTAGATATCTGTGAGTGGATTTAGCAGAAGCAGGAGCAGAAGTGAGTCACAGGGTGGGGGAGGTTGCAAAGGTTCTTGGAGCATTGAGGAATGTGTGGAAGGTGAGAATGTTATCTTGGGGAGCAAAAATGGATATGTTTGAAGGAATAGAGGTTCCAACAATGTTATATGGTTGTGAGGCATGGGCGATAGATAGGGTTGTGCGGAGGGTGGTGGATGTGTTGGGAATGAGATGTTTGAGGACAATATATGGTGTGAGGTGGTTGGATAGAGTAAGTAATGAAAGGGTAAGAGAGATGTGTGGTAATAAAAAGAGTGTGGTTGAGAGAGCAGAAGAGGGTGTATTGAAATGGCTTGGTCACATGGAGAGAATGAGTGAGGAAAGATTGGCAAAGAGGATATATGTGTCAAAGGTGGAAGGATGGAGTGAAAAAGATTTTGAGTGATCGGGGCCTGAACATGCAGGAGGGTGAAAGGCATGCAAGGAATAGAGTGAATTAGAATGATGTGGTATACCGGGTTCGACTTGCTGTCAACAGGTTGAACCAGGGCATGCGAAGAGTCTGGGGTAAACCATGGAGTGTTGTGGGGCCTGGATGTAGAAAGGGAGCTATGGTTTCGGTGCATTAGACATGACAGCTAGAGACTGAGTGTGAACGAATGTGTGGCCTTTGTAGTCTTTTCCTAGCGCTACCTTGCGTGCGTGCGGGGGGGAGGGGATGTCATTTCTTTTCCTACCACTACCTTGCACGCATGCGGGGGGAGAGGGGTGTCATTTATGTGTTGCAGGGTGGCGACGGGAATGAATAAAGGCAGCAAGTATGAATTATTTACATGTGTATATATGTATATTTCTGTGTATGTATATATGTGTAAAAGTTGAAATGTATAGGTATGTATATGTGTGTGTGTGGACATGTATGTATATACATGTGTATGTGGGTGGGTTAGGCCAATCTTTCGTTTGTTTTGTCAGTTTCCTTGCACTCTCTTGCTTACGCAGGAGACAACGACAAAGTATAATAAGAATAAATGAATAAATGAATAGATACATAAATGGCATCCCAGCTTTGTATCTTGGATGTATATCAACTGACTGTTATATTTCTCTCTTCTGTCTCCCCTGATGATGTGATTATTACACAAAAGTGCACGTGGGAACTTATCGTGTTTCACTTTCCCCGTGGACTCGTAGGAATATATATATATATATATATATATATATATATATATATATATATATATATATATATATATATATATATATATTTTTTTTTTTTTTTTTTTTTTTTGCTTTGTCGCTGTCTCCCGCGTTTGCGAGGTAGCACAAGGAAACAGACAAAAGAAATGGCCCAACCCACCCCCATACACATGTATATACATACGTCCACACACGCAAATATACATACCTACACAGCTTTCCATGGTTTACCCCAGACACTTCACATGCCCCGATTCAATCCTATGACAGCACGTCAACCCCGGTATACCACATCGCTCCAATTCACTCTATTCCTTGCCCTCCTTTCACCCTTCTGCATGTTCAGGCCCCGATCACACAAAATCTTTTTCACTCCATCTTTCCACCTCCAATTTGGTCTCTCTCTTCTCCTCGTTCCCTCCACCTCCGACACATATATCCTCTTGGTCAATCTTTCCTCACTCATTCTCTCCATGTGCCCAAACCATTTCAAAACACCCTCTTCTGCTCTCTCAACCACGCTCTTTTTATTTCCACACATCTCTCTTACCCTTACGTTACTTACTCGATCAAACCACCTCACACCACACACTGTCCTCAAACATCTCATTTCCAGCACATCCATCCTCCTGCGCACAACTCTATCCATAGCCCACGCCTCGCAACCATACAACATTGTTGGAACCACTATTCCTTCAAACATACCCATTTTTGCTTTCCGAGATAATGTTCTCGACTTCCACACATTCTTCAAGGCTCCCAGAATTTTTCGCCCCCTCCCCCACCCTATGATCCACTTCCGCTTCCATGGTTCCATCCGCTGCCAGATCCACTCCCAGATATCTAAAACACTTCACTTCCTCCAGTTTTTCTCCATTCAAACTCACCTCCCAATTGACTTGACCCTCAACCCTACTGTACCTAATAACCTTGCTCTTATTCACATTTACTCTTAACTTTCTTCTTTCACACACTTTACCAAACTCAGTCACCAGCTTCTGCAGTTTCTCACATGAATCAGCCACCAGCGCTGTATCATCAGCGAACAACAACTGACTCACTTCCCAAGCTCTCTCATCCCCAACAGACTTCATACTTGCCCCTCTTTCCAAAACTCTTGCATTCACCTCCCTAACAACCCCATCCATAAACAAATTAAACAACCATGGAGACATCACACACCCCTGCCGTAAACCTACATTCACTGAGAACCAATCACTTTCCTCTCTTCCTACGCGTACACATGCCTTACATCCTCGATAAAAACTTTTCACTGCTTCTAACAACTTGCCTCCCACACCATATATTCTTAATACCTTCCACAGAGCATCTCTATCAACTCTATCATATGCCTTCTCCAGATCCATAAATGCTACATACAAATCCATTTGCTTTTCTAAGTATTTCTCACATACATTCTTCAAAGCAAACACCTGATCCACACATCCTCTACCACTTCTGAAACCACACTGCTCTTCCCCAATCTGATGCTCTGTACATGCCTTCACCCTCTCAATCAATACCCTCCCATATAATTTACCAGGAATACTCAACAAACTTATACCTCTGTAATTTGAGCACTCACTCTTATATATATATATATATATATATATATATATATATATATATATATATATATATGGGAGCGGGGGGGCTGGAAATCCTCCCCTCTCGGTTTTTTTTTTTTTTTTTCAATTTTCCAAAAGAAGGAACAGAGAATTGGGCCAGGTGAGGGTATTCCCTCAAAGGCCCAGTCCTCTGTTCTTAACGCTACCTCGCTAATGCGGGAAATGGCGAATAGTTTGAAAGAAAAATATATATATATATATTTTCGCTTTGTCGCTGTCTCCCGCGTTTGCGAGGTAGCGCAAGGAAACAGACGAAAGAAATAGCCCAACCCACCCCATACACATGTATATACATACGTCCACACACGCAAATATACATACCTACACAGCTTTCCATGTTTTACCCCAGACGCTTCACATGCCCTGATTCAATCCACTGACAGCACGTCAACCCTGGTATACCACATCGATCCAATTCACTCTATTCCTTGCCCTCCTTTCACCCTCCTGCACGTTCAGGCCCCGATCACACAAAATCTTTTTCACTACATCTTTCCACCTCCAATTTGGTCTCCCACTTCTCCTCGTTCCCTCCACCTCCGACACATATATCCTCTTGGTCAATCTTTCCTCACTCATTCTCTCCATGTGCCCAAACCATTTCAAAACACCCTCTTCTGCTCTCTCAACCACGCTCTTTTTATTTCCACACATCTCTCTTACCCTTACGATACTTACTCGATCAAACCACCTCACACCACACATTGTCCTCAAACATCTCATTTCCAGCACATCCATCCTCCTGCGCACAACTCTATCCATAGCCCACGCCTCGCAACCATACAACATTGTTGGAACCACAATTCCTTCAAACATAGCCATTTTTGCTTTCCGAGATAATGTTCTCGACTTCCACACATTCTTCAAGGCTCCCAGAATTTTCGCCCCCTCCCCCACCCTATGATCCACTTCCGCTTCCATGGTTCCATCCGCTGCCAGATCCACTCCCAGATATCTAAAACACTTTACTTCCTCCAGTTTTGCTCCATTCAAACTTACCTCCCAATTGACTTGACCCTCAACCCTACTGTACCTAATAACCTTGCTCTTATTCACATTTACTCTTAACTTTCTTCTTTCACGCACTTTACCAAACTCAGTCACCAGCTTCTGCAGTTTCTCACATGAATCAGCCACCAGCGCTGTATCATCAGCGAACAACAACTGACTCACTTCCCAAGCTCTCTCATCCCCAACAGACTTCATACTTGCCCCTCTTTCCAAAACTCTTGCATTTACCTCCCTAACAACCCCATCCATAAACAAATTAAACAACCATGGAGACATCACACACCCCTGCCGCAAACCTACATTCACTGAGAACCAGTCACTTTCCTCTCTACCTACACCTACACATGCCTTGCATCCTTGATAAAAACTTTTCACTGCTTCTAACAACTTGCCTCCCACACCATATATTCTTAATACCTTCCACAGAGCATCTCTGTCAACTCTATCATATGCCTTCTCCAGATCCATAAATGCTACATACAACTATATTTACTTTTCTAAGTATTTCTCACATACATTCTTCAAAGCAAACACCTGATCCACACATCCTCTACCACTTCTGAAACCACACTGCTCTTCCCCAATCTGATGCTCTGTACATGCCTTCACCCTCTCAATCAATACCCTCCCATATAATTTACCAGGAATACTCAACAAACTTATACCTCTGTAATTTGAGCACTCACTCTTATCCCCTTTGCCTTTGTACAATGGCACTATGCACACATTCTGCCAATCCTCAGGCACCTCACCATGAGTCATACATTAAATAACCTTACCAACCAGTCAATAATACAGTCACCCCCTTTTTTAATATATTCCATTACAATACCATCCAAACCTGCTGCCTTGCCGGCTTTCATCTTCTGCAAAGCTTTTACTACCTCTTCTCTGTTTACCAAATCATTTTCCCTAACTCTCTCACTTTGCACACCACCTCGACCAAAACACCCTATATCTGCCACTCTATCATCAAGCACATTCAACAAACCTTCAAAATACTCACTCCATCTCCTTCTCACATCACCACTACTTGCTATCACCTCCCCATTTGCGCCCTTCACTGAAGTTCCCATTTGCTCCCTTGTCTTACGCACTTTATTTACCTCCTTCCAGAACATCTTTTTATTCTCCCTAAAATTTAATGATACTCTCTCACCCCAACTCTCATTTGCCCTCTTTTTCACCTCTTGCACCTTTCTCTTGACCTCCTGTCTCTTTCTTTTATACATCTCCCACTCAATTTCATTTTTTCCCTGCAAAAATCGTTCAAATGCCTCTCTCATCTCTTTCACTAATAATCTTACTTCTTCATCCCACCACTCACTACCCTTTCTAATCAACCCACCTCCCACGCTTCTCATGCCACAAGCATCTTTTGTGCAATCCATCACTGATTCCCTAAATACATCCCATTCCTCCCCCACTCCACTTACTTCCATTAATCTCACCTTTTTCCATTCTGTACTCAGTCTCTCCTGGTACTTCCTCACACAAGTCTCCTTCCCAAGCTCACTTACTCTCACCACCCTCTTCACCCCAACATTCACTCTTCTTTTCTGAAAACCCATACAAATCTTCACCTTAGCCTTCACAAGATAATGATCAGACATCCCTCCAGTTGCCACCTCTCAGCACATTAACATCCAAAAGTCTCTCTTTCGCGCGCGTGTCAATTAACACGTAATCCAATAACGCTCTCTGGCCAACTCTCCTACTTACATATGTATACTTATGTATATCTCGCATTTTAAACCAAGTATTCCCCATCACCAGTCCTTTTTCAGCACATAAATCTACAAGCTCTTCACCATTTCCATTTACAACACTGAACACCCCATGTATACCAATTATTCCCTCAACTGCCACATTACTCACCTTTGCATTCAAATCACCCATCACTATAACCCGGTCTCGTGCATCAAAACCACTAACACACTCATTCAGCTGCTCCCAAAACACTTGCCTCTCATGATCTTTCTTTTCATGCCCAGGTGCATATGCACCAATAATCACCCATCTCTCTCCATCAACTTTCAGTTTTACCCATATTAATCGAGAATTTACTTTCTTATATTCTATCACATACTCCCACAACTCCTGTTTCAGGAGTAGTGCTACTCCTTCCCTTGCTCTTGTCCTCTCACTAACCCCTGACTTTACTCCCAAGACATTCCCAAACCACTCTTCCCCTTTACCCTTGAGCTTCGTTTCACTCAGAGCCAAAACATCCAGGTTCCTTTCCTCAAACATACTACCTATCTCTCGTTTTTTCACATCTTGGTTACATCCACACACATTTAGACACCCCAGTCTGAGCCTTCGAGGAGGATGAGCACTCCCCGCATGACTCCTTCTTCTGTTTCCCATTTTAGAAAGTTAAAAAATACAAGGAGGGGAGGATTTCTGGCCCCCCGCTCCCGTCCCCTCTAGTCGCCTTCTATATATATATATATATATATATATATATATATATATATATATATATATATATTTTCTTTTTTTCATACTATTCGCTATTTCCCGCGATAGCGAGGTAGCGTTAAGAACAGAGGACTATAATTACAGAGGTATAAGTTTGTTGAGTATTCCTGGTAAATTATATGGGAGGGTACTGATTGAGAGGGTGAAGGCATGTACAGAGCATCAGATTGGGGAAGAGCAGTGTGGTTTCAGAAGTGGTAGAGGATGTGTGGATCAGGTGTTTGCTTTGAAGAATGTATGTGAGAAATACTTAGAAAAGCAAATGGATTTGTATGTAGCATTTATGGATCTGGAGAAGGCATATGATAGAGTTGATAGAGATGCTCTGTGGAAGGTATTAAGAATATATGGTGTGGGAGGCAAGTTGTTAGAAGCAGTGAAAAGTTTTTATCGAGGATGTAAGGCATGTGTACGTGTAGGAAGAGAGGAAAGTGATTGGTTCTCAGTGAATGTAGGTTTGCGGCAGGGGTGTGTGATGTCTCCATGGTTGTTTAATTTGTTTATGGATGGGGTTGTTAGGGAGGTAAATGCAAGAGTTTTGGAAAGAGGGGCAAGTATGAAGTCTGTTGGGGATGAGAGAGCTTGGGAAGTGAGTCAGTTGTTGTTCGCTGATGATACAGCGCTGGTGGCGGATACATGTGAGAAACTGCAGAAGCTGGTGACGGAGTTTGGTAAAGTGTGTGGAAGAAGAAAGTTAAGAGTAAATGTGAATAAGAGCAAGGTTATTAGGTACAGTAGGGTTGAGGGTCAAGTCAATTGGGAGGTGAGTTTGAATGGAGAAAAACTGGAGGAAGTGAAGTGTTTTAGATATCTGGGAGTGGATCTGTCAGCGGATGGAACCATGGAAGCGGAAGTGGATCATAGGGTGGGGGAGGGGGCGAAAATTTTGGGAGCCTTGAAAAATGTGTGGAAGTCGAGAACATTATTCCGGAAAGCAAAAATGGGTATGTTTGAAGGAATAGTGGTTCCAACAATGTTGTATGGTTGCGAGGCGTGGGCTATGGATAGAGTTGTGCGCAGGAGGATGGATGTGCTAGAAATGAGATGCTTGAGGACAATGTGTGGTGTGAGGTGGTTTGATCGAGTAAGTAACGTAAGGGTAAGAGAGATGTGTGGAAATAAAAAGAGCGTGGTTGAGAGAGCAGAAGAGGGTGTTTTGAAATGGTTTGGGCACATGGAGAGAATGAGTGAGGAAAGATTGACCAAGAGGATATATGTGTCGGAGGTGGAGGGAACGAGGAGAAGAGAGAGACCAAATTGGAGGTGGAAAGATGGAGTGAAAAGGATTTTGTGTGATCGGGGCCTGAACATGCAGGAGGGTGAAAGGAGGGCAAGAAATAGAGCGAATTGGAGTGATGTGGTATACAGGGGTTGACGTGCTGTCAGTGGATTGAACCAAGGCATGTGAAGCGTCCGGGGTAAACCATGGAAAGCTGTGTAGGTATGTATATTTGCGTGTGTGGACGTGTGTATGTACATGTGTATGGGTGGGGGTTGGGCCATTTCTTTCGTCTGTTTCCTTGCGCTACCTCGCAAACGCGGGAGACAGCGACAAAGTATAAAGAAAAAAAAAAATATATATATATATATATATATATATATATATATATATATATATATATATATATATAAGGTTCGGCTCAGATTGGGGTGTCTAAAAGTGTGTGGATGTAACCAAGATGTGAAAAAAGGAGAGATAGGTAGTATGTTTGAGGAAAGGAACCTGGATATTTTGGCTCTGAGTGAAACGAAGCTCAAGGGTAAAGGGGAAGATTGGTTTGGGAATGTCTTGGGAGTAAAGTCAGGGGTTAGTGAGAGGACAGGAGCAAGGGAAGAATAGCACTACTCCTGAAACAGGAGTTGTGGGAGTATGTGATAGAATGTAAGAAAGTGAATTCTCGATTAATATGGGTAAAACTGAAAGTTGATGGAGAGAGATGGGTGATTATTGGTGCATATGCACCTGGGCATGAGAAGAAAGATCATGAGAGGCAAGTGTTTTGGGAGCAGCTGAATGAGTGGGTTAGTGGTTTTGATGAACAAGACTGGGTTATAGTGAAGGGTGATTTGAATGCAAAGTTGAATAATGTGGCAGTTGAGGGAATAATTGGTATACATGGGGTGTTCAGTGTTGTAAATGGAAATGGTGAAGAGCTTGTAGATTTATGTGCTGAAAAAGGACTGGTGATTGGGAATACCTGGTTTAAAAAGCGAGATATACATAAGTATACATATGTAAGTAGGAGAGATGGCCAGAGAGCGTTATTGGATGATGTGTTAATTGACAGGCGCGCAAAAGAGAGACTTTTGGATGATAATGTGCTAAGAGGTGCAACTGGAGGGATGTCTGATCATTATCTTGTGGAGGCGAAGGCGAAGATTTGTATGGGTTTCCAGAAAAGAAGAGAGAATGTTGGGGTGAAGAGGATGGTGAGAGTAAGTGAGCTTGGAAAGGAGACTTGTGTGAGGAAGTACCAGGAGAGACTGAGTAGGAATGGGATGTATTTAGGGAAGCAGTGATGGATTGCACAAAAGATGCTTGTGGCATGAGAAGCGTAGGAGGTGGGTTGATTAGAAAGGGTAGTGAGTGATGGGATGAAGAAGTAAGATTATTAGTGAAAGAGAAGAGAGAGGCATTTGGACGATTTTTGCAGGGAAAAATGCAAATGAGTGGGAGATGTATAAAAGAAAGAGGCAGGAGGTCAAGAGAAAGATGCAAGAGGTGAAAAAGAGGGCAAATGAGAGTTGGGGTGAGAGAGTATCATTAAATTTTAGGGAGAACAAAAAGATGCTTTTGAAGGAGGTAAATAAAGTGCGTAAGACAAGGGAGCAAATGGGAACTTCAGTGAAGGGCGCAAATGGGGAGGTGATAACAAGTAGTGGTGATGTGAGAAGGAGATGGAGTGAGTATTTCGAAGGTTGGTTGAATGTGTTTGATGATAGAGTGGCAGATATAGGGTGTTTTGGTCGAGGTGGTGTGCAAAGTGAGAGGGTTAGGGAAAATGATTTGGTAAACAGAGAAGAGGTAGTGAAAGCTTTGCGGAAGATGAAAGCCGGCAAGGCAGCAGGTTTGGATGGTATTGCAGTGGAATTTATTAAAAAAGGGGGTGACTGTATTGTTGACTGGTTGGTAAGGTTATTTAATGTATGTATGACTCATGGTGAGGTGCCTGAGGATTGGCAGAATGTGTGCATAGTGCCATTGTACAAAGGCAAAGGGGATAAGAGTGAGTGCTCAAATTACAGAGGTATAAGTTTGTTGAGTATTCCTGGTAAATTATATGGGAGGGTATTGATTGAGAGGGTGAAGGCATGTACAGAGCATCAGATTGGGGAAGAGCAGTGTGGTTTCAGAAGTGGTAGAGGATGTGTGGATCAGGTGTTTGCTTTGAAGAATGTATGTGAGAAATACTTAGAAAAGCAAATGGATTTGTATGTAGCATTTATGGATCTGGAGAAGGCATATGATAGAGTTGATAGAGATGCACTGTGGAAGGTATTAAGAATATATGGTGTGGGAGGAAAGTTGTTAGAAGCAGTGAAAAGTTTTTATCGAGGATGTAAGGCATGTGTACGTGTAGGAAGAGAGGAAAGTGATTGGTTCTCAGTGAATGTAGGTTTGCGGCAGGGGTGTGTGATGTCTCCATGGTTGTTTAATTTGTTTATGGATGGGGTTGTTAGAGAGGTAAATGCAAGAGTTTTGGAAAGAGGGGCAAGTATGAAGTCTGTTGGGGATGAGAGAGCTTGGGAAGTGAGTCAGTTGTTGTTCGCTGATGACACAGCGCTGGTGGCTGATTCATGTGTGAAACTGCAGAAGCTGGTGACTGAGTTTGGTAAAGTGTGTGGAAGAAGAAAGTTAAGAGTAAATGTGAATAAGAGCAAGGTTATTAGGTACAGTAGGGTTGAGGGTCAAGTCAATTGGGAGGTGAGTTTGAATGGAGAAAAACTGGAGGAAGTGAAGTGTTTTAGATATCTGGGAGTGGATCTGTCAGCGGATGGAACCATGGAAGCGGAAGTGGATCATAGGGTGGGGGAGGGGGCGAAAATTCTGGGGGCCTTCAAGAATGTGTGGAAGTCGAGAACATTATCTCGGAAAGCAAAAATGGGTATGTTTGAAGGAATAGTGGTTCCAACAATGTTGTATGGTTGCGAGGCGTGGGCTACGGATAGCGTTGTGCGCAGGAGGATGGATGTGCTGGAAATGAGATGTTTGAGGACAATGTGTGGTGTGAGGTAGTTTGATCGAGTGAGTAACGTAAGAGTAAGAGAGATGTGTGGAGATAAAAAGAGCGTGGTTGAGAGAGCAGAAGAGGGTGTTTTGAAGTGGTTTGGGCACATGGAGAGGATGAGTGAGGAAAGATTGACCAAGAGGATATATGTGTCGGAGGTGGAGGGAACAAGGAGAAGAGGGAGACCAAATTGGAGGTGGAAAGATGGAGTGAAAAAGATTTTGTATGATCGGGGCCTGAACATGCATGAGAAGCGTAGGAGGTGGGTTGATTAGAAAGGGTAGTGAGTGATGGGATGAAGAAGTAAGATTATTAGTGAAAGAGAAGAGAGAGGCATTTGGACGATTTTTGCAGGGAAAAATGCAAATGAGTGGGAGATGTATAAAAGAAAGAGGCAGGAGGTCAAGAGAAAGATGCAAGAGGTGAAAAAGAGGGCAAATGAGAGTTGGGGTGAGAGAGTATCATTAAATTTTAGGGAGAATAAAAAGATGCTTTGGAAGGAGGTAAATAAAGTGCGTAAGACAAGGGAGCAAATGGGAACTTCAGTGAAGGGGGCTAATGGGGAGGTGATAACAAGTAGTGGTGATGTGAGAAGGAGGTGGAGTGAGTATTTTGAAGGTTTGTTGAATGTGTTTGATGATAGAGTGGCAGATATAGGGTGTTTTGGTCGAGGTGGTGTGCAAAGTGAGAGGGTTTGGGAAAATGATTTGGTAAACGGAGAAGAGGTAGTAAAAGCTTTGCAGAAGATGAAAGCCGGTAAGGCAGGAGTTTTGGATGGTATTGCAGTGGAATTTATTAAAAAAGGGGGTGACTGTATTGTTGACTGGTTGGTAAGGTTATTTAATGTATGTATGATTCATGGTGAGGTGCCTGAGGATTGGCGGAATGCTTGCATAGTGCCATTGTACAAAGGCAAAGGGGATAAGAGTGAGTGCTGAAATTACAGAGGTATAAGTTTGTTGAGTATTCCTGGTAAATTATATGGGAGGGTATTCAAACTTACCTCCCAAGTCTCAACCACGCTCTTTTTATTTCCACACATCTGTCTTACCCTTACATTACTCACTCGATCAAACCACCTCACACCACACATTGTCCTCAAACATCTCATTTCCAGCACATCCATCCTCCTGCGAACAACTCTATCCATAGCCCACGCCTCGCAACCATACAACATTGTTGGAACCACTATTCCTTCAAACATACCCATTTTTGCTTTCCGAGATAATGTTCTCGACTTCCACACATTCTTCAAGGCCCCCAGAATTTTCGCCCCCTCCCCCACCCTATGATCCACTTCCGCTTCCATGGTTCCATCCGCTGCCAGATCCACTCCCAGATATCTAAAACACTTCACTTCCTCCAGTTTTTCTCCATTCAAACTCACCTCCCAATTGACTTGACCCTCAACCATACTGTACCTAATAACCTTGCTCTTATTCACATTTACTCTTAACTTTCTTCTTCCACACACTTTACCAAACTCAGTCACCAGCTTCTGCAGTTTCTCACATGAATCAGCCACCAGCGCTGTGTCATCAGTGAACAACAACTGACTCACTTCCCAAGCTCTCTCATCCCCAACAGACTTCATACTTGCCCCTCTTTCCAAAACTCTTGCATTTACCTCCCTAACAACCCCATCCATAAACAAATTAAACAACCATGGAGACATCACACACCCCTGCCGCAAACCTACATTCACTGAGAACCAATCACTTTCCTCTCTTCCTACACGTACACATGCCTTACATCCTCGATAAAAACTTTTTTTATATATATATATATATATATATATATATATATATATATATATATATATATATATATATATATATATATATATATATTCATATAAAAGTTCCCAAGTGCACTTCTGTGTAATAATCACATCATCAGGAGAGACAGAAGAGAAAGAGAAATATAAGTCAGTTGATGTACATCGAAGAGATGAAGCTAAGACGCCATTTGGTTGATAGAGATGGTTGTATATGGTATTATGAGTATGTGGTGTGGGAGACGAGTTGCTAGAAGCAGTGAAAAGTTTTTACCAAGGGTGCACGGCATGTGTACGAGTAGGAAGAGAAGAAAGTGATTGGTTCCCAGTAAATGTTGGTTTGTGGAAGGGGTGCGTGATGTCTTCATGGTTGTTTAATTTGTTTTGGATGGGATGGCTAGGGAGGTGAATACAAGAGTTTTGGAGAGAGGGGCAAGTATGCAGTCTATTGTGGATGAGTGGGCTTGGGAAGTGAGTCAGTTGTTGTTTGTTGATGATACAGAGCTGGTGGCTGATTCAGGTGAGAAACTATTGAAGTTGGTAGCTAAGTTTGGTAAAGTGTGTGAAAGAAAGAAGTTGAGAGTAAATGTGAATAAGAGCAAGGTTATTAGGTTCAGTAGGGTTGAGGGACAAGTTAATTGGGAGATAAGTTTGAACGGGGAAAACTGGAGGAAGCGAAGTGTTTTAGATATCTGGGAATGGACTTAGCAGCAAATGGAACCATGGAAGTGGAAGTGAGTCACAGGGTGGGGGAGGGTGCGAAGGCTCTGGGAGCATTGAAGAATGTGTGTAATGTGAGAATGTTATCTCGGAGAGGAAAAATGGGTATGTTTGAAGGAATAGTGTTTCCAACAATGTTATATGGTTGCGAGGCATAGGCTATAGATAGGGTTGTGCTGAGAGTGGATGTGTTGGAAA